>NC_134530.1:182087990-182737990 GCF_050624435.1 Tenrec ecaudatus | reverse complement strand
TTTGCGTCTTTCATTATATTTGACTTTGTCTTCTCGAGCTGCCCTTTGCAATTCCCTGTTTTGCTCTTTGATGTCATTATGTCTTCCATTTGTTTTAGCTACTCTACAATGAAGAGCAAATCTCTGAATTTCTCCTGACATCCATTTTTATCTTTTCTTTCTTTCCTGCCTCTTTAGATCTTGTGATTTCTTCATGAATGATATTCTTGCTGTCTTCCCACAGCTCATCAAGTTTTCTGTCATTAGTGTTGAATGTATCAAATCTAGTCTTGAGATGTTCTCAACATTCAGTTGGGATAGAGTCAGGCCATGTTTTGGCTCTCATGGACTTGTTGTCATTTTCTTCGTCTTTATGCTGAATTTGTGTATGAGCAATTGATGGTCTGCTCCACAGTCCATCCCTGGCCTGGTTTTAGCAGCTGATAGTGAGTCTCCAGCGTATCTTCCCACAGAAGCAGTCTATTTGATTTCTCTGGATTCCATCTGGAGAAGTCCATGTGTCAGATCACCTTTTGTGTTGCTGAAAAAAGGAATTTGCTATGAATAAGTCATTGGTCTTGCAAAATTCTATCATGCGACCTCCAACTTCATTTCTATCGCCAAATCCATGTTTTCCAACTACTGTTCTTTCCTCTTTGTTTCGAACTTTTGCATTTCAATCATCAGAATTATCAATGCATCTTGATTGCATGCTTGATCATTTGCCGACTGAAGTCCTAAGTAGAATTCTTCAATTTCTTCATCATTAGCTTTTGTGGTTGATGCATAAATTTGAATAATAGTTGCATTGATTGGATTTCCTGGAAGGACAAATACAATCCCACCACAAACACCATTGTACTTTCAGACTGATTTTGAAATGAATGTCAAATAATTCCTCTTATTGTGTTATTCTTAGCATAGTAAATCGTATGACTTTTCTGATGCAGAGAACTATTCCATATATATGTTCTCATTTCTAAAAGATGACACAGACATAAAAAATATTATGTATTAAATGATTTCCTGAGAAGGCAGACTTCCTGTTCATTAATAGACCTCACAAGTGATTCAGTTGTGAAGTCTACCCTTACATTTTTAGTATTTCTCCATTCTCTCCTGGGACACTTTTCTCAAGCTAATCAAACTTGCAGGAGATTAACGTTTATTCACCCAATGAGACTTCCCTGTCCTCCTATCTTGGGTAATAATTGGTTCAGGACCCTGGATAATGATTTTTCCCTATCCAAGCGATCGCCTCATGAGCAGAATGATTCACAAATAAAATGTTACTTGTTGAGCAAAGAATGAAGACGAATGGAAATATACATGATCTTAGGGAAATTTTCATATTCATGTTAGAGGTGGGGCTGTGCGTGAAGAATCATTGTCCACAACCTCCCACAGTGATTGGAGCACTTGTAATCCTGCTTCTCTCTCTACATAGTCTCTTGTAGTTCTCCTTTCTGTATATCCACACTTGACTCTTTCTCCATATAAATCAGAACACAATTAGGTTCCAATTACTAAATTAAAATCACATTCTAGAACTGACTGCCTGAAATTACAGCCAGGTGGCCGTAACTGCAGTTTTGTGTACTCCCAAGCATTTCAGGCACATTGTCACAGACGTCTCCAGGCTTCCTCCCACAGATGGCGACCTCTATTTTCTCCATTTTACCAACTTAAGGCCAAGCATTTCACTGTCGTTCCCATTTTCTTGCTATCATTCAATAGAAAAAGGGAAATCTATCAGCATGTCTTGAATCTATTTAATCAATTTCCTCTTTCTATTTCTCTCGCTATCAAATTCATCTCCTCTAGTTATCCAGACAGGAGCCCTGGTGATATATTGGTTACTTTGGGTTGTAATACTAAATGTCCGCAGTTCAAAACCACCAGCCACTTTAAGAAATAGACTAGATTTTCTACTCCTGTAAACAGTTAGTCTCAGAAATGCCGAGGGACAATTCTACCCTGTCCTGTATGGTTGATATGAGTCAGCATGAACTCATTGGCAGTGAGTTTGGTTTGGGTTTGAGTTATCCACATACCATGAACATGTAAAGATTAAGCCTTTTTTCGTTTTTGGCATTTTTCAGGTTTCATTTTCAAGTGTCAGGGTCCTCATTCAGGCAGAATTGATCTGAAATGTTTAGAAAAAAGCAATATCTCATTATTTGTATGTTAGCATGTTCATGGCCATTGCGCATTTCACTTTTCAAAGAAATGTTATTTTGACCAAAAATGTTTGTGAGTTTTGCTTTGATATGAAACACCTAGAATTCCTTCCACAATTAACATAGCTGATTACACTGCTTGCCTTGCTTGACGTTCTATCACCACTCCAACTGCCCCGTTATCCTTTATTCTCTGTGTAGGCTACGACTTGGGGACATTGGCGCAGAGGTCGAACTTCACACACTCCAGTAGCCGGCATGAGGTCAACATGGCCTATGGCAGGAATTTGCTCTCCTTGCTCCTTCTCGGGGTCCTGTAGCTCTGCCCTCCTTTGATAGAGGCGGCAGCAAAGCAGCGCTCACTCAATCTGATGACGCCTCCGGAGAGTGAAGTAAATCATGTGAACGGGTCAGGGCCGAGGCGGACGGGAGCAGGAGACCGTCTGAAGACTGAGAAGAGAAGGAAAGGTCTAGATTGAGGGGGCCTTTCCGTTTTCTGGCTCTCCTCTGCCTCCTCGTTAAGATAACGGTAGCACATTTCATTTCCTGCCTGCATTTTCACTGGGGGTCCTGGGCTCGGAGTGGAAGTCTGGAAAAGCTGTTTAGACGTGAGCTCTTCCTCCGGCACTGCCACATGCACACACAGAGAAACTCGTACATCGACATGACTGGCACGCCCACAGGGAAGCCACATGTGCACCTAAGAACACATGGGTAGGCAGACAATAAAAACTCCCGGCTGCAGCTGGAACCACTGCGACCACAGACGCCTCCTCCTGCAGACAGCACATGTGCTTGCATCTCACACCCACACACACACAAAGACCCGCACGCAGATGCCGTGGCCACCCCATGCCGCTAACTTACCCAGCTGGGACTTCCCCCTCCATGCCCGATTTGAACAGGGGGCTGTTGCTACGCCAATCTCCTGAGCCCATTCTTGTTTGCTAGTGAAACTTCTCTCTGTGCAAGCTCATAAAAACACTACCTACCAAATGCCCAGAATAAGTGCGAATGGAAGCCAAGTAAGGCGCAGTTTGTCGGAAGCACAGTGAAATGAAACGTTGAGAAGCTGAGTGACAAGACTGCGGGGCTCCGTTCTGCACAGGCGCTCTAGGCTTCCCCACAATGTGGCAGCTAGGTTCCAAGAACATCCCAAGAGAAGAAGGGAGATGCTATTTTACCACCCAGCATTGGATGTTAATGGAAGTCATTTCTTTCCAACGCAATGGTCAAGGTAGTCACAAAGGTCAGTCTAGGTTCAGGGAGGGGACATACTCTCCGTAGAAATAGTGACATGACAATATAAGCAACAACAAAAAATGAGATATGCTGTCAGAGCATTTTAGAAAAGTGCAATTTGGCATAGAAACATCGAAACAAATGCAAACTTGAACCCTGTTTTGGATACATTGAATTTCAATAGCATGTAAGACATAAACATAAAGAATGTAAATAGGAAATTTGGTTTTAATGTTCAGGAGAGTTGACATTGGTCAGGACACATGTGGTAGTAGAAGCCATGGGAGTAGATATCTTGGCTGAGAGACAAGGATGGTGGGGGATATAAAAATCAGAGCCGGGGGCGGGGGGCACAATGTAAGGGTATTAAACAGGAAGAGAAAGCCATGGGGGAACAGAGAAAGAACAAATATAGATGAAAACATGGAATGGGAATTTGGAAACGAAAAGAAAAGATAGTCAATGAATAAAGGATTTAAGTCTCCAATTGAATCATTAACTGTGAGGTTATTTGAAAAAAATTTTTTTTTCGGTACCAGATTTAGTTCAAGCAAGTACAAATTCAGAGACTACTAATGAATGAAGGGGAGATGAAGAAGTGTTAATAATCGGTCTACTAATGGCTCTAGAAAAATTTCAAAGTAACTCCTCTACAATTTCCCCCAAATTAGTTCTAGTAATCTCTTCTTCCACATTAAAAAAACCCCTGAAAAACAAAAAAAAAACACTTGAAAGTGAGAGGGAGAAAGAAAGAACATAATTGTGGGGCGAAAGCTAACCCCCCCCCCCACTTTAGGAACTTTCTTGTGGTTTCCCAGAACTGGAAAAACAGCTTCTGGACATAGTCTGGTCCAGGACTCGTACTTTAAAAAACACCCGGAAGTGGGTCTCATGAGTGAGAGGTACAGGTGCTGGGTCCTGGCATTGAAAAGAGAAAAATGAGTGATTAACTTAATGAGTAATACCAAAGGTTTGGAGGATGGAGCAAGAACACAAATGCCAGTAGGCAACAGATGTGGGTACAACAAGGCCAAATTGTTTAGTTTCTTGATGCCTCAAGAGCATTCGGGCAGAAGGCAGTTCTGGGCAGCTTCCTTTAAACTGTAGTTTCCACCAGTGGGCATTTGGTGATGTAGGTTTTTTCTACCCCAACCCTTTTCAAATACCTGTTCCACCTACCAGTTCCAGATTTCTTGATGTTCTCAGTCCTCTGGACCTCCTTCTCCTCTTTCACCTCACTGATTCTCACACTTTCCTGCACGGGTACATTAGTATTTTCTGACTTTTACTTTTCTCTTATACTTTTTCTTCATCTCATAAGCCAAAAGCAAATCAAACCCATTGTTGTCAACTGAAACTCCTAGGAAATGTATAAAATTGCTCCATAGGGTTGCCAAGGCTATAATATTTTTGCTCTCTTTTTCTTGTGATTTGTGTTAAAGTTCACAGAGGAAATTGGCTTTCTTATTATTATTATTTTTAATCAATCATTTTATTGGGGCTCTTACAGCTCCTATAAATATCCACACATCAATTGTATCAAACATTTGTATATTATTTGCCATCATCATTTTCAAAACATTTTCTTCCCACTTGAACCCTTGGTATCAGCTCTTCTTATTCCCCCTCCTTCTCCCACCCTCCCACCCTCGTGAAATCTTGATAAATTAAAAATTATTATTATTTTCATATTTTATACTATCCACTGTCTCCCTTCACCCACATTTTGTTGTTCATCTCCCTGGTGGGGGGAGTGTTTTAAGTTGATCATTGCAATTGGTTCCCCATTTTCCCCCTTCTCCCCCCACCTTCTCCCTACCCTCATGGTATTGCTACTCCCATTTCTGTTCTTGAGGGGTTTACAGTTTGTTCTAATAACCTGGAATTCTGTGATGCTCACCTTCCCTACAAGATCGCAGAAGTCAAAATGGGTGCATAAGCAAATATAGAGAAAAAAGCTGATGGTGCTCAGCTATTAAAAGATATGGCATCTGGGGTCTTAAAAGCCTTGAAGTTAAACAAGCAGCCATCTAACAGGGAAGCAAATAAGCCCACATGAAAGAAGCACACCAATCTGTGTGATCACAAGGTGTCGATGGGATCAGATATCAGACATCAGAAGACCCCAAACAAATAATTATATCAATGCAAACGATGGGGATCAGAGTGGAGACCCAAAGCCCATCTGCAGACAATTGAACATTCCCTCACAGAAGGGTCACAAGGAAGGAATGAGTCAGCCAGGGGGCAGCATAGCATGGAGGAAACACACAACATGCCTCTAGTTCAGTGGTTCTCAACCTGTGGGTCACGACCCCTTTGGGGGCCTTTCACAGGGCTCACCTGATTCATAACAGTTGCAAAATAACAGTCATGAAGTAGCAACGAAAATAATTTTATGGTTGGGGGGGTTCACTACAACATGAGGAACTGTATGAAAGGGTCGCAGCATGAGGAAGGTTGAGAACCACTGCTCTAGTTCTTTAATGCAGCCTCCCCCCACTATCGTGACCCCAGGTCTACCTCACAAATCTGGCTAAACTGGAGCATGTACACTGGCACAGATAAGAGCGCTCGACAGACAGAATTCAGAATAGATAAATCCCCAGGAAATTGGTTTTCCATAGAACAATTTGTACAGATTTTGTTTGTTGACATTGACTGCAAGCCCCACAATGCAACACATTTTCACACTTGCTCCTTGTGTTCATCATTTCCATTCACGTTTCTTCCTCATCCCTTTGCCTTCTGAGTTTTATTCCCTGAGAAAACGTTACCCTTTTGAGTTGGTAGCGTTGATTGTGTGGAACTGCATGCCCTGAACTGTTCACTTTATACACCACCACTTCAAATGTTTTGTGGTAAAATTGAAGGAAAAGATCATTTAAAATCTACACAAACATTTTGAAGAACCTTGTAGACTTGACAGAAAGCTGAGCCATGAAAATAAGTTCAGTTAGAGGTTCCAGCAGGCTCTAGTCTTTTTTATAATTTTGAGTTTTGTTCCACATTTTTCTCCACTCTCAGACCTCCTGTTGTGAACCCATTCGGGGAAGGGGAAGTCAGCAGTGGCAGCTGGACACCACCTAAGTCCTCTGATCTTTGGGCCCCTGAGGCAGCACTAATCCTGGGGGTGAATTGTTTCCTTGAAGGCTTTGATTTTCTTCCCTCTTCTCTGCTGCAGAAAAGGAAAGATCAAGAGTTGCCCCTTAAATGGCTACTCACAGGCTTCTAAGACCTCAGTTGACGCTCACGAAAGGAGGTTGTAATACAGTGTCTTTGTGACCTATGTTATGTCAGCTGACCTTGGTGTCTCTGGCCCAGAGCAAGCTGCTTCCTCAAGATGTTTGGCTATGTCTAAGAACAGGGGCATCATCGTTATGGAAGCAGACTGCTATAGCATTCTCCTGTGAGCAGCTGGAGAACCACAGACCTTTTGGTGGGCAGCTAAGCACTGCGCTAACCATTGCACGACCAGAGCTCCTTCTTCCTCTCATTATGTAATTGATGTGAGATATAGTACGGACAGCTGTGTAGTCTGTTCCCATGCTCTTTCAGAAACATTTTGTTCTACCTCCAGAGCCCGCACCTTTGTCTACATCTCCTAAATCACAATGACAGACAGGAAAGGGGTCCTCCAAAGAGAGGGAGTAAGATATAGGCAAACCTGAAATCTAGGCGAGTAAGTTGATAGGAAGAGCAGAGTTCAAGCTGCATTTTTACAGACCAAATGGGTTGAAGCAATGGTTTCCAGCCTGTTCCTAAAGATTGCTCCTTTCTTAAAGAGAGCAGAAACTCTGATTAAGATTCTTTGTTTCTTTCTTTTTTTTAAATATCTGATTTCATTGTTGATTGTGCTAATGAGCTTTTAATTTGTTAACCAACTGGGAGAAATAGGGTAAGAGCAGTTGATACATTCAATTATTTTAAAGTGCATGAAATAATAAATTCAAAGGCTGAATATAGGAGACAGGATTCAAAGGCCAGGATAAAATTTTTAAAGTATTTCTTAAATGTAGTTTTTTGTAAAGGTTGCTTGTTTTTCACTCAAATATAAAAAAAATACTAACAGAATATATATGGTTTTTAATGAAAAGAACTAAATGAGGTTAACCTAAAAAAATTAAAAGCAGGCTTCTTTTTAAAGTAGGCTTTGTATAAATGCATATGCTATTTGCTATTCTTTTCCGCTATAAAACATAGCCAATGTTTTGGAGGAACTATTATCCTGAACATCAGATTTAATTAATGAAATTTAATATCCAGACCCTAACTTCTACCACGTTTAACATGTCACCTTAAGTAAATTGGCAATCCATTCTTGCTTTCCCTTGTAAAGTATCCTGGTGCCATTGAGTGCAGGTAACCTGTCTTTCGTTGCTATTGTCTTTAAGTGCCATACGCACATGCACGCACACATACATCGACATCAGTGGAAGGTAGCCTTAGGGTGGCTTCAGTAAATATGGGATTGCTCTTTTCATATAACAAAATAACCGCAAGGACATGGCCTCTGGCAGTGGCTCAGAGACTTAAGCGTGACCGGGACAGTCTCTAGCTCATAATTGTCTTAGCTCCATCCCCTGGGTCTATGCAAATTATGAGTTCTATTATGAAGGAATAAGGGACTATAGCTAATTAGAAAGCAACTAATGCTTGTTATCATGTATTGAGCACCTATTATGTGGAAAGGGGGATTTTGGATGGGATAAAGACCTGGGATCCTTTTTAAAAGATTCAAACTCGCCCAGAAGTGACTTGTAAATAAGACCTGGCAATCTTCTGAAAGGTCACAGGCTTGACAAGACCATGGGTTAGTTCTGCAGTCCTGGGTCTCAAGGAATGAGAATAGATTCAGGGACTACTAACAGCATCCACATTATATGAAGGCATAGATGATGACTTGATATAGATTTTAAAAATGTAATTGTTATATTCTGCTTGTTGTTTATGATGTACGGAGAAGGAAAATGAGTCTCACTGAGATCAAGTAGTTCCCAAGGTTACACAACTAGTAAGTGGCAGAACCAGGATTTGAGTTCAGTTCTGATTCCAAGTTCATGCTCTTTCTACAATATCCTATTGCCCACAATCTTGGCCTCTTTCCCTTCACTGTATCTAATTTTATCTGTCTAGCACATATCCAAGACCATCCTCAGTCTTCAGAGTAACTGTTTTTATTGTGGTGAAAAGATACAAAACAAAAACTACACCATCCTAATAATTTTAACATGCACAGTTCAGTTACATTGATTATATTCTTCACATGTGGAACTGTTCTCCCCATTCTTTCCCGGCCATTTACATAAACGCAGTACACACTAAGCAAACACTCCCCCTTTCTCTCTTCATTCCACATTTGGCAACCAGAATCATTTTTATTGTTAAATATTTACCTATATCATAAATTGAGATAATAAGATATTTGTCCTTTTGCAACTGATTTATTTCACTTAGGATGATGGTTTACAGGTCATGCACATATCAGGACTTAATTTCTTTATTGTGTATCCTGTTGTGTGCATATAGAAAGGGGCTTCAAATCATCTGTGGAAAATGGAATTAAAATATTTTCCCACAAACATTTTGAAGCCTCCTTGAACAGTTTGAATCATAAGCCTACCCCCTCCTTCAAAAAACTTAAGTCACATGAAATCTTGATTTGGAAGATTGCAAGTTGTCCATATATGTTAGATGTCTATCACAGTGTCTGAAACATAATAATAGTCAATAAGTAATATTTTGGGTTCCCATTTTGCTACTTCCTAACACTACCTTTAAAATGAGTTTCTGTTGGGACCTATCCAAAACAATTCGTTATTGAACCAAAGGTTTTTATTATAATTCCCACCTGTAATGTGATTCTACAGGATAAACCCACGGGTAGCATTAAAGGAAACACCAAGGAATATAGTAACTATTTGCCTCTTGTGGGAGTAGTCAACACATTCTTGATTACGCTTTTCAGACAGCTTGGAGAGCTGAATGTTCATTTTTTCAGTATTAATTTATTGGCCACTTATTATGTTAGATACTGCTCAAAACACTAGCTATATATAACCATGAAAAACATGCATACTGTTCCTGATCTTTGGGTTTACATTCTAGTGGGAAAGAAAAGTATTATACATGTAAATACATAAACATAATTGCAGAGAATGATAATTCCATGAAGAAAATGAAACAAGAATGTGCTGCAGTCTACTTTGTATAAAGTGTCTAAAAAGATTGAGTCCTGACTGCTAGGAGACAGCCTGGTCAAGTTCAGGAGGAAGAGAATAGTCCTAGGTGGTGCAAAGGTCCTGAGGTTGGAAGAAGCTCGATGTTGTATAACTCGATCTGCCATGCAGACGGTGCCAACACATAGGGACTCTGTAGAACAAGGTAGAACTCTCCCCTCTGAGCTTCTGACACTGTAACTGTTGATGGGAGGAGAACTTTCGCCCCGTGGAGCGGCTGGTGATTTCAAACTGCTGACGTAACCACGATGCCACCAGGGACAGGAAAAACTTGATGATGGTAGAGGAAGAGATGATAAGGATGATATTGAGAAGCGAATGTATTTCATTTGAAATGCAATTGGAATTGTAGAGGTTTTTTTAAAGTGTGGGGTTAATGCACTTGATTTCTTCTTTACTTCTTTCATCTGTCGGGCAGTTGAGTAGACAGTGACTTCATAGGAGGCACAAGTAGAAATACATAGTACAGCTTGTAGGCTAGGCCTGCCGAAGCTTTCACACGCCACTCTAGTGATTGGGCCAGAGCAGTGCCGGTAAAAAATGGGACCAAAATGGATGAATTCTGGATAGATTAACATTATATTACGATTTCCTTTCAGGAAACCTCATTTCTTACTCATTACATTATATCTTTGGTTTGCAATTGCACTCTGCAATATCACATTTAGAATGCATGCTCTCTACATTGTACATAATACATTGGCTATTATTGTCTTCCTAAACAGTTTTAAAATAGATCCATTAACACGGAACAAAACTCAGCCGGATAGCTAGCGTTTTCTCCTATTTGAATAGACTTTATCTCCCACACAGCCCTGAAACAATCCATTTGTCCAAACAGCCTGTTAGCTCAGAGGTCCCGATCCTTCCAGGAAAACAAACACTAGTAATAGATTTTTATAGATACAGTCTATCAAAGTTTGAGCTTTGCATAATTTGCATCATGAAGTACAGGCATCTTCCACCCTGACTTCATGAAATTAAGATAATAGACGTAAGATTCTCCCAGAAACCATGTTCTGGGGTTCATCAATATACTCCTAATTGGAATTATTTATGGAGTAACTGAAGAGAAACACATGTTACTTTCAGAAGCCTACACTGTGGATTTTCTATGTCTGAGCACACACTCCCCTGGGAAAACCATCTTAATTTAATTGTAGTGAGAGCTGATAATGGTGCTGGTGCTCCGTATGGTGACATTTAGATGATGATCAGTGGCCAACCGGTCCTGCTCTGCATTTCTGTTATCCAAGCGTTTCAAACCTGCCTGTCCCTCGGGAGTATTTGTGCATCAAGGTTAAGCTTCTGAAGTCATGGTGCAAAGAAGGCAAGTAGTGCAGGAATAAATTCTGGGTATATAATTTGAACTTTTTCCTCATCAATTTGGAATAAAATGACATTATTTATAAGGCACAAAGAAAAGTAGGGTCTGGCTATTTTCTGGATATATAAATAACGGAGACCCTAAACTGGGCAAATGAGGCCAAAAGTACTTCCAGAAGAAAATTTTAATGTGTGGGGAAGGCTTGAGTTAGTGAGCCTTCTAAGGGTTGAAAACAGATTTCCCGAGGTAATGAATGCCAAGTGAGCATTCTCAGTTACAATAGTCAACTAAAACCTTTGGGTACAACTGAAGGGAAGGATGCAATCAAGATAAGTTTAACTCTAATGAAAAGACACGCCAACTCCTTGACTTCCTGGCCTAATAAATCTCAGGTATGATTATGAAGCCTGATCCAAACTGCAGCAACAATGAGCGGAAAACTTTGGCGCAACACTGGTGTCCCTCGTTAGTGCAAGTAGTTAAATGCTCCACTAGCCAGTAAGGTTAGTGGTTCAAACCCATTCAGTAGCTTCTAGGAGCACAAGCCTGCAATCTGCAGTGGGAAGGTCACAACTTTGAACCCCCTGATGACCCGTTCTACCCTGAGCATAGGAGCTCTTCCTGAGTTGGAATTGACTCTAGGGAAACCATCAACAATCATTCCCATATTCTGATTTTGTCTCAGCAGCCACAGCAATGATTTACCAAATATTGAGGGAGATTAGTTTTTGCTCTAACTTCCAAATAAATATTATACATTTCCTGGTTATTTGGAATTACTAGTCCAGTATTTGAATTATCTAGGTCAAGTCTTGCTTTCTTAAAATAACAGGAAAATGAGAACGTTGTGTTTTACTTATACCAGTTCTCTTCACCAATCAAAACCCCAAATCCATTGCCGATGAGGAATTCTGACTTGGGGGACTCCACGTATCAGAGTGTAGAGCCAGTCCATCACATCTCCTTGACTGGAATCTACACTGAAGCAGATGACCAGGTGTTTCTTCCAGAGTCACAGTGTGGGCTCAAACCGTCAACCATCTGAACAGAGTTCAGGTCACATTGGCAAAAGTGGCATGATGCAACATCATCTGACCTCCATGTCTAATTTCACAACGGGGCAGAGAGTTGAAGGCTTCAACATGAGTTGCAGGTGACCCCTTGGAAGTGGAAGTCAAACATATCTCCACCTCCAATCTTTTAACCAATTCTGACATATGCTGTCCCTTCCACAGCACTCTTCTTCTCTACTAGGTCCCACAATCCATCACACAGACCTTACTTGTGGTTACAGGGTTGATTAGGGGAGCTACAATTCAAGTCACAATTCATGATCAGGAATGACACAGCATATATTTCTACAGGCAGCACAGTTCCTTGGCTATGCCTGACGGCAGGCCTCTCCCTCAGTCTTTGGGTCCCTCTGGCTGGCCTCCTTCCTGTTCTAACAAGTGCTAAAAGCTCTTAGCTCCACAGACCAATGCCCAGAGGCACCTGCATTCTGCCAGGAAGACTTCTGCCATGATGCACGCAGCTCTCTTCAGTCCGGGAGTCAGCTACGATACTGTAACTCCCTGGCTCCGATGGACTGGGAAGCCACGGTGCCATCTTCCTCTGGTTCTCCTGCGCCTGTTTCTCTGCTGATGCTTCTCCTCTTGGGTTACAAACCTCTCTGTGGCTCCTAGGTCTAAGAGATTCTGAGCACTGAGACCCCCACTCTTCTTTTTGGTGACGGTAAGGACCCCTCTCTCTTCCTCTGGGATGGTTCATTTTAAGTCAGCAGGATGGCATAAACTCACCAAGCTTGTTAGGATTCTATATTCTTTATTTGCATGGTCTACGCTTATAGGGGTTCTACACACCTTATTTATATTATTAGCAAGCTACCCAACATCCTTAGTGGGCCACAAGCACCTTCTTTGCATAGTCCCACCCAATTATTTGGTGGGAGTTGTAAGACCAGGTTGAGAAAGGCCATATCAAACCTCAACATCAGATAGGTGGGAGATCTTCTTCCTGGTTTCATAGCTATATCAGGAGCACTCTAATATTCGAATCATGGTTATGAATCCATTCCCCACCTCACCTGACTACGGCTCATCTCACTCTTACCCACGCTATCCCCACCCCCGCACACCGCCCCCCTCATGAGCAAGGCTGCTTGAGTGCTTCTCACCCTGAAGGCAAGAACAGTTGTCAATCCGATCACACAGCTTCCTCCTTTTGGCAATCCAAACAAATCACTGTGTATCTCAGTTTGCTCTCTTCTTTTACAAGTGATCTGAGGGTAAGCAACCCGGTCCTACATTGTTTTTTTGGGGGGGTTGGAGAAGGATTGACATTCATGAAACACTGTGAGCAAAGAAGAAAGCTGCTTATAAGTGCCTTGAATTACTATGTTGCCATGTCTTAAATGCCATAGCAAGGAGGAAAATCTTCACAATTTAGCAGGCTTTCTGAAAATGAGCCCCACTACACTAAACCTTTGATCTTTTGGTTAAACTGTCAATCTCTTGTGAATTCAGTTCTCTTGTGAAATTTCTAACCCATTCCCAAAACAATTGGTTACATAAGTTCTGAGAGCCAGCCCCACGTAGCTTCTCTGTGTTTTGGAAAGTTCTCCAAATAAGAGTTAGGTAACGATGGCACCAGCACGAAGACGGGGGAGGGGGGGGGTGGGGGGTGGGGGGGTGGCAGTCGATTCTTGCCAACCACGCATGTCCCTCTCTCTCTCTGTTTTACTTGCCATCTCTTATCCTTCTCTTATTCCCCTACTTTTTTTAGGCCCCCTTCCCCGCTCCTCTCCTTGGCTTCTTTTAACCTTTCCATTCCCCCCAAGTCCATGGTTAGTGCAAATGGTTAACAGGCTGAGCTGCTAACCAGAAAGTTCACGGTAGAGTCTGCTCAGAGTGCTTCTGAAAGGGAGCGGTGACCTCCTTTTGAAAAGCAGCCTTTGGAAACCCTATGGAGGAAGTAGTGCTCCGACATACATGGTGTCAGAATTGGCTTGGCAGCAACTCGTTTGGTTTTATTTTCTCTTTTTCCCAAACACTTCCAAGCTTTGGGTTAGGCCCTGCCCTCACAAGCCTTGCTTAGCCAAAGCTGCTGCTGGACCTAAGGCTAAAGCAACATCCAGGCTTACCTAAAACATTGGGAGGATATCGTATATCACACAGGGTATGAAGTTCCGCTTGCAGGAGTCTCCAAGGACAATTTTTCTCATGCTGTCATAGAACTTCTGCCTGCTAGGTATTTTAAGAGAAAGGAACCCTGGTGGCATAGGGGTTAGGTACTTGGTTACTAACCCAAAAGTCAGCAGTTCAAACCCACCAGCTACTCTTTAGAACAAATATGTGGCTTGGATTTTGTGTTTTCTAAGAGAGTTAAAAGTTAGATGGAAAGTATATAAGATCTCATAGCATATAGTTGAAGGCAAATAGCTGATTCCTAGTAAGAACAGGCTACTTTTCACTTCTCTGAAATAATAGAATGAAAAGTGTTATCTTTTTGTTTTACTAGCAGTGTTAGTCGCTGCATAATTTGAAATTAATAGAATTGTTGAGAATTTTCATATATTAAGACTTGTGAAGTAAATCATAAACTGAATCCAGGAACAATTTTGTTGTTTAATGACCATTCTCAATATAAATTAACCTAGTGTATTGGGGGGGGGGGGTGCTTGGAGGAAGTTTCTCCATATTTTCCCCTAGGTCTTTAAATGATAATGTGTGATATTTTATAATTAGCAAGACCTTTTGGGTGAGCATAAATTAAAGGAGAAACCATTGAGGCTGTTTAATAGCTTCAGTTATTTTGGTTCAATTGAAAGAGAGTAATTAAAATTTTATTTACTCTTCAAAAAGCAAGGAATATTTGGTCACAGAAATTAAATGAGGTTTCTTTTGTAGCCAAAATATACTTGGATCAAGATTCTTGATGATTTAAAAATAACTAGAAAGAATTTCTCCCAATATGCTCTCACCCACTAATTAGGTCTCAAAAAAAAAAAAAAAAGCCAAGTCCACTGCCTCTCCGCTTACTCCAACTCACAGCAACCCAAATCAGAGTTCCCAAGACTGTGAGTCTTCACGGGAGCAGACAGCCTCATCCTTCTCCTGCAGCGCGACCGGTGGGTTTGCATCTCTGACTCTGCAACTAGCAGCCCGACGCCTAGCCCCATGAGCCACTGGTCTCCGTATTCATTCCCACTTGTGTCCCTTACTGCACTCTGATCTCTTCCTACTGAGGACACGCTGTCCCTGAACTATTTCACGAACTACATAGAGGGGTTCCCACATGCGTAAAAGATACATCCGTCCCCCAGTCCCATTGATGCCATGCAGTGTCCTGAGAAGTAACAATCTCTGAGGTGTCAAACACAGGAAGAGTTTAAAATATTTGTGTTCCTTCATTTATCAAAGCAGCATAAACCCCCAACACTCCTTGCAGGAAAAAAAATGCATTCCCAATACAATTTTATTTTTCATAGTTAAAAATTATAATTTATACCAGTTCTGATCTTTTGCATATAGAAATGATTATTGTGATAAAAAGAAAAGCTTTGCTCTTAGAGCAGAAAAACTTTTTCTTTCAACTACTAGGATAAACTGAAATTTTGCAAAAAGAATTCAAACTAAGCCATGAAGTTATTGACTAACAGAAACGATGGGGGGAAAATACCACAGATTGGAAAATACATTATTATTGTTGCACATGCTTATAAAAGGCTAATTATGAGCAGATATCCAAATATAAAATACAATATATTGGCATACATTTTAAATAAGAAACTGCATGGCAATCATTTTTCAAGGAGAAAAGAGAATGATACAAAAAGCTGGGTCGTTCAAAAGAGAGCTTTGTTTGGATTTAGCAGTAGGTGATGGTAGGTTTCATATCACTACAGATCCATTTAAAAATGAACTAGTTCATCAAAATTTTTTAATTTAAATAGAATTATGTCCTCTGAAATTATATAAACTTAGAATGAAGCATTTTATTTGTCAATAGTTAAATGTGCAAGGAGGAACATCATGTGTAGAAATTCTTTTAGGGGTCATTAAAGCAACAGTGTTGAAGATCCCTAATAAGGAGAATGCTTGCTGACTTATGATGCTCTACTCCTAAGAGGAGTCAGACAGGTAGTCTACACAGGTAAGACCTAGGTGACATTTTCTTCTCACAAGAATTACACCCTGTTCTTCCTCCTCCTATCGGGAGGCTCTCACTGGAAAATAGATCAACTGAATTCGAAGTGGTCTACCTTCTGTCTAGTCTAAGTACAATTAAACTTCAGAAACATCAACAGTACGAAGTATAAATGGATCCCCTATGTTACGCTCATGTCAAGGGGGCATCTAGTATTTCCAAGTGAGTGGATTAATCTTGTACTTTCCCTAGGTTTAACCAAATGCCCGTAGCCAACCTAACACTCAGTCTAGCAGTAGGGTATTAACACCCTATCGAAATGAAATCAGGTTAAGATTTCTATCACAGGCAGACTTGACATGGAAATTAATTAATTAATTAATAATTTAGTTATTGAGAATTTATTCTTAGAAAGTTCAAGCTGCACTGGCCAAAAGCAAGGGTCTGGATATTGACAGAATGCCAAACTGAGACGTGTAAATAGAATGAAGGCAAGGCTGGCTCAGGAAGAGTGGAAGGTTGCTACCAGACTGGAAGAAATGCGTCCATCCACATGACGAGGGAGGGCGATGCCGCAGAGTGCAGAAATTAACAGACATCGTCAGGACTATCACATGCCAGCAGAATTTTGCTGAAGGTACTTTAAAATCCATTGCAGCAGCAAGTCAGTAGGAAGTTGCCAGAAATTGAAGCTGGATGCAGAAGAGGAAGTAGAATGAGAAATACCATTGCTGACAGCAGATGAATTTTGACAGAATAGAGAATATCAGAAAGATGGTTACTTGTGCTATACTGACTTACAGACATCGAACTATGTGGATCTTAACAAACTATGGATAACAACGTGAAGAATCAGAATTCTGAACACCCAGAAATTCCAGAATCCCTGCATGTCCTCGTGCAGAAACTGTACAAAGACCATAAGGCAATCTTTTGAATAGAAGAAGGGAATCGTGAATGGTTTTAAATCAGGAAAGGTATGCCTTAAGTTTCGATCATTTTAGCAAACATATTTAATCTGGGGTGGCCTGCTTGTTGCTGTGATGGTGGAAGCTATGCCACAATTTCAATGTCAGCAGGGTCACCCTTGGTGAATAGCTTTCATCAGGTCTAGCAAACAATACACAGACCAGGAAAAAGGAAGAGGCCATTCACTCACTTTGGGAAATTTACTGTAGAACTTTGTCTGATGTAGTGCCAGAAAATGAGCAACGACTCGGGTTTGTGACAATATGAATGGGGAAGAATGTTCTTCTCAAAGTAGAATCAACCATAATGACATGAACCAAGCAAAGCTGTCAGGATGGCCATTTTCTCATAGAGCATGACTCAAAATGAGAAGAGCGGCAAACATTCATTCACGTATGGAACTTCTAGAAAGATTGGAAATCATCAAAAATGAAATGGGATGCACAGAGTGATATCCTGGGCATTAATGAGCAGATATTAACTTCTATAGTCCATTTCTCACTAGGAAATCATATGGTTTACGATAACTGGAATGACAAATTCAAGAGGCATGCTGCTACATTAATTATCAAAAAGAGAATTTCATGATCAATCTTGAATATAATGTTGTTTGGGAAAGGTTAATATTTATGTGCCTACAATAAAGTTCAACTTTGCATACCAACCCCTAAAGCCAGTGACGAAGAAATACAGACTAGATACTTCAGTCTAAAATTAATCGAACATACAATCAAGATGCATTGATAATTACTGGTGATTGGCAGCAGTTACTTGGAAACAAAGGGCAAAGATTAATAGTTGGAGAATATGGCTTTGGTGATAGAAATGCTTTTCATTACAATATTTTTTGGTTCAACAACATAAACAATGACTATACTCATGGACCTCACAAGATGGAATGCACAACAATCAAAATGTCTATATCTGTGGGAAGAAATGATGGAGAAACTCAGTAGCATATGCCAAAACAAAACTGGAGATGACTGTGGAACAGATAATTAATTGCTCATATGCAAGTTCAGATTGAAGCTAAAGAAAATTATAACAAACCTCAAGAGAACAAATGATCTAAATCAGTGGTGAGAAGGGTGTAGGAGGTCTGCTAGGGCATGATCAAGGACAATGTAACCGAGAGGAATTACTAAAGCCCAAATGAAGACTGAACATGATAGTGGGACAAGAGGAAAGTAAAAGGAAATACAGGAAAGAGCTGGGAGGCAAAGGGCATTTATGGAGGTCTAAATAAAGGCATGTACATATGTAAATATATTCATATATGAGGATGGGGAAATAGATCTAAGTCCACATATGTATAGGTTTAGTATTAAGGTAACAGATGGACATTGGGTCCCTACTCAAGTACTCCCTCAATGCAAGAATACTTTGTTCTATTAAACTGGCATTCCCTGATGCTCACCTTCCAACACAATTACTGAAGACAAAGTGGGTGCATAAGCAAAGGTGGTGAAGCAAGCTGATGGTGTCCAGCTATCAAAAGATATAGCATCTGGGGTCTTAAAGGCTTGTAGGTAAACAAGCAGCCATCTAGCTCAGAAGCAACAAAGCCCACATGGAAGAAGCACACCAGCTTGTGTGATCATGAGGTGCCGAAGGGATCAGTTATCAGGCATCAAAGAACAAAACATTATATCACTGTGTGTTCACCTCTCCTATACAGTTACAGAAGACAAATGTGTACATAGCAAATGTGGTGAAGAAAGCTGATGGTGACTGACTGTCAAAAGATATAGCGTCTGGGGTCTTAAAAGCTTGAAAGTAAACAAGCAGCCACTTAGCTCAGAAGCAACAAAACCCACCAGCCTGTGCAATCATGAGGTGTCAAAGCGATCAGGTATCAGGCATCTGCAGAACAAAAAATCATATCATTGTGAATGAGGGGAAGTGTGGAGTGGAGACCCAAAGCCCGTCTGTGGGCAATTGGATATCCCCTTATGGAAGGGTTGCGGAGAAGAGATGAGCCAGTCAGAGTGCAGTGTAGCAACAATGAAACACAACTTTCCTCTAGTTCCTAAATGCTTCCTTCCCTCCCCCCTCCACCTCCCTGTCACACTATCATGATCCCAATTCTATCTTACAAATCTGGCTACACCAGAGGATGTACAATGGTACAGGTAGGAACTGGAAACACAGGGAATCCAGGACGGATGATCCCTTCAGGACCAGTGGTGAGAATAGTGATACTGGGAGAGTAGAGGGAGGGTGGGTTGGAAAGGGGGAGTTGATTACAAGGATCTATCTATAGATCCTTGGGGGACTGACAACAGAAAAGTGGGTGAAGGGAGATGTCAGATAGTATAAGGTATGACAAAATAATAATTTATAAATTATCAAGAGTTCATGAGGGAGGGGGTAGCAGGAAGGGATGGGAGAAACTGAGGAGCTGATGCCAGGGGCTTAAGTGGAGAGCAAATGTTTTGAGAATGATGAGAACAATGAATGTACAAATGTGCTTTACACAATTGATGTATGTATGGATTGTGATAAGAGTTGTATGAGCCCCTAATAAAATGATTTAAAAAAGAAAAGAAAATTATAACAAACCCATAAGAGCCAAAACATGATCTTGAATATATCTCCCTAAGTTTAAAGACTACCTTAAGAATAGATTTAATATATTAATGACTAATGACTGAAGACCAAGTGGGCTGAGTGATTACACTAAGAACATCATTCAGGAAGAAAGTAAAAACAGATCAAAGTGCGTGTCAGAAGAGACTGAAATTTATGCTTGAACATAGAGTAACTAAAGTAAATGGAAAAATAATGAGGTAAAATATATGAACAGAAATTTTCAAAAGGCAGCTTGAGTAGACAAAGTAAAGCACTATCACGAAATACGCAAGGATCTGGACTTAAAAGAAAGAGGATGCTCACCGTATCTCCAGCTGAAAGGAAAAAAAGACTCAAGTTGCCGTATTAAAGTCTTCTGTGGGGAAAATATTCAATGATGCAGGAAGCATCCAAAGAAGATGGAAGGATAAGTAAAGTCAATGTACCAAAAAGAACCGGTAGATGTTTGACCATTGTAAGAGCCAGTATATGATCAAGATTCATTAGTACTTAAGGAATAAGACCAAACTGCACTGAAAGCATTAGCAAAAAACAAATAAACTAATTTGCAGTTCTGGAAGCATTCAATCTATGCCAAGACATTTGAAAGACTTCTACCTACTCTGAATGAGATTCGTGTTTGTGCCCATTTGGAAGAAAGGTGACCAAAAAAGAAAGGAGGAATTATTGAACAACCTCATTATCACATACAAGTAAAATTTTATTGAATATAACAAAATGGTAGCAGTCATACATCGACAGAGAACAGACAGAAATTCAAGTTGGAGTCAAAAGAGATACGAAACAAAGGATCGCATGGTTGGCATCAGATAGATCTGCCTGAAAGGAAAGAATATCAGAAAGATGTTTACTTGTTTTGTTGACTGTGCAAAGACATTTGATTATGTAGATTCAAAAGCAATCAAACTATGGATAACATTGCAAAGAATGTGAATTCCAGACATTTTAATTGTGCTCATGGATGGCCAAGAAGCAGTCGTTTTAACAGAAAAAGAAGATACTGCATGGCTTTAAACAAGATCATGAAAAGCAGAGGAAAATATTAAAATTGATAAGGATTTCATTTCATTCCAATCTCCAATAAACTCCCATGCCGATGAAGCAGTTAATAGATCAAACAGCACAGACAAAAAGCACAGACTTCACTTTGAGGACTAAGGTACTGCTGAGTGGAACCATGGTATGCACACGAAAGCTGAACGGGGAGGTCTGAAGAGTCGATGCATTTGAAAGATGGTGTTTGTGAAAAATCTCCATGGACTGTCAAAAGAACAAACTAATTTGTATTAGAGGAAGTGTGTTCCTTGGAAGCAAGGATGGTAAGATTTTGTGTCACCTACTCTGGAGTGTCATCAGAAGGAACCCCTGGCCCCTGGAGAAGGACATCACCTTGGGTAATGTGGAGGGTCCACCCTACATGAACCAAACCTATGAAACCTGCAAACCTTTAGGGAGAAGTAGCCCATTGTCTTTAACATCAGGGACTGGGCTCCACCTGTGGTGGACCCAGACAGTAGTCTGGCAACTGACTGCCTTCAGGGAGGTAACTTGACAATCATTTACCATTAGCTGCAAGCAGTGTCTAAGTCTAAGATATTTGGGGGAGATGACTTGGGAGAAATCTTTCTGTTTCCCACAGTGCCTCTCTGTTAAATAGGGTTGCTATGTATTGGAATAAACCAAAGAGCAGTGAGCTGGATACTGTGTCCAAACAAATGAGCAATGAACGAGTCATAGAGTATTCCACTGTGATTCATATTTCCATTAGATACATTTAGAAAATACAATTTTTTAAAAGACTCAGTGATATGGTGGCTGAAAATATGGGTTCAAACCTGCTTGTGAGATGGTATGGATGGACAATGTTCAGTTACGTTGTGTATAGGTTCACTATGAATTAGAACTCCCTTGATGGCAGTGAACTACAACAACAATTTAATAATTAACTTCTTTGTAATTTTCTATCCCATAAAG
This sequence comes from Tenrec ecaudatus, assembly GCF_050624435.1. Taxonomy (NCBI): domain Eukaryota; kingdom Metazoa; phylum Chordata; class Mammalia; order Afrosoricida; family Tenrecidae; genus Tenrec; species Tenrec ecaudatus. The sequence goes on along the minus strand of NC_134530.1, from coordinate 182,716,340 downwards.
AAAAAAGATCCCCCTACGCTACACAAGCCTCATATTTCACTGCACCCCATTTGCTCCTGCTGCCATCAGTAAACTCAAATTATTCTGCCACCTCCTGTCTCTCGTCCAAGGCGACATTAAGAGTTTTGCCTCCTGGGTGTGAAGAGCAGTTTCAGAATTGTTCGAATAATAAGTATGCATTATAAACATGCTTTTCTTTTTCTTCAACACACTGAAACAAGGGCTCACTATCTGAATTTCCAGATGCACTTAAGATGAATAATAACGTCAAGCCAGTCTTGCCCTGCTTTAAATTACTCACACCAGGAAGAGGCATTAAACCTTTCAGACCACCAGTGTACACAAATGCCCTAGTGCCCTAGACCATGCACCCTCTCTTGGTTACTTGGGACACAGAGAAGGTAAACTCAGTAAATGAGGCTATTTTATGATCCGCTAAAATAATCTGAAAAGGAAATTAATACTTTTATGACTTTCTACAAGTGAAAAACTTTCTTAAAGATCTGTAACAGTTCTTTATATTACAGTGCTTAGGGCTTCCATAGCCAAAACCTGAATGCAGAGAAAGAACAGAAGTCTAGGAAGCACTTGGTGGCACAGTGCCTCCAACAATGGGGTCAATCATCGCAACAACTGTGAGGGTAGCGCAGGACCAGGCTGTGTTCTGATCCGCTGTGCGCAGGGTCACGACGAGTCAGAACTATCTTGCCTGGGCCTGACAACGGCAGGGAGAGTTCATGGCCACACAAACTAAAAGGGGGTAAACAAAAAAACCTAAGAAGTAATTTGTGATTCCCAAAAAAAATTCTCTACTATAACTAAGAAAATCCACTTGATTAGAAACCAAACTGACTTAACAACTAGATACAAGGGGATACCCAAAAGACACTGGAATCCTCCCCCCAAAAATACTATGGGGTTTTTGGTTTGTTTCTTTCCTTCTTTTACAAAACAACCTCATCACCTTCAAAGTGTTCTCCATTACACTTAATACAGTTGTCAAATCTGAGATTCTATTCTTGGAAACATTTTTCAATATCATCTGTTTGGATGGCTGACAGTGCCTCCCTTGTTTTTTTCTTCACCTCATTTATGTTGTCAAATCACTGTCCTTGCATGTCCCTCTAAATTCACAGAAACAAAAAGAAGTTGCATGGCGTGAGGTCAGGTGAGTAAGATGTAAGGTGTGTGGGCTAAAGAGGCAGTGGATTTTTTCCAATAGCTGGCGTACTGAGATGGCTGTTTAAGCAGGTGCCTTGTCGTGGTGGCAAACCAATCCTCCGTCTGCCATAAATCAGGCCTTTTTTTATGCACACTGTTACACTACCTTTTTAGAACCTCTAAATAGAAAGCTTGATTACCAGTCTGACCTGATGGAACAAACTCCAAATGTACTATGAGTGGTCATTTTTATCCGTTTAGGAAGTTGATGGACACCATGAGGTTTGTCATCAATCGATATTTCACCATTTTTGAAATGAGAAAACCACTCACACACTTGAGTTCTTCCCAGAGTGCTGTCTTTGTAATCTGTGTTCCCCATCACAGCAGTTTCTGTGGCATTTTTACTGAGCAGGAAACAAAATTTCACAGCTGCATGCTGTTATGTTAAATTCCCCATCACAAAAAACAACGTTTGAGTGAAACTGCCCTTATGAAATATTCACTGTGACCAAAGAGAACTGTCCCAGGTGACACCGGGTGCATTAACTCAGAGCAAGTTGCTCACCTATGGTGGGGTGGGGTGGAGGAATGAAAACTACAAAAGTACAATTCCGGTTTGGAGGGGATACCCCCTCGTATGTCTTACAGTCTTTCTGAATAGTATGAAATTTGACTGGGCTAATGCAAAGGAATTTGGAAGAAAATATGGAAGCAAACAATTTGTGACCTGACCCGCCCAACCCCCATCCATACCATTCATTATTCACTCAAAAACTCAGGGCCATCAAGTCCATTCTGACTCATGGTGACACAGTAGAACAGAGTAGAACTTCCCCTGTAGCTTTCTGAGACTGTAACTCTTTATGGGAGTAGAAATTCTCATCTTTCTCCCTCAGAGCAGGCTAGTGGTTTTGAACTGCTGACCTGGTGGTTAGCACTCCGAGTATCCCACCACACCACCAGGGCTCCTAAACCGTACCATTAGTGCTTATTAGAACACTGGTTCCTTAAACTCTTTGAGATAATCTAGAAATGGTCACTCTATCTGAATTTGCTAGAAAAGGAAACTAAACCTATTTCCGAATGTCCTTTTGGACCTGTTTTGCTTTTCCGATGGGCACTAGCCATGCCGTCTTCTACTTTGTGCTTGAAACACACCAGCACACACGGGTCTCTGAATCGTCTGCTACGCCCGTGATTTCTATTCCGCTCATGCCCTTATTCCACTTAGGTGTCTATTCATATGACATTTCTCTGAACGTCCCTCCTCTATTACTCTTTGTCCTTCCATCTTTTTTTATGTTTCTCCTCAGCATATACCAATTTGCCTTTTGCTATGAAAATGGAAGCGCCACGAAGAACAGGGACTTTACTGGTCACAGGTGCGGCCTCAGCAGCGAGGACAGTGTGTGATGCTAATTGAAAATCATCCTGTGTTAAAGGATGGGTTGCACTGATGAATAAGCGGGTTGCCTACTGTACACTTCCCTTTTATTGAATGTATTCAGTAAAATTCTCAAACTGGAATCCTGATTTTTCTGCACAATTTATGCTCTTTGATTTTATAAAAATTGCCTGCAGGAAAGAGGGTCTATTTACAGTCAATTCCCCTGTAAAGAAAAAACTAGATGGTTTCTAAAATTCCTTCCAACTTGAGTTCTTTTTATAATTTTTAAATTACGTTTTGTGGGTCTCGGGGTTTAGGGAAGTTATTTATTTGGTCGGCTATACTGGTCTGTGCTTCTACAGCTTACATACCCAGAGGAGCCTTCAGGAGGCATTGCAAAAGGCCTTTGGCCTGCCAAGTTTCTCCTTGGATTCGAGTCAGCTTCTGGCCTCAGGGTAATGATCACTTTGTATCCTAAAAGGGATGTGAACTGCTGGATTGACTTCAGAAAACCTATAAGGAATAGGTGTTATGATTCGAGAAATTAATTTTGATGTTTAATAGACTTTCATGCTTGGTCTATTTTCCTATTATCTCTGTCTTATTGTATAAAATGCATCTCTGGATCTCTGGACAAAGACTCCTTCCTATTTTCCCCATAGTATTTGGTTTAGAGGAATTGTGTGCTTTAAGGTAATACTTCGTCTCTTAAAAATCCCCTGCCAAGGGTGCCTTTAATCTGGCAGAAATTTTTTTAATAATATCCCAACCAATATCTCTAAAGTATAAAAAATTTGATGGAATTAGAGTTGAGTGACATGTAATCAGGAACTAGTGGGCATTTGGAAATGGATCAGTGCATAGCTGAAAAAGGAGCAATAATTTGATTTTTTTTCTGTATATCATACAATTGACTTCTAATTTCATGGCTTGTGTGAAATTATACAAAGGATTTTCAGACAAAACCATAAATATCTCCCAACTTATTATAAACAAGCAAACAAATAACAAAAAAACTCATTGTCATTGAGTCAATCCCAATTCATAGCAACACTATCCCTGGCCAGATTCATCTATTAGCTGCACATAAATCCAGCCATTCATTTACCTAGATTTTAGGCATTTCTACCTATCAATGCCCTAATAGATAACAAACTCTCCACACTCAAAATTTTTAAAAGGGGTTATTTATATGATATGGGTGGAATGTAGGGGAACTACACTAGATACTTCTAATGTGATGTTAGAAAAGCAATGCTGGAGGCTCAGTGTTGAAGCATTCACTTATGTATGCATTTGACTGTGTGGGTCATAACAAACATTTAAAAGAATGGGAATTCCAGACCACTTGATCGCATTCATGGGAAACCTGTACACAGACTAAGAGACAGTCACTCAAACAGAACTAGCGAATTCTGTGTAGTTTTACATCAAGAAGGATGTGCATCAGGACCATGTCCTTTCACCGTACATATCCATTCTGTATCCTGAGCAAATAATCTCAGAAATTAAACTATTTGAAGAAGAACCCTGAATCAGAATTGGAGGAAGACTTTTTTTTAACCAACTTGTAGTATGCTGATAATACAGCTTTCCTTGCTGAAAGCGAGGAGACCTTAAGGAACTCGATAAAGAAAGTCAAAGACTCCAGCATGGATGGAACTCAACCTTACTTACTGAAAGTAAGGAGACCTTAAAGCACGTACTGAAGAAAATTAGAGACTCTAGCCTCCAGTATGAATTGCAACTAAATGAATTGGAAAGAAAACAAAAATCTTCCCAACTGAACCATGATGATAAACAGAGAACAGATTTAAATTGTCTAGGATTTCATTTGAATTGTATCCACAGTCAATGCTTATGGAAGTAGCAGTCAACAAATTGAAAGACATATCACATTGGGTCAATTTTCTGCTACTTCAAGGACTAAGGCAGACCTGACCCAAGTCATAATATTCAATCACCTCATCTGAATGTGAACATTGGACATTTAGTAAGGAAGAAGAAGAGGTGCTTGTTATTTAGCGAGCTGATGAAGACTATTGAAAGTGGTATGGATTCCCAAACTACACTTGATCTTAACCAAAAGGCCAAGAAGCAATTGGACTCCCAGACTAATGTGTCTTGGAATACGTGTACCAACAGTGTTCCTCAGAAGCAAGGATGGTGAACCTTGGGCTCACGTACTTTGGACCCAGCATCAGGAGAGGCCAGTCCCGGGAGAAGTACAGCAGGCTTGGTTAAATAGAGGGTGTTGAAAAGTAGGGCGACCTTTGGCAAGATGTATTGGCACAATGGCCACCACTGTTAGATCAAACATAAAAATAATCATGAGAATGGCACAGAATCGGGCAATGCTTTGTTCTGTTGGACCTAGGATTGCTCTGGGTCAGAACCAACCAATAGCACCTAACATTGGGTTGAGCACATCTGCCATGAAAGAATTCTTTAAAGTACTGAAGACCAAGAGCGTCAATTTGAGGAGTGAGGTGCGACTCACTCATGGTATTTTCAGTCCCCTCGTATGCGTGTGAAAGTCGGACTAAGACTAAGAAAGGCTGTCAAAGAATCAACACATTTGAATTATGATGCTAATGAAAAATTTTGAAAATACAACTGAATGCAGAACAAACAAAACTGACTTCAAAGAAGTACAGCCAAGAAGTCTCCTTGGAAGCTGCGGTGGTCAGATTTTGACTCACATATTTTGGACATCTTGTCAAGAAAAACTATTCTGTCAAAAAAGATATCATGTTTAGCAAAGTGGAAAACCCTAATGAAACACTGCTATTGAGTCCATTGCAACCCATAGTAACCCTGTAGGACAGGATAGAACTGTCCCTTTGGGTTTTCAAGGCCTTCAATCTTTATAGGAGTAGACAGCTTCATCTTTCTCCCATGGAGTAACTGCTGGGATCAAACCACTGACCTCGTGTTTAGCTGCCCACTGGATAACCCACTGCACAGCGAAGAAGAGGAAGATCATTAATTAGTAGGATTGACACAGTGGCTGCAAAACTGAGCTTAAACATAACAAGAATCGGAGACATTCCAAGAACCAGACGGAGTTTCATTTTGTTGTGCAAAAGGTTGCTATGCGTCTGAACAAACTTTAGGCCTGGAGGAATGAGTAGAAGGAGTGAATGCTACACGAAGGATAGAGTCGTGTGTGTCTCTCTGGGTACCTCAAGCAGAGCAGCAATGTTTGGCTGATCAACAGAGCTAGCTTCAGATGCCGACCCTGCCTAAGAAGAAAGCTGAGCAGCAAACACACAAACACTGTTCTCCTCCCCTTTTGTAGACTCTTGCTAGGACGTCCACGTCCAGCCCGACCAGAAGTCAGGTAGCCTGGAAATCCTAGCGTGGTTCCTCAGGTTCCATCAATTCATACAGCATAGTGGAACCCCTGGTGCTGTAGTAGATATGCATTGGGCTGCTAACTACAAGGTCAGCCGTTCGAAAATGCAGACTGCTCCATGGGAGAAAGGTGAAGATTTCTACTCCAGAAAAGATGTAGTTTCCAAAACCCCACGTGGGGCTGTTCTATTCTGTCCTATGAGGTCACTGTGAGTTAGAATTGACTTAATGGCACTGAGGTTGAAATTCTATAGTCCAGGAGACAGAAATTGATATTTCAGCAATATTTTTTAACACTTGGGGTAATCTGGATGCTTTTTATTTAGTGTTTTAAAATTTTATTTATTTTTTAGTCTTTTGCTCTTTCAGGAAGACTTGACCTAGACTATTTATCAATATTAGCATGACAATGTCTTTCATTTTTCTTTTACTGTGAACAGAAAATGAAAGACATGAGAAGAATGAGAGGGATATAGAAGAAATTCTTTTTCTGATATGATCAGCCTGTCTGCCGATAAGATCCTGTCTGTAGAACACTGGGTCTACCATTCAATCGATGGTCAGACTCAGGAAAGTTGCCTGACTTCTTCAAGGCATGTTTGTTCTTCTGTAAAATCAGGAAGAACAGACCTGGAGCCAGAAACTTTGCACTATTTAACCCTCTATATATGACTTCTCCCCAAAGCCTCTCATTTTTCCAGTATAATTACTAATAACACACGAGGAGTTTCAAAAAAATATTGTGGAAAAATCCCATTATTTTTTAATTCAATTGCCCACAAAGTTTTGGAAACCTCCCTGCACTGAGGAAAGTGAGCTTTGTGTTTGGATAATGTAGAGTGAATCTGACAAGAGGCAGAGTGGGTAGGAGTTGACAAGGACTGTGGAGATGCCTGTGAAGTTGGATAAGTTACCAAATTGGAGTTTTCAATTAAAATGACTTATGTCTCCAAGGGACTATGGGACCCTGGTTGGCATCTGGAATATGCTTTAAAATCTCCAGGGATTGTCATACTTTTAAATTTTCCATTACAATTTTTTTCATCGGCTTCATAGTCAAGAATTTCATGTCTAAATTTAAATTCCTATTGCTACAATTTTAGCTCAGTCTAGCAGTTGTAATAACCATAATCGCTCCCAGGTATGACCGGTGGAGTCAAATTGTCTGGGTATGAATCTCAGCTTCATCACCGAGTCACTCAGGGAAGCCCGTTAAACTCTCTAAACTAAACTTTCCGCATCCATAAAATGGGATTAAGACAACTACATCTATCAGATGATTGTAGCGAGTACCAGATTAGTTCATCCACTTAATTGAATCTTAGGGAGAGTGGGTGGGGAAGGGAGGGGGAAGAAATGGGGAGCTGATATCAAGGGCTCAAGTGGGAAGAGAGTGCTTTGAAAATGATGATGGCGGCATATGTGCAAATGTGCTTGACACATTGGAGGAGTGTATGGACTGTGATAAGAGATGTAAGAGTCCTCACTAAAAGTATTAAAAAATAAAATCTTAGAAGAGCATGTTGGACACAGTAAGTGTTCATTAATGCTTGCTATTAATCTTAGTAGTATATCCCAAGCCACCAGCAGCTCCATGGGATAAGACTGGGCTTTCTACTCCCAGAAACACTTACAATCTCAGAAACCCAGAGGGGTCGGTATGAGTCAGTACTGACTCTAAGGCAGTGAGACTATATCCCAACTATTGTGTTGTTTTATATAAATGTTCACATTTAGTGCTCACAGCAACTCATAGTATGTGCTATTATAATTCTCATTTTACTGGTAAATAAATTAAGAAGCAGGAAAACAGTTAACAAAGAATGGCTACTTTGTGCACACTCTTGCTGCTCAGAGCAATAAATGAATGAATTAATAAATAAATTTGCTCCCTTTGACCTTTCAAAGAACCCAGAAATAGGAGAGCAATAAGCTCTCTTACATTTGCCCCTTTTCAGTGTTCATTATAACTCCCAAACAATGGATTTGAGTGCCAATTTCATTACAGATCCATTTATGTTTTTCTTCCAGAAAAGCAATAAAAATATATATAAAAAAAGAGATGTAAACCATATTGCTTCTCAAACTCCAACACCTTGACTTTTTCCTTTCTTGGTCCTTCTACAAGAAATCCTTGGAACCTATTTTAATCTATGCCAATTAAAACTACCTCTCAAAATAAATCAAACATATAAATTTTCAATTTCTGGATCCAATACTCTGTAAAAAATCTAATAAATAGCTTCCACCATACTTCCTTTTCTCACTAATATTATACATTTATTCCCACCCCAAAATAATCTCACTTTCCTGGCACAATTTTCCATACAGATATCCATGTTCTTTGTGGCTCATGAGCTCCCTACCCTTTGGGAATTTTATGACTTTTTTGTCTTGGAATGCACTTTGTTATTCCTTGAAACTGACATCAGGTTACCTAAGCGGTAGGTACAATGTAAGATAATTTCCTCTCTCTTTTTGAAGTTGAGTAATTTGCCATCAATATTTCATACCATCATAATAGATTTGCCAAAGGCAGTCCTTCTTACAAGTGCAGATTCTTCTGTTACCTAATCATTTAAACATAATGACCAACAAATGTTTATTTTACCATTTCTATCTTTCAGAATTCATTCGTCTGCAACTGTTTTCAGGAAATGCTCTACTACCAAGTGGTTCAAGTTCCTCCGTTCTTTTTAAGTCAAGGACAGTAATGAGAGGTAGGCCTACAACACTCACTTATTGCCATTAAGTCAATTCTGACTCATAATTACCCTCTAGGACACGAAACCTACAGTGACATGAGATGTAGTCAATTAACTTGGCTCTTTTAGCCATGATTCTTTATTTGGCGTATTATAATTCTGGACTCTATGCCTGTAGCTATAACCCCTTTGATGGGAGTTTTCTGCCACCTGAAGGGGGATAGGATTAAGTCTCTAATTTACTTTCTTTGTGGTGTAAGCACCTGAGACACAAAGGTCACGCTTCAAAGGCGTTCCTCTATGTATAAGAGCCATTGCTGACACAGAGAAACCCAGGACCATTAGAAGAGCATGTTAGAGATCTGTCTGAAATGGTAGAGGCCCAAAGCAGCGGCACCAGAGACTGTGGGACAGTGACTGGGAGGAGCAGCACCGAGACGATGGGATACCTCGTCTACGGGACTAGAGACAGAATGACAGGGGGCCTTCCTGTCCATAGAGGAAAAGGCCAAGGAGTCACATGGCTCAGAGGCTGAGGACCAGAGAGAGATTTCGCTGCTGGTAAGGAGACATGTTGCTGTCTCCTTAGTGTTTACTGATCCAGACTTGCTAACTCCCCTGACAAACGCCCTTACTTGTGGGTGTCGGCTGTGAGTTCTGTATGGCCATTGCAGCAAATGATCAAACCCAGCACGGAGGTAGAGTGCCTTGGGAGGAACAGTGGGGGTCAAAATAGGTAAAGAAGGATGGAGGAGGGAGGCCTGTCCCTGCAATAGAGGAGACAGAAGAGGTCCAATATGGCCTCTCATGGTGTTTACTGCGTGCTATGCATATCAGTATTCTGAAGCTCATTGTATGTTCTTCCACCTGCTACAACACTTTGCCTAGTTCCATCAACTAGCTTACCCCCTGTTAGTAAGAGGTAAATTGTCCCATATAGTATTAAAAAAGTGGAAAGTAAAGGCTAGGTCAGGGTTACTGATATAACACTTACCTTCTATTGCTGTGTTTTATTTACCAGACTTTTTTTTTACAATTCAATTTATTGCACTTTATATGAGAGTGTTATCCTTCTGATTTCCAGAGATCATTGGAAATGAAGTGCCTTGACGTCCTTAGATCCAAGTTGTGAGGTCAAGTGACAGAGCAACTCTTTTATGCTCAATGGGCAAACCACTGATGGGTCCTTGTTGAAGAATGCTGTTTCAGCCTCGATCTCTTGGGGTTCAATCTGTGACCGCCTATGATGGCAGTGACTTGCTCACCCTTAGAGAAGCTCCTTCCTTGATTTCTGAAACAGTACACTCCCTTGGATTTTTCTATTGTTTGTACTTCTCCTCCTCTTTCACGTCCATATCATGATGAGGATTATCTGAGGTCAACACCCTTCCCCCCCGCTCAACAAACAGGCACACACATGAGGACAGAGATATGAGTGACACTGCTCCTGCCCTAAAACTGGTTTTCAGGCGAGTAAGAGGAGATTGACAAAGGAATAGACACGTGAACTAACATGTTATCATCAGTCACTGAGTCCACGCGAGGTATGGAATCACTGTCTTCTCAATACTGAACTCTATGAAAAAGCTGGTGTGCACCTTCAGTTACAATATCTCATCACCCCAAACTGAACCTGACATCAAGTTGATTCTAACTCATATCCACACTAGTTTCGGAGGCTATCCATCTTCCCAGGAGCAGACAGCCTGATCATTCTCCTATGATGCAGTTGGTGGGCTTGAACCCCCAACATTCTGGTTAGCAAAACAAAGCCTAACCAGTAGGGTTCTTTAACATCTCGTAATGATGGTTTTTTTTTAATCTGTGCTTCCATTTGGGTTTATTTCAGAAAATGGAAGAATTTCAGAGTGAGTACGCCTCTTACAGATAAGTAAATTGAATCCAGAGAGATGGAACAACCAGCTATGAGCATACTGCTTCTCCATGGCAAGGCTTGAACTGGAACCAGACCACTCACTCCCCTAATGCACCTCCTGGCAGACCTTAAAGCAGTGTTTGGTGGGTTGAAGCTTTTCCTGTTAATCTACAAGTAACTCTATATTCAACAAAGTAATGGTTTGGTGTTCTCTTCCTGCTCCACAATGGTAACCCCATGCCCTATAGATATGAAGATAACACAAATCCATTCCCCTTTTGATGGTGGGGGTGGGGGTGGGAAATCTTCAAGTTCTATGTCAATCTGTGGAAGGCTCTCTGGGGAAGCCAGCGACCTCTGGTCTGCAGTCCATTGAAAGTCATGCTCAGAGTCAGATGAAACATATAGGAGTTACCCTACCAGAAACCAGGCTTCAGGACATACATTGTAGTAACTCCCTTACCTCTCTCATCATAGGAAGACATAAACAATCGTAGATATAAGGACCCTGTCCCTGAAGAGAAAATACACACACACACACATCCCACTCCCCAACCTACTCTGCTTCCAGACACCCTGATGTAGAAACATAAAGGAGCCAATGCAACAAAGCCTTGATAATGTTGGTCTTTCTAGTAGTGAGGAACTCCTAGATAGTCTGTGGGAAGACATCCAGACAGGAAGGGAAGGTAGGCAGAAGGAGAGAAAGGACGAAGTAGAAAGGAAGAGAGGGCAGGATGAAGGGAGGGAGGGAAAGTGAGAGAAAGAAGGAACACAAGGGATCCAGAACAGATGGACCTCTCAGGACCAGCGGTGAGAATGGCGGTACTGATACCAGGAGGGAAGAGGGGGTAGAAAGGGGGAACCGATTACAAGGATCTACATATAACCTCCTCCCTGGGGGATGGGCAACAGAAAAGTAGGTGAAGGGAGATGCCGGGCAGTGTAAGATATGATAAAATAATGATTTATAGATTATCAAGGGTTCATGAGGGAGGGGGAGCAGGGAGGGAGGGGAGAAGTAAAATGAGGAGATGATTCCAGGAGTCCAAGCGGAAAGTAAGAGTTTTGAGCATGATGAAGGCAACGAATGTATAAGTGCGCTTTACACAATTGATGTATGAGTGGATTGTGATAAGAGTTGTATGAGACCCAATAAAATGATAGAAAGAAAGAAAGAAAGAAAGAAAGAAAGAAAGAAAGAAAGAAAGAAAGAAAAGTAAAACTGTTTCACCAAACTGACGCCTGTCAGATAAAAGAGATCAGGGCTAGAAATTCCTCCCAGCGTTTCGAATGGGATTTTAATACAGCATTCGGCTATCATCTTTTTTTCATTCCTATAATGACATACATGCCCAAAGTGTATCCACGGAGCCTCTGAACTCTGTACATTTCTGTAATACACAAAGAAAACAGCCGTCACATCCATTTTAAGGAACTTTAAAATACATTACAGTGAGGTCTATAGGCCCAAAATCCAAAGGGAACTACACAAAGCCTGTCTGTACATCATCTGTGACGGCCTGAATTCCAGCCAAGGTAGATTTTTTTTCTTTAAATAATAAAATAAAGTACTGTGTTTTTTTTAAAGGAACATTATATTTTTAAACTGAAAATAATTGTGTTTTGTATCTTATGTGGCATCTGAAAGTGATTTAGTTGAACAATGTGGTTTCTGATTGGTATTTGAATTGATTCCAGAACATTTTTCATAATAACCATCTTAAAGATCCCAATTATCTGATCCTCTTTCCCCCCTTCACATCGTTTCATAGGAGGTTTCCAGAGAAAGAGAGAAACCTGCAGAAGCAGACAACCCAACTTCCATCCAGCTAACCAGGGCTTGCCTGCTAGGCTCAAAGGGAAGGGTCTGCTTGTTAAGCTGGGTTGTCCAGGATACATTTATGACTCAATAAAGGAGGCTTTGGCATTACCAGAATAATTACTTACTAAAACAAGCCTATAAAACCAAAGGGTTGCCCCAACTAAAAGGCAAACAGGGAACTTTTTTCTTTTAGTGTTAACATGTAAATCTAGTAATGTGTATTTAGATTTCTATAAAATCAGCTCTGGGTGCAAAATGGAAGGTTGATTTACCAGGTGGGCAGCAGCATCAATTCCCCAGGGTTACAGAAAGACCGACGGAAAGCATTTTTTGTTAAAGAGGAGTGTTCATCTATAAACAAACTCGGCCTCCTCGGAAGGGGCAGAGATGGTGCATGGTGCTAACAAGTGCTGGCTTTGAGTCAGACGACAGGCTTCCCTCGCTCACTGCACCTCAAAGATGCTGAAATTTTTATCAAGCGAAGATTTCTGGGAACCCGGCATCCAGCAAGTCTGTCAACACCATTTTTCCAAGAACATGCTCACCTTTTGATAAACAGTAGCTTATTATCTATATTAAAAATAACTATTGGAGGGCACTGCATCAGCTCAAAAGGCGCCATGGTGAGATTGTGAATTACCAAAAGGTTAGCAGTTCACAACCACCGGCCACTCCACAAGAGGAAGGTGAGGCTTTCTATGTCCATAAAGATTGTCAGCCTAAGAAATCCAAATGGGCAGCTCTACTCTGGCACATTGGGCTGCTTACCACAAGGTCAGCAGTTTCAAACCACCAGCAGCTCCAGGGGAGAATGATGAGGTTTGGAAAGAGTTAAAAAATCTCAGAAACCCACAGGAGCAATTCTACTCTGTCCTACAGGGTTGCTGGGAGTCCTAAATGATTCAAGGGCAGTGAGGGCGTGTCAAGTAACAGGCAAGGAATTTGTTTGCTTTGATTGTGCAGGACTATGCTGAGCATTTCACATATTACATCACAGTTAATCTTTCTAGTCAAGATAAAATTCCTACATAAGAGGGAAAGTGCTGAAAGTGGCAGAAATAGGGTTTCTGGATTTATCAAATAAAAATGCAGAGTATGAAGTTAAATTTTAATTTCAGATAAGCAATAATAATCCCTTAGTACAAGGACTCCCAAATATTACATAGAACATATATATCTAAAATTTCTTTATTTATCTGAAATGAAAATTTAACTGGGCATTTTTTATTTGACCTGGCATCCCTAACAAAAATTAAGGTGCTATTTCCTGTAAGGGATAAAGATGGGGCTTTCTACTCCGATACCATTATGGTCTGAGAAACCCGTGGAGGGGTGGGGGTTGCTACGGGTTGGCATTGACTAGATGTAGTGAGTTTGCCTTGAGCAGTTTCTCAAAAAGCCCATGTTCTGTAGTCCACCACTCAGTGACACCCAGGATCATTTTATTCTAGTCTCTAATATTTTTACTCCACCAGAAAGTTCTTCAGTAAAAAGCACGTAATCCAGAAATCATATTTTACAAAACACTGAATTTAATGTGACAGAAGAAAATGACAGTTATGACCACACTTTACATTGAGAAAAATATTTTTGCACCATAGCTTGCAGCTATAATCTGTACTTTAAAAAAAATCCTCATTTTTATTAACATCATGATTCAAATATGTGCCTGATTGCTAATTGATTCAGTCAACAAAACATATTGATTGCGTTTAGACCAAGGTACTATGCAGACACTAAATAAGCAAAAACAATGTCCGTGCCCTTGTGGATTTCACACCTTAACAAGGGACTGCAGAGTAAGTAAATAAACAGAAAATCAAATATGAAGTTGCAATAATGACAAGACCTATGAAGGCCAGGTACATGGAGAGACAGGGGGGACCTGAATTCAGAGGGGACTTCCATGAAGTAGTACGACTTGAGCTAAGATCTGAAGGATGAACAAAATTTAGCCAGAAAGTGTTCATGGAGAGCTAATCACAGACAAAAAGGACTCCACGGTGGAAGACGGAGTGGCAAGGACGAGGAACGGAGAGGTCTGTTTGGCTGAGGCAGAGTGATGAGGCAGGGCAGCATAGTGGGAAATCGGGCAGGAGTGTAGCCAAAAAATCTTGCGACTAGGATTCCAGTTCATACGTGTGCATATTTTTTAATGTTTAAACTTGTCTTTGCAACCAACGGGTGGCTTCAGGCAAGTTCTCGCAGTCATACATGTGTCTTAATTTCATTAGGAGGCCTTTAAGAAAGAAAAAATGGACACAAACTATAGCAAGTGTACAGAAGTTCTGCTCCATATAAAAGCAACGTTTTTTCATGGACCAAGTGTTTTAAGGAAGGTCAGAAAGTCTTCAAGGTGAAGCAAGGAAAGGAAGGCAGTCAACCTTGATGAATGAAGAAACTGCGGCTGAAGTCAAGACACTGGTGGAAGAAGAGCGTGGAATTCGCACAGACGCAATCATTACTGAAGCTGGGATCTCATGTAACTCAAACCCAAACTCAAACCAAACCAAACTCACTGCCCTCAAGATGATTTTTGATTCATAGTGACTCTCGAAGACAGGACAGGACTGCCTTTGTGAGTTTCCAAGACTTTAACTACGTACAGCAGTAGAAAGTCTGTCTTTCTGCGGTGGAGAGACTGGTGGTTTCAAACTGCTGACCTTACGGATCACAGCCAAGTGTGTAACCACTATATCACCAGGGCATTTTCAGTTTTAAGCACATATCTTTGGCCTCAACAAATCAACTCTCAGATAACAAGATCAACTAGCTCAAAAGAGCTGAGTTTTGCATCAGTCATTTAATCAAGATTGAAGCTAATGACAATTTTATGGAACAAATTGTAACTGGGAATGAGTCTTGGATTTTCCAATACAATCCAGAGAGCAGGATCCAACCAAAACAATGACTTGAGAGGAGAACGGTTAGCCCAGTTAAGTTGAAAGCATAGAGCACAGCTCAAGGGGTTGTGGCTTCCATCTGGGGCACCCCTAAAAGGGAGTGCTGACAGATTGTCTTAAAAGACACAGGATAACCATTGACCTTGTGATGAAGTTTCAAGAAAATGAAAATTTGGATTTATGAGAAGAAGACCAGGAAAATGCACAAAGGAATTTTTTCTTTCTTTTTTTTTAATATATATTAGTTAATCATTTTGTTAGGGGCTCCTACAACTCTTTTTGCAATCTGTACATACATCATTTGTGTCCAGCACATTTGTACATATGTTGCCATCATCATTCCCAAAACACCTGCTTTCTACTTGAGCCCTTGGTATCAGTTCCTCGTTGTCCCCTCCCTCCCCACTCCCCCATCCCTCTGAACCCTTGATAATTTATAAATAATTATTATTTTTATCATATCTTACACCATCCGACATCTCCCTCACCCACTTCTCCGCTGTCAGTCCTCCAGGGAGGAGGTTATATGTAGACCTTGTCATCTGTTCCCCCTTTGTCCCTCACCGTCCCTCACCCTCCCTCCACCCTCTCGATATCGCCACTCTTACTGATCCTGAGGGGTTCATCTGTCCTGGATTCCTTGTATTTCTAGTTCCTACCTGTGCCAGTGTACGTCTTCCAGTCCAGCCGGTTATGTAAGGTAGAATTGGGATCATGATAATAGGGGGGAGGAAGCATTTAAAAACTAGAGGAAAATTGTATGTTGACAGCTCTGATCTTGACCGTCCCTCCAAAATGCCAAACCTGCCATTTTGATGTGGTGTAAATCAAAGAGCACAGAATTCTTTGTAGAAGGGTCAGAGAGAGAGAGAAAGACCATCTCAGCAGTGCATAAATCTAGATGGATGAGAGCTATGTAAAGGAAAAACAGCTTCGTATTTTGATATTTTTGTTTAATAAATGTTTCTATAATTTTATAACCACACTCTGACTTGCCCTAGACTAGCCTGCGTTAACAACTATCAAAAATAAAGTAATAAGTCTATTGCTGTCCAGTCAATTCCAACTCTTTTTTTTAAACATTTTATTAGGGACTCATACAACTCTTATCACAATCCATACATATATCAATAGTGTAAAGCACATCTGTATATTCTTTGCCCTCATCGTTTTCAAAACATTTGTTCTCCACTTAAGCCCTTTACATCATGTCCTCTTTTTTTCCCCTCCCTCCCTGCTCCCCCATCCCTCATGAACACTTGATAATTTATAAATTATTATTTTGTCATATCTTGCCGTGTCTGACATCTCCCTTCACCCTCTTTTCTGTTGTCCGTCCCCAGGGAGGTGGTCACATGTAGATCCTTGTAATCGGTTCCCTCTTTCCAAGCCACTCTCCCTCTACTCTCCCAGTATCGCCCCTCACACCCCTGGTCCTGAAGGTATCATCCACCCTGGATTCCCTGTGCCTCCAGCTCCCATATGCACCAGTGTACCTCCTCTGCTCTATCCAGACTTGCAAGGTAGAATTCAGATCATGATAATTGGCGGGGAGGAAGCATTCAGGAACTGGAGGAAAGCTGTATTCTTCATCGGTGCTACATCGCACCCTGACTGACTCATCTCCTCCCCTAGACCGCTCTGCAAGGGGATCTCCAGTGGCCGACAAATGGGCTTTGGGTCTCCACTCGGCACTTTCCCCTTCAGACCTTATAGAACAGAGAAGTAGAACTACCCCATCGGCTTTCCAAGGTTTTAATGGTAAAGGATGCCTACTGCCACATCTTTCTCTCATCAAGTGGCTCGTGGATTCACATTGCCAACTTACCTACTGTGATTACCCTGTGTGCCACTAAGCTTTGTTTCTTTCTCTGGAACTTGCAAAGGAATTCCAGGTCAGGAATGGGGATATGGCTTTGGTACTTTAAAGAAATCTATGGTCAGATATCCATGCTGGTATTACTTTGTCATCTTCAATATGAGGCTTTCAAAGTCATCATAAATATTGTCATTCTGTTAATGTGATGAAATCATATGGAATGGCCATCAGAGATTTTTATGGGCCAGACCTAAAAGTAGCACATAGCACTTCTGCTCACATTTTGTTAACTGAACTCAATCACACAGCTGTTCTTAACAGTGAGTATAAGAACTAGACATCAGCATGTGGAGCTAGATGCTACAGGGTCTTACGGGCCTTGTTAGGGACTTTCAGTTTTGTCTTCAGACCGAGGTAAATGCAGTGAAAGGATTTCAGCAGATTTTCCTTTTGAAAAAATGACTCTGGCAACAATGTGGACCACCAATTAGAAGGTTATCCAGAGTCACTGTAATAAGACCAATTAGGAGGCTATCATACAACTCAAACAAGAGATCGCAATATCCTGCATCATAATTCTTGGTGGTGGTAAAAAAGGTAAAAAAAAAATAGATGGATAAGCTAATAACATCCATGAAGCAAAGCACTGAGCTGGGACCACAAGTACATACATATCAAGTGCTTTCTGTGTTCAACTATTTCCTGCTTCTTAGGTTGATTTCACACCACTAGTTTTCTTAAATAGTACCAGGAACAATAAAGGATAGATCATTAAGGAGAATTTCTTGAATTTAAAATCTAGAGACACTCTCAATTCCAGAAATTCTTCATAATAATTCATACTTTATTGCTACTGTTATACATATGGAACCCTGGCGGTGTAGTGCTTAAGTGTTGAGCTACAATCTGCATGGTCATCAGTTCAAAATCACAAGGAACTCTGCAGAAAAGACTGAGCTTTCTACGCCCATAAACAATTACAGTCTCAGAAGTCCACAGGTGGTGACTATGAGGCAGCATTGACTCAATGGTGGTGAGATAGTATATGAAGGAGCCCTGGTGGTATAATGGTTATGCCCTGGACTGCGATCCTCAAGGTCAGCAGTTTGAAACTACCAGCTTCCCCAAGGGATAAGGATGGAGCTTTCTACTCCTTACAGGCTACAGTCTTGGAAACTCATAGGAGTAGCTCCCCCCTGTTCTATAGTGTCACTGTGAATCTGAATCAACTCGATGGCAATGAGTTTGGTTTTTACCTTTTTTTGGGGGGGGGTATGTGCTAATTGGACAGAGTGTGTCATTTAAAAATACTAGGCATGTAAAATAAAATAAAACAATGAAAAATGGAACGAAGTAGCATGCATAGGACATGGAATCAGAAAGTATGGGTCTCATGTTACTTTCTGGCTGCTTTCTCCTAGGTGATTTTATTGTTGTTGTTCTTGTTGTTAGGTGCTGTCAAGTCAGCACTGACACACAGGGCACAGAACAAAGCACGGGTGAGTCCTGCTTCACCCTCACAACTGCTGCTTTGCTGGGCGCCATTGTTGTAGCCACTGTGTCCATTCAGCTCAGTATGGATGTTGGCAGCTATTTTTTATCGTTTTGAGTCCTGCCCTGTTAGGAAATGAAGGTCCTGAAAGCTTTGCTTCATCCTCATCATTAAAGCCAGTTCTACTTTGAGGAGATGTCTCTTCTGCAGACATATTTTGAGTGCCGTCCAACCTCAGAGGTTCTTCTTCCTGAGCTCTATCAAACGATATTCTGTTGCTACTCATAATGTTTTCAGTGGCTAATCCCACAGAAAGACTATCTATGCTTTCTTCCTAGTCTCTTCGTAGTCTAGAAGGCCAACTGAAACCTATCATGAGTGGCCCTGCTGGTATTTGAAATGCCAGTAGCATCGCTTCCAGCATCACACATCACACAAGCCACCACAGTGCAACAAAATGACAGGTGAGTGGAGTGACATACAAAACGATAGGAAATACACATCTTACCTCTTAAGATGATCGAGAATCACATTCCATAGAGAATGTGGATATTATGGGGCACAGAGGTTCTTATTAACAGGCTCCTGGGTGTTTGAAGTTCAAATAATTGTTCTCTTGAAGTATTTCAGGTGACCTTCATCAAAGTATTAGCACATAAAATAAAAACTTGCATGTTCAAAAACCAGCTCATTCGCTTCTTGTTTTTATTACTATAAAGTAGTAACTGAAAGCTATTGGCCTCGTATAAAGGACTAAACAGACACAACATATACAAGCTTATTATTCAGTGTATAGTTTATTGGAAAGTTAGAGTGTGGTGGTTATTTTTACTGGTGTGTCTCCTGGCTTCATTACCCAAATGAGAGAGAGGCTGCTCAACCCTCTGGATGGAAATAAGCTTGCTTATGGTTCCTGAAATTTGCTTCTTCCCTAATTGTCTGACCAACTAAAAACAGTAGTTGGTTATTAAACTCAAGGCACTGTTTTAAGCAATTATAGATAGATAGATAGATAGATAGATAGATAGATAGATAGATAGATAGATAGATAGATAGACAGAGACAGAAAGAGAGAATACTATTAGGACCCCTGTAGTGCCGCTAAGGTCAACAGTTCAAATTCATCAGCAATTCCACAGGAGGAAAATGAGGCTGTCTGCTCCCTGTAAAGATCTTCAGTCTGGCATCACTATGAGTCAGAATTGACTTGCTGGCAGTGGGTTTGGCCTGAGGTTTTTAGCATTATTAATATCTCCATTTTACAGATGAGAAAATGAAGCACGCAGAGGTTAATAAACGTGCCCAGTGTCACAAAACTGGTAAGTGGCTGAGCCAAAATTCAAACTCGCGTACTCCAAAGTCCGTGACCTTTAACCCTATTGTACTGTTTCTTTATACTGCACTAAATGCTGCATACCATGCTGGACTGTGCCCCTAACAAGACTGTCCATTTCTAGCCATTGCATCGCTTTGTAGAGAAGAATAGTCACTGACAGCCCTCTGATGGAATTCCCACTTGGTTGGTCCTTAGCTATCAACATGGGGCTAATAAGATAATGCCAGGTGGGTGGGAGCAGTGGAAAATTGCTCAACAAACTATGCCGTTAGCTAGAGTTGTGCCAAGCAAAGAGAAAACTGCCGCCACAAAATTGCTCCGTCAGGGTTATTCATTCCAGGGCACACGGAGGTGGGCAGATGAAAAAGTGAGATTTCCAGCCTTCCTTGACTAATCTGCAGCTTTGAATCTTACAAGTCACCTATATGCTCACTGAACTGGCAAAGGGTAACAGCATTCCAAATAGATCAAAGGAACAGAAAAATAAAATAGCCAGGAGAAAGCAAGAAACAGCAAGGTTAGGGATTGTAGACACTGAGAAAGAGGAAGCT
This sequence comes from Tenrec ecaudatus, assembly GCF_050624435.1. NCBI lineage: Eukaryota > Metazoa > Chordata > Mammalia > Afrosoricida > Tenrecidae > Tenrec > Tenrec ecaudatus. The sequence goes on along the minus strand of NC_134530.1, from coordinate 182,695,925 downwards.
AGCAAGAGCCATGCTATGGAGGGCGTTATGGCACTTGGGAACCTCACCCCTTTTAGAATACTCGTGGAGGTAGCAGGACTGGGGAAGAAGATAAGCGTTGCAGCTTTGACCTTTCTGAATTGGAGATGATTGTAGAACACCCAGTGCAGAGGTGTTTTATGGACCACTGGACATAAACTCTGTTACAGATTGCATATTGACCCCAAAATTTTTTGGTTGAAATCCTAAGTCCTGACACCCATGAGTGTGACCTTATTTGAAAATGGAGTCTTCACAGACGCTATCAAATTAAGATGAGGCCATTAGGATAAGCTGTATCCCCGTGTGACGGTGAGGAGAAGACATGCACAGAGAAGACAGGCATGTGAAAACGTAGGCAAATATTAAGTTGTACTACCACAAGTCGAGAAATGTTTGGGGATACCAGAAGCTTTCAACAAGGAAAACCCAGAAGCTTCAGAGGGAACACAGACCGCTGACCCCTGATTTCAGACTCCTTGTCTCCAGAAGTGTGAGAGAAGATAGGCCTGTAGTCTAAAGCAATCCCAGTTTGGGGTGCTTAGTTACAGCAGCCCTAAAATTAATAAAAAGGGGAACCCCTGAAAGAGAGAGCTGAGTTGGAGACAGGCGTGGGAGCCAACCCCAGGGAGCTAGTGCTTGACACCATGACTATGAATGAGATTTTCCAGGTGAACAGACATCGAAGGGAACAATGCGCACCTCTATAAGAGTCCATATTTGAAGATGCAGGGCACTTTGTGACATTTAGGAATTCCGTTCTTTTTAGGAGACCCATGGAGGTGTCAGGGCTAGGGGAGAAGATAACAGATTCCGTTTGGAAGCTGCTAGCTAGAGGAAGGATGAGTTTGAGAAGGAATGGCAGGATGAGTAAGGCATCACATAAACCACGGGAGAAGGGAGAAGTATTTTAAAGGATCTAGGCAAAAATGTCAAATGTCTCAGACAAGGTAAGGGATAAAAGTCCTTCTGGGTTTCCGTGGCATGTCAAGGTCAGGTCCTAACAGCAGGATGTGGAAAGTGAACATGAGATCAGAAATAAAATTAAGGAGGAAGTAGGTGAGTATGTCCCACACTATTCCCTTCAGTGGCCAAGCAGGTTCAAGAGACTAGGAAGCAGCACTAAGTTATCTGGCCCTATTTCTCCGATCTTAGAGCAAACTGGGGTTATAGATACTCCCAGTTATTGAAGTAGTTTCCCTTCGGATTCTGGTTACCAAATTCCAAGATTATTTTCAAATTCCCAAACTAGGCAACATGACACATTGGATCTACTTTTGGAAATCACTTAATCTAATATATAATGAGAACAGATGAATGTTCCCCAATTCAGGTATTAACGTATATCAGGAGCACAGAGTGGCTTAACGAAGTGAGTCGTTTTTGTTGTCTTAAAGTCCACCGTTATAAAATGCCACTGAACCCCCTCCCCAAGGACTCTGATGGTCATAACGTGTCATTATAAAAACTCAAGGAAAAATGTTCACATTAAAGAGACATACTGAGATGATTCCAAGGGTGGAGTAGAAATCACGGGCTAGAAAGGAAACGGGTGCCGACGTGGGTGAGGAGGGGTAATTTCGAAGTGGGGGTAGGGGGTGATAAAATACGGTGGATTCAAGGAGAGATATTGGGAGTTTGCAATACTTAAGCACACCAAGGCAAATGCTGTTATACACACCATCTTTCAAGAGGACTGGTCTATAGGGAGAAGATAGACCGAAGGCTGAACAGGAAAATGGGAATATATCCATGAATACATATTGACTTGACAGAGGATATATATATATGTCGATGTGTATTTACTTTTGCTGCAAATATATTCATGAGTGTAGTGGCAAAGTTACTAATACTTCTTAGATGGAACTAAACTCCTTGTGGGAATGGGGTGGCCCTGGTAGACCAGAACAATAGTTTGACAGCACAGCAGATCCCATTGGCACTGCACTAAGTAATTTTTCCATGAAGATAGCTGAGTGAGGGAGGTGGCTGAGCTTGGGCCGGACGAGCGGTCATGCCGCAGAGGGGGAAGAGCAAGGAGAGACCGTCCAGGTAGCAGGCCAAGTTCGCAGTCTGACGTGCAACATCAAGTCCCGGTGCAGAGGAAGGTTGCAGAAATGCATTTCACAATGGTCTCGTGGGACCAACATCTGTCGGGGTAGTAGTTGTTAGCTGCTGTCAAGTTGCCCTTGCCTCCTTCCAGGCAGCTCCAGGCACAGTGGAATGAACTGCCTGGTCTTACACTGTCTTCAGGAGAGGTTGCAGATATACTGGCGTGATGCATAAGGTTTTCATTGGCTGAGTTTCCAAAGTAGATTGCCAGGGCTTGCTTCCTAGTCTTTCTCCGTCTGGAAGTTCTGCTGAAACCTGTTCAGCCTCGTAGCAACATTCAAGCCTCCACTGGCAGAGAGGTGGTAGGTGCGCTTGAGGTGCGTGTCTGGGAATTGACACCAGTCTTCCTCATGAGTGTGAGCATTCTACCCATGGACCACTCAAAGTAAAACAAAGCCAAAAAACCTCACTGCCGTCAAGTTGCTACCAGCTCATAGCAACCCTATAGGGCAGAGTAAGCCCCCGGGGGTTTGGAAGTTATAAACCTTTAGGGGTGCAGAAAGCCCCTTCTTTCTCTTGCAGAGCAGCTGGTGCTGACCTTGAGGTTAGCCGCACAAGCCGTGACGACACCAGGGCTCCCGACCAACCACCAATGTATCGAAATTGCCACATCTCCAAGCAGGAGAAAAGGCACTGAGCATGAATCAATCTACAGTCCTAAAAATGGTTTTGGAAGGAGGATTGAAGCAATGAGCTAGACCAACATTTTTGTATTACCTGAGGATTGTAACTTAAAGAGTCAGCAGTTGAGGTAAAATTATGCCGGAAAACGTTGAACTTCATACAGAAACGGGTTGGATTTCTTTAGTTGATTTTCCATTTGCGGTTCCCTTAATTTTGGAACCAGACTCGAATTCATGAAGTGATAAAGGGGAAGAACTCCATCAAATACTTTCGGGAAAACTTAGAGAAATAGGCTTTAAACTATGTAGCAACTGGATAGAAAGTTTGTATTTTATACAGATATGGATACATGCTTATAGTCAAAATTCATCCTTATAATTTAAAGGTCTATAAAGTCATGGGAAATGCATTACGTTTGACTTTTACGTGTATTGTTTCATCTTAGTAAAGTTTTCCCCTAGTTGTGTCATCCCAGGGCCAGAATCGCCATTTCTTGAGCAGGCACTGACTAGCAAAGTCAGTGAAAAAGTAAGACAAAGCAAGCTGGCATTAAAATACTCCTTACAGAGTAGAATGTGTGCCTCATTGATTGTGCATGCATAAAATCCACAGAAGAGTCCTAGGCGCAGGAGATAAAGAATAAAATTATACTGATTATACTAATCTCTCTCCTCAAGGAGATGGAGGTCTAATAGGAGAAAAATAAAATACACAAAATCAACTAGAGTGCCTACAGATGCGCACAGCAATTACAAGAGCAAGCTGGTCAGATGGGATCGAGAATCAGGCTGATTAGTTGGGGAACGGCGAGTTAGGCCTCAGAGAGCTGTAGAAAGGAAACCCGGGTTGAGTATTCAAGATGTGATCAGTGCACTTTGAGAGTTCAAGTCTCATGACACTCCTTTCTCTTGAAGCCTGTAGTGCACAGTCTCCGACATGCAGGCTCGTCCTTTCTAGAACCTGTCTTCTACCGAGGATGAAAATTGACTGTCGGGGTTCAGAATGTGCTCCTTTTTCCCATGATAACATCTAAGTTAAACAGCAGCCAGCCGGCCCGTGAGAGTGTGGTAACAGACATATGTCTGAAGACACACGGACAAGTAGCTGCAGTTGTGCTGTGCGCAGTGTGGGATACTCGCATTGTGGGTTATCTGCTGGCCTGTCCCTCTGAGACCCATAAATACTTCTTTCCCCCTGCTTCCTTAACCATCGCCCAGTGCACATTCCACTGAGCATACATTCGTGGACGAGAAGAGCTGCAGAAAAGCTTGTTAGGAACAAAGTGTTGACTGTCTACCCCCGTGGGTTCTCTGCTTGTCCCATTGCCAGGGAACATATCTATTCCAAAGTGGGGGATAGAAGAGACAGACCATATGAGGAAAAAAGAACGTAAAATGAAAAAGTATCAATATAGAAGGATCTAGAAAGAGCTGGAAAGGGATTTGGAATCTTTCAGGCTGCTGCAGTCATTGGCTTTGCCAAAAACCCACCCAGCAGTTCTTTTTTAAAAAGAAAGAAAAGGCCCACAGGGACCAAAAACACTGACTAAGAATTCTTGAATCCAACGCCACAATATTATTCATCTCTGCAAAGGTCAGGTTTGGCCACTGCATGGCTGGAGGTCTGGGGCTGCTGTTCCTAGTTTTATTTTTACTGTAGTTATGGAGCCTCTTATATGTTCAAGGGCCCTCCTGTCACTTGTTACCCACCCACCCAGACCACCCACCCATACTCCCACACACAGTGCATGCAGACACACCCACAAATACCCAGATTCTTTAAACCTTATGGTGGTTGGGTCTCAAGGAATACTGTTTCCTCCGAACACACTTGGAGCTTCCCAAAATAAGTCTGCTTCCTTCTCAGAGGACCGACCTGCAGGTCTTTCTACTCTGCAAACATTGATAGAGCACCTACTGTGTGTGAGGCACGGATGAATGTAAGGACTAAAAGAAACTGGCCAGGGGCAGGGGAAAGCCCAGTTGTCCGCCCCGCTGAAGAGGCCTCTTCATGCTTGCTTTGTATGTGAAGGGGGGAGGGGGGTCATATCGGAATCAAGAGTCTAATTTTGCTTCTCACCTGTATCTTTCCCGGCCCTCTGTCCTTTACATTCCCTTTTACATTCATCTTCTGTGTGTCTTCCACCCCACCCTACCTTCCTTCTCTGTTTGTTCTCTTTTCCCTTTGAGAGCAAAACCCTCTCAAAGGGTCTGTCAGAATTAGGAGCGCCCACTGTGTTTTCCCTGCCTCCTTAATAAATGCTTCCTGAAAACATCCACTGTGACCACAATCACATCAGGAAGGAAAAACACATGTCCCAATTCAAAAAAACCAACTTCTAGGAGACTTTGTTCTTCAACACCCTACCCCTGACACTTGGTCCCTGCGCATCAGAAAGGTCAGCGCTGCCCGGAGGATGCTGACCAAAGTGGGACAGGCAGCCTTCTTCGTAAGACGCCCAGAGGCCGTGGGATAATTTATGAGGTGTCAGGATATTCTGACCACAAGGTCAGAATAGAATGGTTTTTACACTTCAGCTGTCATGAAAGAGAAACAATTTCATTCTGTTTCTCTCGGGCGCTCACCGATATAGTGTCTGTTTTCCCAAGGAGCAGGGGATTTGGGTCGTCCAGAGATTATTTGTCTAAGCACAGACCAAGACTGCTGCTGAGACTTACGATGTCTGATTTCAATCCTGGCTTCCTTTCCCTTCCTTCCCAGTTGAGAAAAGGGGCACTCACCCTACAAGTTTACCAAAATGGGTCTGCAATTCATTTCACACATGCAATTGTATGCTAGTGAGTAAAGTGAATTTCTAGTTTGTCACTCCAGACTCCTCAAACTTTCAGTGGGAAGGGGTAGTTTCTGTGAAAAGTCAGATATGAGAAAGGCCTCTGCTACATTCAGCAGGGCCGAGTCTCCGCCAAGTCATGGCCTGAGTCTGTTTCCCTTGGCCGGGAACCACAGCCTGCTGGCTCCTTCTGAAGCTAGAGAACCATAGACGTTCCGCTGAGTAGCCTGAAGTTCTGCCTGCCAGGAAACCCAATGTCTCCGCGGAGAAATCTTGGAGCAGGAGTGCCATGCTCCTTCAATGAGCAGCCAAGAAGATGAACATGAGACAGGTCTGCTTTCACAGGACCCATCCGCTCTCACCTCTGAGCCAGTCTGGCAACATCATCCAAGAAGCAGACTTGGACACATCCTTACAGAACAGAAACTCACTGCCATCCCGTCAATTCCAACTCATAGTGAGCCTATATTACGGGGTAGAACTGTCCGTGTCCCTAAGAAGGAGACTTGGTGAGAGAGTGGTTACACTTTGAGCTGCTGGCCACAAGGTCAGCACTTTCCAATCAACCGTCACTCCAAGGGATTAAAACAAGGCTTTCTCCTCCAGGAAAGAATGATAGTTTCTGACAGGAACAGCTTCACTCTGTCCGATGCCACAGGTGAGAATCAATTCAATGAGAAGGAGGTTTTTGTTTTGCGGTTTGCAGTTTTGTTGTTGTTTTTACACAATGGAGCCTGTCACCCTACAAGTGCATATAACAAGATGCATTCAGAGCATTCGTGCTGAGTACCAGGTTTGAGGAAGTCGAAGGTCTGCATTGGCCTTACATCCATTTTGAGTGTCCACATGGATTCAGCCCCCAGCGGATTGTTTCTGAGCGTTGACCAACAGTGCAAAAAGCAGTGGTTCTCAACCTTCCTAATGCCGTGACCCTTTAATGCAGTTCCTTGTGTTGTGCTGGCCACCCCAACCATAAAATTATTTTTGTTGCTACTTCATAAATGCACTTTTGTTACTGTTATGATTCGGGCTACCCCTGTGAAAAGGTCATTCAACCCTCAAAGGGTTGCGACCCACAGATTGAGAACCACTGGGTAAAGTTTTGCCCTAAAGGAGGATATGCTTTGTTCTAAATTGCAATGTTGTGATCCTCCTCGCCCTCCTAGGGAAGGCCATTACCTCCTGCAGGGACTTGCCTGGGCACACACTTATTAGAATGTGGGGTGTTAAGGTTGCCTGGTTATGGGTCAGAATGGTCAGCCGACCCTGTGAACTTTCTATCTGCAACAGAGTAGGTATGCCACCCATAGCCCCGTCCCCACTTGTTCTTGCTTGCTTGCTTTCTTGCTTTCTTGCTTGCTTGCTTTCTTGCTTTCTGCTTTCTTGCTTTCTTTCAATCATTTTATTAGGGCTCATACAATTCCTATCACAATCCATACATACATCAATTGTGTAAAGCACATTTGTACATTGGTTACCCTCATCACTCTCAAAACTTTTGCTCTCCAGTTAATCGCCTGGCATCAGCTCCTCATTTTCCCCCTCCCTCCCTGCTCCCCCCTCCCTCATGAACCCTTGATAATTTATAAATTATTATTTTGTCACATCTTACACTGTCTTACATCTCCCTTCACCCACTTTTATGTTGTCCTTCCCCCAGGAAGGAGGCTATATGTAGGTCCTTGTAATCGGTTCCCCTTTTCTACCCCACCCTCCCAGTATCACCACTCTCACCACTGGTCCTGAAGGGATCATCTGTCCTGGATTCCCGGTGTTTCCAGTTCCTATCTGTACCAGAGTACATCCTCTGGTCTAGCCAGATTTATAAGGTAGAATTGGAATCATGACAGTGGGGTGGGGGAGGGGGGAAGCATTTAGGAACCAGAAGAAAGTTGTAGGTGTCCTCATTGCTACCCTGCACCCTGACTGGCTCATCTCCTCCCCGCGACCCTTCCATAAGCCCTTTGCCACTTCTGTAGTTCCTCTTGCAACTGTGACAAATTGATATGCTGCCAATCACAATTTTGCATCAGTCTCCTTAGTTTTTCATGTCCTATGTATGTAGCCATGTGACTGCGAATCCTTCAGACCCATTTTGGCCTCATGCTGATGATCTCCTTCATCTGCCAATGATTAGGGAAGGAGGTTTAATCTTTGTCTTGTCTATGTCCTGTTTAGGGCTTAATAAAATATATTCCCACCTTCCCAATATGATCGGTGAAGACAAAGCGAATGCATAAGCAGATGTGGTGAAGAAAGCTTATGGTGCCCGACTATCAAAAGATATAGCATCTAGGGTTTTGAAGGCTTGAAGATAAACAAGCGCCCATCTAGCTCAGAAGCAACAAAGCCCACATGGAAGAAGCACACCGGCCTGTGTGATCACGAGGTGTCAAAGGGATCAGGTATCAAGCATCAAAGAGCAAAAAAAATCATATCATTGTAAATGAGGGTGAGTGCAGAGTGGAGACTCAAAGCCCATCTGTAGGCAACTGGACACCCCCTTACTGAAGGGTTGTGGGGAGAAGATGAGCCAGTCAGGGTGCTGGTTAGCAACGGTGAAACATATAACTTTCCTCTAGTTCTTAAATGTTTTCTCCCCCCACTATCATGATCCCAATTCTACCTTACAAATCTGGCTAGACCAGAGGATGTATATTGGTACAGATAGCAACTGGAAACACAGGGAATCCTTAAGGACCAGTGGTGAGAGTGGTGATACCTGGAGGGTGGAAGGGAGGTGCAGTAGAAAAGGGGAACCGATTATAAGGATCTACATATAACCTCCTCCCTGAGGATGAACAACAGAAAAGTGGGGGAAGGGAGACATTGGATCATATAAGATATGAAAAAAATAATAATTTATGAATTATGAAGCATTAATGAGGGAGGGTGGTGTGAAGAGGGAGGGGGCAAAATGAGGAGCTGATATTAAGGGGTCAAGTTAAAAGCAAATGTTTTGAGAACGATGATGACAACAGATGTACAAATGTGCTTGATACAATGGCTGGATGTAGGGATTGTGATAAGAATTGTATGAGCCCCCAATAAAATGATTAATTTAGATATAGGTATAGATATAGATATGGATATAGATATAGATAGATATAGATATATTCAGATTTCTGTTCTTTGTCCCCTACAACACAAAGAAGAGCTCATGAATCCTTATATCTAGAAGCTGCAGACTTTGAAAAACCGATTCACGTGATCTTGTGTTTTAATTATACCCTGGGATTACCCAGATGACAAACCCTAGAAAGACAAGCGTAGCAGCAGGGGAAATGGAATAGGTCACCAGCCTTTTAAAGTTGAAGAGTAATTAAAAGGAATGAGGGAAGTCTCTATATACCAACACAATATAAGCTCTACTGTTCAGCGGTAGAGTTCTCACCTTTTATGTGGGAGATTGAGGCTCTATTCCATGCCAATGCCCCTCAGCAACAGGTACCATCCGCCTGTCAGTGGAGGCTTGTGTTTTGTCATGATGTCAGTGGAGCTTCCAGAAACAGTTTAATAATGTGGCATCCAGCAACCCATTTTAGAAAAACAGCCACTGAATCCCAGTGAGCTGTGCTTGCGGGCCACCATGAGCCAAGGTTGACTTCACAGCAGCTAACAACAAAAATCCTAAAGCAAAAATCAGGGATAAAATTCTGTATTAATAGTATATGATGATACGTAAAAAATCCCCACAATGTGATCAATAAGTAATAACAAAATTAATCGTAAAATATTGATGTTGTTAAGAATTTCATACTACTTGGCTGCACAGTCTATGTTCATTGAAGTAGCCATCAAGGAATCAAAAGATGCATTGCTCACGGAAAATCTGTGGCACAAGTTTCTTTAAAGTAGTAAAGAGCACAGTTGTCGCTTGGGGACTAAGATGTACCCAATTCAAGCCATGGTATTTTCATTTACCTTACATGCATGTAAAAACTGGACAATAATTAAGGGAGACCACAGAAATTGTGGTGTTGGTAAAAATAAGTATTGAAAGTGCCAGAAGAACAAGTATGGTGAGATTATCACACATACATTGGACATGTTATTACGAGGGGTAAGTCCCTAGAAAAAGACATCATCCTTGAAAAAGAGAAGAACTTCAATGACACGGATTGACACAATGAGCTCAAACATAATTGTGAGGACAGAGCAGAATCAGTGTTTTGTTTTGTTTGGCTTTGCTTTGCTTTGTAAGTATGAGTCAGCACTGACTTTATGACACAACAGCACATATGAATAAAGAGGCAGTTATATATAGCGTCTGTTTTAATACAGAAAGCATAGATTTGGAAAGTAGAAGAAACTTGTTTTAGAGATTGTCCTTAGGCGAGAGAATGAGGGGCCCATGGGATAGAGATTGGCAGAGTTTTTCTTTTTTTTTCCTCACTCACTAATTCTTTTATGCTTTTTGGATTCTCTTAAACACAAAACTCATATTACTTTACAGAAAAATTTTATCTTAAAAAAACTAAAATCCCAGAAAATTGTTTTAAAAAAATTAAAAAGGAAGAAGAAGAAAGAAAATGTGAGGAGGAGGAAAATAAATAATTCAAGCTTAGAGTGCAGCTTCCTGTTAGGTGAGACGATTCTATAAGAAGCCACTGCTAATAAAAAGCAAGGCATCCTGGTGGGATGCGTAGAGAAATTATTGAACCAATGGCCTCACACCGTTCCCTTAATAGCAGTCCTTCAGTCGTTATGGAAGAATTCGTATTTTCATGTGGGTGAGAAAGTTATTGTTGTTGTTGTGTGGCTTCAAGTAGGAACTTAGCCTAATAATGAGCTTTCCCCCCATCCTAATGCCACTTTCTTCTTCACATCATCCAGCTTCCCTGGTTATTTGTTCAGCATACAGAAAGAACAATTTTGAAAGGATGCAACTCTGCTACACACCTTTCCTGATTTTAAACCGTGCAGCATGCCCTTGTTCTGCCGCCACAACTGCCTCTTGGTTCATGGCCAAGTTTTACACGAACTCAATGAAGTACTCCGGAATTCTCCATCTTCACAAGGCTACCTATAACTTGTTCTGATCCAGACAGTTGAATGCCTTTGCATAGTCAATAAAACACAGGTAAACATCTTTCTGGAATTCTCTGCTTTCAGCAAAGATCCATCGAAGGTCAACAATGATGTCCCTTCTTCCAAGTCCACTTCTGAATCCAGCCTGTACCTCCGGCAGCTCCCTGCAACCATTGCAGCATGCTCTTCCACTAAATTTGACTGTTACATGATATCAATGATATTGCTCTATAATTTGATCATTCTGTTGGATAGCCTTTCTTTGGAATGTGTACAAATATGTATCGCTTCCAGTCAGGTGGACAAATGCCTGTCTTCTAAATTTCCTGGCATAGACAAGTGAGGGCTTCCAGTGCTGCGTCAGTGTGTTGAAATACTTCAATTGGTATTCCATCAATTCCTGGGACCTTGTTGATGGCTAATGCTCTCAGTCCAGCTTGAACTTCTTCCTTCCACACCATCGGCTCTTGCTCACATGCTGCCTCCTGAAATGGTTGAATGTAACTCAGTTCTTTTGGGTAGCGTGAATGTGTATTTTTTCCATTTCCTTTTGCTACTACCTTCATCATTCACTATTTTGCTCATAGCATCTTTCAATAGTGCAACTCGAGGCTTGTTTTTTTCTTGCGTTCTTTCCAAGTAAAATATACTAAGTATGTTCTTCTTTTCTGGTTTTCTAACTTTGGGTCTTTGCACATTTCATTATAATATTTGACTTTGTCTTCTGAGCTGCTCTTGGAAATTTTCTGTTCCGTTCTTGGACTTCATCAATTCTTCAATTTACCTTAGCTACTCTGATTAAGAACCACTTTCAGAGTCTTTCCTGACATCCACTTTGAACTTTTCTTTGTTTCCTGTCATTTTTACTGTCTTTGTAAATTGTTTTCTTGATGTCCTCCCACAGCTCATCAGGTCCTATGTTACTAGTGCTCAATGCATCAAACCGCTTCTTAAGATGTTCTTGAAATTCAGAAATAGACTCAAGCCTGTATTTTGACTCTCATGAGCTTACTTTAAATTTCTTCAGCTTCAACCTGAACTTACATATGAGGAGTTGATGATCTGTCCACATTGAGTCCCTGGCATACTCTTAGCTGCTGGTATCGAGATTCTCCATCATCTCTTCCCACAGATAAAGTCAATTTTATTTCTGTGTGTTGCATCTGGAGAAGTTCATATGTATAGACAATTTTTTTAAGGATCACTTTATTGGAGGCTCTTACTCCTCTTATAACTATCCAGACATCAATTGTATCAAGCATATTTGTACATATGGAGCCATCATTATTTTCTTAACATTTATTGTCTATTTGAGCCATTGATATCAGCTCCTCTTTTTCCCCTCCCTCGCCCCCTCAACCTCATGACCCTTTGATAAAGGATAATCTATTTTTATTTTCATATCTTTCTTTTAATCATTTTTATTGGGGGCTTGTACAACTCTTACCATAATCCATCTATCCATCCATTGAGTCAAGCACATTTTTACATTTGTTGCCATCATCATTCTCAAACCATTTTCTTTCTACTTGAGCCCTTGGTATCACCTTCTCATTTTTTCCCCTCCCTCCCTCACAAACTCGTGATAATTTATAAATTATTCTTATTTTGTTATGTCTTACACTGTCCAATGTTTCCCTTCACCCATTTTTCTCTTGTCCGTCCCCCAGGGAGGGGGTTATATGTCGATCATTGTGCTCAGTTCCGCCTTCCCCTTCCCCTCCTGGTTTGGTTGTCTCAATATTGGTCCTGAGGAGTTTATCTGTCCTGGATTTCCTGTGTTTCCAGTTCTTATCCGTGCCAGTGTACATTGTCTGCTCTAGCTGGATTTGTAAGGTAGAATTGGCATCATGATAGTGGGGGGGGGGAACATTAAAGAACTAGAGGAAAGTTGTGTTTCATTGGTGGTGTGTGTAGTCAATTTTTGTGTGGTTGAAAAAAGGCATTTTCAATGAAGAAGTAGCTTCCTTTATATCTCCAAGACAATCATTTCCAACTACTGTTCCATCTTCTTTGTTTCCAATGTTTGCATTGCCAATAATTACCAATTCATCTTGCTTACATGCTTGATCAACTTCAGACTAAATATGTTGGTAGAATTCTTCTATTTCTGCATCATAGACTTACTGGTTGGTGTATAAATTTGAATAATAATTGTATTAACAAGATTTCCTTGCATACAAATAGTCTACTACATGCAGCATTTTACTTCAAGATAAATCTTGAAATTTCCTTTTCGACAAGAATGCCATGCCATTCCTCTTGATTGTTTCATTCCCGGCATAGTAAACCATAGATTCTAAATGGCCAATGCAAATTCATTTCAACTCACTAATGTCTATAATAGCTATCCTTATGCATTCTTGTGTTAGTAACATGTCAACTTGTATATATATAGTAGTTATGGGGTGGTATTTGATGAGTCAATCAGATCACAGTCTGATGGTGACTCATTGTGGGCATGGCCTTTTAATAAGGAGAATCCTTGAAAAATCCCCCCCCCCGCCTTCACCTTCCAGCTGACAAGCCACTCTAAGGCCTGCCAGAGCCCTGTGATGCTCCCAGAAGACTTTGCACCCACCAACCTGTGATCTTCCTGCACTGTGCATCACCGCATGTGGCTGTGTGAGCCTAAAGAGGGGCTTATGGACTGGTATCAGACTAACGGACTTTCTCAGGACTGGGCTGAGATGTTTGATACATAATTACTTTATCATATAAAGCTCTCTCTACACATAACTTGGGGTACCCCCAAAAAACTGGAATCGCGTTAGGCAGAGAAGAGCTTTTAGAGCACACATTTTTTCCTGCTAAGCAAGCATCGTGCAACTTACTCAGCATTAGAGAACCCAGTGGCATCACCTGGGAAGGTTCTCTCCAGTCACAGTACATTTTTTCATAAAAGCAGTTTCTCTTGAACCTCCATTTTTGTGATGACTGATTTAACAGAATAGAGTGTGGCTGTGAAATTTTGTTTCCTGCTAGCAAAAATGCCTCAGAAACTGTTGTGGTGTTGAACACAGCTTACAAGGACAGCACTACGGGAAAACTCAAATGTACAAGTGGTTTTCTCATTTCACAAAAGGTGAAATTTCAATTGATGGCAAACCACATTATGGACATCTGTCAACTTCCCAAACGGATGAAAATGTGGAATCCTTCAGCATTTGGAGTTTGTTCCACCAGATTAGACTATTGATCAAGCTTTCTATTTGGATGTTCTGAAAAGATTGCATGTGACAAAAAAGGCCTGATGTGTGGCAAATGAGGAACTGGTTTTGCCACCTGACTGATAATGCATCTGCTCACGCTGCCATCTCAACGCGCCAGTTTTTGGGGAAAACAACAACCAAAAATCATGCCTCTCTTGCCCCACACATTTTACTCACCTGACCTCACTCTATGGGACGTCTTTTTGTTTTTGCAGATGAAGAGGGACATGAAAGGACAGCGATTTGATGATATAGAAGAGGTGACGTTAAAAATGAGGGATGTGCTATCAGCCATCCAAACAGATGAGTTTGAAAACTGTTTCCAAGAATGGAATCACAGATTTGACAAATGTATTAAGTGTAATGGAGAGTACATTGAAGGTGATAAGATTGTTTTGTAAAAATATTTAAATGCATGACTCTGAGGTAAAACGTACACTCATATGTGAGCGTCGCTGGATTTGTTTCTCTAGTCAAAGCTGCCTAAACACAGTCCTATTCCATTTTTTATTTTCATATGTTCATACTGTGCACATTCCATGTTCCAGTTATTAACAGACGCTTGCAGCTGCTGCTTCTCATCTTGAGCTGTGTGCTATCAGCACGTAGAGGTCTTGACGGCTTACTCCCAGTCTTACCTTGATCATAACTTGAGTACCTTCTGACCTGAGGGGCTCATCTGTTGGCACTGTTTCTGACAATGTTCTGTTGCTATTCATAAGATTGTCAGTATCTGACAATGTATCGAAGATATCCGTAATGTTTTCTGTGCTAATTCCTCTGCTGTAGCCAGCTGTTCCCTCTGAGTACTCTGTCCTTAGTTTGGAGGCTCTGCTTAAACCTGCTCACATGGAGCGACCTTGCTGGTATTTGAAATACCAGCTTCCAGTATCACAGCAACGCATAAGCCATCACTGCCGGACAAGTGACACTTTAGATGTTAAAAGTCCCTTATGCTAAGAAACTATGCATAGAAACTATGGCTAAGTGAATTGTCAATTAAGATCTAATGGAAGAAGCATTCCAACCTCTGCCATGAATTGTAAGTAATAAAATGCAAGTCTAAAGGAGAATGGTATCAGAGCTTAAATTGTGAACACCTGGTTTGCAGAAGGCTATGGAGCCACTGGAAGCCCCAAACCCATTTGCAGGTCCACACATGGAGTAAGCCTCCTGTGAATTCCCTCCGACCAGCACTGAGGGATATGGTTAGCCTTGTTATCAGACAGAGAGCATTGTAAAGTTAACTATAGCAGATGTAGTTAGGTGTGCCTTATCATTAAATCTCCCTTTGACTCATTTTAAAGTTATTTCAATTTTTTAAGTGAAGGGGAAATATACATGACTTTAGTCTCTGATGAATCCCCTCTGACTATAGACCAGGTACATGAATAGCCTTGACATTATGCATAATGTATTGGGAATGGATTATTGTATATGGATTTAGGTTAAAATTTAGCTTCTTCACATTTGCATGTGCACCCATTTTGTCTTCAGTGACTGTGCCGGGAGAGTGAGCATCACAAAATGCCAAGTTGTTCAAAGTGTTCTTGCGTTGAGGGAAGGCTTGAGCAGAGGCCTGAAGTCTGTCCACTTCCCCAATGTATTGCCGTGTACCATAAATATATGTACCGATGCCAGAACCTCTATTTTTATGAATTAATATATTTACATATGTACAAACCTATGTTTATAGCTCTAGCCATAGCTTTGCTTCCTAGATCTTTCCTGTTTCCTTTTAGCTTCCTCCTTTCCCACCATCACACTTGCCCTTCTTCTGCCTCTTAGCAATTCCTCTCAGCTCGATTGCTGTTGCTCCAAAACCCCCAGGATCTCTATGCCTCCTCATCATTGATTTTAATTCCCTAGTTGTTCCCATAACTATGGGGTTGTTTGCTCAGCACTCCCTTCCCCCTCTCCTCCTCCCCCTAACTCCCTCTGGAACCTTTGGTCCTGTTGCTTTCTCCTCAAGCTTGCTTCCCATGCCTATCTTATATAGGTAGGCAAACCAACAATAACATCAACAAAACAAAAAGAAAGCAAAAATTGAATAAAAAGAGGAAAAAATTATTTGTATATATATATATATAACAAAAAATTGATAATTCCAGGTCTGTGCACTGACCTTTATGGCTATCTCCCCACTGGTCCTGGGGGATTCTGGAACTGCCCCTTCTAGCCTGAAGTTTATTTTGGGGGCTTCTCAGGGGCTTTGTGCCTTGGCTTTACTGCCATTGCTGCTCTGTTATGTTCCCTTCTTGGTTGGCCCTACTGTGGGGAGTTCAGACTAGACTCACTTCCCACCATGTGTCCCCAGTACTGTCCTCTCTCACGTATGCTCAAGCAAGGAGTCATCATGTCTGAGCTGTTGTTGGCCCTGCAGTTCTCTCTGTGCCTCAGCAGCTCCATGCAGGGATGGCATCCTCAGGGCTTGGTATGCTGATATGGGGTCTAGAACCTCACTCTCTTTTTTCCACCTTGATGGCCTTCCATGTGGGCATGGAACACCGACCCCTCTCCCCAATCTGTAGGCTTAGTGTTGTCTTCTGTAGCACACACTTCTAGGGAGGGGGACAGTTTGACTCTGATTGAGGCCAATCCTATAACCCACTCTATTTATGTGTTGCTTCATGTGGTTACACCACCCTCAAGGTTTGGTGCACTGGTAAGGTCTATATGCACATTTCTAATTCTGTGGAGATATAGCTGGTGGTATCTGGCTATCAAAATATATAGCCTCTGATCATGAGCAAATAAAGTGGGAAGGAGAAATATGGGATATAGATAGATTTCTCCCAAGTTGTCTCCCCCAAATATATGCCAAACTTAGCTGCTTGCTACACATGGCAAATGACTGTACACTAGGAGTTCAATGAAAGTAGATCAGGTTATTCTCCCTGGGGGTTATCAGTCATCTAGAGCAATTGGACTGTATAGCCTGTCCCACCTTAAGCAGGGGCCACTGCCTTCTGATAAGGATAGTAGATTGTTTCCCTGTAGGAGTGCCCACGGAGGTCAAGCCCACTCAAGGGTGATCAAGGTTAGACTGCCATGTTGAGTCTATGGTTCAACCATCTTGTCATATGTATATCCCTAGTTCCTCCTCTTCCTATTATGTGCACACCCCTAGCTCATCCCCTTCGTGTCACACTTACGCCTATTGTACAACCCCTTCCTGTGACATGTGTGGTTACCTGTAATCACACCCCTAAGTATATATGGGCCTGGGCCATAAATAAAGAGAGGCTCTCCTGCCCTCTCTGCCCATGTTGTGCTCAGACCTGGCTGGTGAGATCATGGCCATTCAGGAGGTGAGCATGCTACCATGAATTGTGTCTGACTCCTTTACTTTACCTTCTCTTCTATCTATCTTATTCTCTATGATTTTACTATAATCTTTATATATGTTTTAACCATAAAATTGAACTTACTGAACCCGTGATTAGTTGTGAGGAACTTGTTTCCCCCACAGAGAAAAAGTGGAACACATTTCGGCCCACCAAGCCCTGAGGACAATATTCTGACTCAGAGGAGGATCACAGGGCTGGCTCCACCAGGAGGCGCAACCTTCCTCACTGACACATAACTCTATGAAGGACAGCACTGGGGAAAGGGTGCAGGAGATGTGCCCGATCTGACCCCCCTGCACCAGGGCGAACACTAAGGAAGTGCAGTGGAACAGCAAGGGAAGCAAAGCAATGAAGTCCCAAGGAATGCCAAAGGTAGACTTTGATGCCAGGATGGGGCAGCCCAGCAGAGTCTACTGGAAAGCTCTCAGAAAGGTCAACAGACAGACCTGGAACTGGCTGAGGGCTTTTCTTTTTTTGCTGTTGGTTTTTTATTTTTTGTTTTGTTGTTTTAGTTGTTTTATTTTTTAATCTTCTCTTTTTATTATGTTTTGCTTTGCTTTGTTTTTATTATTGTCTATGCATGTCTATCTGGACAAGATAGACAGACTGAGCAATCTAGAGGAGAGAACAAGGGGACCAATGGTAGAGGTGGGGGAAGTCAAGGGGAGGACAACAAACCCAGGGACAAGGGAAGAACAAGTGACCTAAAATTGATGGCAATGAGGTCATGATATGGTTGGGGGCTTGATCAAGGGCAATGTAGCCGAGAAGAATTGTACCAAAACCCAAATGAAGGCTGAACATGAGAGTGGGAAAGGAGGAAAGTGAAAGGAAATAGAGGAAAGAACTAAGAGGCAAAGGACATTTATAGAGATCTAAATACAGGCATGTACATATGCAAATACACTTTTATATAATGATAGGGGAATAGATCTATGTACATACACTTTTTTACAAAGTACTATGGTAGCAGATGGACATTGGGCCTCAACACAAAAGCTCTCTCAACGCAAGAACACTTTGTTCCACTAACATGGCATTCTGTGATGCTCACTTTCTCTGACACGATCACCGAACACATAATGGGTGCATAAGCAAATGTGGTGAAGAAAGCTGATAGTGTCCAGCTATCAAAAGATATAACTTCTGGGGTCTTAAAGGCTTGAAGATAAACAAGCGGCCATCTAGCTGAGGAGAAACAAAGCCCTTGTGGAAGAAGCACACCAGCCTGTGTGATCACAAGGTGTCGATAGGATCAGGTATCAGACATCAAAGAACAAAATATCATATCATTGTGAATGAGGGGGAGTGCGGAGTGGCGACCCAAAGCCCATTTGTAGTCAATTGGACACCCCTATCAGAAGGTCCACAAAGAAGAGACAAGGCAGTCAGAGTGCAGTGTAGCACTGATAAAACATACGACTTTCCTCTAGTTCTTTAATCCTTCCTCAACATCCTACTATCATGTTGTGAGCTTTTATCTGCACCCATGTACATGCTCTGGTCTAGTTGGATTTTGCAGTTGGAGGAGTTGGTGCCAGCCCCCCACCACTAATCACGGGTTCAGAACGCACAATTGTACAGTTGATATATATAATATAATAAAGTCATCGAGAGCATGAGAGATAGAAGAGTCAATTAATGGAGTCGGATACATTTCATGGTAGCAATGCTCACCTCCTGGATGGCCATGATCTTACCGGCCAGGTCCGCACACAGCGTGGGCCAAAGTGAGGCGGGGTGGGTGGATACCCGACAGGAGGCTCCAAAACTGGGGAGGAAGCTGGAGGACCCATTTATTGCTAACCAAGGGTTAGGCGTGATTGCAGGTAACCACACATCACAGGAAGAGGCAGTACAATAGGCATATACATCATAGGAAGGGGATGTACAATGACAGGAAGAGGATGAGCTAGGGGTGTATACATGATAGGAAGGGAAGGGACTAAGGGGAAAATGAACTGATACCAAGGGCTCAAGTAGAAAGAAAATGGTTTGGAAAAGATGGTGACAACATGCAAACAGATGTCTTTGACACAATGGATACATGTATGGAATGTGATAAGAGCTGTAAGATCCCCCAACAAAATAAAAATTTTTTAAAGATATTGCATCTGGGGTCTTAAAGGCTTGAAGTTAAACAAGCAGCCATCTAGCACAGAAGCAACCAGCCCACGTGGAAGAAGCACACCAGCCTGTGCGATCATGAGGTGTCAGCGGGATCAGGTAACAAACATTATAAGACCCCAAACAAACAGGCAAACATTGTTGAGAATGAGGGGGTGTCGGAGCAGAGACCCAAAGCCCATCTGTAGAAAATGGGATATCCCCTCACAGAAGGGTTGCAAGGAAGGGATGAGTCAACCAGGGTGAAGTACAGCATTGATGAAACACACAACATTCCTCTGGTTCTCTCCCTCTCCCCTCCCTGCACTATTATGACCCCAATCAGGTAAAGATAAGCGCTCAGAACACATAGAATCCAGGTCGATAAACCCCTCAGGAACAGAAATAGGAGCAGTGATAACAGGAGGGGAGGGAGAAGGTGGGGAAAGGAGGGGCGAAGAAACCTTAGGGGAAGGGAGACAGTGGTCAGTGTAAGATATGAAAGTAATAATTTATAATTTATCAAAGGGTCATGAGGGGGAGAGGGGGGGGAAAGAGGAGCTGATATCAAGGGCTCAAATAGAATATAAATGTTTCTAAAATAATGATGGTAACGTATGCACAAATATGCTTGATACAATTGATGTATGGAGTGTTATAAGAGTGGTAAGAGCCCCCAATAAAATAGTTTTGTAAAAAAATAAAAATTTAACATCTCATCATTTGATCTTACTGTTGATCCATTTAAAAGTCATTCTAATTTTTAATATTTTCTGCTTTCTTTTCAATTGATGATTTTAATCTGTTTTGCTTTTGTTATTGTTACCACTTTTTAAAAACATTCTTTTCTGTAAGTGAAATCCAGGATAGGTAAATGTAGAGATTCCGTAACTGGATTAATGGGTCCATGGGAGATGGCAAGGGAGATTTGGGGGAAATGGGGAGCTAATAGCAATGAATACAAGAACAAAGAAAATGTTCCAAAATTGATTGTGGTAATGATTACACAGTTTTTCTTGATGTGATTGAACTATTGAATTGTATGATATGTGAAGTATATGTCAATAAAATTTGACAAAAGGAAAGAAACTATGGTAGAATTATGCAGGACCAGCAGTTTCACTCTTTGTGCATAAGGTCATTATGAGTCAGAACCAACTTTGACAAAACATGAGATATGCAAGGAGTCCTGATGGTATTGTGGATGGAGCATGGAGCTATTACTGAAAGATACAGCTTTAAAACTCAAAAGCCACAGGACGGAGAAAGATAAAGCTAGAAAGGTTTGCCATCTTAGGAAACCCTATTTAGGGACACTTGAATGGGAATCAACTCAATACCAGTGGATTTGATTTGGTTTGGGTATAGGATATGCACAATGTAGTTTCAGTCATATTATTGCTCTTATATAAGTGAAATACATAGATTAAGTGCTCAAAACCCTTTGGTTTATTTCAAACTGCTAGTAGTACCTTAACCCAATTGAGGTTTATTTTGAATTATGCATTTACAGCTGAGGCAGCTCTTTGGTGGTTTCGAAACTGAAATTAGTAATGATTCGTGACGTGTTCTTAGGTTTAAAAGTGAAGTGGATAAATATTCACTGTTTCTTAAATCTCTTTTTAAGTAAAAGGAGCCCTGGTGGTGTAGCAGGTGTCATGTTGGGCTGCTAGCCTCAAGGTTAGCAGTCTGAAATCATGAGCTACTCTGAGGGAGAAAAATGAGGCATTCTACTCCCATAAAGATTTGCAGTCTTGGACACCCACTGGGACATTCGTATGCATTTTTCTAGAGGGTCTTTATGTCACTAAGAGTAATAATTGACTTGATGGCAGTGAATTTGGCATTTTGTTGTTGTTATCATTGTTTATTTTTAGGGAAAGAAATAGTCCCAGACTCCCAGTTATGGTTGAAGTTTTCCATTTATCTTCAATGACACATGTTTGTTTACTTACATACCTGTCTGTCACTTGTCCGTAGCCTTTCTAAAAATAAATAAATAGATCATCTTTTATCTTTAATTTTGAATCACTTTCTCCACTTTCCTGCTCAAAGTTATTCTGGCATTTTAATTAGAATTCTATTGGAATATTTCCATGATTGAAAGAAAGAGGTCAAAATAAATCCTATAATTTCTCATAAGATAATAACTTTTTCAACATCTTTGGTTCCTTCTGACAAAATATGCCATACAGGTTTGCTCTCAGCTTAGGGAGATGAAGGGATCAAAGACAATTTTTTCTTTTACATGGTTGGGGAGTGGTATGGCATGCATCATTAATTACCTATCTACCATCACCTGCTAAGCAAACTTGAAACATATTTAGGTAGCAAGTAGAAATCCCATGTTTTAAAGATTAATCTCGTCTTTGCACCCTCCCACCCCAGCCCCTCCTCCACCCTCTACCCTCTACCGCACCCATTCCCACACCCACCTCCAACCCTTGCTGTTCCATTCCCTTTTCCAATGATTGTTCACACATGGGGTTGTGGTTGAGCTCTGTCTAAAGAAGTATGTGAGAAAGTGGTAGGGTGGGATGTGGAAGGCTTCTGAGAATTCCTTTTCTCCTTCATAAAAAAATAAATAAATAAAAGAACCTCTTAAGAGAAAAAACTTCTTTATCTGCCTAAGATGTAGTCACTTACTTAGTATCCGTCTTGTAGCCTTGATTTCAACACACAAGTCACCACAGTACGATGAGCTGACCCATCAGTTCTTCAGTCTTCCTGACTCACTGTCCAACGTTCACATGCATATGAGGCAATGGGAAAACACTGTGGTTTGGCCCAGGCACACCTTAGTCCTCAAAGTAACGTCCTTACTTGTTAACGCTTTAAAGAGACCTTGCGCGGCAGACTTATCCAAGGCAATGTGTCGGTTGAGCTCTTGCCTTCTGTTTCCATGAGTGTGAGTGCGGACCAACGCGAAGTGAAATCTTTGAGAACGTTCATCTTGACTCTATTTATCATGAGGCTATATACTGATATAGTTGTGAGGATTTTGGTCGTCCTCCCTAGTAAACCCCCATAATTATGATGACTTTTGTCTATGAATCCTGGGTAGCCATTGCCACAAACCAGTGACCCCAGCAGAGAGGTAGTATGTCGTGGAAGGAACAGTTTGTGCCAAAATCGAGTAAAGGAATATGGAGGGTAGAGGCATGTCTGACCCCAGCCTTGTGACAATAGGGAAGCCAGAGGAGGCCAAACAGGCCCCCAGGGACACTTTAGCACTGGTTCTAAATATAATTGGGTGAGGATGTGGTGCTTGGGGTTATACCATACATCTTAGCATCCAAAAATCAAATACCCAGTGCTATTCAGTTGATTCTGATTCATAGCAACCTAAAAGACCGAGCAAAAATACTCCATGGGGTCCCTGAGGCTATAAGTCTTAACAAGAGTGGCTCATCTTACTTTCAAGGAGTGGCTGGTGAGTTTGAATCACTAATCTTGAAGTTAATAGACCAGCATTTAAGGAAACGAGAACATTTGAATCATACTGCCTATTGCTACTCAGCTACAAGAGCTGAGATAGGGATTGAATCTCTTTACAAGGGCTTTATTCAGATGCAGGTGATCTGAGGAGGTAGCAGCTAAAGCCTCTAAGAAACCGCTTTAACAGATCATCTCAAACCAATGGGGCTTATATATTGGTTTAGAAGAGTATAGAAGGGGGGAAGGAGTGAAAATGGCAAGCAGTTGAGGTCATCTTTGGGTAGGAATGAGGTCCAAATCCCCCCTGGAAATGGAGGGAAGTGAATGAACCATATAGTTTCAAATGAGTCATAAAAGCCATGAAGTTATTTTCTCAAAAACAGTGATGCCAATCGACCAACTAGACCAGGGTTGGGGAACTATTTTTCTGCCAAGGGCCATTTAGCCAGTTATAACATCATTAAAAGGCCATGCAAAATTATCAACTTAAAAGTTAGTCTGCTATATTTGGTCAAACATTTAATAAATTCACTCCTGATGTGATGGCTGGCATTTTTTTCTCTTTGGTTGAGTGTGTGATGTTATTGATGATTTTTCAGACCTTATATGGTTGGAGGGCCGGGATTCCCTACTGGTGAGCTAGACCAGGGGTGTCAAACTGGCGGCCCACGGGTTGCAAGCTCCCCGAGGTAATTTTTTTATGGCCCACAATGCTATGAAATAAAATGAAAATAGAAAAAAAATGTTATGAAGAAAATAGCACTTAAGGGAGATGGAGGCAATACCGTATACACAATTCCCTCGTTAGCCCTTTCACTACTGAACACGAGTATGCACGTGGCCCAGTGCCTTTCCTGGGGGTCTGTGGACCTGTCTAAAGGCGCTGACTCAGCGCATTTAGAAGCCACTCTCAGTGTCTCCTAACGTAAACATCCCAATAGTGAAAAGGTTAAAAAGAGCACTCTGGGTTGTGCTCTTATAAATCATACCTTGCAGCAGCACTAGTTAACATTCAGGAATATGGACAGAATAATTAAAACACTATATACTTGCTTTATTTAAACATTTATTTTATTTAATGTATTTATAAAACTAAAATTATCCTTTTTTTTTACCCAAAACTTTCCTGTGCTTTCCTCCTACTAGTTTTCACTTACCTCTTATGTTAATAAAAAACACAAAAGTCTGGACAGCTGACAAATGTGATGCACAATCGTAATGGCTTCCCTCTAAAACTATCTCTGGTTTTGTGTGTTGACAAGGATTAAAGGCTTGATCAAAAAAATATGAGTGAATTAGGTATACTGAAGCCAGGTTGCTGTGTGTATTATAATTCCTAAATTTATTTTTACTCAAGTAGACTTACAGAGTTCTAGTATTGTGACCCTGGGGCAGCTGCTAGGGTTAGCGTTTGGGCCACACTGCCCTTAACCAAATGAGAGTTGTTATGCTGTGAAAAGAAGGGAAAGGGGAAGGAGTCAGTCAGGCAGACCTCTCCCCCACCCCCACCCCTCCACTGGCTACAGGCCCTGCATTCCCACGTTGGGAACTGCTCCTTTAAGGAGTCCCTATGGTCCCTGCCTTGAACAGTCTTGGGGGTAACCTTGGCTCAGTGGCCACTCTGACACTCTCCTTGTGTGGGAGGAGTGATCTTGCAGGAGGGCATGGGTGGAATATGTGAGGGGCCCCTTTACAGCCTATCTCAGAGCCCCTATATGGCCCATATACTCTTACCTAAGTCTTCTGAGTTAGCCTTCGAAGCTGGGCACTGGTGATCTGCAGTTACAAGCTACAACGAATCTTATAGCACCAGGCCACCTCTAGGAAACGCGATTGTATGGCAGATTTTTGCAAGGCCCACCACCTAATTCCAAATTCATGTTCGAACGCGGAAAAGTTTGAGAACTGAACATATTTTCTCCATTAGAAATCATGGACAATGAAATAATTGGTTCTGAGGCTCGAACGTTACACTTTTTTTAAAAAAACATTTTATTAGGGGCTCATACAGCTCATGACAATCCATACATACACATACATCAATTGTATAAAGCACATCAATACATTCTTTGCCCTAATCATTTTCAAAGCATTTGCTCTCCACTTAAACCCTTTGCATCAGGTCCTCTTTCCCCCTCCTCCCTCCCCACTCCCCCATCCCTCATGAGCCCTTCATAATTTATAGATTATTATTTTGTCCTATCTTGCCCTATCCGGTATCTCCCTTCACCCCCTTCTCTGTTGTCCGTCCCCCAGGGGGGAGGTCACATGTATATCCTTGTAATCAGTTCCCCCTTTCCAAACCACTCACCCTCTACTCTCCCAGTATCGCCCCTGACACCCTTGTTCTGAAGGTATCATCCACCCTGGATTCCCTGTGCCTCCAGCTCCTATATGCACCAGTGTACAACCTCTGCTCTATCCAGACTTGCAAGGTAGAATTCGGATCATGGTAGTTGGGGGGAGGGCGGGAGGAAACATCCAGGATCTGGGGGAAAGCTGTATTCTTCATGGATGCTACATCGCACCCTGACTGACTCATCTCCTCCCCTAGACCTCTCTGTGAGGGGATCTCCAGTAGCCAACAAATGGGCATTGGGTCTCCACTCTGCACTTCCCCCTTCATTTACTATGGTAAGATTTTTTTTTGATGATGCCTTATCTCTGATCCCTTTGGCACCTCGTGATCGCACAGGCTGATATGCTTCTTCCATGTGGGCTTTGTTACTTCTGAGCAAGATGGCCGCTTGTTCACCTTCAAACCTTTAAGACCCCAGACACTATCTCTTTTGATAGCCAGGCACCATCAGCTTTCTTCGCCACATTTGCTTATGCACCCGTTTGTCCTTGGCGATCATATCATGGAGGTGTGCAGCCAATGATATGATTTTTTGTTCTTTGATGCCTTATCTCTGATCCCTTTGGCACCACGTGATCACACAGGCTAGTGTGTTCTTCCATGTGGGCTTTGTTGTTTCTGAGCTAGATGGCTGCTTGTTTATCTTCAAACCTTTAAGACCCCAGACACTATCTCTTTTGATAGCTGGGCACCATCAGCTTTCTTCACCACATTTACTTGTTCACCCGTTTTGGCTTCAGCACTTGTGTCGGGAGAGTGAGCATCATAGAGTGCCAATTTAATAGAAGAAAGTATTCATGCGTTGAGGGAGTGCTTGAGTAGAGTATATATATATTTGCATGTACATGTCTTTGTCTAGACCTCTATAAATGCCTTTGCCTCCTAGCTCTTTCCTTCATCTCCCTTGACTTTCCTCCTGTCCCACTACCATGCTCTGTCCCCACCTGGGTTACAGCTATACCTGTTCTCTACGCAACCTTACCCTTGATCATTCCCTACCAGGCCTGCCACTCCCCTCTCACCACCAATTTGGATACCATGTTGTTCTCTTGTCCCTGGGTTTGTTAACACCACTTCTTTACCACCCCCACCTCCCCTTATCCCATGTGCCCCCAAAACAACGGGACCGACAGAACATTGCACTTATATGTTCATTTTTCCAGGACTTTGAATACTAGGGAGGCTTTTAGCCTTCTCGCATGCCACTGTCTGGGACATGCTGCGATTGCCACCAAGTTGGTTCTGATGGCTCCAAATTAACAGCAACTTTCACACACTTCAAGTGTCTGGGTTCTTAGATTCACGGTTAACAATTTCATACCTCTCCGTACACAAGCTGCTTTAATCATAGTTGCTGTTTGGTTGTTTTTTATGTTGATCATGTCAACTCAGCCATGTGGTATTCAGCTGTCAAATAAGACACTGACCTGATTCAAATCTCACAATGATTTCTTTCTTTGATGCTCGTGTTCTCACAGGTTCCCTCTTAGCTTTACTGCTGGTATCGCTAACTTTGGGGGGAGCTGTGGTTATAATAACTATGCAAATAATAAGCACAATGACTAATGAATTAGCTCACTACCACAAGCACTATGTGTTATCTGAGCGAGAGGGGTATTTAGAGCCTAAGAACCTGTGGGTCAAAACCCCTTTGGGGGTTTAACAACCCTTTCACAAGGGTCTCCCATTCACAAAAGTAGCAAAATGAGAGTGATGAAGTAGCAACGAAAATAATTTTATGGTTGGTGGGTCACCACAACATGAGGAACTGTATTAAAGGGTCGCAGCATTAGGAAGATTGAGAACCATTGGCTTAGACTGAAATGCCACCACTGTGTGAGATGTAGCTCATGACGCACTCAGTCTTTACCATTTTTTTCACCAGGCCAAATTGAGATTTTCAATTTGGCTATAGAATAAAGTTATGAACACCAAGCAGTGTTTTTTTTTCAAACTTTTAAGTTTAAGTAGTGGAAAGTCCTAGCTTAGAGTCATACAACAGCTGAGGTTATTCAACAACATAAACTGCAACTATTCATTCATGGTCCCCACCGATGGAATACACAGGGATCAAACTTAATATATCTGTGGAATGAGATGATGCAGAAGTTCAACACCATCGGTCAGAACAAAGCCAGGGGCCAACTGCGAAGCAGATCATCAGTAGCTCCCATGCAGATTCAAGTTGAAGCTAAGCAAATAAAAGCTCCAGGAGAGCCAAAGTACGAACTTGAGTATATCCCACCAGAATTTATGGACCATCTCAAGAATAGGTTTGACGCATTGAATATTACTAACTTAATAGCAGACAAGTTGTCTGATGACATAAAGAACATCATACAAGAAAGTAAAAGGCCATTAAAGAGTCAGGAAAGAAAGAAAAAAACAAAACAGATGCCCGAGAGACCCTGAAACTTGTTCTTCAACCCAGAGTAGCTACAGAAATTATGAAGTAGAAGAGTGACAGACGTTTTTCTTTTAAGTGAAACTCTTTTTTCAAAAACTATTCCATTGGGAGTTAATACAGATATCATATTGCTCCATAGTTCAGGCACATCAAGCAGGATTGTACAATTGCTACCACAATCAGCTTCACAACATTCTCTTCCTTCTTGAACTCCTTGACATCAGCTCCCTTTTACCCTGTCCCCCTGTACCCCCCAGAAATGCTTTTCTACTTGCTGTCTCTATAGAATCATCAATCCTGGGTTTCATATACTGAAAAAAAGAAAAGCATATGCAAAAATTTCAAGCAGGTCACCACCAATGACAAAATACATATGAGTTGAACCCCAACATGAACCAAAGAAAACAAAAAACACAGAAGATTTTGAAAAACCAGATCAAGTCCAATGTGCATCAGAGGGGGGATCAATATACAAGATTTTAACCATTCAAGTCAGATTTATCATTTTGATCTCCTACAGTCATCGATCTAAGGCACTCTGTTTGGTAACCAGATTCTTCCCGTCCCCCTATTATGGATACAGGGAAATCACCAGAGGTTTATTTGCTATACAGATCTCACCAATGTATCTTGGGTTCCCACTGTCATCCACAGCCTTCTACAAACCAGAATCTCACAATTTATCTCTGATGGTATTCCCTCTTTCAGTTTTGGATTATATAATCTACAGTCCTTGGATCATATAATTTACACTGATGTTGGTGTGCTTCTTCCATGTGAACTTATTTGACATCTCACTCGGATAGCTGCGTGTCTGAAAACAAGTCTTTAAGACCTCAGATGCTATTTTAGCTGATAGGTGGGCACTCTCTTATTTCTTCACCACACTTTCTGATAGCACCCATATCTTCTGTGTTCCCTTCCAGAGGGTAAGCATCAAGCAGGGCCATGATGTAAGAACTGGTTGTTCTTAGATTGGAGGGAGGATCTAGTGTGAGCCCAAAACCCATTCCTGGATCTATGGTCTTAAAATCTTCTTTTCTTTTCAGCTCCCTTTAGAGACCTCCTTGTTAGTTCATGATATAGAGTCTATTCAATCATCTCCCTGGGGCATAAAGATCTACCATTAATATTGTCATTGATTAGCCCTGGTACTAAATTTTTGAAGCACTGTTGAGAAAGGGATATCAGGCCAATGTGGGGTAAATCCATATCACAATACCTGGATTATTCAGTTGTACAGAATCAATCCTTTAATGGCTAGAGGCTAGTTACACAAACAATGGGCATAGGTTGTCAGAGAAAAGTTGCAATAATATTTACTAAGAATATCAATCATAGGTTTGCCAGAATATCTTAATACAACATATTGGGCATTGATGTAGTAAGTCAATGATTATCTCCCTACTGACAGTTCAATGATCTTGGTAAAACTGTCTTCTGCTTCTTCAAATACCATGAAGGTTTGTGTCTGAGATAGAGTTCAGTTCACCGAGTGGAGTCTCCACATGACATCTCCCTGGTGCAGCCTTTGAAGCGTGTTGTGTGCCTTGAAGATCCAGAATTCAATGGCCCAGTGTCCCCTGGCACTTGGCCTGGGTCTAAAGGATGTGAGCAGAAATTCGGGCCAATGTGGTTTATTTGGTGCATATTATCAAGGATCCCCCCTCAGAGGGTCCTTAAAAGTAATTTTTAGGGTTTTCTCCCACACTTGGATGTCAGTCCTCCCACTTTTCCTGCCAATAGTCATGAAATTGTGCTCCTCCAGAAGTGTCTGCTCCCTTTCCCTTCTCCTCACTTGACTTTCCCATCAGTATCCCTCATTCCTCTGATAGGGAGGTTTACCTGTCCAGGGGGTCCTCATCATCACTTTGCATGACAGCCACTCAGTAGTCACCATTTTCTCCCCCTCCCTTAACAATTTGATCTGAGCTGACATGATCCCTCCACCAAAGTGGCCTTTGAGATACATACCTGGAGAGGATGGTGCGTGGTGTATGGCACCAATCAGGCAGTCTACCAGGCTGTCTAAACACCCTAGCCAGCAGACTGGATGCTCTGTATGCCTTAGCTCGTGCCCGTCCTGTTTCTTGCTCCTACAGCTGTGGACTTATTCAGTATTTGTCCTTTTGTTGATTGATGAACTTAACTCAGCATAACATTTTCCAGATTCCCTCCATGTCATAAGGTGTTTCATTGCTATTTTTTATGGATGTGTAGTATTCCATTGTGTGTATATGCTAGAGGTTTTTTTTAATATATACAATCTACTGATGGGAATTTAGGCTTTTTCCAACTTCTTGCTATTGTGAACTGCTGCAATGAACATGGGGAAGCATATGTCTGGTCATAAGGTTTCTTATTTCTTTGGGCTATATACCCAGCAATGGTATTGCAGATGATATGATATTTCTATTGCCATCTGTTTTAGGAATCACCATATCACTCTCCTGCATGGTTGTACATATTTAAAAGCCCACCTGCAGTGTATAAGAGTACCAATCTCTCCACACCATCTCCAGCATTTGCTATTCTCAGTTCTTTGAGTTTTTGTTGTTGTTGTTGTTTTTAATTAGGCCCTGGTTATAGGTGTTAGATGGTATCGCATGGTTATTTTTGGCTTGCATTTTCCAGATGGCTAGTGAATAAGAGCATTTCTTCATGTGATTATTAGCTATTCAGGTGCCATCCTTTTCGAATCATCTGAACAGAAGATTATGAAGGCTGGACCAAGAAGACAAAGTAAACTATTATACCGAAATGTGCAAAGACCTGGAGTTCTTTCCAAAAGACAGGCTCAAAAAGTCCCAATAACTGAGGAGAAAAGTTAAGCCAGTTACAAATTCAGTTGTAGTATCCTAGGATTCTGTGGACAAAATGGTGAACAACCCAGGAGACGCAAAAGAAGATAGAGGTTCTAATTACCACCAAGTCCATAACTTTGGGATCACACTGTCTTCTCACACTAGGGCATTTCCACCTTAAGTTCCAAAGAGTAAGTCAGTTCCTTACATCTGCTACAGGTGAGTTTAAGGTAAAACCAATTTACTTAGCAGGGTTTCCATATAGGAACCTTCTGATGTGGCCTATGAAGGCTGTGTGTGCCTCAGACGGACAGAGTCTAAAGTTCCAGTAGTATGCAGCACATGTCCTGGATCAGAATAGAAACTAGGTCAAAAGGGTCCAGTTAGGAACATAGTACCAGGCATATTCTCCCCTTGAGTTCTGTAAAAGTATTGTTAAAAAGGCTTTTCCCCAATGGCAGGTTGCTCAACCAGTTTACCCACCAACTGCTGTGTGATCACCTTCTCAGACACAGAAATGTCACCACTGCAGGACCCCAGGTCTTGACTTGAGTTTCCCATTAGGCTCACTTATCATTCTGATGATTTGGAGTGACCTTAGAACAATGTTTTATGGCAGCAACTGATTGGTCTTCCCCTTTCCCCATCATGAGAAACTTGTACCCAATGAATGGTGGCCCAGACCTACCACATAGTTGCTATTTCCATATTCTATTTTGACATTTATTAGTCTGGCAGTCATCATGGGTGCCTTTGTGAATAAGTATTATTGACCTATCCCCAACCCTCACTGTTTGTATAAACAGTGTCCAGTCATTTAAGCTTTTAATCTGTACAAGTCAATAATTCATGTATTACAGTCTCAAAAACAGGCCTGTCCATGTATGATTTCCTTTTCTAAACAGTGTTTTAAATTCTCTACCATTGGCTGAACTAATCATACTAATAGTAGAATTACTTTACATCCCATGGGTATAATATGTAAGGTTTTCAATCATTAAATGATAATGATGTCTATAAAGTGAATTAGACACATATGAAAAACATAGATATATAAATAGATTTGGAGCTTGTAGTCAATCATAGCCCTACTCTATGAATAATTAGTTCTTATGACATAGCCCTGCTTGATGGTTGCCCTCATGAAGAGATCATGACAATATGGGTGTGACATCAAAGTCTACTGAAGAAACCAGATGATGCCCTGATATTAGAAAGAATAGTGTCTGCTGTCTTGAAAGACTTGTTTTCAAACAAGCACCCATCTAAGTGAGACTTCAAAAAAGTCTGTGTTGATCTAAAGATACCAGCCTGTGTGATCTAAAGATTTTAAATAGTAAAATTTAAATCTGAAGGAGAGAACTGTATCAGAACTTAAATTGTGAACACCACTTAGCAAAAGGCTATGGAAGACAATGGAAACCCCATATCCATTTGTAGGGCCCTCACAAATTAAACCTCCGTTGAATCTCCTCTGACCAGAGTGTTCTTGCTATCAGAGACCATTTTTTCCCCTTTTCTTTTTTTTACATTTTATTAGGGACTCATAGAACTCTTATCACAATCCATACATATACATACATCAATTGTATAAAGCACATCCCTACATTCCCCGCCCCAATCATTCTCAAAACATTTGCTCTCCACTTAAGCCCTTTGCATCAGGTCCTCTTTTTTTCCCCCTCCCTCCCCGCTCCCCCCTCCCTCATGTGCCCTTTGTAATTTATACATCGTTATTTTGTCATATCTTGCTCTATCCGGAGTCTCCCTTCCCCTCCTTCTCTGCCGTCCCTCTCCCAGGGAGGAGGTCACATGTGGATCCCTGTAATCAGTTCCCCCTTTCCAACCCACTCACCCTACACTCTCCCAGCATCGCCCCTCACACCCTTGGTCCTGAAGGTATCATCCACCCTGGATTCCCTGTGCCTCCAGCCCTCGTATGTACCAGTGTACAACCTCTGCCCTATCCAGCCCTGCAAGGTAGAATTCGGATCATGGTAGTTGGGGGAGGAAGCATCCAGTATCTGGGGGAAAGCTGTGCTCTTCGTCAGTACTACCTTGCACCCTGACTGACCCATCTCCTCTCCTAAACCCCTCTATGAGGGGATCTCCAGTGGCCGACACTTGGGCCTTGGGTCTCCACTCTGCACTTCCCCCTTCATTAAATGTGGTTATATATATATATATATATATATATATATATATATATATATATATATACACACACACACACACACACATATTCTTTTTTTTTTTTGCATGATGCCTTATACCTGGTCCCTTTGGCACCTCGTGATCACACTGGCTGGTGTGCTTCTTCCATGTGGGCTTTTTTGCTTCTGAGCTAGATGGCCGCTTGTTTATCTTCAAGCCTTTAAGACCCCAGACGCTGTATCTTTTGCTAGCCAGGCACCATCAGCTTTCTTCGCCACATTTGCTTATTCACCCATTTGTCTTCAGCGATCCTATCATGGAGGTGTGCAGCCAATGATATGATGATTTTTTGTTCTTTGATGCCTGATAACTGATCCCTTTGGGATCACTCGCTCACTCAGGCTGGTGTGTTCTTCCATGTGGGCTTTGTTGCTTCTGAGGTAGATGGCCGCTTGTTTATCTTCAAGCCTTTAAGACCCTAGTCACTATCTCTTTTGATAGCCAGGCACCATCAGCTTTCTTCACCACATTTACTTGTTCACCCACTTTGGCTTCAGCAGTTATGGCTATCAGAGACCATTTTAAAGATGAGTGTGGCAGATGTAGTTAGGTTAAAATATAGCGCCTGTGGTAGTTCCAAAAATGGTGTCCATTTGAAAGGATTATGAGTGAAGGGGTGAAGTATGGCCTGTCAATCAAGATATACCCCATGAGGCCTCTGAGTGAGCCTGGCTTTCTGAAAATTCTAAGAACTCCTGTATTTTCCTCCTGGGAGGCTGGAGACACTTCTCTCTGCTCACTCTCTGAGAGACGTTCTGCTGACAAGACACATGGAACTACTCCCTGAGAGCTGAAGAGGCCACATGGACCTACCCTGATGTAACCACCTCTGGAGCCAGAGAAGCCACGGAGACCCCTGCCAGCACAGACATGCTTACACCACCACTGGATCCACAAGACTTCCAATCCTCTAAACTGTGACCCTCCTGCATTCGGCATCATTGTAAATATTGTGTGAGCCTGAAGAAGACTTTGTAGATTGGTGTTAGACATATGGGCTAATATTGGACTGATGGACTTGATCTGGACTGGGCTGGGACATTTTCTCAATATTCAATTGCTCTTGTATATAAATCTCTTTCATATATATATATATATATATATATATATATATATATATATATATATATATATAAGTTTTTATGAATTTGTTTCTCTGGTCTACCAAAACTAACACAGCACCTTACCCTTTGATCTCCCTTTTGACCCAAATTTTAAATTATTTCTGTTTTTAATATTCTGTGTTTTCTTTTTGATTGAGGTTTTTCATTCTTTTCTTGTTTTTGTTTGCTCCTTGCTTGTGTTTTGTATGACTTTCTATACATGAAATCTAGGACAGGTGTGTTAGTCAGGGTTCTCTAGAGAAACAAAACCAGGACACTTAAGATTATATATATATTCCTTCTAGTCCACACAGCAGTACAGAGGGTTCCATTCAACTCATCTCTGTGGAACAATAATATACTGAAAGTTCTTCAACTCACAAGGGTTGCTGGGTCCAAAGTCAAGGAAGCAGGCAGCTAAGTCTTCCCTAGGGCAATGCAGGTAGAATCAGCTCACAGGCAGCAAATAGCAGGGCAGATCACCAACAATCAGCAGCTCAGGAGCTTAATGAAGTTCCCATCCTGGATGCAATATCATGCTAAAGCAATGCAAGACAACAGCACCCACCATCCTCAAGCTCAAGTGATGCACACACCAGCAGCATGGCGAAGCAGGTCTCAAAGGAACCTCAAGCTCTAACAACATGATCCAAAGGTTGGCTGTCCCACAGGTAGTGTAGCTCACAAGTTAAGGCAGAGAACTAGCTAAATCAGCCACACACGGGTCTGATTATGAGAGAGCAGGAGAGCAAGGGTAGGCCTTGCTGAATCATTTATCTCTTTGCTCTCCAAACAAACTGTGACCTGATTAATCTCACATGTTCCTATTGGCAGGGTTGGCACAATAAACCTACCTATCATAGACAGGCTAATCTATAAAGACAGAAATTTGATTAATAATTAACTAGGGGTATGGAGAGAGAGAGATTGGGAGAGAAATGGGGAGCCAACGCCAATGAGTATGAGAAAGAAGAAAATGTTCTGAAATTGCTTGCAGTGACAACTCTTCTTTCTTTTTCCTCTTTTTTGGACATCTCTCCTTAATATAATTGAACTATTAAATTGTATGATATGTGACCTAGAAGTAAAACTATTTCAGCTCCTGTAGCTCCTTCCACTGCTGCCAGAGCCTGCCTGCAGTTGCTGGGCCCCTCTCACTGTCTGAGCACCACACCCACAGCCTCAAGTGGAACCTGTGTGCCACCCACCTGTGGCCCCTACACCTGCAGCCAGAGCCCACTCTTGGCGCTTACATTTTGCATCCAGCTCTCATCTGCCTTCTGCCTGTGTCTCCAGTTGCTGTGGCTGGAAGCTTGCATACCGAACACCCACGGCACTCTCAGCCACAGTCAGACCTCCTGCTCCATCATCTGTCACATACCAGTGCAGCCAGAACCTGTCTGCCATCAGCTTGTGGCTCTTCGTGTTGTGGCCAAACCTAGCCCACTCTGGTTTCCCACGAGCTCACACTGGCCTCACGATGCACACCCCCCCCCATGCAGCCCCCCCCGCCTCCCGACCAGCCAGCACCACCCTGGTGCACACCTGTCAACTTGGCCTGGTCCCGCAATTCCCCTGTCAGCCAGCCCTGGTCCTAAGACCCTCCTGACGAAACATCCCAGACCTGTAGTCACCCCCACTGGCCCACCCTGGCCCAGTGGCTTGCATACAGCTACCAGTCACAGCCCAACTTCCACAACCTCCAGCCCTCACCAGCCCCCACACCTGTGTGGCTTCCCAAGCAATAGGCCTGCATAGCACTACCCTCATTGCCCACAACACCCCCACCAGCATTGCCTGAGAAGGCAAATGGAAAAACTGACTACCAATTTCATATGCAAAGGGAAGAAGCCCAGGATTAGCAAAGAGCACCTCAAGAAGTATGAAGTCAGAAGGCTCGCATTGCCTGACTTTAAAACCCATTATACAGCCACAGTCATCGAAACAGCATGGTACTAGTATAACGACAGATATTCAGAACAATGGAAAGGAACAGAAAACCCATGAGATAGTTAAAGATTATTGTTTATTGTGCCAACCTGGCCAATAAACGCATGTGGGACTAATTGAAGGGCAGAGGGAAAAATGACTCGGTGAGCCTCGCCTTTGGAGTTCTCGAGTCTCTTGCTTTGTGGTGGTTCAGACCAGGGTGCAGCTGCCTCAGTCAGTTCCCTGCTTCAGCTGGCAAGGCTCACTTCCTGCAAGACATCCCCAAGGAGAAACCACATGGACCTGCCCCGATGCAGCCCTAGATGCTGGAGCAGCCGTGTGGAGATCCCTGCCAGCACTGAGATGCTTACATGCTCACTGATTCAGCTTTCCTCCTGCAGTCTGCATCATTGCATGTGTTTCTGAGATGCAGGAGGACTTTGTGGATTGGTGTCATACATATGGGTTAATGTTGGACTTGTGGGTTTGGGCAGCACTGGGATGTTTACTTGATGTGCATTTACCTTTTATATAAAACTCTTATACATATGAGTTTCTGTATATTTGTTTCTCTAATGTACCCAGACTAACACAACCCAGAAATAAAATCAGCAGCATACAGGCAACTGATCTTCGATAAGGGTCCAAAGAGCATCAAAATGGGAAGTGGACACCCTCTTTAACAAATGGTGCTGGAAGAACTGGTTATCTATCTGAAGAAAAATGAAGCGTGACCCTTAACTCTCTCTATACACAAGAATAAACTCAAGGTGGATCACAGACCTCGAGGTAAAATCTCAAACTATTAGGATCATTAACAAAAAAATTGGGGCAAACCTAAGAACCTTGGTGCAGGGAATACACCGGTTAACAGGAATAGGGAATGATACTCACACAGAGGAAACTAAAATAGACAAGTGGGACATACTAAAGATAAAATACCTGTGCACAGCAAAAGACTTCACCAAGAGAGCAATAAGAGAGTCCATGGGCTAGGAAAAGATATTCAGCAATGATATATCAAACAAAGGGCTTAGTACTAAAATCAACAAAACTCTACAAGCCTACAAGAAAAAAATGAATTGCCAACTAAGGAGGTGGGCAAAAAATCTGAACAGAAGATTCACAAATGAGGAAATCTAAATGGCCAATAAACATAAGAAAATGTTCCTAATCATTAGCCATCTGGAAAATGCACGTTAAAACATTTATGAGGTACCACCTAATACCCTCAAAGACAGTCCAATTTAAAAAATCAGAAAGCAGCAAATGTTGGAGGGGGCATAGGGAGATGGGAACGCTCATCCTCTGCTGGTGGTCTTATAGATACATATGCCCACTAGGCAATACCTAAAACAAATGGAAATTGAATTACCTTAGGACCTAACAATCCCTCAACTGGGCATATACCCAGAAGAATTAAGAAACAGACCATAAGCAGACATCTGTGCTCCAATGTTCATTGCAATGCAATTCACAATTGCAAAGAATTGGAAACAATCTAAATATTCATCACTAGAGGAGTGAATTTTAAAACTCTGGTATATACACACAATGGAGTATTATGCACTCCTATAAATAGCAATGAAAACATGAAGCATATCTTCTCGTGGAAAGAATTGGAGGAAATTGTGCAGAGTGGAGTTGGCCAAGCACAAAAGGACAAGTACAACATGAGTCCACTGAGATAAGTTCAAACAGTACAATGGGTATAGAGGAAAATGAACATAGCACATAGCTTCCGGTCAAAGGACCAGGTACTCTGGCAGGGGCCAGACCAAACCCAAGGATGCAAAGGGCATCAATCATAAAATGAAGAAACAAAAAAGGTGTAGATAGCACCAGGCCTGAAAGACATCTCACCCTCCTCTCTCATGCCTTTAATACCTACATAGATAGGAGGGAAGAAAAAGTGGTCATTGGAAACAGGGTACTAATCCACCCATGGGGAGGGATGGTATTATTTTGGAGACAGTGAACAGACCTTGTTCAGTGCACCAGCCCTCAAGGCTGACGGACCTGCGTGACCCGCCCATTAGGAGAGAGATCTGAAAGGCCAGCCCCAGCTCGTTATGATGTTGATGCCCTCAGATGGCATTGGTACTGAGGACGGTATTGAAGATAAAGTCCAGGGAGAGAGACCAGTCTGTCCTGTCCACATGGGAACAAACTAAGAGAGAGTACACCTTACCCTGGTGTACCAAGCTCTGAGGAGGACATTCCTGCCCAGAGCAGCTAGCCTGAAGACTGCAGAACCAGCCCCAGTTTAGGACATAAGGCCACCTCCCTAGATGACAGACATTTAGAGGACAGCACTGAGGATATAATGTGGGGAGGGCAGCTGGTCCTACCTCCCCACCAGGGGGCAAACCAAGAGGGAGTACAACAGACCAAAAATGGGACCAAATCTATGAAGCCCCTGAGGAACCCCTGAAAATAGTGTTGGGTTTTTGTTTTTATTTTTTGATGTTTATCTACATAAAATGGACAGGTTAAGCAATCCCAAGGAGATAGCAACAGGACCAGTGGTTGGGTGGGGGAGGGCAAAGGAGAGGAAGAGATCAGGGGAGGGAAGTGGTAAGCCAGTTATGTCAGGGACAGGGTAATAGCAAGGGGTCTAAGATCAATGGTGAGGAAAGCATAGTGTCCCTGGCAACATTTGATCAATTGTAATGTTTCCAAGAGGAATTACTGAGAGTCAAAAGACAGATAAGCATTCTAGTGGAGCAAGAGGGAAGAAAAAAAGAAATAGAAGAAACAAATAGGGAGAAAAGATATAGATAGGTATAAATATCAATATGTGTATATATATAAAGATAAACTATATAAGGTGTAGGTATCTAGGTATTTATATGTGAGTATAATAGGGAAGCAGACGGACTTTGGGGTTCTACTTAAATCCTACCTCAGTATAAGAACAGTTTGTTCTAATGTGGCAATGTAGGAAACTTGTCTTCCCAGCACGATCGCTGAAGATAAAATGGGTGCATAAGCAAATGTGGTGAAGAAAGCTGATGGTGCCAGGCTATTAAAAGTATAGCATCTGGGGATTTAAAGGCTTGAAATAACCACTGGCCTTCAAGCAAGGAAGCAATAAAGCCCAGATGGAAGAAGCATGCCAGTCTGGGTGATCATGAGATGTCGACAGGAAAAGCTATCAGAAGTTCAAAAGGAAGCAATCCAACTGACATGAAGGAACATAGACAAGATGCAGACCCAGAGCCCATCTGTAAGACAATTGTTGACAGTCCCTCACAGAAGGGCTATTCGAAAGGGATGGTATACATCCAGGGTGCAGTATATCACTGATGAAACACACCATTATCCTCTTGTTCTTTAAATTTCCTCCTTCCACTATTATGGCCCTAGTTTCACCTCACTAATCTTGCTAGTCCTGTGTATGTATGGATGAGTGCAACCAAGACCCTTCGATGCATGAAATTCAAGATTGATTATCCCCTCAGACACAGTAAGGGGGGATTGACTTCCTGGGGATCCAGGATGAGATGGGGAGAATAGGGAACAGGCTATGGTGACTGTGTAACCCACTCAAAGGGAATTAACACCACAATTTAAGGAGACTGGATACATGGGATGATGTGAGTGAAGACAAAAAATAATAAGAAGAATATTAGTATATACTATAGGAGGGCTCAGCCTGGTGGGAAAGGGGAAGGGGAGGATAAAGGGGAGCTAATATCAAGGAGTTCAAGAAAAGGGTGCGGAGCAAGGGACATCAGGACCCCCAACCATTGGTCCTGGCTGAAAGTTTAGGATAGCAGAAATATGTTTAACTGACTTTTTTATTGACTATATAAGTGCATTTTGCTGTATGGATAATAAAGAATTTTGTTAAACATTGCAAATATAGGTAATTCCAGAATACTTAATTATGATCATGTGGAACCTATACATAGAACAAGAGGCATTCTCTGGAAAAGAAGTGGATACTTCGTGATTAAAAATCAGGAAAGGTGTGCGTCAGGGTTGTATCTTTTCTTCATCCTTATTCAGTTTGTATGCTGAGAAAATACAGCTGAACTATACAAAGAAGAATGTAGCATCTGGATTGGAGGAAGATGTATTATGCAAATGACCTGTGATATGCAAATGGCACCACCTTGCTTACTGAAAGTGAAGAGAACTTGAAGCACTTACTGATGAAAATCCAAGACTACAGCCCTCATAGATTATATCTCAGTATGATAAAAAACCAAAAATTCTCATATCTGCACCAATAAACAACATCATAATAAATGAAGAAATACTGAAAAGATTTCAATTTACTTGGATACACAATCAACTTTCCTAGACACTACGGCCAAGAAATCAAATGATGTACTACAGTGATAACTTTTCTGGAACAAACAAACAAACAACCCTCTTTAAAGTGTTAAAGATCAAAAATACAACTTTGAAGATCAGCATAAACCTGACCAAATCCATGACATTTTCAATTGCCGTATAAGCACGCAAAAACTGGACAATGAATCTGGCAGACAATGAATATAGAAGAGCAAATAATAAGTATATTTGGATTGCCAGAAAAATTCTAATAGCTTCAGTTACCCCAAGTCCAGCAATGTCTTGGAACAAGTACAGTCAAAATGCTTCTTAGAAATAAAGAGAGCAAGACTTTGCTCACATACTTGGGACACGTTATTAGGAGAGACCAGTCTCGGAGAAGGAAGGCCATCAGACTTTGTAGACACTCAGCAAAAATGAGGAAGACCCTCCAGGAGATGGATTGACACTGTGGCTGCAATGAGAGGTTGAAACCTCACAATGTGAGGCTGGGACAGGTCTGGGCATTGTTCCATTCTGTTGTGCACATGGGGCTCTATGAGTCAAAACAACAGCAATGTTTATTACGCCCTTCCTCAAGAGTCTTGGTAGACTTTGAGTATAAGAAAGACATACATCCATATGAACAGCTAAGTTAACTTAGCTTCTCAAAATCATAATTTACTCACCTGAAATTGAGTAAAATGCTTCTCTGCATCTTGGCACAGAATAAACACAAAGAAAAATAAAGATTAAAAAGCAGATGAAGTAGGACAGGGAAAGAAAAAAAATGAAAGGGGGTGGGAGACAGAAAAAGAAAATGTCACAAGAGAAGGAGAAAGCAACAAATAAGATAACGGGGGAGAGTCTGGAGAAAGGGGGGAAAGTATTGGGCAGGAAGGAAAGAGGGTGGGAAATGCGAGGAGAAGAAGGGAGGACCAGGAAGATAAAAAAAGAGAAAAATGATGGTGGTGATGGTGATAGTGATGATGATGATGATGATGACTTGAAACCACATCATCTTAGGGACACTGAAAAATCCAAAGTTTATGGCAAGTCATAAAGTCCATTCAACCCAGGTCATCACCATCTTAATATGCTGTATCTTTCCCACTAAAGCTTTCTTATCACTGCATCTCTTATGCAGTTTATATACACTTACTCCAAATATCTCTACAAAGAAAATCATATCCTGTAGTCTACCACCCCGTTTTATCCAGGCTTTCTCTTTCCACAGTTTCGGGTAACCGTGGTCCAAAATGTTTGCATTGTGCACAGTCTGGAACTTGCTTTTTCCTCCTCTGCTGCCCACTGGGGCAGAAAGACGGCGTATCTGTACTCTTCAGAACTATTCATGGTTTCAGGCAATCATTGGAACTCTTGGAACCCACCCTCTGTGGATAAGGGGGAAGGACTGCATAAGAAAAGGATTATAAACCTCTTAATTCAAAGAAGTGCTTGATTCATTAAGATTCTAATGCAACCCAAAAACCTAGGGAGGTGTCAGGAAGTTTAGCCAAAATAGAGATACAACTAAATTACCAGAGTTAAAAATAAAATGAGCCTCTCAATGAATTTTCTCTACGCGTCTGGTGCCCTCCTTCTTCAGGGACTGGAGGACAGGAGAAAAGCCTGGACAGTGGGGGCTGACAAATGGCCCACAATCAGCCTTGTATTGTAATGAATGAGTCACATCCTACAGAAAATCTGAAAAGTGGATTAATTTTATGTGATCAAGTATCCGAGGAAGGTGAAAGAAGGTAGGCGGTGCACTAGAAAGATTGCCCAGAAGACTGCTGGCTCCACGGGTGTTGTTCTTCTCTGATACCCCAAAAGGGAAAGGGCCTCCCCTTTTACTGTAAGCCTATTTGTGAGTATTCATAAGCTTCTTGTCGCCCTGTCTCTCACAGAGATTGACACAAGTCCTATGTCTGCAGTGTTCCTCCCTTTGCTATGAAGTATGTACATGTCCTTTCCCACCTGCTCCCCTGTACCATGTATGGTTCCAGCTTTCATTTGGCACCTTGTCAGGCCTGAGATCTCTCCTGAACTTCCCGTGACATATTCCCACCATTCCCCCTATTTCAGGCTATCTTATCATTAACAGCAGTCTCTCAGACACATCTCAGGGATAGTATTGCTAATTCTCAATCTTTCCTCTCCAAGATTAGAGTTTAGCCCTACCACCATCACCCTAATCCGCACCCTAACTCTGGTGCCATGACTGCCCACACTTAAGTTTTTCCCTTTGGAGTCATGTTACCTCGATCACCCTTTCAGTAGACTGACTTCACCCAAGAAAGGCAAAGGAAGGACGCTCTTGTGTAGACCTGAATTAATAATGGAGAAAGGGGGATGCATCTTTCTCGTGCAGAAGATGTGTGCATTGTTTGTTATGAGTAGGCCTTAGGGAGGGAGAGATTTCAAATTCAGCATTTATGTGGCACATTTTTCAACTAGACAATATACTGTTTGGCATTTCCCTTCCTCCCTCAGCTCCGTCTCTTTTATTACCACATGACTTCATCTCCCCGAGTGACTGACAGAGCCCATTGGACTCAACCCTGATAAAAAACATCTGTGGGAGAAAAATTGCAATTTAGAAAACAATTAAGTACATCAATTTCAATTCACTTAGTTGGCCAGAGAACGAAACGTTCTTTCAAAGAGGAAACTTGATCTACAGCGGTCATGGCTTAAAGGACATGCAGACCCATTTTCTCCAGGTTGCAAGGTAGAGGAATGCATCTTAGCTCAGAGGTCTAAGGGGAGGCAGAAACCTGTATGTTGCAAATTCAGAGAATGAGCCACTGAGAGGTTCCTTAATTTCCTAATTTCTTCTCATTTTCAAGGCATCCCTTCCCACCCCCCGGTTCTTTCTGAATCCCCAGGAACATTAAGAGCTTCCTTGCAGGATGTGTTTCCCTTTGGCAAATGCTCACCATCTGCTCCTTTGTTAGGGGAGCTATGTAACCAAGCTTTGGGGTGCTATTAAAGACCTCATCCCAAAACCTGATGCCGGGGACTTTTCCCTCCACGTGTTCTCCCTAGCTCTGTGAGCACCCTGAGTAGTTCCATACTCTGACTAAAGGGCTCAGAGCCTTTCTGAGCCATGCCACCACCCTAAGTGAAGAACGTCAGACTAACCGAGTGTCTTCCAGGAGGAAAGTGCGTCACTTGCCAGAAACATTCATCTAGGTAAAAATTAGAGCTGCTAATTCCGTCACTATCACTAACATTTTTATTAGAATATCTCACTGACTTGTCATTTCAAGCCTATTAAATAGATATGATCATTCTCTTTGAGAGATGAGAAAATAATGACCCTTCTTTGAGCAGTAAGAGTTTTTTTCCCACAGAGAAGAGGAAAGAGTTAGCTTTGGGGATCCATTCTATAAATATTAACTACAGAGTAATAGCAACCTACGAACTATACTCTGGAAGGTCTGATCCAGTGTAACTGTTTTGAAAGTCTCTAAAACCCTAGTGGTATAATGGGTTACATGGTAGACTGCTCACAAGGTCAGAAGTTCAAAACCATCCGCCACTCTGAGGAGAAAGATTCAGCTTTCTACGCTCAGAGGAGTTACAGTCTTAGAAAGCCTCAGGGGTAGCTCTACCCTATCCTATTGTGACACTATCAGTCAGAATCAACTTAATGGCAGTGAGGTTGGTTAAAAAACTCAATTTTGTTCTCTTTGGATTCATACCAACCCTACAGAACAGAGTAGAGCTGCTCCAT
The DNA here is from genome assembly GCF_050624435.1 of Tenrec ecaudatus. Taxonomy (NCBI): domain Eukaryota; kingdom Metazoa; phylum Chordata; class Mammalia; order Afrosoricida; family Tenrecidae; genus Tenrec; species Tenrec ecaudatus. The sequence continues at coordinate 182,652,401 of NC_134530.1, read as the reverse complement.
AGAGGGGTACCACCCCCCCCGCAAAAAATAGAATAAGCTCCACCCAGTACACATTTTTCCCACTAGGTGAGCATCAAACAACTCACTCTAAGTTAGTGCACCCAGTGGCGTCACCTGGGAAGGTTCTCTCTGGTCACAGCAATTTTTTTCGTGAAAGCAGTTGGGCTTGAACCTTGTTTTTTGTCATAGTCGATTTAAGAGAATGGCGTGCAGCTGTGAAATGTGGTTTTCTGCTAGTAAAAATGCCACAGAAACTATTCTGATGTTGAACCCAGTTTACAAGCACAGCTCTATGAGAAAAACTCAAATGAACTAGTGCTTTTCTCATTTCCATAGAGTGAAATGTCATTTGATGACAAACATAGATCTGAATGTCCGTCAACTTCCCTAACAGACAAAAAGGTCACCCCAGAGTGCATTTGGAATTCGTTCCACCAGGTCAGACTGTTAATCAAGCTTTCCATTTAGAGATTTTGAAAAGATTGCATGTGACAAAGTTGGCCTGATTTGTGGCACAGGGGGTACGGGTTTGCCATCATGACATGCAACCATCTTCGTTTGGACTCAGCTAGGGGCAAAAAACAGCATGCCTTTCTTGCCCCACACACCTTACTCACCTGACCTCATTCTATGAGACTCTCTTTGGTTCTTCAAATGCAGAAGGACATGAAAGAGCAGCAATTTGACCACATAGAAGAGATGAAGAAAAAATGAAGGAGGTGCTTCCAGCCATCCACACAACTGAGTTTGAAAAATGTTTCCAAGAATGACATCACAGATTTGACAAATGCCTCCAGTGTAATGAAGAATGCTTTGAAGGTGATAAGGTTGTTTTTATTTTTAAAATTAAATACATGGCTTTGAATTAAAAAATTCAGGTTCCTTTGAGACGTACCCCCTTCTGTATTTTCCAAGGCTATCATGCTTACAGAAGTAGACTACCACACCTTTTTCCTCTGGAATGGCTGGCTGGTGGGTTCTGAATGTTGACCTTTCTGTTAGCAGCCAAGCATTTTATCCACTGCACCACTACTTCTTAATAATGTCTCTACCCACATTTAAATCAGAAAGCATTTATAAAATAATTACTTCATGCCTGACACAAAATAGTTCCTTAATAAACAATAGCCATAATTATTGTATAAAACATTTTGCCATCCATTGTTCTTACCATTATAATCAAGTTTCCCCTACCTTTACATTATGCATGTTCAAGTACACTGCCAAGGTTTCATTAGTGTCCCCATTTAAAAGCCTCACCTGTGTGTTCTTAAAACATAAACACAATATACAGTGGTCAGATATTTTACGTTATATGGTTGAGAAATATTCCATTCTGGGAAGAGACCACAAGGTGAAAATGTTTCTCAAGGAAATTCTTCTGTTTTTCTATTATTGTTTGCTTGGAAACCAGCATAAAGCATGCCCACTTTCCCAGCATGTGTTGCACTTTGCCTGTTGTAGACATGGGATGCAATTACAATAATATCATGAAGCCATATGGAAATGTGGGGCTAGGGCATGCCTGTTTTGTAATGAGCCAGAGTTGACTGACAGGATCACTCAACAAGTGGACCACATTGGCACTGGGGGGGCTGGAGCCTGGGAAATATGAACAAAGACTGGGTTTGATGTTGACGGATGGATGGTAAAAAGAAAGAGGAGTATTTGGAAGGGAGGAGGGAGCTGGCAGAGGAGTCCCTGGCGGAGATGTGGTTGAGCCAGGGCCCCTGTGAGTTGTAGACGTGTAAGGGTTTGGGTTGGCAGTACAGGGGTGTTCGTCCAGATTCAGAAAGTCAAAAAGCTGCTGAGCAGAGCTTGCTCATCTTAATTTGAGAGGTATAAGAATGGAGAATAATAATTTTTTTTAAACCTGGATTTTAGAAGTAAAGTACTTGGGGCCCATCCTACTATAGCTAAGATATGGAGTCCCTGGGTGGCCAAATGCTAAGGCATTCAACTAGCAACTAAAGAGTTGGAAGCCTGAGTCCCCCAGACGCACCTCAGAAGAAAAACCTGAGGTGCTACTTTCAAAAACAGAACAGAACAGAAAGCCTATGATGGAGCGCCGCTCCACTCTGTCCCACGGGAGTTGGAATCGGTCAGTGACAACTGCATAGCTACGAATCGGCAGACTGCTGTGAGCTGGAGTGTTCCAGGCGCACATATAGGATGGGGTCTCAGTAGGATTTAGTTAGATGAGGATAGCTTACTTGTGAGAGGTGAACAATTGAATAGTGGCAAGAAGGAATAAGTGGACCTGGCGACAGAGAGATAAACTGCGAATGTATCCAAGGCTCCCTTGTGTGGCTGTGGTTAGATGCCCAGCAGCCCAGGAAAGATTGAGGGTTAGAGCCCACCAGGTGCTCTGTGGGGAAAACTGTGGCGGTCTATTTCCATAAACATTATAGTCTGCGACACCCTGTGACACAGTTCTAGTCTGTCCTATGGGGTCAGTGAGTTTCGATGGACTCTACACCAACAGCAGTGTGTGTGTGTGTGTGTGTGTGTGTGTGTGTGTTGGGGGAGGCTAGATTGGAAGGGGCTCTGTGTAAATATATCTAAAGACTACTATTCAGTCTCTGTCACCTTAAAGCCAATAAGTAATCAACGCGAATATCTTATGCCTATTTTCTTGAGGATAATAGGAACACGGTAGCTACTTTCTTTCTTATTGGCCCAGTAGATTTCTGAGAAAGGGAAAAGTTAATTATGCTGTGTTGCTTGTTGTTTTTGTTTTTATTTTATTTCAGCTTGGTTTTTAATCTCCCCAGGTCACCTCAGGATAAAGGGCAACTGAAATTCAAAGGTATTACTGAACTTATCAGAACCATTTGTCTTCTTTGACCTTAAAAGACAGGCAGAAAATGTTGCAGATTCTCAGATTTTTGGCATCTGTTTGTGCCCAGAATGCCCTGAAACTACCCTCAGAAAGGCAACAGTCTTTCGGATCATCGGGAAACCCTGGCGCTTACTCAGAGTGAGAAAATTATTTTCCATACAAAGTAAACAAATCCTTCCTGGACATGGAAAAGGACTTGGCTTCAGATGTGGGTGAAGGTTTGGGATGGAGTTTTAATTTTCATATTACAAGTGCTCATTCTGAATTTGGATTTTCGTATTATCCTTCAAAGCACAGCCGAACCCCCTGTCAGGAGATATTCAACAGCTACATTGTTAGGATGATGACAAACTGGCCCATGCTTTCTTTTCTTTCTTGAACTTGAGGTTCCTTTCCAGGCTCCTTTCGGGACCCCTTTCAGGGACCAGGAGGTGAGGTTTAGAGGATCTGGTTCTCTAATCAAGTAGCACTGTTTTCATAAAATCTAGTTTGCCCTAAGTTTTCTCCAAAACTGAAGTCTGACTCTCTAGCACTGACAATAGACAGATTCTAATCCAAAAATCATCCCCGACCTTGTGAGGAAATTGCTTTGTCATTGCACAATGGAACAGATGGCTTGTACAACAAAATCCTCTGTGACTGAAAGAAATAAGCGAGAAAACCTCCTCACCACCACCATCTTTTTATGTATAAAAACACTTCTGAGCGTATTGGCAGAAAGTCTCATCGAATGTGACATACAGGGTGGTCCACTTAAAACAGTCTCCTCTAACACGAGATGGCTTTAAAGTGTGGCCCATTTTAAGTGGGTCACCAGATGTATTGTTATGTCAGTTCTTCCTGGCACTGTAAAAATTGGGAGGGCTTTTAGGGATTGGAGTATATGAAGAAAGACAGAGAGGGAAATTGAGAACTATGAAAATAAAGGATTCTATAAGGGAACCTAATAACTCGGTAATAAAATACAAGCAAAATAAGATATGCCCAACCTAATTGTTGGTGTCTTTGTTCTCATAAACAAGGCTTTCTTTAAAACATAAAATGAAATTAAAACCTGCCTTGATGGCTATATTTTACTTAATTGTCTAGCAAATGTATATTTTTGTTGTTGTTCTAAGTATAAAATTATATATAGCATACAGGGCTGGCCAATTCAGCTTCTCTCAGGTGTTCAGCTTATTGATTTCAATTAGATAATCTACTCTCAACCACTACCCTCATTCAGTGAGGATTTCCCATGACTGTAAAGAGAAACTCGGGTTTTTGTTGCAATAACTCTCCTTTATCCCTCCCTCCTTCCCTCAGCACAATACATGTGCCTAAATATTTAGTGAACATTTACTCTGTGCCAGCACTCTATTGAACCCTAGAGATGTGACCCAAACAAGGGCACCATTCTGCCTTCATGAGCCTGTGCTCTAGAAGAGACACGGTAGATATATGTCCATCATATGTCGCCGAGAGAATGTCTGTTATTGATGATGTTTCAGAGGAAAACATCACAATTGAGAAGGAAGTGGAAGAAAGGGGAAATCAGAAAAGATATCTCTACTAAAGTGATAGTCAAGACGAGATCTGAAGGAAGTGAAAAAGTAAGTCATATGGGCACCTCAGAGAAGCAGGAGTCTGGTTCATTGTTCTAGAAGCAGTGAAGAGGTCAAAGGACCTCAGGCCATAGGCCATTGTGAGACTCCAGCTCTAAGCAAGCATTCTTAGAATGAAAGATAAGAGAGAGAAGGAGATGCCATAGGACACGTGCTATTCTTATTTAACTACACTGGGCTTTCTACTCTGGTAAGCAGTTTCAGAAGTCCACAGGGGGTCGCTATGAGTCAGCACTGACTCATGGCAATGAGAGTGAGAGAAATTGAAGTAGAGAACTAATAATTCATCTGTTTTCAATATCCCTAGCAAGTGACTACAGAAGATGGTTAATGGGAATTCGAGGAGAGGAGAACATAGCCCACTAAAGCTAAATCAGGGAACCACTTTTAGATTTAAAACAAGGCAAGTGTCTCAATTGCCCCAGGGTCCCTATCTCCATGGCCCCCTTTTCAGAGTCTGCACAATGATTCGGTTGACTTTAGTAGTGAAGCTTGGTCATATCATAGAGTCATCTAATGTTAACTCAAATAAACTCTCAGTCATATGGTGCATTTATTTAAGTTCATGTACACTTAATGTCTAAATTCCTAAGAAACTGGGAGTTACAAGGTTTTCTCCTCACATAAAGAGTTAGTCTTGGAAGGGAGACGGACAATGTAAGACAGAAAAAATAATAATTAAAAAAAGAAAAAGAATGATAATTTTAAAATTATCAAGGGTTTGTGAGGGAGGGCAGGTGGAGAGAGAGGGGAAAAAATAAGGAGGTGATACCAAGGGCTCAAGTAGAAAGAAAATGTTTTCAGAATGATGATGGCAACAAATGTACAAATGTGCTTGACACAATGGATGGATGGATGGATGGAGTGTGATAAGAGTTGTACGAGCCCCCAATAAAATGATTTATAAAAGAAAAAGAAGAAGATTGGGGAAAAAAAGTTAGTCTTGGACACCTACAGGGATAGTTCAACACTGACCCATAGGGTCACTATGAGTTGGAATCAACTTGATGACAATGAGTTTGGGGAGGTTTTTGTCTTTAAACACAATAGCCGGCATGTTTTTGTTGTTGTTCTTTTAGAAACTATTACTGTGAAGTCTGTTTCAACTCATTGCCACCTCATGTGGGTCAGTCTAGAATGGTGTTCCACAGTGGTGTTCAGTGACTGATTTTTCAAGAGAAAATTTCAGGGTTTTTTTTTCTAAAGGTACTCTGGGTGCGCTGCAACTTTGGGGCTAGAAGCTGAATGTGCTGTCTGTTTGTACCATCCAGGGACTTCCTGGCATACATTTAACCCACCACCAAGGGTCTTGGAGTCAATTCTTACTTTCAGAAGCTGTAAATCTCCATGGGGATAGATGTAGATAGCTTCGTCTTTCTCCCAAGGAGGAGCTGGTGGGTTTGGACCACCCAACCTTGTGATGAGCAGTCCTCACATAAGCCATAGTCCCGCCAGGGCTTCTTTGGCATATATTGCTGTTGTTAGGTGCTGATATGTCTGTCCCGACCCATTGTGACTTCATGCACAATGGGATGAAGCAATTTTGGTTTCCCAAACTGAACAGTAATCCATACTGAAGGTTAAATCCTTGATCTTCATCAACAAGTGGTTCAAGTCCTCCTCACTTTCAATAAGCAAGGTTGTGTCGTCTGCATACTCCAGGTTGTTATTAAGTCTTCCTCCAATCCTAATACTGAATTTTTCTTCATATAATCCAGCTTCTCTGATTATGTTCTGTCTTTTTGGTTTCATAACTCTATGTGCCTTTGCACATTTTATTATTACATTTTACTTTGTCTTCTTGAGCTGTGAAATTTTCTGTTCAATTCTTGGACTTCATTATTACTTCTGGTTGTCTTAGCTACTCCACAATCAAGAGTTTCAGAGTCTCTTGATCTTTCCACCTTTTCCTGACTATTGCTTTCTTCATGTATGATGTTCTTGATGTCAGCCCACAGTTCACCAGGTTTTCTGTCATTACTGTTTATTGCATCGAATCTGTTGAGATGTTCTCAAAATCTGGGTGAGATATACTCATGCTTCTGTTTGGGCTCTGGTGGACTTGTTTTAATTTTCTTCAGCTTTAACCTGAACTTACTTATGAGCAATTGATGGTCTGTACCACATCCGCCCTGGACTGGGTTTAGCTGCCGATAGGGAGCTTCTCGATCTTCTTTTCCCACAGATGTTGTGCATTTGATTTCTTTGTATTCCATCTTCAACAGTCCATATGTATACTCACCTTTTGTGTTGTTGCAAAAGATGTTTGGGGTGAAGAGTCATTGGTCTTACGAAATTACATCATGCTGTCTCCAGCTTTGTTTGTATCACCAAGACTATATTTTCCAACGACTATTCCTTCCTGTTTCCAACTTTTGCCTTCCAATCACCAATAATTATCAATACATCTTGATTTCATGTTTGATCAATTTATTTCTTTTTAAATAATTTTTAAAAATAAATAAAATAATTTTATTGGGGCTCATATAACTCTTATCACAATCAATCCATCAATCCATCAATCCATTGTGTCAAGCACATTTGTACATTTGTTGCCATCATCATTCTCAAAACATTTTTTTTCTACTTGAGGCCTTGGTATCAGCTTCTCATTTTTTTCCATCCTCCCTCTTTTTTTTAATGTCTTACTTTAACCGATGTCTCCCTTCACATACTTTACTATTGTTCATCCCCCTGGGAGGGGGGTTATATGTAGATCATTGTGATCAGTTCCCCCTTGCTCCCCCACCTTCCTCTTACCCTCCTGGAATCGCTACTCTCAATATTGGTCCAGAGGGGTTTCTCTGTCCTGGATTCCCTGTGTTTTCAGCTCTTATCTGAACCTGTGTACATGCTCTGGTCTAGCCAGATTTGTAAGGTAGAATTGGGATCACAATGGTGGGGGGAGGAAGCATTAAAGAACTAGAGGAAAGTTGTATGTTTCATTGGTGCTATACTGCATCCTAACTGATTCTTCTCCTCCTTGTGATCCTCTGCAAGGGGATGTCCAATGGCCTACAGTTGGGCTTTGGGTCTCCACTCTGCACTCCCCCCCATTCACAATGATATGATTTTTCGTTCTGAGGCTTTGATGCCTGATACCCAATTCCATCGACACCTCATGATCACACAGGCTGGAGTGCTTCTTCCATGTGGACTTTGTTTCCTCTCAGCTAGATGGCCACTTGTTTATCTTTAAGCCTTTAAGACCCCAGATGCTATATCTTTTGATAGCTGGGCACCATCAGCTTTCTTCACCACATTTGTTTATGCACCCACTTTGTCTTCAGCAATTGTGTAGGGAAGGTGAGCATCATGGAATGCCAGTTTAATAGAACAAAGTGTTCTTGCATTGAGGGAGTACTTGAATAGAGGCCCAATGTCCATCTGCTACCTTAAATCTAAACCTATAAATATGTGTACATAGATCTATTTCCCTGTTGTCATATATCAATATATTTATATATATGCATATATATACATGCCTGTATTTAGTCCTCTATTAATGCCCTATGCAGCCTAGTTTTTTCCCCTATTTTCTTTTACTCTCCTTTTGTCCCACTATCACGTTCAGCCTTTATTTGGATTTTAGTAATTCTTCTCAGTTACATTGCCCTTGATCAAGCCCTACCAGGCCTCCTATACCCTATTTGCCATCAATTTTAGATCACTTGTTGTTCCCTTGTCCCTGGGTTGGTTAACACCCATTTACATTCCCCTGCCTCCCCCTCTTCTGTGTTCCCCCCTCCCACCCGGGAACCATCAGTTCCATTGTTTTCTCCTCTGGATTGTTTATCCTGCCTATCTTATCTAGATAGACTTGCAGAGAAATAGTCAGCACAAAAAGAAGACAGAGCAAAACAAAGCAACACAAGAAAAAACAACAACAACAACAAAACTACAAAAAAAGAAAAGCCTGTAGATAGTTCCAGGTCTGTTTGTTGACCTTTAAGAGTGTTTTCTGGTTGAGTCTGATGGGATGCCACGCCCTGGCACACAGACTATTTTTCGTATTCCTCGGGGACTTCATTGCTCTGTTCCCCTTGCTGTTCTGTTGCACAGACTTAGTGCTTCACCCTGGTGTGTTGGGATCGAATTGGGTGCAATTCCTGCACTGTGTCTCCAGTGTTGTCCCTTGTAGTGCTATGGGTCAATAAGGGACATTGTGTCTCTTGTGGGGCCGGCCCTATTGTCCTCTCTGTGTATTGGCTGCTCTGAGAGGAATGTTGCCCTCAGGGTTTGGTGGTCAGGATGTGTTCTACTCTCTCCCCCTACCACTTTGTTTGCTCCTATGTGCTCTGATGTTTGGTCAATTTATAACAGAAGACCTTGGCATAATTATTCAGTTTCTATAGTGGGTGGTGCATAAATGTGAATAATGGTTGGTTTCTTTTTCTTTTTTAAATCATTTTATTGGGGTCTCTAACAGTTCTTATCACAATCCATACATGCGTACATTGTGTCAAGCACATTTGTACATTTGTTGCCCTCATCATTCTCAAAACATTTGCTTTCTACTTGAGTTCTTGGTATCAGCTCCTCATTTTTTCCCTTCCCTCCCTATTCCCCCCTCCCTCATGAACCCTTGATAATTTATTATTATTTTGTCAAATTGTATACTATCTGACGTCTCCCTTCACCCACTTTTCTGTTTATCCGTCCCCCAGGGTGGAGGTTATATGTAGATCCTTGGAATCAGTTCCCCCTTTCTACCCCACCTTCCCTTCACCCTCCCGGTATTACCACTCACCACTGGTCCTGAAGGGATCGTCCGTCCTGGATTCCCTGTGTTCCCAGTTCCTATCTGTACCAGTGGACATCCTCTGGTCTAGCCAGACTTGTAAGGTAGGATTGGGATCATAATAGATTCACTTTGGGTGGCCCTCCTGGAAATACCAGTGACAACCTCCAGCATCACAGCAACACGTAAGTCATCACAGTACAACAAACGGGCAGGCCAGTGGCTGAAATGCAGGGAAAAAAATACATTTGGCACCAAATAAACAATGTGAGTTAGTGGATACACAAACAGTGAACACATAAGTGAAGTCTTTCTGATTTTCGGTTTGGAGAGTGACATCACAGGCTGGAATTAATTTTCTTTGATAGAGAACTCATCATCACATTCCAGATTAAAAATAACCCAGGCTCATGTTTTAGAAAAAAAAAAAACCTTAAAATTTAAATATTCCTATAAGAACATCACGTACCTGGTCTCATTCATGCTACTAATACTAAACCTACAAGGAGAGAGGGTGACTCCGCGTCATAGACCAAACCCTAGGCCAAACTAGTTCATTTTCCATAACTCAGGATCTACTGCCCACGTCAGACTATTTGAGATCCCGGATTTTAAACCATTCCTTCTGGAGTCAGGCCTTGTAGCCCAGGTCTCTGCCCTAATTCCAGAGAAGCCTGAGGTTTCTCACTAATCTCTGCCTGGACCCTGTTCTCAGATAGCTTCCACTGAAATGTAATCCCTGTAAGAAGGAATGAAGAACCTGGCCTGCAAGAAACTTAGCCAAAGAACAGCTGCTCCTACAAGACCAGTTGTCAATGACTTCTCATCTCCCTCTCATGAGCAAGCGAACTCTGGCTCTGGAATGTCATTGTCACTCTCACTGCCAAATTCTCATTTCAAAAGATGTGTAAAAGAGTCCTTTGTACACATTATTATGGATTACATAGAGTGTCCTTGCCCCATCCCTGAAAACAAAATATGTAAACCCTAAGCTCTATGCCTATGATTTTAATCCCATTTGGGAATGGGTTGCTTGATTAACTTAATGATGCTAGATTAGTGTAGATATTATTTTGAATTAATGAATCACTTACAACCTGTAAAAAGAGAAAATTAGGCAAGCAGATATGAGGGAAGACAGATGGAAATCTCCACAGAACCAGGAAACAGAAACTGGAGCAACAAGGACTTTACCCCAGAACCAATAGAGAGAGGATGCCTTCTCTTTGAGCCAGTGTCCTGGATTTGAACGTTTAGTCTCCTATAGTGTGAGGAAATAAAGTCCTACTCGTTACAGCCATCCATTTGAGGTATTCCTGTTTTAGAAGCACTTCACACCTAAGACACACGTTGGCATTTCTGCTCCCATTTAGCTCCAAGAGAAGCTGTAGAGAAAGAGAATATACTTGAGTGCTGGTTATTGAGTGGAAACCCATCTCCTAGAATGAAAATAAAAGCGCTTCCAGCCGATCACAAGTTGTCCTGTTTTATATTTTGCATTCATGATTATTTCTCAAAGTTCCTATTGCAGCATTTGAAAGCAAAGGAGAAAAGGGCCACACAGGACCAAATGTGGGAACCATAGAAAGAATCTATAAAGTACCAGGCAGCTGGTGGTTGGGGGAGAGGTGCCCTCCTCTAGAAGATCTTCAGTAAGTTTCTTCTGCTGTATATCATGTTGCTACACAGCTTAGAGCAGGAATGGGGAACATGCGGCCCTCAGAACATATAAGGCCCTCAAAATCAATACCATGTGACATTATCACGTGACTCATCAAAGGAAAGCAGTTCCAGCCATCACATAAAAGGTGAATTAATTAAATGTCTGACCTAATATAGCTGGCTAATTTTTAAGTTGATTATTTCGTATGGCTTGTGAATGATGTCAAAAATATCCAAATGTCCCTTGGAAAAAGTAGATTCCCCACCCCTGGCTTAGAGAGCAGCACTAACACATTCAAATCTACCTATGCAATTCTGGTTTAGTTACACCATTGCTACCTCAGTCTACTGCTTAGCAAATCAGGAATAAAGTGTTACCTACCTCTTAGGAATATTAAAATGATGGAATGAAATGACCTATTTAAAGTAGCTATAAGAAAACTAAAAAAAAGGATGTACTAAATAGTAATTATCTATTTAATATTTGCAATGAATTATTACTTAAAAGAATCCCTGGTGAGTGAATGGTTCAGTGCTCAGCTACTAACTGAAAAGTAGGCATCACCCCCATCCCCACCACTTCCACCCCCACCACCAGTAGATCTGCAAGGGAACCCTCCATGAGTTGGATTGACACAATGGCTGAAACTCAAGACTCAAACAGACTAACAATCATGAAGATGGTACAAGATCCAGCAACATTTGTTTCTGTTATACAGAAGTGGTCATGACTAAAAAGGCCAAGCTTATTGCCATTGAGTCGATTCCAACTCATAGAAACCCTACAGGACAGGGATGGGTCTCTGATACTTGAACACTGATATTCTTAATGGGAGTAGAAAGCCTCATCTTTCTCCCAATGAGTGCCTGGTAATTTCAAACTGCTGACCTTGTGGTTAGCAGCCCAACACATAACCATTTCTCTGACAGAATCATATAAATCAATAATTGTGCAAACATGCTTTTTCCTGATATCATCACCCCTAGAAGTGATTTCAAGGCCACAGAAGAGTTTGATGTCAAGCAGTTCTACGTTCCAAGGTGTTCTGTCCTTTAACCAACTAGATGACTTTGGGAAATTTTCTTAAAATCTTCAAGGCTCTATTTCCATATTTATAAAATGGAAATACCTTTAATTTTTATTAAAAGATCATTTTATTGAGGACTCTCACAACTCTTGTCACAAGTTTTTGTTCTGGTGATGCCTGATACCTGATCCTATCGACACCTCGTGATGATACAGGCTGGTGTGCTTCTTCCATGTGGGCTTTGTTGCTTCTGAGATAGATGGCCGCTTGTTTATCGTCAAGCTTTTAAGACCCCAGACGCTATATCTTTTAATAGCCGGGCACCATCCGCCTTCTCCACCATGTTTGCTTACGCGCCCATTTTGTCTTCCGCGATTGTGTTGGGAGGGTGAACATCTCATATTGCTGATTAGTTAGAACAAAGTGTTCTAGTATCGAGGGAGGGTATGAGCAGAGGTCCAAAGCCTGTCCCCTCCTTCAGTGTATTGCCTTATAATGATGCCGGAGGGAGCAGAGCACTCCCTCTTCCGGGGGGAGAGTCCTGGTCTGGTCTCCACAGAATTGGGAGTGCACATGCAGACACTACACGGTGCACCAAACCATGAGGGCAACAGGACCACACGGAAATACCTTTCTAATGGAGTATTCATAAGCATTAAATAAATTCATGAATATGAAGAATTTAGCATTGATTGAATACTGGCTACATGTGGTTACCTCGAGGTCAGCAGCCACTCATCATGAGAAAGATGAGGCTTTCTGCTTCTGTACAGAATTACAGTCTCAGAAACACACAGGGGTCAATTCTATCTTTTGAAATAAAGTCACCACGGGAATTGACTCAATGGCAGTGAGCTTTTTGAGTTTTGTGGTGAACACTTACAACTATTATTTTCTCACCACTTGAAAGAAAATCTGAAAGGGCTGAAATGAATAAGAGAGAAAGAAAAATGCTCCATATGTACTTACTGAGTAAGGGAAAGGGTCAAAGACTACAAAAATATTTTAAATAAGCTTATTCTAACATTTGTTCCAAAGTTAAATTTACTTCTCATGTCAGGAAAGAGTAGCAAGATCCAGAGCAACATTCAGAAAGGACTAATCCATGGGACTCAAAATGCCACGTGGTGTTGCTTGATGGGTCTGAGTTTTTTACTTAAACTTAGCTTTAATAATATATATAGTCAGCAAGCATTTGGAACACTCAGAGGATCTGTCTGCCACATTCCTTTTTCTTTCTTGCCAAATATTCCTGGAAGGGGTACGAACTAGACATTCCTCCAGGACATCTATTTGCTCTTCTTTCAATAACCCAAATCCTTTCTGTACATATATTTAACCCTCATATTTCACAATGGAATTCCAGACTTCTTGTTCTTCTTAAGGTCTTCAAAATCTCTTTTCTAAGAGTCCTCTTATGAGAGTATTTAATTGCATGTCTAGCACTTAGCAAAATCACTGGTAGCGCAAATGTTTGACTGATGGTAGTAGTTTAAACCTAATTGGTAACTCTGTGAGGGAAAAAAACCCTGTCAATCTGCTTCCTTAAAGATGGTAGTCTAGAAAACCAGATGAGACAGGCGATTCTGTCACACTGGGTCCTATGAATCACAATCCACTCCAAGATACCTAGCAACAACAGCGTGTAACATGAGCATGTTGCAAGAATTTGAGAAGTACTATTATTTTCTGATCTCAGTCACTGACTCATTGGAAACAATGAAGACCTTTTGGATATCTTCCCTGCTCACTTCCTCCTCTAGTGTACCCTCACCCCAGCTGGGACTGGAGAAGATGGGCTACAAAGCAAGATATTTTATACAGTGCAACATTACTCCCCTGGCCACAGTGGCCTGTACCAGAAAGGAGACTCTGATATAAGCTGGATCGATTGGTGATGATGTATCAATCTGACCCTTGCCAATGAAATTATAATTGAAGGGAACAGGTAGAGGTGCCAAGTCAGAGTCTGTCACTCTTGGTGGCTGAAGTTATGACATGCAAACTGAGAAACTGTGGTTACAGTGTTCTCTGTTATGTGGACTTGGAAGCAGAGAATGCCCCCCACAAGGAGAGAGGAAAATGGAGCATATGTTTAGAGAGCAGAAAAGACATATGATGGAGGAGGGCCTATTTCTTGGTTTTTTCAGCAGCTTTCTCATCTCTGATCCCAGTCCAACCTAAGACCTATTTACATTATTGCCTTTGAGTTTTGTTAGAAACTCTCTGTCTGTACACTACACGCTCTCTTTTACATTGTGTGATAGTTAGGTTTTCTGCGCCAACATGACTCCCAAAGGAACATGTGGGCAGAATTTAGACTGCCAATCAGGTCGCAGCTTGATTGGAGGGTGACCGAGAAAAATGGCTTTCCGAGGTCGGCCTCCTTCTCTTTCTCCCTGGAAGTGGTCCACACTCTCTGCTTCACCTTCCCGTGGACGAGCTCCTTTGAACCACTCTGATGGCAGCCAGAGCCTGGAGATGATCCACTGCCATTGGATCTACAAGACTTTGCACCCACAGCCTGTGATCACCCTGCATTCTGCCTCCTTCTGTGTGGCTGTGTGAGTCTGAAGAGGGATTTATAGGCTAGTATGGCACTTATGAAATAGTATCAGACTTATAGTATGGACTTGATCTGGACTGGGCTGTGATGTTTGCTTGATATATAATTACTTCTTGATATAAAGCTCTCTCTTGCATATATATGAGTGTCCCTGGATTTGTTTCTCTAGTCAACCCAGCCTAACACACACTGTTTGACAAAAGATATAATCATTGATATACAATTATATACTGGGCTACAGGAATCCTTTTCGATCACCTATATGTCTTTGTTCTGAATGGAATTCTGAAGTCCTCTACCTTCTCTTTCCCTTAATGCCCTGGCCCTGTGTTTCATACATAAGGATATATATTTCCATGTATAGGGACCACATTTTCCCAGAGAGCTTCATCTGCGTTTTTATTTCTCCTTTGTCTCTCTGTAACACTGGCCCTAGTCATCACTAGAGGAAAGCTTAGCACCACATTTCTCAAGTACCAGAGAGGAAAGCGTTTTCATTCCCCTTCCATCAGTAGGGAAAGGAGTGAGGATTTCCGTCCCTTCTCCATCTCCTCCGCATTGCTTTCCACAGAAGGATGGCGCCCAGTGAAACTGGGAGAGGTAACAGGAGTTGCAAAGCTGTGTACAGTCTTTCCTCTTGCTTTTCTTTCATTGTGAAAAGAATCAACAGACGTCTAGCAATCCTCTTGTCATTTCCCTCGTTTCAAGGGAAATTGCAGGTCTTCTGGTATTTGTTTTCTCCCACCTTAAACACAAAAATAAATTTGTCTTTCGCTAGCCCTACTTCCTTCTTTCTTTGCACTCCTTTCCAGACAAATTTCTTGAATGAGTTCTCTATATACAACCTCTGCGATTCTCCTCCTATGCTCCTTTTTAAAAAATTGAACTACATAAAGCATTTGCCACTGCAGTCATTTTTATGCATATACATAAATAACACTAATTATTTATCTCATGTTATACAATGATTGTTATTCTCCATTTCCAATTTTTTTCATCACCTGTTGTAGTTACAAAATTTCATGTCAATATGAAGATAAATAAAAGTATTCTGGTGGTATTCAACCTGTCAATTAGGTCACAGCCTGATGGTGCCTCCTGATGGGTGTGGACTTCTCATAAGGAGAACCTGGGAACCTCTCCATCTCTCTACCTTCCCCTTCCTGCTGGCTGACCCTGGTTGCTGTCAGGGGCCTGTGTACATCCACCACCATTGGATCGGCACCGCTCAGCACCCACCAACCTGTGATCTTCCTGCGTTCTGCATCATCCCTTGTAACCGCATGAGTCTGAAGAGGGTACTTGGTGACTAGTATCAGATTTATGGACTCGGGTTGCACTGGCTGGGCTTTTCCTGATATATCAAGCTTCTTGATACAAAGCTCTTTCTTACACATATATAAATGTCTCTGGATTTATTTCTCTAGTCAACCCGGCCTAACACATCCCCCTACCATATTCTTGTATCTCTACTTCAATCCAGCTTTTGTTTCTACCCACTCTACCATGATTGTAATGGTCAATTCTCAGTTCTCCTCTTAATTGATTTAATAGCAATCTCTCATTCCTCTAGAATATATTTTCTTCAGTTGACCTCCAGAACACTACACTCTTGATTTTACTGGTCACACCTCCTACCTTTCCTTAGTGATCCTTCCTCTTGTTCTCAAACTCCTTTCAATGACCGGCAAGACCCTATATGATCTGGCTCTTGTAGTGTGCATGAACTTCACACCAGATCCCACGTTTTGCTGCACTGTCATTGGCCTCTTTGCTCTTTCTTAAATATGTCATTGTAGTCAATCCTAAGGATATTCACTGGCTGTACCCTCTTCTCTAAAGCAAATGGTAATACCTTCACCCTTTCTCCTCTTTTTCATATGCCACCTTCTCAATGGTGTCAACATAGACCGATATTTAAAGGTGTAACCTTTCCCCTTGACTCCCAACCCCTGTCTTTAAAATAAACAAAACTGTAATTGCCATCAAGTGAACTCTGACATGTGCAATGGGATATAATTGTACTCCACAGGGTTTTCAGTGACAGGTTTTACAGAAGTACTTGTAGATTGCCCGTTCCTAGCTCTATGTCTTCCCTTCTCCCAAAACACTTAATAATTTTCTAATATAGTAATAAATAATTTACTAGTCCATATGTACTGTATCTCTAGCTCTCAGAATATAAGGTCCAGGAGGTCAAGGATATATCTTCTGTTTCCTGATGTAAACTGTGGTCCTAGAACAGTATGCGGTGAATGAATGAACAGGTGTGGTCACCTCTGAGGCCCCAAAGATGGAATGAGCTACACCCTTCTTTCTATAACGTCAACTCTTTACACGTTTTCCACTTTTGGTCCTTTCTATACTGAAGTCTAATTATATATGTACCTGTCTTTCCCATTCCTGAGCCATGCGCTTCTTGGACAGTTTCTATATGTTTAATTGCAGAGATTAAATACAGCATTTCTCATGTAATAAAAGATCACCCCATATCAACTGAATGAATGAACAAAGGTGCTTTCTGACACCAAATCGCTAGTTCTGCAGGTCAATCATTGTTCAGAATGTCCCTCTTCAACTCCTACTCTAAATACACATATACACGCATTCTACTAATTGAGCTAATTTATAACTATTTCTCACATATTTGCTTAATTAGCTTGCAGTGACCTCTGCAAAAACACTGGCCTCTGATGATTATAAGAGGTAGTTTTTGGCTTGGACACCAAAGCATCAAAGAGTCAGCTGGAACTAAGGAAAGCAATAATACAGCTGGTTTTAATTACTCGTGACAGGCACTGGTATATCTGACACAGGCCTTCTCCAGGATACATCACTCAAAATAGGCCAGACCCAGGAAATGGTGGAGGGTAAAGAAAATCAACATGGGGCCCAAACGTGTCCATAATACAAAGCAGATCATCTTTCACATGGATGACTTTATTCATTTTGTCTTATTTTTTTTGATGGTCTCAAATCCATAAAATTGCTGACCCTTTAAGATTTCGCATACTTCTACATGCTGGTGCTTCTGACTGGTGCTTGAAACAAAGTAGGTGAAGATTGCACCCGTCTACGGATGACTGTATAAACCCAGGTGTCCTCCAAAGTTCACCTAGAATTATAGGCGTGTTGGCCATCAAGTCCTCTGAGGAGTTCAGGTGAACACCTTTTACTTCAACATTCTCCAAAGGATTGACCTCATCTATAATCAAAATCAGTTTCAGACCTTTTGATTAGCAGCAAATACTTGAGGCTTAGGAGTTGCCATTATAACATCTCTCTCTTATCAGAAGCATCCACACCTCTGATCAACTAAGGGCTTTGGGTTGGCCAGATATTTGGATTGACTCCTACTGAGAAAAGGTATCTCCTGATTAGGCACGATTTTACTTTAAGACCTGATCCTCTTGCTAGATACTCCTCCCAGCTCTTCTGTTCACTGAGTGTTGCCCTCTCTGCCTGCTCTTTCTCAGCACTCCCTGCTTCTCGCCAGCCTGCCCTGCTGCTCACTGCTGACAGGCCTGGGGCAGGTCATTGCTGTGGAACTCCACAGCCCTCGGCTGTCCCTGCTGCTTGGCAGGCTGATTGCTATTTGCTGCCTCCCAGACCGGAGCCTGCCCTTGGTGCATGCCTGCTTCTCTCTTTCAATGGAAGTGTTGACTCCCTGTAGTGTACTAGGTAGGCCTGTGCTAAGGTCTGAGAAAGTGTGAGCCTAAACATGAAGACTCCTTCAAGGAGTTTGGGATGTAAGAGAGGAAATGGCTATAAATGGGAACATGGAAGACCAGCACAGCTGCACTTAGGCCAGTTCCAACTCATGGTGACCCCATGTGCGTCACAGAATTGTGTTCCGTAGGGGTTCCAGTGCTTGATTTGGGGAAATACATTGACAGGCATTTCTTCTGAGTAGACGCAAACCACCTCTCAGTTAGCCAGTTGCACCACCCGAGGATATAATGTCACGGGAAAAGGTATGTCTTGTGTTAAGTAGAAGACTCAGGGGCAACACATATTAGTGATACCTTGAGGTATCCCTGCACCAGGATTGAGGGATGCTTCCCTGGCATCAGTAATATCAAAACATTCTGGGCAGACAAAAGAGAATGAAAGATATTCCTGGCTGAGAAAAGCACATCTACAAATATCCTGTTTCACAAATCAGGGCTCCGTTAGGGAGCTACAAATATTCCAGTACAGCCGCAGAGAGAACAGAAAAATGAGGCTGGGGCAGGAGTGCAAGGTTTTACATGCCCACTATTCTTAAGAGATTGGAATTCATCCTGAGGTGATGGGGAATCATTTGGGGTTTCTATAAAAAGCCTCACTTGCTGAAAGCAGAGGACTTGAGGCATTTGTTGATGAAAACCAAGTACTACAGCCTTCTGTATGAACTATAATTCAAAGCAAAGAGAACCTTTTCTTCACAACTGGACCAATAGACAGCATTGTGACAAATGGAGACAATATTCAAGTTGTTGAGGATTTGGTTTTGCTTGGACCCACAATCAGCACTCAGAAGCAGCAGTCAAGGAACCACACAATGTATTGTGTTAGGCCAATGTGTTAAGTGTTAAAGACTGAGCTGTGTCTGAGCCCAGTTGTGGTATTTTCAAACGTTATACACAGGGTTGCTATGAGTTGAAGTGGACTTGAAGGCACCTACCTCGCAGCTGTTACAGTAGTCAACTTTGTATTTTAGAAAGGCTGGGGACTGCAGCAGTGGGCTCAAATATAATAACACTTTTCAGGAGTTGGGAAACTGCTTAAGCCAACGGTGCTCACACTCTTCCAGCATGGGAGCTACGTATAAAATGGTCAAGTCAAAATGATCTACCAACGACAAAAATGCAAAACATATATTCATTTTTATGTATTTATTACATTTATTCATAAATGCACTGAGAATTCTTATATGTACAATGTATGTTTATGTACCTTGCATACCCGCAGGAGTCCATATTGCACAACACAACACAATAAACTATGTAATTTTTTGTGATGACCTGAGTTTATTCTGACGGCTTGCACTGAATGGAATGAGCCAGGGATGCATAGTCCGGACAGTGACTGCTGACAGCCAGCCTCCAGCACACTTCCAAATGATCATCAGTCCTGGTGGAACGGTACTTGGACTTAATACTCTCTATGTGGGAAAAGGCTGAGTCACAGCAATGAGTAGAGCCGAATATTGCAGTCAAGGAGGTAGCACGTGTTCTCATGTTTGGGTACTTTCCCTCTGCGAGAAAGTTCCAGAACTGTGCACGCGCTCTGGACTTCAGCTGAATGACAGCTTGCAGTGTCAAAATCTCCCATTCCGTATGAAAGTGATACGTTTTTGTCTTCTTACTTGGTCCAGCTCCCCCACTCCTTTTAATACCCTTTCTTACATTTAAGAGAAAAACCAAGGTCTAAAAATTGGTGATAAGTGAGCTTGTCAGTTTTGTGCACTTAGCGCAGTTGTTTGCTGCATGCGTTTGACACCTAAGATTGCACCTGATTGGCTGCGCTGTATATCAATTAAGTGACGGCATTGATGATAGGCTTACGTCTATTTTGTTAATGGCATGCGGTCTACCCCCACTACATTTGCGATCGACTATAGATCGTAATCGTTGTATTGAGCGTCCCTGGTTTAAAGCAATAAAGATCTGAAAAGTTTTTACATAGGAAGAGAAACTGGACTATTGATAGCTTCAAGGGCTCAACCTTTTAGCTCCGCATTTAGCTCCGCAGGACAACTCTGCTACATTCTCCACAATCTCAGAAACCCGGATTGGCAGTTGTGTAAATCAGTGACCGATTATTAGTAAAGCAGGATGTCCAGAGGCTAGAGAATTGAGAGCCCTAGTATAAACGGAAAAAAAATGGAGGGATGGGTCTAAAATAAGATTCTGCCAAGTTACCCCCGGATTTATAGATACAAAGGTAAATTTTTAAAATTGCTGCTACTAAAGGCCCAATGTATACATGCGGAGGTTTATGCTGAAGTGTGTTTAGACTCCTCTGTGTAATCGGTGGCTGGCTGCAGAGTTTCGCAGTAGTGCACTTGACTCGGTTGCATTAGGACGCCTTTGTCAGCAAGAGACCCGACTTCCAAGAGTATCTACTGGGTCAAAGCAGATAGGTCATCTCTGAAGGTTATGGTAACTGTTTTTGGAACCCCAAAGCAGTCACCTTTATAGATTTTCTTGAAGGATTAAAAAAATAACAACCTTGTAGACATCAAGTTGACTGTGCCCTAATTGGCAGAGTAGAATTTCTCATATGGAGTCCAAGAGAATAAGTCTTTACAGAAGCAGACTGCCACACCTTTCTTTAGCATCCCAAAGCTTTAATCAATCCACCCTCAGCTTCCTTTTGTGGGGACAGAAATGACTGGTCAGCAAAAGCATTCATGCCAGCTGACATCACGTCTCACCAAAGAGAAGTACTTCCACCCACCACGTTGTTTGTTGTTGCTGTTGTTAGGTGTCATCGAGCTGGTTCCAACCCATAGCAACCCTGCGCACAGCAGAATGAAACATTGCCTGATTCTGCACCATCTTCATCAGCTTTCTCATGTTTGAGCCCATTGTTGCAGCTACTGTGTCAATCAAAGGCCTTCCTCTTTTTCATTGCCCCTCGGCTTCACCAAGCATGATGTCCTTCTCCAAAGACTGGCCTATTCTGACAACATGTCCAACATACGTGAGATGAAGTCTCTCCATCTCTGCTTCTAAGGAGCATTCTGGCTGCACTTCTTCCAAGACGAATTTGTTTGTGCTTTTGGCAATTCATGGTACTTTGAATATTCTTCATCAGCACTATAGTTCAAATGCGTTGATTCTTCTTCAGTCCTCCTTTCAATGTCCAATCATCACATGCATGTGAGAAGATTGAAAATACCAGGGATAGGGTCAGGCACACTTTAGTCCTCAAAGTAATATTCTTGCTTTTCAACACTTTAAGGAACTCTTGTGCAGCAGATTTACCTAATGCAATGTGTCATTTGATCACTTGACTAGCCATTACATTGGGATGAATTAATTAAATATTCAATCAAATATAGCAGGGTAATTTTTAAGTATGGCCCACAAATTATGGCCATTATATAATGGCCAATATACTAATGAACCTTGGGAGGTTAGGAGTCAAGTTAGTATGCTGGATGTATTTTTCCCACATACTGAAAAACCACCAAAGTTATACTACAATATTTTATAATCGTTGTCCTCTAGAGTTAGAGATATGGTTTTAAAAGTCCATATTTACAGTAGTCATATATTCATCATGTGGATTTCCTTTGCTGCAACTGACTTTTTGTATTTCACAGACGACTGAATATAAATATAAAAAATACATATCTTCTTCAAAATGGAGTGTTTCAAAGACAATAACAGTTATTTTTAAAGATACTGATCATCAGTGGAATTTCATTTTATTTTTACATTGTATCGATTATTTTCATTTGAGCCAACACCATAGGTTAATCCAGCAAGTCCAGATATTTCTTTGTCCATTTCCTTGACTGTTGCCCTGTGCTTCCCACTGCATATTCAAATAAATCAAAGAAACAGGAACAGCAGCAATGAAGTAAGCAGTGTTGGAAACCAATGGCTAAAATTACACTATTAACAAATTAACTTATGTGTTCAAAGCAGGAATTTCAGGGGTTCAACATTTATTCCTGAAAGGAGACACTTCCCCATCACTGTAGACTTCTGTTATCAAATTTCACCCAGATGACATCACTGGCTAATGAAACTGACCCTAAATAGAAAGTGAATTCGGTCATTTTTTCTGCCCAGAGAAAGGCTGAAGACTAAATTAAGTAATGGGCTTGTTTTCATAAGATTATTTAGACCCGTTTCCTCTTAATGAAGGCGATATTTTAATCTATTTGTTCCAAAGGTTGCTGACCTGAGGGCTGGGGAAGGGTCTCCAGACTTCCCTGACTTTTCCTAGACCCCAGTGTAATACAAATCTTCCTGAACCAAGGCAGTTTAGACTTTAAGACATTGCTCCCTTTGCTGTTTTTGCACCACTTGTAATTTAGATGTATTCAAATACTTAAAACATTTTCCCCTAGCCTTTCTTTCAGAAAATCCACCCTTTGCATGCACTTATATCATTAATGAAAACTTGTAGAAACGTTATACATCATGAGTCATTTCCATTATACATTGTATGTCTTCTCTCCATCCCCTCTCATAATACAAAGAGCACTGGAAGAATGGCACCCCTCTCGCAAAGTGCCCTTTCTAGTGCCGGTCAGGAGTGCCTATTGCGAACATCCACACCGGGAGGCAGTGCTCGGGGAAGCCCTCCTGCTTCTCCTGACCCAGTACCACCAGCCCACTCTTCCTCACGAGGCTTTGGAAAATGTCCATGTCCCTCGTCACACTGCTGTCTGAGAGATCGAAAACACAGCCCTCCCGGGCCACATTGTCCTTCAGTATGATGACACCGTTTTCTTTCAGGCCATCTCGGCACCGGGAAAGAAATGCAAGAAGGTCCTTATCGGTCAGATACCCTACATGGGAGGAGAGGGTGGGTATTGAGGGAGTGGAGGTGGGGGGACAAGTGGATAGACAGGGTGAAAATGTGGGTCAAGAGGGAGATAAGAAAGAACATGGGGAAGATCGGGAGGAAGGAGAGATCCATTCACTCTTTCTTGAATTACTTAACAGCCTGGCTTGCTTTAGCTCCAGCGCACTTTGAGAACTAGATGAGGGGGCACCTCTTATCTAGGAGCTCTGGCTCCTTCCTGTGATACAGGTATTACGCTTCCCGGACTAACTGCCTCACAGGCAGGAGATTAAATTGCTGTGCGCCCCAAGGGACTCCCTTCCACGTCCCCAGAAAAATCCAACGCTATCCTTTTTCGTCTTCTACATATATATATATACAACACACACACACACAGTAATGTCTCATTTCCGGGGGGTTTACATTGTGGAGCTCCACCCTTAGATTTTTTTCAAGCATTTAAATTTCATCTAGGACTTTACACGGAGTCAGGTACTGCTCTCTTCTTCTAAAGGGAAACTGACAGTTTAAACAGACCTTGTTGCACAAGGAATCTGGGAGACCAGAGCTTTGAGAGATTTAATTTACATGATACTGCTCTAAACACAAAGTCTCTCTGTTCTCTCTCCTACATTCCAAATCCTCAATCTACTTCAAAGCCTGGTTTTCTCTAGCTGGGAAGGAAGAAGGGTGGACTCAATGCCATGCAGAACTAACCAGAGACCCACTGAATCCAGATGACATCATATCTTCCAAATGGCGGGGTAAATTCTTGCAGGCTGTAGCAGTGGTAGCTGTCTACCTTGTGCCCTTTGACCTGCAGGTAGTTTGGAGCTTCGAGAAGAAAAGATTCCATCATGTCCACCAATTCCACGCTGTTGAAAACTGGCAACAAGACATGTTTGCTGACTCTTCCAATCCCAGAACCGCAATCCAAGGCACGGTCCGTTCCAGTTTTGCCGGGACCCTGCAGAAAAGGCCCTTGAGGAATGCTCCAAATACAGTTACTAACTTGGGGGGGGTGGGGGGGCGGGGCCGGGGACGGGGCATCCAATTAACTCAACCTCATTGAGGTCAATTATCAAATAAGGAAATACACAATTTTTAGTGTACAATTCAATGAGTTTTGGCAAATGGAAACGCCCAGGTTATCACAGCTATAATCAAAGTATACAGGTCTCATTACCTGTTGCAAAATCACCAAGCATTTACAGTTTTAAATCATTTTCTCCAAGTCTAAATCAGTTAAAATTGAAAAATACAGTTTAAAAATTTTTTTGCTTGAAAATATCGGGTTTAGGCACCTCCGCCCCACACAAGAAAATGTTATTGATAGCCTTATGACAATAGAAATTTGGTGGCTGTGAATTTGAGTTGAATGTGATCACAGCTAATGGGCCTACTCTGCTGGTCATAAATCTAGGGGTAAAAGGAGTAAAGTATTGAGAATCTTTGAGGGTTAAGATGATTAGATTTATTCACTGGAAATGTTTCCATTCATACCAGAAGATTGAAATTTCATATTTTCCAAAACAGATTTCAGGGACTCTGAATGGCCTCCTCCTCTTGTGTAGGTCATAAATGTTACAACAGACCTGAGAGAATGTCAATGGCCCCATTCTTGGGCCAAGATTTTATTTTCAATCCAGCCCTCGTGGCACAAAGCACTGTCTTAGTGGAAAAGGGGGATTCCACCAAAGTCTCCTTTCATGCTTAAGATCCACTTTTGCTTTAGGACAGAACAGACTTGGTTTATTGAGCATGAAACCCTTAAAATTGATTTTTTAAAAGTTGTACACTGCATTAATTGGGGGGGGGGGGAGAGGAGGGCTAAAGGGGTAGAGGTAATTAGCCGATGCCAGCTTTCTCAGATGTGCTTTTATAAAGTAAAAGAAAACATTTTCTGATTTATGAAGCCTCAGCTGGTCTAAATTATTTGGTCATAATTGGGATGGCTGCTAAATAGATTTTGTGTTAGAAATTACAGTAACAAGATACTTGAAGTTGCCAATCAATGTCTTAAAGAGAAAGCCTACTCCTGATTTCTCAGGAACTAAGGATTAAAAATAACATTTGGCTGAAGATTAAAGAAGAAGTATGAGCTATAGAAATTATCAATCCAAAGGACTTCCTTATAGCTAGAAAGGTAAAATAAAGACCAAAAGGTGAACAAACTGTAGCTTCTTTTCTAAAAGAATAACACTCATGATTTATCAGGGTCTCATATATACCAGTCTTCATATCAACTATAGTAATCAAAACAACTCTACAATTATTATTAACTCAAGATGCTAATATCACACAGCTTAGGGTAGAACTAGGATTTGAACTCAGGAGTGTTCGAATGTACATTAGGGATGTCATTTCAAATGAAAGTTCTTAAACACTTACTCGCTGTTAGTGAGTCAATTCCAGTTCATGGGACAAAGTAGAACTGGTCATTTGGTGTTTCAGTTCTATAAATCTTCATGGAAAAATTGTCTCACTTGCTGTCAGTGAGTTCATTTTGTCTTATAGCAACAACCTGGAAGATACAGTAGCTCTGTCCTGTGAGTTTCTAATACTGTATATCTTTAAGGGAGCAGAAAGCCGCATCTTTTTCCCTTCAAGTGACTGGTGATCTTGAACTGCTAACCTCGAATCATAATTGATAGCCCAACACATTGCCCACTATGCCACTAGGACTCCTTTTTATTCACTAGTAGTATATGTCACTGCTGTATTAAAAAGGATTCTAGGCTTCTTTCAGACACAGCAGAAATGAGGACTATTATTGCTGAATGATGTCCACTTTATATAAGGGAAGGTATAGTACAATTCCACATGTTTGTCATTCCTTATTCTATGCTGCTACCCTCATTCAAATACAAAATTTAAATCAAGCTGATTCAGAAAAAGATCTAAGCTAAAATGTTACATTAAGAAGGTTGTATAGTTGTACAAGCCCCCAGTAAAATGATTTATGAAAAAAGAAAAAAAGGTTGCATAGGGCAAAAATGGGGAAATAGATCTATGTGCATACATGTATACATTTAGTATTAAGGTAGCAGATGGACATTGGTCCTCCACTCAAGTACTCCCTCAATGAAAGAACATTTTGTTCTATTAAACTGGCATTCCATGATGCTCAGCTTCCCTATGCAATTGCTGAAGACAAAGCGGGTTCATAGTAAATGTGGTGAAGAAAGTTGATGGTGCCCGGCTATCAAAAGATATAGCATCTGGGGTCTTAGAGACTTGAAGGTAAAAAAGTGGCCATCTAACTGAGAAGCAACAAAGCCCACATGGAAGAAGCACACCAGCCTGCATGCTCATGAGGTGCCATAGGGATCAGTTATCAGGCATCAAAGAACAAAAAATCATATCATTGTGTGCTCACCTCCCTGATATGATTGCTAAAGACAAATGGGTGCATAAGCAAATGTGGTGAAGACAGATGATAGTGCCCAGCTATCAAAAGATATAGTTTGGGGTCTTAAAGGGTTGGAGGTAAACAAGCAGCCATCTAGCTCAGAAGCAACAAAGCCCACATGGAAGAAGCACACCAGCCTGTGCGATCACGAAGTGTCAAAGGTTATCAGGTATCAGGCATCAACAGAACAAAAAAATCGTATCATTGTGAATGAGGGGAAGTATGAAGTGGAGACCCAAAGCCCTTCTGTAGGCAATTGAACATGCCCTTGTGGAAAGGTCGCGGGCAAGAGGTGAGCCAGTCAGGGTGCAGTGTAGCATCAATGAAACCTACAACTTTCCTCTAGCTCCTAAATGCTTCCTGCCCTCCACCACCCACCACTATCATGATCCCAATTCTTCCCTACAAATCTGGCTAGACCAGAGGGATGTACACTGGTACAGATAGGAACTGGAAACGAAGGGAATCCAGGGTGGTTGATCCCTTCAGGACCAGTGGTCTGAGTGGCAATACTGGGAGGGTGGAGTGAAGGTGGGGTGGAAAGGGGGAACCTATTACAAGGATATACATGTGACCTCCTCCCTGGGGGTCGGACAACAGAAAAGTGGGTCAGGGGAGATGTCGGACGGTGCAAGATGTGATAAAATAATAATTTATAAATTATCAAGGGTTCATGAGGGAGGGAGCAGTAGGGAGGAGGGCAAAATGAGGAGTTGATGCCAGGGGCTTAAGTGGAGAGCAAATGTTTTGAGAATGATGAGGGCAATGAATGTACAAATGTGCTTTACACAATTGATATATGTATGGATTGTGATAGGAGTTGTATGAGCCCCTAATAAAATGATTAAAAAAAAGAAGAAATGTGTGTGATTAATTAGGATGTAGTGGTTACACACTGGGGTGTGATATGCATGGTCAGCAGTTCAAAACCACCAGCAGCTCCTCAGCAGATAGACTTAGCTTTCTACTTCTGAAGTTACAATCTTTGAAACTCACAAGGGGATCACCATGAGTCAGCATTGATTCAATAGCAGTGAATTTGGTTTAGTTTTTGTTTGGTGCTCAATTTGAGATACTCACTGCAGATTATTCTTATCCTTTTACAAGTTCTAATGAGGCCACCCCAGCTCATGGCCACCCCTACTCACAATCTGACTACAACTGTACTGCATAAGGCTTTTTAAAAAATACTTAACGTCTCTACTATTTTTTGAAGTTTAATTTTATTGTTGTTGAGAATATATAGAACAAAACATCCACCGATTCAACAATTTTTATGATTATTTTTGGTTTATTGCCACTGATTATGTGCTTTGAGTTGTACAGCCATTCTCAGCCCTCTTTGGAGTTGTTCCTCCTCCAATGATATAAATTCACTGTCTCCTGAGCTTCTGATCTGGAGAGCCTCATAGGGAAATTGTTGGGTAACCATAAAACTGAAGATGTAAACCCACTAGCTGCTCCAGAGGAGAAAAATGAGGTCATCTGCCCCAGGGGAATTTGTAAATAACATGATTTGTACTTTCACTGATCTAGAAGGCAGTTGTTAATGGAGGCGATTAGCCACTACACATCTGCATCAAATGTCAGTGGCTGATTTTTCAAAAGTGGAGATCTAGATCTTTTTTTTTCAAAGTGCCTGGTAGACTCCACCTTCCAGACTTCTGGTGAGCAACCTTCTCTATCACTCAGGGATTCCATGCTTATCACTGCTTTACCCTAAAAGATTCTATGAAGTGGGTTGCTCTCAGACATATAGCCAGTGGTCTTAGAAGTAGAACCATGATAGTAAGCAAGAGGATTTCTGCCAGAGAATTTCAAGAAAGTTGAAGACAATGAGATTCCCTTTTTCTCAATTGACAGATCAACGTGAAGCTGCTCTGGTTAAAATCAGGCAAAACCTCACTCACTCGGGTTCCCACTGTGCTCCAGCAAATCCTTGAGTGCCATTCTAGAGAATCATAAACCACAGTGTCAAAACCACTTAAATCTAATTTTCCTACCTCTTCTGATAAAGACCCAGAACTCCCTCGAAAAGTCACCTGTAATTTGTTCTTTATTCACCAGTTGAGATGCATAATTTTGGGCTATAGATATTTTGAAGCACTGGTGATTTGTACATTCCAAACATGCCTCGAGCACGGAGGACCCTCAGTATCCCCAGTTAGTGCTCCGCTCTGTTTTCCCATTTCCCTCTAAATGGTCAGCATCGCCCTTCATCTTCTGGCATCCGCGTTCATTCTCTGTCTCTCACGCAAACCAGCTAAAAGATTTAGGAATTTCATTTCCGCCTGTCTCTGTCTACATATACTGTTTTAAAGAATATTATTTGAAATCCATCCAGTAAAGTTTAAGTCCAAAATGAAAATACTTCCTGACACCATATAAAAATTGTGAGACATATGAAGTTAGTCTCAGATGTTTTAGTCATCCCATGTCTAAAAAACATCAAAAAATAAATATCATCCGAGACTGGTCACTTTTTATAAATTGCTGTTTTCCCCACACTGGCCATTCAGTTGCTTCGGACTCCTGGTGACCCCATGTCTGCAGAGCAGAGCTGCTATGAAAGGTGTTCGAGGCTAGGATCTTTCAGAAGCAGGTTCCCATCCCTGTCTTCCCAGGTACCTTTGACTGGTGCTGCATCACAAACCTGTAAGTTAATAGTCAAATGTTTCACTATCTGCACCACTAAGGGGCTTCCTTTTCACTAGTAGAAAGCTAAAATTGGTAAGTTAGCAGCTATCCCATTGACATCATCTTGGTACGCTTGTTTTTTGCTAAAGTAAACACATTGGCAACATTTTTAAATGCCTTTCCCAATGTCCCAAGTCACTACGCATTAAAAGGAAAATGAAAAGTTTAAACAATCTGCTTTTTCCCAGTTGACACAAGAATAAATCATGTCAGATACTCATATTCCCTAATGCTTGTACCGTGACCTGGATACTAATTTAGTGGGTTATTAAGGTAAAAGTACCAAAATATCACTCCTTAAAAATGACTGTGTTTGTACTTACTTAGAGGTCACAACTTCACAATGAGCCTTGTCTACTAAGAAGGACTGCTTATATTTGTTTGGAAAGAGCATGCTGCCTCTTCTCCAACATAAATAAGCAAGCACAGGCTGTTGCTTTGCCCAGGTCTGTGGGCGTAGGTGCAGGCTCTGTCTGACCAGCCTCCATGTGGTCGATTTGGCATTCCGCAGGGAGTGACAAAACAGTTGGATTACCAATTAAGCTTCTGAAATGCTATGGGATCAAAGTCCGCCTCACCAAGAGACATGCAGTAGGTATTGCTCTGGCTAGACTGAAGGAGAGCTGAATCTATGACCCACTCTGACCCACCCCCAAGTGAGGTGGGTGGGTGGGGGGGACAGAGATGGGTTCTGCTACATGAAACAAATGGAAAAAAATAAGTCATTGTCAACAGCAGGGTTTGGTGTCAGACAGAACTGACTGGACCCAAGTCCCAGAACTGACTAACACGTGTGACCTTGACAACCGTTTTACATTTCCAATCCTCAGTTTCCACAATGGTTAAAAACAAGGCTAATAAGAGTACTTGCCTCCTTGAGTCATCATGAAGAGGAACAAGACACAGGATTTTAAAGTGCCTAACAAGGAAAGCGGGCATTTCAGAACCAGTGCTCAGTGAATACTGCTTTAGTAATACTTGTGGTGCACTTGACCTTCCATACAGACAGCTATGGCCATTGTCTGCAGACTTCAAGATCCTTGATAGCTGCATCTGATGTCTAGACACTTCCATTCCAATGGGTGTCCCACCTACTCCCATGTTCTCCGCTGCCAGGGTTTGACCTCATGTGCATACAGCACACCAGGGAAGTTAGCCATAAAGTGGACGGCAGCTCCACACTTGATAGACTCCGAATATTATGCTTCCAAGCAAGTTGCCAGTCTAGTCCCAGAGTCTAATAGTTTCCCCAATTATGAATCCTTTGTCAGATTAAAATCGACTCTAAATTCCATACCAATTAACTTAGGACAAAAATCTGTTGGCCATTTGGGTTCATAGCTTCAGGAGCAGGAGTGGCATCATTATGTGTGATAAAACTATTTTAACAACTGAATGAAGTGCCTCAAAATATACTGCATGCTTTATATTAAAGCCTGTTATTTCTACTAACCCCCAAAACCCACAGCCATCAAGATAATTTTCATAGTGAGCCCAACTGAAAGGGGAAGTTCTGTATCAAGTAGCAGAGACAGCCTCATTGTTTTCCCTCAAAGGGACAGGGGCGTTCTAACTGCTGACCCTGCGCTTAACAGACCAACACACAACCCACTTCACCACCAGGGCTCCTTTGGTTAGTACTACTTGAAGTCCTAACATAAATATTTGGGGCATTTAATGAACTAATGCAAACCCTTGTTTGAACTTCAGATTGTCCTGTAAAGCACGCTCTGTTGTTGGGCTCTGGGCCTCCGTTTTCTCACCTGTAATTAGGAAATAACAGCAGAGCCGACTTCAGAAGACAACATGAAAATCATGCCCAAGGACACTCACCCAGTAAGTGGGGGAACTCTGGAGGCGAACTGTTGGGCACCTACTCTATAAATGCTTGTCTACATGGCAAGAAAGTTAAAAAAAAAGGGGGGGGGAGATATACCAGTTGCAAGAGGATCATATTCTTCTTAAATCCCTTTTGGATCGAGGCAAATTCTGAACTTTGTACAAGATTATATAAAGGGATCCTCCTCCCATTATTTTTAAACTGGACATAAGCATGCACTTCCCTACCACACTAATTTTCATTTCAGAGAAGTAATAAATAACCCCTAGGTCACAAATAGCACGATCCTTCATCAATCATGTGGGCGTCAACTGCTCATCTGGGAGACTCTAAACAGGTGTCTTCTTAATCCCCAAAGTGACTGTCAGTACTGTTGGTGAATGAGAGACTAACTGGTGGTAAGAAGGTGAAATGCCAAGTGGGATGACTCAAGAGTGGACTTTCTGAGTAGCTTAAAGCAAGTGTTCAGGTTAAAGTCTTGGCGGAGCCATATGACTTTAACCTGACTTAAATGACAATGACACAGAATATGTGAATTTAGTGTTCCTTTGTAAGGGCTTTGTCTCCCCATCTAGCTGCTCCTGGATACTTTGGGTCTTGAGTAGAGCCAAGAACTACTTACCCCAACAAATTTCCTAAGGAATTCCTGAGAGGCCTGGACATCTGGGTTGGAGAGTTCAATGAAATTTCCCATCATGCCCTCTTCTGTGGCTGGCACTTCTCGGTAGAAGAGTTTAGCTCTGGCATAGAACTGCATCTCACCGTTGATAACCTGGCTTGTCAAAGCATACAGTTTCACTGCAAATGAAATATTAAATTTTATTGACAGAACAAGCTTAATATTCTTAGGTATGGAATTTCCTCCTATGAATCCATAAATATGTCCTGTGGAAAAGAGGGTGCTGGGTTTGAAATCAGCATTTATTAGTTATGTGTTCTTAGAGAAACTTCTTAGCTCATTTGACCTTCAAGGACCAAATCTATAAATCACAATTGTATGGCACGTCCATCATTTAATAACCCTTTAGTTTAATAAGCCATAGATTATCATGGCATTATATGATACAAGTTTAACAGTGTTTGGTACAATAGAATAAAGACTATCATCAGTTTCATGATGAATTTTATCTTCGAGTTTCAAATACTGTACGAACATATTTTTATCCATCCTTATTTCTAATCACACAGACGACTGGGGAGAGTTGTTTTTCTCTCTCCCTCAAGAAACACAAACTCATACTTATTGTACAAAATATGTTTGAGCTCTACCTTCTGACAAAAGGGTATTATAAATTGAGTGTATCCTCTCAAAAGATGTGGTAGACTCCTAGTCCATGTAGCTGTGGATGTAACTCTATTTTGTTATTATGTTACCAGTGTAGTGAATGTCCTAAACTCGATAATTTCTGAGTTATAAAAAAAGCAAGTTAGCCCCAAATGGGAGCACATTCTGGTGAAAATAGATGGGAGGATCACCAAGAACCAGGAATGCCTGGGCCTATCAACAAAGAAGGGATTCGCATAGCTTAAACCTTCACTTAGGCAGTTAAACTCTAGACCAGTGGTTCTCAACCTTCCTAATGCCACGACCCTTTAATGCAGTTCCTCATGCTGTGGTGACCGCCCCCAACCATAAAATTACTTTCGCTGCTACTTCATAACTGTGATTTTGCTACTGTGATGAATTGTAATGTAAATATCTGATATGCGGGATCTATTTTCATTGTTACAAATTGAGCATAATTAAGGCATAGTGCTTAATCGCAAAAACAATATGTACTTATATATTGTGAAATATTCATTTTGAATGACAAGTAAATGAAATTTTTTCTTGAAGCATGGTGTAGCATGGGTAACAGTTTTCATGCCAGGTACTTGTATGTGGTCGTTATCTGCATGTGGGCTGACTCGCCGGGAGAATGACAGAGGAGCAGTGTTTCGGTTCCTAAGACCTTGGGAAATATGTGTTTTCCAATGGTCATAGGCGACCCCTGTGAAAGGGTCGTTCGAACCCTCAAAGAGGTTGTGACCCACAGGTTGAGAACTGCTGCTCTAGACTGAGAAAAGAAATCTCTGCTTATTAAAGCCTAACACTTGCAATATTTGTGTAAGTAGTAGTACTGGAAAGTTAAGACAAAGAGAAAGAAGCTCTGGAAGTTCAAAAGGTCAGTTATTGGGGCCACCAGCTCGGGAAGGAACATCTACTTCAAGATGAGAGACTGAACACTGATGTGTCTGCCTTAGTCTCCCCTAAATTATCATACCAAACTAAAATAATAACAGCGGAAACAAGAGGATATTGTTATTTCACAAAATTTCTCGAATATATACAGGAGCATACAGAACAAACTAACAAAGGTGTATCCAGAACAGTTACAGGAGGAAGGTACATTCTAAAGGGAGCACTAACAAGGCTCAAGTGCATGAATGAGACCGCCTTCTGAAAACATGAGTGCTCATCAAGTCTGTCTACAAAATAGCCAGGTAAGGATGAAATGCATGCTCCCTGGGGAGCAACAAGTAACACAGTAGTACTCCTAGGTGGGTAGGGTGAGGAAGCTTATTCTTTAAACTTTTTTAACAAACTGCCCAGGGACAACTTTACAGAGGTAAATATTAGGATCCCAGAATAGGTCTGAGGTAGTCAGTTTACTGTGCCAACCTGGCCGATAAACACATGTGGGATTGATTGAAGGGCGGAGAGATAAATGGCTTAGCGAGCCTCGCCTTTCTTGTCTCTCGCTCTTTGATCATTGGACCAGTGTGTGGCTGCCTTGCTTGTTCTGTGCCTCAATTTGCAAGCTACACTACCTGTGGGACACCTAACCCGGGACAGTGTCACTGTAATTTGAGGTTCCTTCAAGACCTGCTTCGCCACACCATTGGAATTGATATCTCTTGAGCTGGGGACTGTGGGACCCTGTCATCTGGTTGACTGTTGGTGACCGGCCTTGCTGTTTGCTGCTTGTGTCCGGATAGCCTGAATTTCTCTACAGAGTACTACCTGGTGTCCCTCAAGACTTGAAGGACTGCCAGTGTTGCACAACTGTCTCACGGGAGTGAGTTGCACTGAGCCATTTGTACTGCTTTATAATTGAATTAACTGTTTATTTCTCGTGTTATACATCTATCTATCTGTATAAATATATATAAAATTATTAGCATTCTGGTTTTGTTTCTCTAGAGAACCCTGCCTAACACAAGGTCTGATCTGGGCTTCCAACAGGACTCCAAGTTCTTCAACTGTTGATATTCATCAGAGTCTGGTAAGTTCTACCTACATATGGGAGAGCTTCTAGTTATTGTTTTTACTCAGAAGAAAGATGTGTAACCTAAAATCATTGACCTTGTTCTTCATTCATTAGTACGGACAATTATCTTCAACCTCATGAGGGAAAAATAATAGCTTGAAAGTATAAATCCCAGTATGAACTATTATGCATATATTGCTAATAAAATACTATTTTGAAGTTTTGCTAGATACATAGAAGCCTTTTATATTTTACATACAAATTAGCCATGATTTGAAAAAACTGCAACATTAAAAGAAAGACCCACCTTTTCAAAAGTTTGACAACTACTAATCTCTATCAATGATCTCTTCTAGCTGTTGCTAAACTGTTATGTCGCAGCAGGTAGTTCAATCAATGCTTAGACATTTCACAGAGGATGACAAATAACAGGCATCACTATGCCAAGAACATGACCAGTACAGATTTTTGTCTGAATGCCTCAGAAAACCAGGCTAGGAAATCATGGCTCCCAGAGTCCGCTCAGCAACGGAATGATCCTTTGGGCTCCCTGGGAAGCCACAGCCAGTGCTTTCCTTGATCCAACCAAAGCAGCGAAGCAGCCACGCTCATCATCACCTTCTTAAGTCAGCTTGTTGGTGGAGTCTATTAAAACCTTTAATCTGGAAATGGGACTGGTACCTTATGCCAGCATCATTTAGACCACAAGTCAATGCTAAACTCAGCAGGGGTCAGACTCAATAGATGGACTTTTATAGTTACGGGCTTGAGTTCTCATTTGCACCTAATTGCAAGGAGCATTTCACTGAAAAGATATATGAGGTGTCATGGGCAGCCCTAGTTCTCTTCTGATAGCTCCTACTATGGTGGAAGTTGACTCAGATAAAGGCAACCAGTCACTAGTCTGTACGTGTGTACTACAGAAATCTATCTAGTGGCTTGTTTTCATAGGATTGTACCATCTGTGAAGCATGAGGGAGTCTAAAACAGAGACTAGATACGCTACTAATTCTTGATATAATGTGCTATTTATTTCTGGATGTACAAATATGATCTGAACTTTCAAGAACCTTCTAAGTATTTACTTTGTTCAAACATATTTTTTAAAAAGGAAAATACCAAGTTCCTTTATTGTCAAAGAGCACAAAGAACGTGGTGACTTTCTCAGATTGCTGAATATCCAAGAGAAGTACACTAAAAAGACGAGCCATCGATGATTTGGTTATAACGCTAGTAAGACACTGCACCCTAAGAAATATATAGAGCAGTCTATTGACTGTAGGTTCCAGTCTAGCAAGGGACCGTTGTCACACTCTGCTGCATACCCAATGAATAATACCAATAACCATTGCTTTGCCAAGTCACCAGATGCCTGCAAGCAGAAGCAATCAGGGAAAACTTCCAAAAGGACCTTGAGCATGAAGGAGGCTTTCATTTGGGGTAAAAAAAAAAAAAGCAAAGAGGAAGAGAATTTCAGGTGACGTAGGTCATCTGGATAAAAGCAGAATCTAAAAGTACTCATTTGGAACATTCTTGCAGGAAGCACAGGCATTTTGCTGCTCAAAGTTTACCTTTAAAAAATGGAGTTTATCTTAAGTGATATCATATTTTAATGTCTTTACTGTCTTTTGATCTAAAAATTTAAGGCAAACAGTAATTACTCAAAATGTTAATGTTGCCATTGTCAGTTGCAATCGAGTCTTTTCCGTCTTCTGGTGATTCCACGTGCACAGAAAAGAACAGCTCGATAGGGTTTCAAGGCTCTATCCTTACAGAAACAGATGGGTAGGACTTACTTCGAAGAGTTCGCTGGTAGACTTGAACTGCCAACCTTTTGGTTAATAGTTAAGTGCTTAGCCATTTGCACTACCCAAAAGACACCTCAGTATAGATCCTGTGATGAAGTGAAATTGCTGGTTATAGCATTGATATCCATAATCTTTGTAAGTCCCACCAAATGCTTGGGTGGGACCATGCAACTAGGGTGTGTGAAGCACTAATGAAGGATATTACTCAGTTTTGCCGCTTAACTGGGTATGTACCGGTACATGAGTCATCTTAGAAGCAGGAGGAGAGGGATCCCTTAGCCATCAAGAGAAAGGAGCCACCAGTGGCATTTGTTTGTTTGTTTGTTTGTTTTGAGCTTTTCCTGAAATGGTAGAGACACCAGAGTTCTCAGCACCAAGACCAGGCAGAGAAGCCACACTGAGGCCATGATATAGAGCAGTGGGCTTCAGAGCACTGGGCTTCAATGCACAGAACAAGGCACAGGGTAGAGTCACATGGCTGAGAGACTGAGGACCAGAGAGAGATGTGGCTGCTGTCATGGCTGCAGACAAAGGACTGTATACTTAACATTTTTGGATACTCACTTGTGGTAACCTGCCAACTTCCATAATACTCAAATTCACTGCCATCAAGTCATCCATGAGCGTTACCTATAAGTTCTCTGTGGCTTCTGAAATGGATTGGTTATTAAACCTAGGAGAGAAGCTGACTATCATGTAATGGACAGTTGGTGTCAGAAAATGGTAAAGAAGTTGGGAAGTGGAGGCATGTCTGACCTCTGCCTCCCAGGAATCAGCCTTGAGCAGATCTGAAGTTGGATTCTCCTTCACCTTGTGTAATCAGAGGTCAGATGCGGCCCCAATGGCATTTTCTTAGATCCCAAAATACATATTGATCTACTATTAGCGATAGGTCCACATAGTCTGACTATCATTCCTCAGAGTATGATATGGTAGAGTCTTTCTGACAAACTGTTTTGCTGATATCTACGTGCTTATCTTTACTAAATGTCTTTTCTCTTCCTTTCTTTAATAAAATGGTTATCTATAGCGGTTTTAGCTTCCTTATTACAGCTCTTAGACCTGTTTGCCATCTGAAACTTAACCTGAGAATCTCAAGAAGGTATGTAGACTAAGTTTAGACAATAAATTTAAGTGATTTGAGATGGAAAACATTGCATCAATTTAGCACTGTATTTGAAATAGAAAATTAGAAAATGCCTTCAAGTGAGGTAGGAGTTTTCGTAAAAGATTCGCAGATGAGCCCTTCCAAATTTAACCACTCAAGAGCTAAGGATAAGGGAGGCAAGAGAAGGAAAATAAGGGGGGAAGGTGAGAGGAAAGGAGGGAAGAAGAAAAACACTCTTTTAAGTATCTTAGGGTTGATCAGCCCTGAATGTACTTGCCAGTTTTGAACTAATTAGCAATGTCAGCCTGAGTAGATTATATAATTCGTATGATCCTCTGTGTCTTCTATGAAAATGAAGTCATGATATCTATTCACAGGATTGTTGAGATAATTTAATGAGATAGTGTAACTGAGACCACCTCGCATGATGTTTGGTTTAAAGTAAGAGCTTGATAAATGCTACTCTTCTGACTCTATTTTTCACCAAAAGTTAAACCCACTGCCATCGAGTTGATCCTGACTCATAGTGAGTAGATCGTCCCACTGGGATTTCTGGGGATGTAAACCTTTACAGCATCTTTCTCCGGTGGAAAGACCTGCCATCCAGTCAGCTATGAGTGGCTAGCCTATAGGGAAGGGTAGACCTAACTACCCTTACAGGCCTTCAAGACAGTAACTCTTTTTAAAAATAGAAAGCCTCATGTTTCTTCCAGACTGGCTGACCTTGAAGTTAGCAGCCTAACACATAACTCAAAATGCCACCAGCCATAATTTATGGGGACTTTATGCTTCTTAGAGGATCCAAAATTCTGTGTGACCCAAGATGCTAGAAAGTTGTCATTACCGAATATCTGAATGTCCTCGGGAGTCCATCTGGGTCTTTAGTTCCCTGTATGCGTTTAGACATCTGGCGTTTTTTGTCGCTGTGATAATGAATGCACTGCGTACTTCAAAAAATTTAGGAGACTGATTCTGTGCTTTT
Organism: Tenrec ecaudatus; assembly: GCF_050624435.1. Classification (NCBI taxonomy): domain Eukaryota; kingdom Metazoa; phylum Chordata; class Mammalia; order Afrosoricida; family Tenrecidae; genus Tenrec; species Tenrec ecaudatus. The sequence goes on along the minus strand of NC_134530.1, from coordinate 182,614,349 downwards.
TATATTCAAACAGGCTAGTGTTTTGTAACCTTTGCCACACAAACAGGGCAGAAGCTAAAGCAACTGAAAGAAATAATGACGTAAAAGAACTGCAAAAAAAATTTGAAATAGCACATTGAAAAATAAAAGAACAGAAAACTTCAAAGCAAAGCTTGAGAACATGAAGTAAATTATTATAATGAAATATGCAAAGTCAGAGTTAGAAAACCAACAGGGAAGCATCTACTTGGCTATTTTTCAAACTGAAATTGTTAAAGAAAAAAAGTCAAGCTTTGAAGTGCGGTATTGAAAGAGTCTATGGGCAAAATAATGAATGATGAAGGAAACATCAAAAGATGATGGAAGCACATTTTTACCAGAGAGACTTAATCAACATTCAACCATTTCAGGAAGTGACCTATGACCATTGGCTTTAAAGATGCCTGAGCTGTACTGAAGGCTTTAGGGAAAAACAAGACTCCAGGAGATGACATAATACAAACTGAACTATTTCAACCAACAGATACATTCGTACTGAAGGTGCCCACTCATCTATGCCAAGACATTGGGAAGACTAGTGCCTGGCCAACCAATGGAATGGATCTATATTTGTGCCCACTCTGTACAAAAGCAACCCAACAAATTGCATATGTTATCAAACAATTCTATTACTAACACATGTAAGTCAAGTGTGGCTGAAAATAACCCCAAAATTTGCAGTAATACATGAAAAAAGAGCTGCCAGAAATTCACAGGAGGATATGGAATGAGAGATCTCATTAATGACATCAAATGAAAGCAGTGAACAACTATTACTGAGGCAAAGGCCCACTACTTGTGTATCAGTCCACCATGTGTCGTACTGTGGTGGCTTGTGTGTTGATGTGATGCTGGATTGGAAGTTTTGCTACTGGTATTTCCAGTGTCAACAAGTTTATCCGAAGTCAGGTTTCAGCAGAGCTTCCAGACTGAAGAGCAGAACACAAAAAAGGAATCAGTTACCCACTTCAGAGGAAGTAACCTCCAAAACCTTATGCCTGGAGTCAAAGCACTGTCAGCTACTGGAGGCCTAGTGAGAGGAAGCAGAAGATTGTCAGACACAGTGCCTGAGGGTGGGTTGGAAGGCACTTGAAATGTGACTGAAAAGGAACTTTTTCTTAAAGTAAAGTTGCCCATGGTGACATGAATGGAGTAAAACCTACAAGATACTCATTTGCTGATGGGGCATAACTTCAAATAAGGAGAAATAGCTGCAAATGTGTACTAATAATCAGAACTGGTACAAAATATAAATCTGAAAAATTGTAAGTTATCAATAATGAAGTGGAACATACAAAGATCAATATACTAGGTGTTAGTGAGCTAAAAAGGCCACTTTGAATAAGAAAATTGTATGGGTTACTGTGCAGGGAATGACACAATCAAGAGAAACGTTCATGATCAAAAGGACGTGGCACGGTTTGTCTTGAACTGTAACACTGTCTGTGATAGCACTGTATCTATCAGCGCTACTCAACCTTCCTCCTGCTGCAGCCCTTTCATACAGTGCCTCATGTGGTGGTGACCCCCAACCACAAAATAATTTTTGTTGCTACTTCATAACTGATATTTTGCTACTGTTATGAATCATAATGTAAATATCTGATATGTAGGATGCATTTTCATCCTGCATATGTATTGTTGCAAATTGAACATAATTAAAACATAGTGCGTAATCTTAAGACAATGTGTAATTCTATATTGTGAAATATTTATTTCTAATGACAAATAAATGAAATTTTATCTTGAAGCATGGTGTAGCATGGGTAACAGTCTTTACACTGGGTACTCGTATGTGGGCGTATCTGCATGTGGGCGGACCCACCTGGCAACAGATAGAGGAGCGGTGTCTCAGTTCCTAAGACCATGGGAAATATGTGTTTTCCAATGGTCTTAGGTGAACCTTGTGAAAGAGTCATTCAACCCCCAAAGGGGTCGCAACCCACAGGTTGAGAACCACTGGACTATAGTGTCTGATTGCTCTAGATGGCAGATAACCCTCAGGGAGATAACCTTTAAGCAATAAACCTTCAAGTGTATATTCATTGACCATGTGTTAGCAAGCAGCACCTTAGGGTAGGCATCTAATATGGTGGGGAAACCTGAGAAATACCTTTCTGTGTCCCACAATCAAAGTGACTGTCAGAAGAGATTCCGAACCTTGCTCTTAATCATAGAGTAGCTAAAGCATATGGAAGAAATGATGAAATACAAGAGCCAAACAGAAAATTTCAAAGGGCAGCTTGAGAACACGAAATAAAAGAAAAGAAAATGGGCACGGCCTTAGAGGTTAAAAAAAACAACATAAAGAACACACTCAACTGAAAGCACTAAAAAAAAAGTCAAGTCTCAAGTCACAATATTGAAAGATTCTATGGGTAAATTTTGATTGATGCAGGAAGCATCAAAAGATGGAAAGGATACCTGGAGTCACTGTATCAAGAAGAACTAGTTGACGTCAACCATTTCAGGGGGTATGTACAAGAATCAGTTGTACTGGAAGAAGTTCAAGCTGTACTGAAGGCATTAGCCAAAATCAAGACTCCAGGAACTGAGGAATACCAACTGGCATGTTTCAATAAGCTGATGAAGTACTAGAAGCACTTATTTGTCTCTGCCAGTAAATTTTGAAAACAGCTACTTGTCCAACTGACTGGAAGAGATCCATATTTGTACCCATTCCAAAGAAAGACAAGCCAACAGAATGCTCAAACCATAGAACAATATCACTGATGTCATATGCTAGTAAAATTGTGCTGAAGATCATCCAACAATGGTTGCAGCAGTACATTGACAGGGACCTGCTAGAGGTTCAGGTTGCATTCAGAGACGATGTGGAGCTTGGGATATCATTGTTGCAGTCAGACAGAGCTTGGTTCAAACCAGAGAATACCAGAAAAATGTTCACTTGTGTTTCACTGAGTATGCAAGACATTCAATTGTATGGATCATAACAAATTATGGATATCCTTGAGAAGAATGGGACTCTCAGAACACTTCATTGTGCTCATGCAGAGCTTGTACATGGACCAAGAGGCACTTGTGCAAACAGGGAAAGGAAATACTGCATAGTCTAAATTCAGGAAAGGAGTGAATCAGGATCGTATCCTCTCACCAGACTTATTCCATCCGTATGCTGGGAAAATCGTCATAAAAGCTGGCTTATATGAATAAGAATGTGGCATCAGTACTGAAGGAAGTCTTTTTAATCTGCAATAAGTAGATGACACAAATTTGCTTGCTGGAAACTCTTTTGAAGAAGATAAAGGATTAAAGGTTTCATTGTGGATTACTACTTAATGTAAAGAAAAAAATCCTCACAAATTAACCAATTGCTCATGATAAACTGAGAAAAGGTTGAAGTTGTCAAGGATTTTGCCTTGCTTGGATCCACAATCCATATGCATGGAAGCAGCAGTCAAGAGGTCAAGCACTGTGTTGCATTGGGTACATCTGCTGCCCAAGACCTCCTTATAATGTTGAAAACCAGAGAGGGGCTGGGAGGACAAAGGTGTTCCTGGCCCAAGCCATGGTCTTTTCAATTGCTCCTTATGCATGTGAAAGGTGGACATTGAATAAGGAAGACCAAAGAAGAATGGATGCACGTGAACTTTGGTGCTGATGAAGATTATTGAAAGCACACGGACTGCCAAAAGTACCAACAAATCTGTCTTGGAAGAAGTGTAACCAGAATGCTCCTGGATGTATAGATGTCATCTGAATTGCTTTGGGCCGTATTATCAAGAGAGACCAGAAAATTCCTGGAGAAGGACCTCATGCTTGGTAAAGCAGAAAATCAGAGAAAAACAGCAAGACCGTCAACAGGATGGATGCAACAATGGGCTAAAGCATAGGAACCATTGTGCAGATGGCACAGAACCAGGCAGTGTTTAAATCTGTTGTGTATGGAATCTGTGGTAGTTACATAATCGATCATCAATTTGAGACTTAAGAGTAAAGGGGTGGAGTTTTAGCCTGTAAATCCGGTTGCAGGCGCTCATTTGGAGGTGCTAAGGAGATAAATAGCTTGCTGGAGGTGGGACACACACACACTCCCTGTGAGACATTCCTGTTGAGAAGACACATGAGCCCTGGAACTGAGGAGCCACGTGGAGACTCCTGCCAGTGCTGAGATGCTTACACTGCCACTGGATCCACAAGACTTTCCACCCACTGGCCTGTGATCTTCCTGCTTTCAGTGTCATTGCATGTGTTGCATGAATCTGAAGAGGAATTTATAGATTGGTATCAGACATATGGGATACTTTTGGACTTATGGACTTGATCTGGACTGGGGTGGAATGTTTACTCAATATTCAATTGCTCTTGTAAATAAAACTCTTTCTTATATACATATGAGTGTTTATGAATTTGTTTTTCTAGTCCACCCTGACTAACACAGAATCCCTATAGGTCAGGACCAACTTTAAGGCACCTAAGAAAAACAACAGGTATTTGACTATATGGATCATAATAAACTATGGAGGACATTGGGAAAAGTGGGAGTTTCAGGATTAATTGTGCTAATGCAGGAGCTGTACCCAGACCTAGAGAGAGTCATTGACTAGAACAATGAGTGAGATGTGTGGTTTAAAATTAGTAAATGTGTGCACCAGTGCTGTGTCCTTTCACCGTACTTATTCAGCCCGTATGCTGACCAAGTAATATGAGAATTGAGATTATGTAAATAATAAACTGACATCATAATTAGAGAAAGATTCATTAACAATCTAAAATATGCAGATGCCACATCCTTGCTTGCTGAAAGCAAAGAAGACTTGAAGCACTTTTTGTAAAAATCTTTTTTTTGGGGGGGGTGGCTCTTACAGCTCTTACAATATTTTATACATCAATTGTATCAAGCATATTTGTACATATGTTGCCATCATCATTTTCTAAACATTTACTTTCTATTTGAGCCCTTGGTACCAGCTCTTCTTTTTCCTTCCCAACCTGCAGCTCCCACCCTCGTGACCCCTTGATAAATTATTATTGTCTTCATATCTTACACGGACACTGTCTCCCTTCACCCACATTTCTGTTGTCCATCCCCCTGGTGGGGGGCGGGGAGCTGTTATGCATCGATCATTGTGATCAGTTACTCCTTCCTCCCCACACCTTTTCCCTGCCCTCCTGGTATCACTACTCCCATTTCTATTCCTGAGGGCTTTATCTGACCTGGATTCCATGTATTGTGAGCTCTTACTTGTACCAGTGTACATGCTCTAGTCTAGCCAGAACTCAAAGGCAGGTCTTGGGTCATGATAGTGGAGGGTGAGGAAACCTCAAAGAAACAGAGGTATGCCTGAGCCTAACTGTGATTTCCAATTGCATCATATGCGTGGGAAAGAACTGATGCCTTTGAATTAGGATGTTGGCAAAGAATATTGAATATCTTATGGACTATCAGAAGATACAATAAATCTATCTTGGAAGATGTACAGCCAGAATGTTCCTTAAAAGGGAGGATGTCAAGACTTTTTCTCATGTACTTTGGACATGTTTCAAGGGAGACCAGTCCTTGGAAAAGGACATAATTCCTGGTAAAATAGAGGGTCGGTGAAAAAAGAAGACCCTTAATGAAATAGATTGCCACATGGGCTAGAAAAGAAGTGGTCAAGCATAATACAATGTGTGAGGGTGTCCCAGGACTGGACAGAGTTTCCATCTGATGTACATAGAGGTGCCATGAGTTGGAACCTACTAGACGGCCCCTAAAAACAAGGTTAATAAAGGTGAGGAGACTCACTCTATTTGAACTCCCACTACAGGGCATATTGCCACTCCCTTGCCATGTATCTTCTTAGCTTCTTACCCAAATTCCTTCTGAGAAGGTCCAGACTGAAATCACGCCAGATGAGGTGAGGATGGGTACACTAGAGGTAAGTGAGTTTGAGTAGAAACAAGAAGAAAAGTTTTGGGCTTTTTAAATATCTTTATGCATAGATAAGTTTATAAAGAACCATTCCAAAGTCTTGTCTGAGTTCTCCAAATTTCTCTAAAGAGAAGACTAGAAGTCACACAAGAATCCCTGGTGACTTAGTGGATTATGTGTTGGGCAGCTGGCCACAAGTTCAGCAGTGTGAAACCACCAGCCACTCTGTAGGAGAAAGATGAGTCTTTCTACTCTCAAAAGATGAGTCTTTCTACTCTCAAAAGATGAGTCTTTCTCCTCTCATAAGAAGAATCTTTCTACTCTCAAAAGATGAGTCTTTCTACTCTCAAAAAGAATCACCATTTCACAAATACACCGGGGCAGTTCTACCTGGTCCTACAGGATCACTATGAATTAGCCTCACCACAATGCAAATGAGTAAGTTTGAGAGAAGTCAGACAAAAATGCTAAAGGCAGATTCTTCACAATGGGGTCACATCCAGCTATCACCATGCCTCCTCTGCACCCCGCTAGCAACTTATAATGGTCTCTCTCACGGTGGTTCCACATTAAAGAGAAATGTGATCTGTGTTGCTTTCCGACTCCATATCTTCAGAAAAAAGGTATAGTTTTCTTTCTTTGACATCTCAGAACTTGCCATTATACATAATTAGCACATAGTCGGCCTTCTATGAATATTTGCAAAGTAGGTGAATATTGTTCATAAGTTTTGAAATAGTTTATGGAATGGCCTTTGAGCATTGTTAGCCAAGGAATAACAATAACCACAACAAAACAGAACTATCATAGAGCAAGCACATTCAAGGGGGTTTCAAAAAGTTCTTGAACAAACTGAATATGTACATATGCATGGGATTAGCATTTAGATCTAAGTGACTGTATCAGGTAGATGTTATACAGTGAAACCTGTGAGCCTCGGAACTCAACAGCACTGCTTTGCTTTTCCATGTCTTGCAAGTTTTCCACCTTTCATAAGATGCGGTCTTACAACTTTTGTATCACTCACTATCTGTGGAAAATTATTTTAGATTTTTTCCTCGGGCAGGTTTCCAGCTTACACTAGTCCTGGCTTGTATAGGTTTTACTCTATATTCATTTTTCAGAAGAAGAAACTGAGGCATTATGATAAATTAATTCAGCTGCCACTGAAAAAAACCCTAAGTTTATTTGCATCCCAAACCTATACCTTATTCATCTCACATTCCATGCCGGAAAATACATTTGAATCTGCTTAATAAAAAGGAAATAAGCTGTTTCTTCATTCTTTTAAGGGAAATGACTTGCAACATTTACATTACAAAGGTAACAAAAACATTTGAAAATCTTCTGACTGTACAATAAGTTGTTCATGAATGCCTGTCACAGAGATGAAATATTTTTTTAATGTCACAGGTCATAGCCTCCGCCCCCCAATAAAACAATAAAACATCTGTTGTGTCCAATGGCAAATCTTTCCATTGGAGATTTCCCATGTGTGCATTCTTGATTGTCCCTGAATCTCTGAGGTTGCTGACCATTGCCTGAAGTTGATCTGACTCCGGTGGTCCCAGGTGTGCAGAGTAGACCTGCTCCATTGGGGCTTTCAGAAATCGATCATTAGATCTTAACTGACAAGGCCACTTGGAGTGGGTTTGAACCAACATCCATCTAGGGTAGTGGTTAAGCGCTTAACCCTTTGCCTACTGAAGGATTCCTTAGCCAGAAATGTCTCAGCAAATTATCCCCTGAGGAATGCTGCCACATAGCGTGCTGGTGTGAGATTGGTTTCCCAATGCCAGCAATTGAAAGGAGGGAGGAAGTGAAAAGGAAGGAGTCTGGTCAGCCACTGCTTTTCACATAATTACCCCAAACAACAAACTCTCTGTGCAGACCCTGCAGGAAGGCCGCCCCAGCCTTTGTGAAAGAAGGGCTTTCTCTTCATTCTTATGAGATCTTGCAATCACAAAGAGTAGGGGAAGCCAACTGTAACACACCTCCATGGTGTTGGGGAGGGGAGCCAGCCTCCACTGGCTATGCTTTATCTCCTATCGAAAAGCAATACATGCAGTGCACCCGAAAACTTTTACACACTGGATTTAGTTAGATGTCTTTTGTGAGGCCAAGATCAGAGGAAGAAAATGCAGAAATGAACACTACTTACTGAGCAATGACTAATTTTTCATATATATAATTGCATACTGTTTCTTCAAGGAGCCCTGCAATTTTGAAGAAAATGATCCTCAGTGGTTTTCCAGTGGTCACTTTGCTAAGAAACAGCAATGCCAAAATTTGAAACCAGGATTTGAGAAAGAGTTTGGCATTGTCTCCTACAGAGTTCAAGAGAAGAATCAATATATAAAAATGTATTCCATTGTAAGAGCCCCCAATAAAATGATTTTAAAAAGAGATAGAGCGAGAGAGCCACCCCCGCTACACCCAAAAAAGTATTCCATGAATTTAGGCTATCATCTCCCGGGGCAAAATTCAAGAGCTGCAAAACTTAGATCAAAGGTTGGGTGAGACCTTCTAATTGGAAAAAAAAATCACAAATAGAAGATGAATTTTATGCGTTGATTCATTTCATAAAAACAATAGCTCTAGATTGAGCACCGATACACACAAGATTCCATGTTAGGTGGTGTGAGTACATAAATATGAATAAACTCCACAATTGGCGTATGTGTGGATTGTGATAAGAGTTGTATGAGCCCCAATAAAATGATTAAAAAACTAAAAATAAAAGGCTTATAATAGAAACTTAAAATAAATAAATATAATAAACTCTGTTCTATATCTTCCAGAATTTACAATCTGGTAAGAGTGCTTCACAAAAAGCCCTGCGCCCCATGGGTAAGCACTCAGCTGCTTACTTAGAGAATGGCAGTCCCAGGGGCAGCAGTTCCTCTGGAGAAATCTGCTCCTTAGAAGCCCTATGGAGCAGTCACACTCTATTTTACAGGGTTGCTCTGAGTTCAAACTGACCACATGTCACAAAGCAACAACAGAGACGGTGGTATTTCTGTGCCGAGAGGGGGAAAAAAACTGTAAGAGATCTTAGTATTCACAGAGTTCATTGGCTACCTTTCCTATAACCCTAAATTAAAGGTTTTCAATTTAATAGAAAGTTATTTGTAGATCTGTCTCCATTACCAGATTACAAAATCCTGAAGAACACAGACTGTGTCTTATTGATGCATAATGCAAAGCACAGTACCTCGAGCAATAATCATAGTATCATAAACATTTCTAGCATTGCATGCAATTGAACTGATCAGAAAGAAGAAATGTTTGGGGTTTCTATCTCTTAGAAGTAATTTCTGCCTTGTGGCCGAGATGCATACCAATATCCAAATAAATGTACATGAGCTCTCTTACATTTCCCAGCATCCTTGCAGCTAGGAATGGCTCCGTGACTAAACTGTGTTACTGGGTGTCACAAATGATAAAGCTTTTGACCAATAGCTAGAAGGGTAGCAGTTCAAACCCACCCAGAGATGTCATGGAAGACGAGCATGGCCAACTCCTCCTGAAAGATCCTAGTCTTGAAAGCCCTTTGAAGTGCACTCTACTCTGTACACCCGCCCCCATGAGCTGGAGCTAACTCCACCACAATCAAGAATCTGTGATAGTTGTGGACAAGGAGCTGTAAAGATACACCACATAGGTGTTTGTGGGACAAGTATTTAAACCGTCAGCTCCTCTCTTCCTTCGCTTTGGGTGACTAACGATGCTCCAAGGAGGAGCCTCCATCACTCTGGATCTCTGCACGCCTATGGGGATGCCCTCTCCCTTCCATTGACACCTGTTGAAAAGGATGTAGTCAGAGTAAAAAAGTAACCTTTTATGTGTTAGGCCATCAAGGTGTTGGCTTACCTTTTTACTGCAACGTAACAGTGTGTCCTCACTAAAATAGTCTTTCATTGCCATCTTGAAACAGGTATTATACCCAGGTCTAGCTCTGTGCCTCTCAGGGGAAACTAACCCCTGAGGTGAATTCAGAAAATGAATCGTGTCAATTTAAGGAAAACTCAGGGAAGTATAATGGAACCAACTCTGGCTTAGAAAGGGCTCTGGGTTTTCCAATTGTGCTTAGGGAACCCTCACAGCGTTACCAAGGCTCTGAGAGCCGCTGGAGAAGCTAAAAGAAGAGAGGGCTTAGTCTGAACCCTTCGTGGAAAAGCTTCTGGTTTTTCTATGTTTTCCACTGGGATCTGTGAGAGATTTTATCTGTCACAAAGGAACAACTTCCACTTGCCTTTAGTTTGATAAGATACACGGAGACCCGTATGTGTCAGAGTACAACTGGAGTCTCAAGGCTTTCAGTGACAGATTTGTCAGAAGTGAATCACTGGGTCTTTATTCTGAGCATCTGAGTGGATTCCACCAGCCAGCCTTGCAATTAGCCGCCAAGGGCATTAACTATTTGTGACAGCCAGGGTTTCCCTGTGTCCAAGGGCTTGGCTTTTAATCATATGCTTTTTAAGGTTGGAAATTATTGCTAAACCATCGGGCGAGTCTACAAAGGAGAGCAATAGATAAAATCAAATGGTTTTCACTGGGTAAAAAAAAACAAAAACAGGATTGAGGCAGAGACTTTACTTTTAAGTCATCTTTGTTTTCCAAAGAGTATCTCTAGAAACACGGTGTTCATCATTGCCTTCCAAATGAGCTGCTCCAATTTTTCTTTCTGGATGGAGATATGATGTCCTCAGAATTCTAAGACAATTACTTTCACAAGGTATTAGCTACCTGAAAGAGGTCTGATATTGAGCTTTAGCCTTTTAACCCGATTCTTTCATCTACCTTGATCAGATCACATTATCTCTAAAGTTTTTTTTCCCTTGCTTGAAAAAAATAAAATAGCCAAAGAGAGGGTAGGGAAAATAAATAATAATACTTACCCTACTTATCCCATAGTGTGGCTGTGAAGATCAAATAAAACCATAGATGAGAAAGGTTTTGACCATTTCATGAGTATTTGTACATCGAGAACTAAAGATCCCCTGAGAAAATCACACACACACACACACACACACACACACACGCACACACGCACACACACGCACACACACACACACACACACGCACATCAATCAATAACTTCAGTGGGCTGTTAACGTTCAGTTTCTTGAACTCAATGCAAGGCATTATTTAGCTCCTTCCAGAGCGAGGAACCCTGTCCCACATCAAGTGCACAATGGGGCCTTCAGACAACATTAAGAAAACAGACTGGGACTGATACACTGTGTTCTTGCTTTCATTGGAGGGGATATAAACCAAAGGGAGCTATTTCACTCTTTAATCATAAGTTATTTCCTTTTTGGTGCTATTAAGGGGGCCCTGAAGTAACCGCTTTCACTGAGAAAAGTTATGTAGGCAACTAGCTAAGATCCTTATTGCCCTGTTGTCCAATTCCCTAAACAGTGGAGGAAATAAGTAACGCGGAGATAGACTACTGACCCAGGTTTCCTCTTAATATTCAAAGTCCAAATTAAAATCTGCTCCTTTCAGGCTCACTGATTCCTATGATGACTTAAAAAGGTCAGAGAAAAATTATGTAAAGTGTGCACACATGCAAATATACACAAGTATACCTCGATTTACCTTCTTTTTAAAAAATCTTACTTGACATACTTAATGCTCTCACCCTTGCGTAATCTGTTTGCTAACTTTACATTTTCAACAAATGTCAGCATACCCTTCAGAACCGAAGCAATTACTTCCTATATGCCTGACACTCGGACAACCAACACCCAAGGAAGGTAAAGACTCAGCCTCAGAGAGCAAGGAAATCCCAAAATAGAAACCAGGGATTCTGGCTTGCCAGGCAGCTTTGGATTTTGGCACTCCCCATAACAGAATGCCATGGAAAATTCCCAGCCCACCACCCTTGGCTATGGGTTCATCTGAAAAGTGTCCTCGTTCTAATTCCTCTTATAAAGTTCCACAACTTTAAACAGTCCCTTGAGTCTTTTTTTTTGTTCTTTATCTTGTTGCTCAGATACACTTACCCAGGGATATTTTTTCTAGTAGGTAGAGATAGCTCTGAAAGAAGTCACTGCGAATGGCTCTGTGAAGGATAAAGGACATGCTATGTCGACAGAGTTCATCATCAGTCTTCTGCCAGCGGGATCTAAAGGCAAAATGGGCTCCCAGGTGAGCCATCGTGAAGGGAGATGAGAATTATTCCTACAAGGGAAGAAGTTTGCCTGGTTGTTTCTTTGAATTGGGCTTCTCTTCCTACTTGAACTTGAGACTGTCATTTTAAACCAGCTCCCTGTCCATATCAGGACAGGCTGTCATGGGATGTGTGGGGAGGAGGGGTAGCAGACATGGGGAGGTCAGTCTCTTGGCACATCCACCATCTGATTGCCTGGGTGACACCACTCCAATTCAGCAGGTGCTAAGTAAAGATAAAAACCGGCTGACTGAGCTCCTGCTTCATCCATGGAAAAGCATGCCTGGCCCCTCCTTTCCCTGCCATTTCAAACCGGCACCAGCCCATCCTGCTCACACCCAGAATAGTTGCTTTAATTTGATGCCTAAATTGGAGTAGCCTAATTTCCATTTCAAAGAGTTGTGAATATTTTGCAAGAGATCCTATTCCCTGATTTCCATCACTCCTCCTGGAACATTGAATCCTCAAGTTACAAGGGCCCTTCAAAGTCATTGTAGCCACCACACCCTTTCATCAGTACAACCTCACTCCAATCATTTCATTGAGATGGAGATGTGCTTCCCATTTTGATGGATCTACAAGAGAAGCCGTTCTTTGTAAGTCTGTTTTGATGCTAAATACACTGTCAGTGAATTCTGTCAGTAAATTCGTTCATCCAGCTTGCTCTATACATTTAGACACACACACATGCAGCTATTTCTTCCCCAAGGCATATTGTAGCTATGCATTTCCTCATCAGTGCATTTGGTTTCTGCACTAGATAACTTCTAACTGCTCCTCCAGATACACTTTCCACTCTTTTCACCCTACTGTGTGTGTTCCAAGAAGTTGACTGGTCTTGACCATATCCATAGACTCCTTTGCCCTTTGGCTTCCAGTTGAATTTAATCAATGGATATAGTCAGGAGGAGCCTGCAAAAAAAAAATAGGTCAAGATATTCATTATCCTGGCACCTTCCCTATGGAGATGGCAGAAACTGATTACATCCCTTAAAACACAAATAGCTTCTCTTGGCTCTGGTAACTCCTTCCTCCCCTTACTTCAAACTTTCCAGTTGAGCATCAAGTCAGCTCCAACTCCCGCTGACCCCAGAGTCGTAGTATGCTCCAAAGCATTTTCAAGGGCTGATTTTTGTCCGGAAGTAGATCTCCAGGACTTTCTTCCCAGGTGTGTCTTGTTGGACTGGACCTCCAAGCCTTTGATGGACAACTGAACATTTTAAGCTTTTGTACCACCCAGGGTCTCATGCTTCCAGGTGCTGAGGCTGCGATAAACCTGGGAGAAATGCGCCGTTTCTGGTGCTGTATCGTTATCTGTTGTGGAGTGATTGTGTCTCCAACAACATGGGCTATATTCTTAGCACCTGTCTGTGAATGTGTCCAGGTGTAGAAATAGCGTTTATTATGTTGATAAGGCACGCAATGGGGTAGAGAAGGTCTTAATCTCTTCTGGGTTATATCTTATTTGGGGGACACTGCACATGGATTTTGGACTTTCATTGTTCTCCTTAGCCCTCTGCAAACCATGTGTTCAGAATTTAAGCTCTAATACCATTCCCTCCTCTGGTCTTAAATTTTATTATAATCAACCTTTGGATCACACAGGCTGGTGAGTCTCTTCTGCGTGATCTTTGCGACACCTCATTGTGACGGCTGCCTGTTTGAAGACAAGCCCAGACACAATCACTTCTGTTAGTTGAGCACCATCTAATTTCTTCACCAAAGTTTTCTATAGCATTCATATATCCGGGATCTCTTCATGAGGCTATCGAGTTGGTCCATATCATAAGAACTAATTGTTCTTAGAGTAGGGCTACAATTAAGTATGAGCCCAAATCTATTCATATATGGATGTCCCTGGTTCACTTTAGAGAGATTATTAACATTTTCTTGAAGAGCATTATAAATCTTCTCCAGGAGGCATATGGTAATTCTATAGATAATTTCATTAATTTGAGATAATTTCATTAACTTGTATATTTTTCTTGAATTCTTTCAGTTTCTTATATACGGGAAGCATCCTTCCCTTTTGGTTTTCTAATTCTAGGTCCTTGAACATTTTGTTACAGTATTTGGTTTTGTCTTCTTGAACTGACCTTTGAATTTTTCTATTCAGTTTCTACGTCATCCTCTCTTCCATTTGCTTTAAATACTCTGTGATTAAGATCAAGTCTCTTCTGACATCCACTTTGATCTTTTCTTTCTTTCATGTCTTGTTAACGACCTTCTGTTTGCTTTGTGTGTGATGGTCTTCATATCACGCTAAAGCTCAGCTACTCTTCTATCTAGTGTTCAGTGTGTCACATCTGTTCTTGAGATGTGTTCATAAGTCGGGTAGGCTGCACTTGAGGTCATATTTTGGTGCTCATGGTCTTGTTTCATTTTTCTTCAGCTTCAATCTGAATTTATGTATGAACAATTGATGGTCTGTTCCTCAGTCTGCCGCTGATCTTTTTTAGCTATTGATTTTAATCTAAATTAGCTTTCTTAATAATACCATAAGTTGGTTTTGTGCTAAAAATAGAATCTCTACTAACAATAATTCCTCCCACCTCCTTTTTATTTGATACACCATCATGAGGATTGAGATAAAATAGGTGATATCAAAAGGAACAAGAAAACTTCAAATGATAGCATTTCATGGTGTTAAGAAGGAAGCCTCTTACCTGAAATAAAAAAGATCTGATTGAATTAGAAACTCATTTCTACCACTGAATATCTTGATAATTTAATTAGTCTCTCTGAGTCTTGCCTTCCTCCTCTGTAGCATGAAGTTGATGGTCATTTATAGACCTCATATGATTGTTATGATGATTAAATAAATATTCCAAGTAAAATGCCACAGCACCTGGCATACAGTACCTGTTCAATAAATGCTGGTCATTTTTCTTATGGAGTAACTGTGTGGTGTAAACTGTTAACACACAGCTTCTTTAAAAAAATTTTTTTGTTTTTGGTTTTTACTCAGCTTCTAATGAAAGGTTGGAAGTGCCATATAGCACCTTAGAAGAAAGGCCCGGTGATTTACTTCTGAGAAAACAAGCCATTAAAAACCCTGCGGAGCACTATTCTACTATGAAATCCCACGATAATCATGGGATTACCATGATTCAAGTTGACGCAATTGCAATTGATTACTATTATTACAATTCGTGGAAGGAAGCTGAGGATAAGTTAGAGGTCCTAAAAACACCTCATGTCTATCTAGCTTTTCTTGAGCTATATTCAAAATGACACTATTTTATATCATGCAATTTCACCACATACCTAAGAGAGTATTTATATACAATGTAATTGAAAGCTGAAGAAAAAAGCTCATTGTCTGTACTTGGAATATCCTGTGGCTATATGGAAAACTAATTAGCAGCAGCAGAAAACTAATGGAAAACTTGTATTCGTCAACACATCTAACAGGAATCAGGTTCTTAACCCCAACATCTTAGCTATGTTTTGATAACCCCTCATGAACTGAAAAGGTCAAGATGTTTGGTCCTAGGAGAGCTTCTGGCAATCACTGACTCCAGCCACTCAGTCTCCTTATTTGGCTAATTCTATCGGCAAGGGTCTCATTTTAACAAAACTCATTTTTCTACTGTACAATAGAAAAGGCTCATTAAGTTTTCTATATGTCAGATCCATAATTTCTATATTTCAGATCCATAATTCCTGAGTGTGGATGAAAGCCTGATAGGTTTATACAGAATGCCTTTGTCAGAGTTTGTTTATCTCTGTGGATCACAGTCGATTTTATGAATAGTTCTCTTTCTATTGTAGCTTGAACCAGTTTCTAGCTCATTGAGTTTGTTTCCTTGTGCCAATAAAATTTTTCTCTCACACCTGAACCACCATTTACGACCACTTCACACCCTTCTTGATCATATTCATAGTAAGGTGATTGAGGGAAGGCGGTTATGATAAAGATCTCGAGTGTGCACAGGCATCTAGTTTCCAGGCAGCAAAGGAAAACCATGGGTGTGAAGGCAGGACATACAATTGCATCAAGAGAAAAAGGAAACCGTGCATTTATCCAGGGGGGCTGCCTTCTCACAGGGGCCCATGGTGAGGAATGAACTGCTGTCAAAAGTAAGAAAGGAAAAGGAAGTAAAATGCCAAATAGACACATAATCAGTAGCACAACTAAAGTAGATATTGGTGCAATCCACTCAATATAAAATCCTTCGGACAACAGAAAAGGGGGTGAAGGGAGACGTTGGAGAGGGAAAGACATGACAAGATAATAATCTATAAATTATCAAGGGTTCATGAGGGAGCGGGGAGTGGGGAGGGAGGGGGAAAAAGGAGGACTTGATGCAACGGGCTTAAGTGGAGAGCAAATGCTTTGAGAATGATTGGGGCAGGGAATGTATGGATGTGCTTTACACAATTGATGTATGTATGCATTGTGATAAGAGTTGTATGAGCCCCTAATAAATCATTTTTTTTACTCCTGAAGTTTTGGATAAATTCAGCACACATATTTTTCATGCACTCATATATTCATCCTTGGTAAATATCTAAGAGCAAATAGGAAGCTGAAATCTGGGCAGTATTCAAACACAGATGTCAGCCAGGACTGCTCTAAAATCAAATACCTAGACCAGGAAGCTAGATATTTGGGGATTAACAGGCAAACCTCTCAGGAATGAGACCTTTGGCCCCGAACAAGGTAGAAGAAAGGAGGAAGCTGAACTTGACACCGATAGCAAACTAATACTAGAGGGAGCATGAGCTTGAGAAAGGAGGCTAAAGCTTTGCCTGCCAGTAGTAAATTTGGGAGGAAAAATGGAAATTCACTGGTCTCCATTGTAGCTTTGGATGGGGTGGGGGTGGAGGAGCCCTGATGGGGGTTGTACACTAAAATGTATGCTTCATTAAGTACTCCTACCACAAACTGCTCTCAGATAAATCTGAGGTTTGAATTTGTATGAGTCAGAATGGACTCCATGGCAGTTGGTTTTGGATGCACCTAATCTAAAGTCAAATATTATAGTGGTTCCATTCTGGAAGTCCAAATTGGTTTCCCAGCAGAAGAAAATATTATTTTTTCTGAGGGACTCAAACCCCACTCCCAATGAGTTGATTCTAAGCACCCTCAACTCAGTGCCCTTTGATACAGGTTAAATCTAACAAAATATAAGCTCACACTTAACAATTACCAAATACCAAAAATGAAGGGGGAAAAAAAGTGAATGACGAATGCTTCTGTTTTCTGAACACTATGCTTGGAGCTGACCCTACCACCAAAAACTATTAAAATAAAATTATATAATACTTTAAACTGAAATTCAATGGAGAGGATAAAATAAAGATTTTTTTTTTGGACAAAGATAACTGTTGACTAATAGAAGAATGATAAAGAAATCTACTTTGGGAAGAAGAAATTTTAAAATAGCGTAGAGAGCTCTCTGACAAATACATTCAAATATGTTGAGTTGGCTTTAGATAAAGTCAGTCTCACAAAAGAGCCAAGATCCTTTCTTTATAATCTTAGCAACAAGACAATGGGTTTCCTCGTCCAAATACCACACAGATAAACTCCGGGTAGACTGAAGACTTCAATGTGAGAGGCAAAGTTCTAAAACTCTTTGAACTAAGTTATAGGGAAGCATCCTACTGATACTGGAATAAAATAGGGTCTTTTAAGACACAAAATCAAAGACAGTGAAATGATTAGCTATATTAAATTAGACAAATGAACTTTTTTTCATGAAATAAGCCATAAAGAAAGTGAAAAGCCAAGCCACAAATAGATAAAAACTATTTAAAGCATCAATAATCAATAAAAATGACTATATTAGATACAGAAATACATACCAAAGCCCAAACCCACTGCCATTGACTCAATCTTGACTCATAATGACTTCATGTAGGCTCTCTGAGACTATGAATCCTTATGGGAACAGGGGAGCGTGAACCAGACTTTCTGGTTTGCAGCCCAACACCTAACCCACAGCACCCCCAGGGCTCCTTAGATATATCATTAGTTTCAATAAATAATGAAGAATAAAACATATAATCCAGTAGAAAAATAGAGGAAAATCCAATGTTTCACAAAGAAATAAGTATAGATGTCAGTGAACATTATTTTAAATGTTCACATCATTAACAATCATGTGCCGTCTCATCATAATGGATGAAACACCAGATTGGCAAACATTAAAATCTGAATGCCAAGTGTTGGTGAGGGTATGGAGCAGTAGCAATCGTAATATACTCTTTCTTTTTTGAAAACCGACCATTTGCAAAGCAATTCGTCATTACCTTAGAGAGTTAATGATGTCTGTACTCCAGACAAAATTATTTCATTCTGAGGAGTAAACCTTAAAATAACTCTTGCACATGTGGACCAGGAGATATGTATAAGAATGTTCAAAGTAGTTTTGCTTACAATACCAGAAGAAACACAAATAAATAAAAAAGCAAACAAAAACCCAGAAGCAACCCAGATGTCCAACAACATGAAAAATGCCAAATGTCATTCACTTATATATTTAGATATCTTCATGCAAGGAAAGATCACACAGATTCTGCAAGAGGACAGTGCTGTGGTGGTATGGTACTCTAGTGACCTTGCATGTACAAGCATACCTCTGAGATATTGTGAACTTGGTTCTAGGCCACTGTAATAAGCATGTCACACTCTGATTTTAGGGGTTTTTTCTTCCAATTTCCCAGAGTGATGAGGAGAAACATAAACAACTTAAAATACACACACACACCAAAAAAAAATTTTCCCAGAGCATATAAAATTTATGTTTACACTATACTCTAGTTTATTCAGTGTATAATAGCCTTGTGGAAAAGTCTGCAATATTGTGAGAATTACTAAAATGTAACAACGAGACAGAACATGAGCCCATGTGGCTTCCAGGGCTGGACATTATATTCTGGAGAGCTACCCTGATCCTTAGATTAAGGAGATCTTTAAGGAGCATGATAAGGGGGATGAACTAGCTCATGTTCTGGTTTGATCAGAAACCAGGTTAAAATGGCAATATTTCATTGCAGAACCTTGATCCCAGCTTAACATTTTTTTTGTAACTTGGTGTGTTAGTCCTAGAGAAACAAATCCATAGAAACACAAATGTGTATAAGAGAGAGTTTTATATAAAGGGTAATTAATTGTACATTAAGAAAGCATCCCAGCCCACTCCAGTCCAAGCCCATAAATATTAGCCCATATGTCCAATACCAATCTATAAAGTCCTCTTCAGACTCACAAAGCACATGCAATGAGGCCAAATACAGGACTATCACAAGCCAGTGGGTAGAAAATCTTTGTGTCCAGTGGTGTTGTAAGCATCTCAGGGTTGGCAGGGTTCTCTAAGAGGCTTCTTCGGCTTCAGAAGTCTGGTTGCCTCAGGGTAGGTCCATGTGGCTTCTCCAGCTTCAGGCACTAGAGTGGTTCCAGGTGTCTGTCAGCAGAGCTAGAGGGTATCTCCAGTCTCCAAGGAGGACAATCAGCCATTCCCAGAATTCTCAAGAGAAGGCCATGCCCACACAGAGGTCTCCTTGGCTATCTCTGGACTGACAGTCTAGACTCCACCTCTACCATCTTAATCCTCCAATTGACACCAGATTAGGTAATTACCACACTTGGAAATAGCATCAGCTCATCGCTGGGCAGGAGAAATGGCCGAGTGCTTAGCGTAACCATTCATACAATACAGCACAAGCAGGGAACTAACGGAGAGGTCTGCAGGGCCAAGCCTCATGGCTGCTACATCAAGAAGAATGCACTACAGAGGACAGCAGTGAAGATACAGCCCAGGGAGAGGGGTAGGTCTTCCCAGACCACACTGGAGCAAACTAAGAGGGGAAGAGAGAGAGAGAGAGAGAGAGAGAGAGAGAGAGAGAGAGAGAGAGAGAGAGAGAGAGAGAGAGAGAGAGAGAGAGAGAGAGAACAGCCCACCAAGCTTCAAGACAACATGGAGCAGCCAATGCACTGAGAGGACCATAGTGTTGGCCTCACCACTGACCCACAGCGCTATAGAGGGAAGCACCGGAGACAGAGTGCAGGAATTGTGTGGGTCTGAAAAACACACACAACAGGGCATAACACGGAATGCAATGAAGCAGCAAGGGGAGGAAAGCAACAAAGTCCCTGAGGAATTCTGAAAACAGACTTCGGATTCGCGGGAGTGCAGGGTTGGTTACTGACTGCATCGGACCCAACCAGAAAACATTCTTAAGGGTCAGCAGATAGACTTGGAACTATTCATAGGCTTTTTTTCTCTTTCTTTTTTTTTTTATGTCTATCAATATAGCGAGGCGAAAACAACAGGACCGATGGTTCAAGGTGGATAGAGGAGAAGGGGTGGTGAGGGAAAGGAAAAGGGTGGGGGCGGGCAAAAAACCCAGGGACAAGGGAACTATGAGACATATAAAATCGATGGCCAGGAGGGTATAGAATGCCTGGTGGGGTCGGGTCAAGTGCAACGTAGCCAAGAAGAAGTATAGAGAGCAGAATGAAGGTGGAACGTAATAGTGGAACAGGAGGAAAGTAAAAGGAAATAGAGGAAAGAACTCAGAGGCAAAAGACATTTATGGAGGTATAAACATGTAAATATATAATGATAGAGATATAGGTGTATGTACATATATTTATAGGTTAAGTATTAATGTAGCAGATGAACATTTGGCCTCTACTCAAGTCTTGCCCCAATGCAAGAACACTTTGTTCTAATTACCCAGCATTCTGTGATACTCACCTTCCTGACATGATTGCTGAAGATAAAATGGGTGCATAGCAAATGTGGTGAAGAAAGCTGGTGATGCCCAGCTACTACAGCTATTACAAGATATACCATCTGAGTTCCTAAAGGCTTGAAGTTAAACCAGCAGCCATCTATCAAGGAAGCAACAAAGCCCACGTGGAAGAAGCACACCAACCTGTGGGATCACAAGATGTAGATGGGATCAGGTATCAGGCATCAGAAGACCCAAAACAAACAATCATATCAATGCAAATGAGGGGAGGCAGAATGGAAACTCAAAACCCATCTGTAGACAATTGGACATCCCCTCACAGAAGGGTTACAAGGAAGGGATGAGCCAACATGGTGCAGTACAGCACCAAGGGAACAGAGTTCTTTAATGCTTTCCCACCCCCACTATCATGACCCTAGTTCTAGCTTTCAAATCTGGCTGACCAGAACATATATAGATAAGAACTCTCAACAACTGGAATCCAGGACAGATAAACCCCTCAGGAATAGTAATGAGAGTAGCAATATCATAAGGTGGGGTGAAGGGGGAGAAAGAAGAACTGATAGCAATGATAAACATACAACAACACCCGCCAGGGGGACAATCAACAGAAATGTGGGTGAAATGAGACAGTAGATACTTTAAGATATGAAAATAATAATAATTTATAAATTTTCAAGGGTATAAGAGGGTAAGAGAGGGGGAGGAAGGGGAAAAGGAGGAGCTGATACCAAGGGCTCAAGTAGAAAGGAAATGATTTAGAAATGATGATGGCAACATATGTACATATGTGCTTGATACAGTTGATGTGTGGATTGTTAAAAGTGCTGTAAGAACCCTCAATAAAAATGATTTATTAAAAGTTTTTTTAAAAGGTTGATGGTTCAAATCTATGTAAGGGCAATTCAAAAGAAATCTTAACAATCCACATTGACAACCCTGTGTAAAATTTCTACTGTATATATCAGAGGTCACCATGAATTGAAATCTACTGGTTTTTATGTTTGTTTATTTGTTTGTTTGTTTATCATCTGCCACACTCAGAGAACTGTCTGTGGTCCTAGTCTCGAGATTATAGCTGTAGAATGCAGCAAGGTAGCTGCAGAATTCACCTGAGCTGGGTTCCTGATTCAACAAAACACACACACCATAATAAAAATAGGAAAGAAGTTACTCAACATAATAAAGGGCATATATACAAAATCAACACTCAACATTAGCCCAATGAAGACAAATTGAAAACATTCCCCTTGGGAGTGGGAACCACACGAGGATGCCCTTTATCGTCACTCCTATAACGACATTACGCTGGGAGTCTTAGCAAAATGTTTAAGGCAAGAAAGAAAATACAAAGGCACCTAAATTGGCATGGAAGCAGTAAAATTCTCTCTACTTGCAAGTAGTATGGTTCTAACTATAGAAATTCTCAAAGACTTGCAAAAAAAATTGTGGGGAGTACGTAATAGATTCAGCAAAATGGCAGGGTATGAGATCAACATCAAAAATCAACGTAAGCTTTTCCCCGGCTGCTGACCCCAGCCGGGCTCCTGAGCAGTCTTTCAGGGAGGTCAAAGTTTTACATTCAGGAGCCCATAAATAGCAAACTTGATTGGCTGAAGGTTGGGCTGACCTTGGGCACCACAGTCTTCCTGTGGGCCTATCTCATCAAGCAACATAATAAAGATGTTTTAGAGTATAAAAGAAGAAGTGGGTTGGAATAAACTATTGAAATACTGATACAGTCTGCTCCATGTAGTGATTGCAGGTATTCTTTTGGATTCACCAATCTTTTGAAAGTAAATGAAAAAGAAAAGTTATTTGTGAAAGTATATCTCAGCATTTGTGGGTTACTTCATTATGTGAAACAAATTAAAATGTTTCCTTATTCTTCAAAAAAAATCAACTTGATTCCTTCATGCTATAAAAGAGAACTCTGCAAAGGAAATCAGGAAAACAATACAACTACAAAATATTACTACTATTACTACCAAAAAAGAAGAAGAAAACTCCAGGAGATCTATGCAAAGGAAAGAATATACAATGCTCATGTGTAGGAAGACTTGACGTTGTCAAAATTTCAGTGCTACCCACAGTGATCTACATATGTGTTCAATGCTGATGCAGATTGCAACATCATTCTCTTTTTTGATACTTTTATTGAGGGCTCTTACATATTTTATCACAATTCATACATGCCTCCAATGTGTCAAACACATTTTCACATATGCGCCATCATCATTTTCAAAACATTCTCTTCCCACTTGAGCCCCTGATATCAGCTCCCCATTTCTTCCCCCTCACAAACCCTTGATAAGTTATAGATTATTTTTTCCATATCTTGCATCATCCTCCATCACCCCTCACCCACTTTTCTGTTATTCGTCCCCCCTGGGAGGGGGTTCTAGTTTTAGTCTTGTGATCAATTCCCCCTTTTCCCCCTCACCCTCCCCTAATCCTCCTGGTATCTCTGCTCTCCTTGTTGGCCCTGAGAGGTTTATCTACTCTGTATTCCCTGTGTTGCAGGCTCTTATCTATAGCAGTGTGCATGTTCTGGTCTAATCTGATTTGTAAGGTAGAATTGAGATCATGATAGTGGGGGAAAGGAAGCACCAAAGAACTAGAGGAAAGTTGTATGTTTCATTGGTGGTACATTACACCGTGACTGGCCCATCTATTCCCTATGACCCCTCTGTGAAAGGATGTCCAATTGTCTACAGATAGGCATTAGGGCTCTACTTCAGGCCCCCTCCCCCCACCAATTCACATTGATTATGGTTTTATCCTGGGTCTGATGCCTGATGTCTGATACCTGATCCTATCTATATTTCATGATCACACAGGTTGGTGTGCTTCTTCCATATGGACTTTGTTGCTTCTGAGCTAGATGGCCGCTTGTTTACCTTCAAACCTTTAAGACCCCAGACGCTATATCTTTTGATGGCCAGGCACCATCAGCTTTCTTCACCACATTTGCTTATGTACCCATTTTGTCTTCAGCAATCATGTCAGGTAGGTGAGCATCACAGCTCACTTGCATAAAGAATGAAAGAGAGACGTGAAACATTTGCTATTGATGAGCAAGAATTTCAGCCTCAGTATAGATTACAATTCAATGTAAAGAAAACCAAAATTCTCATAACTGGACCAGTAGGTAAGATCCTTATAAGTGGAGAAGAGATTGATATCAAGGATTTCATCTTGCTTGGATCATTCACAATGGTTACTCATGGAAGCAGCAGTCATGAGATCAAAGGATACATTGCAATGGGTAAATATACTGCACAAGATTTTTCTTTTTTTAATTATTTTATTGGGGGCTCATACAACTCTAATCATGATCCATACATCCATCCATTTGTCGAGCACATTTGTACATTCATTGCCCTCATCATTTTCAAAACATTTGCTCTCCACCTAAGCCCCTAGCATCAGCTCCACATTTCCCCCTCCCTCCCTGCTCCCTCCTCTCTCATGAACCCTTGATAATTTATAAATTATTATTATTTTGTCATATCTTACACTGTCTGGTGTCTCCCTTCACACAATTTTCTGTTTCCCATCCCCAGGGAGGGGGTTATATGTAGATCTTTGTAATTGGTTCCAACTTTCTACCCTGTCCTCCCTCCACCCTCCCGGTACCGCCACTCTCACCACTGGTCCTGAGGGGTTCATTTGCCCTGGATTCCTCATGTTTCCAATTCCTATTGCACAAGATCTTTCTAATGTGTTGAGAAGCAAGGATGTTTCTTTGAGAACTAAGGTGCTAAAGCCATGGCATTTCCAGTAGCCTCATAGGCATGTGAAAGTTGGGGATTGAGTAAGAAAGACTGAAGAAAAAAATATGCATTTGAACTATGGTACTGGTGAAGAATAATGAAAGTACCATAGACTGCCAACAGAAAAAATAAATCTGTTTTGGAAGAAGTACATCCATAATGCTCATTGGAGGGAAGAATACTGAGAGTTCATCTCACATACTTTGGACCTGCTATCAAAAGAAATGAGTCCCTGAAGAAGGACATAATACTTAGGAAATGGAGGGACAGCAAAGAAGAGGAAATCCTTCAACAATGGCTGCAAGAATGCAACAAGGTTTTCAAGCATAAGAGCAATGGTGAGGAGGGTGTAGGACAGGTAGGTATTTCATCCTGTTGTACATAGGATCACTTTGAGTCAGAACTGACTCAATTGCACTAAACAGCAGCAACAACATGGGCAGCTGTTCTTTGATAGAGGGTCAAGCACATTAATTAGGGTAGAGAGAGTCTCAATAAATGGATATCGATTTGCTGAAGAATGAGACAGGATTGGAAGCTCACTCCATATACAAAAATGAACTTACAGTAGATAAAAGAACCTAGAAATATTTATGTCACCAAGGAAAAAATAGGGGCAAACTTAAGGGCCCTAAAACATGACATAAATATACTACCAAACATTATGAAAATCTCAAAAACAGTAAAAGGAAATCTATGGTAGTCCTCTTAAAAAATCAGACACTTATGTGTATGAAAATATTTCACCCAAAGAGTAAAAAGAGAACCAACACACAGACTGGGAAATTCTTTTGGCAATAACCTATCAGCTGACTAATCTAAAACATTTACAGACAACTTCAATGCTAGTAAAAGAAAAATAAGACAATCCAGTTAAAAATTGGGCAGAGGATCTGAAAAG
The DNA here is from genome assembly GCF_050624435.1 of Tenrec ecaudatus. Lineage (NCBI taxonomy): Eukaryota > Metazoa > Chordata > Mammalia > Afrosoricida > Tenrecidae > Tenrec > Tenrec ecaudatus. Next base: position 182,588,892 of record NC_134530.1, on the reverse strand, counting down.
ACAGTTCACCAAAGAAAACATCCAAGAGGCAAAAATGATATGAAGAAATGTTGATTAGGATTAGCCATTTGAGAGCTGAAAATTGAAATATAATACTAACATACAAGGTAAAAACAAACAAACAACAGGAAACAACAAATGCTGTGAGAGAACAGAACCCTCATACACTGCTGTGGGAATGTAATACAATGCAACCGCTGTGAAATGCAGTATGACACCTCCATCCAAAAATTGGAATACAAATTCCATATTGTTTGTTTGTTTGTTTTGGAATCCGTGCCATCCAGTCAGTTCTGACCCATTGTGATCCCAGGTACAACAGACGGAAACACTGACTGGTCTTGTGCCATCTTCCAAGACAGATGCTGTTCTTTGCTAGTACAGGGTACCGGCATATCCTTTACTGACATCATAGTTCAAATGCGTTATTTTTTTTAGTGTGCCTTATTCAATGAACAACTTTCACACACACATGAGGCTGTTGAAAAGACCATGGCTTGGGGCACCTTAGTCTTCAAAGTGATATCTGGGCCTTTCAGCACTATCATGAGCAACAGATATACCCAATGCAATAATAATTTGATTTCTTGACTGTTGCTTCTATGAGCATTGATTATGAATCCAAACAAGATGAAATCCTTGCCAACTTCAATCTTTTCTCCATTTATCATACTTATTGGTCCAATTGGGAGGATTTTTAGTTCTTTATATTGAGTGTAATCCAGGTTGAAGACTGCAATCCTTGATCTTCATCATTAAGTGCTCTGAATCCTTTCTACTTTTAGTAAGCAAGGTTCTGTGATCTGATATGACAGGTTGTTCATTGACAAATATTCCTCCATCCCTAATGATGTAGTCTTCTTCATATAGCACATCTTTTTAGATTATTTGATCAGTGTACAGATGGAATAAATTGAGCAGATCCAACTGTGACACACACTTTTCCTGATTTTAGTCCATTCAACAATCCCTTATTTTGTTTGAATGATTGCCTCTTGATTCATGAATAGGCTCTACATGAGTACAATGATGTGTGTGGAATTCCCATTTTTCTCAATGTTATCCATAGTTTATTATGAGTAATATCGTAAAATGCCTTTGCACAGTCAATAAAGCACACATAAATATATTTCTGATATTCTTTGCTTTCAGCCAAGATCCAGCAGATTTCAGCAGTGATATTCCTCTTGCCATGCCCTCTTTTGAATTCAGCTTGAATTTCTGTCGGCTTCCTATTGTGTTATCGCCTCAATCATTATTGTATTATATCCAGAAAATTTTTACTTACATTTGATATTAGTGATGTTATAGATAATTTCAGCATTCTATTGGATCACTCTTCTTTGAAATGGGTACAAATATGAGTCTCTTCCCATTGGTTGGTCAGGTAGCTGTCTTCCAAATTTCTTGGCATATGTGAGTGAGAGCTTCCAGTGCTTCACCAGGTTGGAAATATTTCAGCTGGCATACCAACAATTCCTAAAACCTCATTTTTTGGGGGAAATACCTTCAGTGCAGCTTTGACTTTTTCTTTCATTGTCTTTGGTTGTTGGTCATGTACTACCTGTTCAAATGATAGCACATTGACCAGTTCTTTTTGGCACAGTGATTCTGGGATACTTCCATCTCCTTTGGAGGGCTTCCTGCATTGTTCAATATGCTTCCTGTGGAATTTTTAACATTTCTACTCAAGACTTGGATTTTCCTTCAGCTCTTTCCATTTAAAATATAGTAAGCATATGCTTCCTTTTGGATGTTCGATTCCCGTGCCTTTGCCTATTCCATTGTAGCATTTTACTGTGTCTTCTCAAGCTGCCCTTTGAGATTTTCTGTTAGCCTTTTTTTTTACTTCATCCTTTCTTCCATTAGATCTATCTGAAAAGGATTATATCCAAAAGTCCTGGATAGAGTTGGATACAAATGTGAAACAGAACTCAAAATCATAAAAGAGACCAGGTTTCCTGGTCAGGTAGAGACTGGTGGAATCCGCCCGACTATGACCCTTCATCACTCTCCAGGTCTGGATCTTAACCCAGTGTTAGAATGATCAACCATTTAAGATGAATAGGGCAGCATTTACCCAAGGACAAAGTTCAGAGAGTAAGTAAAGAAGGAGGAATGGAAACAGACAAGACAAAGAGGAAGTGGAATGAGCGATGGCACATGGAGGGGATTGCAATGGGTGAGTTGAAACAAATGTGTTTGCGTTGTGGAATGCATAACTGATTAAATGTTCTGTAAACCTTCACCTAATTCACAATAATGTTTTAAACATAAAAACAGGCACCTGATCAGGATTACACTTGATTATTACTTGGTAATCTATACGTTGATAGAATGAATGGTACAAGGGAAAGTTTTGATGACCAATCCACCATGACTGCTTCACTGGGAGTATGAACTAATCAGATTTGAAGTTGGCAGTCAGATTTCAATTTAATGATCATTAGTAAAAGAAAATTAGGCTGAGGTAAAATAACCTTTTCAAGCTGATGAAATATTTGAACTCATACTTTTCAGGTTAATTCATTGAACTTAACAGATGGAAAGTAGGAGGGGGCCATGAGGATTCCTTCCTGCCTTACAGGGAGAGGAAAGGAGTTAACTGGGCTGCTTTATTCCCCAGGCATCAGGGGGGAAAACAAAACAAAGAAAACATTTTCATGTCTCTAATAAGAAAATAATATCCCCGTCTAATACATCTGTTTAGTATGTATGTGTACTTTTCTCATTTCCCTAAGGTTTTATGTTATTTGGATACATTATAAAACATTTAAGTTCATACCAATTGTCTCCTTTAACAAATAATGATGCTTGAGTTCACAAACTATTCAGAATTTGATATTTTAATATGATTTTGACAGGTATACATAGACAGACCTCTATCTAGGTAAACTAATCCGTGCACATGTTTCCTAACAGAAAGACAATGTTAGAAAAGTATTAATAAAGGAAAGTTAAGCTATACTATGATCAGGTACACATTATTAAAATCCTAAGACCTGAAAGTAATAATCTGCCCAATCCACAATATTGTAATAAAAATTTAATTTTTTATTGTTCGATATGTGTGTCAATTTCGTTTCACTTTCTCTCCCTCACCCTCATTAGGTGTACTCATGAGTACTTAGGATATCTTCTGAATAATTCAATATAGAACACAGTACTTCTCAAAGCATGAACCTCACATGAGCAGTATTAAAATCTTCGAGGATGGAGAAGTTAAGACTTTCTTCTTTGTCAGAGTTACATGTTTTAATTGACTTGCTTATGAAATTTCTGAAATATTCGGAACATATAGGGAGTCACAGAACAAGCATCCAGGTTAACAGTATGCTATATTTGCTTGAGATTGTTAAAAAATTTTAGTAAATAAAGAGATAAATACAGTTGGAAACTCTACCCTGCCTAATTGTTCTCTTGTATCCTTGGATACATACCAATTTGCGACATCAAACACCTGGTGGCGTTGAGGGACTCTGCTGTGCAAGACCTCCTTTAGAGTGTTAGACAGCAGAGATGGCACTTTGAGGGCTAAGGTGCACCTGACTGAAATCACGGTGTTTTCAATAGTATCATATGCAGGTAAAATCTGGGCACGAAAATAAGAAGACTGGGGAATAACTGATGCTTTTAAGTTATGGCCTTGCCAAAAAAATATTGGAAGTACCTTAGCTAACAGAAGAACCAACAAATATATCTTGAAGGAAATCTAGCAAGAATACTCCTTATAGGCCAGGATGGCAAGACATTATGTTATGCACTTTGGACATATTATTAGGACCAAACACTCCCCGGGAAAGGACATCATGTTTGGTAAAGTAGAAGGCGGGTTGACACAGCGGCTGCAGCAATCAGCTCAAAGACAACCATTGAAGGATGGCACGCCACTGGGCAGTGTTTGCTTCTGTCGTCACACTGCGGTGGAGCTGACTGGCGAGCGCATAACAACATCTTTCTTACCTAGATTTTGCATTTTTAATATATAGGAGTATATACTTATCCATAAACAAGATTCAAAATGTCTTTTTTTAATGTATAAAAATTGGTAATGTTAAATTTTCTTTATTCAGTTGTCAATATGTTCTTGATATTTTATCCACACTGTTAATTGCATCAGTGCATAATTAATCAGGAAGAATGTGTGCTCATGAAACACACTCACAAAGTTAATTCACTTACACTGTATACGTATACTGCTTTTTATCTTTCCTTGGTGATGGCTATTTAGGTTGTTTTGAGGGTTTACTCTTATAAACATCCGTAGGAAAGCCCGGATGCACGTGTGAGCGTTACTGCAGAGTATACTACCCGAATGGAACCCGTGCGCTGCAGACTCTACCCGAAGTCTGGGTGGTGCCAACGACCTAAGTGTGCGAGCACTAACGGAAAGATGTGCAGTTCACACCCACCAGAAGCCCTCGGAAAACAGGCTTGATGACCTGCTTCCATCATCCTTGGCTTTCCTTAGAGCGTCCTGGTGGTGTCGTGGTTCCGAGTTCTGCGATCCGGCAGTTCGAGACCAGCAGCAGCAGCTCCACGGGGGAAAGACTGGGCTTGCTACTCTCCTGAATAGTTAGTCTCAAAAGCCGACAGGGCTGGCTATGAGTCTGCGTTGACTCAGTGGCAGCGAGTTTGGTTTGGTTTTTTATTTCCTTGGGGGGTATGATCTGCGGAAAGATAGGAACCACACCTCCACCAAAGCCTTCCCTTTTGCGATCTGCTTCCTGAGAGTGTTGGTAGGCGCAACAATACCAGCTGTGACCTAGGCATTGTTGACTGCTAGCCTTGGACGCCACTTTTGGCTCACTTCTGCCTGCCCTTCATAGGTGTGACTTAACAGCACCTACAACCACATGCGTGCGACATGTCCTTGCAGTTTCGGGAGTTGCTGTGAGATGTTGCAACAAATGCCAGACACTACGGAAGCAAGGGAATGTACTGAAGGAAGGCGTGGAGGGGGAAGGGAAGTGGAGAGGAACAAAACCTTCAAAGAGCTGAGCATTTGGGTTATCTTTGATCTCCAACACCTGGGGACTAATATGGTATTAATCCTTCTAAAAGAAACGATTTAAAAATGAGTACCACACTTAGCCTGGCTGACTCCACCTCAAGAGTCATTGCCTGCAGCTACCCCCTCTTTTCCCCCAGTTACTAATGCTAAGCCTGTGGGATGCCTGGTTTCAGGTTCCACTTTCTAGTGTGGCTTCAGCATCTCGTTTTGTTTTTAGAACATGGAAATTTATATGTATTTCCTGAAAGCACTAGAATTTTCATTTTATTGTCTTTTTTAATCCAGCAGTTGAGTAGGTCGTAGAGGTAGGTGGTGGTTGGGGGAGAACGGTATACTCCTGTTTTAGTTCAGTCTACACTTTTTAAAGAACACTTAGACATTTGCAGGTTAATCCTTGGCTTTTACCTTGCTTCAAGATGCAAGAACTCATAGGTTATTCTAATGGGAAAATGCTTGACTCCAACATCTGGCAAAAATAAGATAACAGCCCAATCTACTTCACCCAATATGTAGTCTTTCCGGAAATAAGACTGAGAAAATGGGACGATGGAGGACAAGGGCAGTTGGATGCACTCACTGATGGAGGCCCTCAGAGGAGTCCATGAATTATGTTAGGTAGCAAGTTGGGCTCCTCCCTAGAGAGCAGTTATGTTTCTGGAAAAGTTAGGATGTGTGGACAGGATCCTTGTTCCCAAACTTATTTTGCCGATTTATATTGAAATGAATTAAAATGGGATGAAGCTCAAAATTTAGCTCCATGGTCACATTAGCCCCATTTCCAACGTGTTCTGTTGGACAGGAATGAACAGAAGCGTTGGTTTATGGGTAGAGTGTCAGGATCACTTTTGTAGGCTTGGCTCACTCAGGCTTCACAATGGAACTTAGGGTCGCAGTGAGATGGATGCCCCTGAGGTTTATTAAAGAACCGCAGTTGCTGCCTCTGCTTGATAAAGTTATCAGATATCCCCTGAGGACCAGGGAGGAACCTCTCCCAGTTAAAGTAAGAGTCACTGTTCTGCACCATTATCTCAAGTAAAAGAATCTGAGGGCTGTTAATTCCACATCACCTGCAGCGCCTACAATAGTTCTGCTCCTGTCTCAACGCCCAGTGTGATCATAATATTTAAATTGATGATCATGCTAATCAATTACTCGCAAATCTTCTTTGAACTTCTATGTAATCTTTAGGCAGATTTTCTTAATTGTGCTTCCAAAGTGTAATAGTTCCTTGTGCTTTGGAGTGTTCAAGTTGACAGAAGCACTCATTGTTTGCAATAACTCACATTCGGCCTTGAGTTTTTCTATTTGAGAGAGCTTTCTAAGAAATGAAAAAAAGTTTCAAGAAATCATGATAGCATCATTAATGTAGCAAGAACATTTTACTTTAGCTAACAAAAATGTCATTTCTATCTCAAATTATTTCTATGAGGCTCTTCTGTGGGAGAGCAAAGAAAAACTGCCCTCAAATGCACACACTGCCCCAGGCCCTGGGAACCAGACGTGGACCGGCAGAGATAGCCAACGGTTGTCACTGGGGAGTAGGGATTAGAACCTGGTCAAAGCAGCAAATAAAAAAAATTTAAAAAGCTCTTAAAAGAACCTGACAAGGGAAGTTTAAATCTTATTTTAAAGGGTTGGGCTGTAGTAAGCCTTGAAAAATCCAATCCTCTAGAGGACTATATCTCACTAAGAAAGCACCATGTAAGTTTATCATGTGTCCAACACCTAGACATTGGGCCTTAGAGACCACTGGGGTAATATTTCCTCTGGATTAGCACTGAAGCTTGGAAGCGACATTTGTACGAGGCATACTTTAAACTCTAGGGCTTTTCCAATTATAAAATGATAATGCGAAGGGGGGAAATGCTTACTGCACAGGGAAGTTGCTATGATTTATAAGCTTTGGACAATCTTCTTTTTTCACACAGAAAAAGAGTAAACTAACTTCTAAGAATAACTTATTTTCCTGTTCTTTTGGTTTCACCTAAAATCATCTTTTGACAGCTATTGTGAGTCCAACTTAGTTGTTTGGGTGTGTTTTTAATTTCTCAAGTTCCACCCTAGCCAAAAGAATGATTGTATTATTTCTAGTGGCTGGTGACATTCACACTGAAATAGTGCCTGGAGCACAGACATAATGCTGCACAGTGCCAATGGGAGCCGGCTGTACTGACCAGCCCTTCTCTGCAAGGCCTTGAAAGGCTGCTCCCAAGCAGCTCTGGCTCTCTGATAAAAGAGAGACAATAATGAAGTGGGATTGGAAGCTCTCCTTTGTTTTCTCATGCGACACCTATCAAGGTTCTGGGACCACTGCCGAATCTATCATTCCAGCTACAAAGGATACCTTGAGTGAATTATGAATCTAGTGACACCTAAAATCATCAATGCTTAACTCTGTGGTCATTTTCCCATGCTGATTTCACTAGCACTGTGGCAGCAGGCGTGTGTGTTTTACAAAGTTGCGAACATTGGCTTGTTTGGGGACATATATAGCAATAGTACATCTCTATACTTAAATATTTTTGTTTCTTTTTAAAAATCATTTATATTTGTGCATTTACAGCCAGAGTATCTAGAAAATAAGCAAGACAGGCTTGCATTGAAGACAAATGAACCTACTTCATAGCTACAGACTGGATTTCCTAATTGACTCCTATACTCTAAAGGTCTGTGAAAACTTCAGGAACAAGACTGGGAAACAGATCTTGTTTGCATCAGAGGAACCCATCCGTCCTGCTATGAGGAAGGAAAGGAAGGAAGAACAGGCTCACAGATTTCCTGACTCGGACACTAGAATGGCCTTTGCACAGAGAACTCTTTCCTCTAAAGCTAAAGTGCATCTTTAAGCCGTATGCCATCACCATGGAGCACATGACCATTACTGCTTTCACACTTCCAAGCGTTCGGTGCAATAAGAACGAGACCCTTGCTGTGCAAGACTCCCTAGCTTCAAGTCCCTTGTCCACCCCTTCCTCCCGTGTTTGTTCCTCCTGTTCATCCTCATTCCCTACCCCACTCTCACTTCCCACACTTCTTTTATTTGATCTTGATGTTTTTATGGAGAAGTAAAGGCCAAATTCAATTCTTGAGTTGGAGGAAAGTTTTGCAGCACTCAGATCAATTTGGATACATACATTTTTTAAAAAAAAGAAAGCACTGCAAATCAGTGGTTCTCAGACTTGGACCACCTTTCAAAATAGCATTAACCAAAGCGATGCCATAATACATCTTAAACTTAAATTTATGGATTTTGAAAAGCCACATGAGGTAGTTAAAAATAAGAGGAAGGCCATCGGAAGACTATATAATCATATTAGCTAGTAACTTTATAGAAGTTAGTGTACATGATCAGTAGGAGAAAGCATAAACCCTAAAGTTTAGAACACTAAGTTTGGGGAAATGATGGGATGTTGGGTGTTAGATGAGAGAAGTAGTGAAAGTTGATACCTAAACATATACATTCATTGAAAAATAGGTTATACTGATCATCTACTTATATCTAGATATTGTTCAAGGAATTGGAATCAAGTAGTGAATATTAGTCTCTACCTCATGAAGCTAGAGTCTAGTGGGAACCATAGAAATTAGTCAGATAATCACAGAAATTATAATTAGCCAGATTGAGTTAGTTAGTTTATTGTGCCAACCTGGTTGATAAACATATGTGGGGTTAATTGAAGGGTGAAGAGATAAATGGCTCAGTGAGCTTCTCCTTTCTAGTTATCAGGTCTCTTGCTTTCTGATGGTTGGACCAGGGTCTAGTTGTCTTAGCCAGTTCCTTGATCTAGCTGGCAAGGCTCACTTCCTGCAAGACATCCCTGAAGAGAAGTCGCATGGACCTACCCCGATGCAGCCCTGGGTGCTGGAGCACCCGTGTGGAGACCCCTGTCAGAACTGAGATTCTTACACATTCACTGATTCGGCTTTCCTCCTGCAGTCGGCATCATTGCATCTGTTTTGTGAAATGGAGGATGACTTTGTAGATTGGTATCAGATATAGGGGTTAATGTTGGACTTGTGGGCTTGGGCAGCACTGGGTTGGGATGTTTTCTCTATGTACACTTAACCTTTATATATCGTCTGGAGTGGGAAAGGAACTGACCCACCACACCACATCCAGAAGGAAGCTGAAACAAAGGAAGGAGAAATGACGTAGTGGGGTACACCTAGGTCCACCAAGCCCAAGGTCGATAGACCAGCTAGAAGGACCCACCTTACAGAGAGGACCATACAGCTGGCCACACTACGAGATGCGACATCCTGCACCAACACATGGCCCTACACCGGACAGCACCTGAGACACAGTGGGGGATGTGCGACTGAGCTGACCCCACCACACTGAGGCAAACACTGGGGGCATGCAATGGAGCAGTGGAGGAAGCAGAGCAAAGGGATCCCGAGGGAGTATAAAGGATGGACTTTCGGGCCAGGACATGGCACCTCACAAGCTACATCTAGAAAACACTCCTAAAGGCCAACGAACTGACCTTGAACTACTAGCAAATTTTCTTTTAATATTTGCTATCTTTTTCTTTTGTCTTTTTTTTGTTTTGTTTTTTACCTTGTAAATTTTGTATGTTAGTGGCTTTTCTGCTTATCAGCGTGTCGATGTTGCTTCTGTCAAAGCCATGTTCTTATGTGCCACTTGTGCGCTATCAAAGTCATCTGCATTTGTATGTACATATTACTATATCAGCAGGTCCGCCTAGACAAGATAGGCTGGACAAACAATGAGAGAAGAAAATAACGGGACCAACGGTCCTGGAGGGACATGAGAGCATGGGAGGTGGGGAAGGGAGGAGGTGTTGGCCAACACAGGGACAAGGGAATGATGAGTGGTTCAAAACCAGAGGAGGGAGGGAAGGGGAGGACTGATAGGGAGTGACCAAGAGCAAGGTAACTGAGAGGAATTACTGAAACCAGAATGAAGGCTAAACATGGTGGTGGGACGGGAGGAAAGCGAAAGGAAATAGAGGAAAGGAGTAGGAGGCAAAGTGCATACAGAGAAGCCTAATTACAGACATGTATATATGTAAATATATTTATGATTATGGGGGCAATAGACTTATGTGCATATATTTATAGGTGCAGTAGTAGGGTAGCAGGTGGACATTGGGCCTCCTCATGCATAATCCCCCAATACAATAGCACCTCGCCCTGCTAAACGGTCATTGCAGGATACCCACCTTCCCGACATGATCACTGAAGACAGACGTGTGTGTAAGCAAACGTGGTGAAGAAAGCTGATGGTGCCCAGCTATCAAAAAGATATAGCGTCTGGGGTCTTAAAGGATTGAAGGCAAACAAGCAGCCATCTAGCTCAGAAGCAACAAAGCCCACAGAGAAGAAGCACACGGCCTAAGCGAATACAAGGTGTTGAATGGACCATGTAGCAGACACCAAGGAACAAAAACAATTATTGTGTGATCACCTTCCTCACATAATCGCTGAAGACGAAAGTGTGCATAAGCAAGTGTGGTGAAGAAGGCTGATGGTGTCCGGCTACTGAGAGATATAGCGTCTGGGGACTTAAAGGCTTGAAAGCAAACAAGCGGCCATCTAGTCCAGAAGCAACAAAGCCCACACGGAAGCAACACACCAACATAGGTAATCATGAAGGGCAGAGGAGACCAGGTCTCCAACAACAAAGGTGGGGTGGTGGTGAGAATCACATCACTGTGAATGAGGGGGAGTGCGTGATGGGGACCCAATGCCCATCTGTAGACAGCTGGACATCCCTTCCAGAGGGGTAGTGGGGAGGAGATGAGTCACTCAGGGTTCAGTGTAGCAACAATGAAATTCTAAACCTTCCTCTATTTCCTGAACGCTTCCTCCCCTCCCAATTATCATGACTCCAATTCTACCTTGCGGACCTGGTTATACCAGAGGATGTACAGAGGTGCAGTAGGGATCTGGAAACACAGGGAATCTAGGACGGAAGAACCCCTCAACACCAGCGGTGGGAGTGGCGACACCAGGAGGGAAGGGGGTGTAGAAAGGGAGAACCGATCTCAGAGATCTATGTGTAACCTCCTCTCTGAGAGATGGGCAATGGGGAGGTGGGTGAGGGGAGATGCCGGGGAGTGTAAGATAAGATATAATAATTATTTCTAAACTATCAAGGGACCAGGGGGGGCGGGGAGGGAGGGGGAAGGGGGGAAAGGGGAAACCAAGCTGATTCCAGGAACCCAAGTGGAAGGTGAATTATGAGAATGACAAGTGCAATGAATGTATAAGGGTGCTTTGCTCAATTGATGTATGTACAGACTGTGGTAAGAGCTTTATGAGCCCCAATAAAAAGATTTTTTTAAAAACTCTCTGTTATACTTGAGTTTCTGTGGATTTGTTTTTCTAAAGTACCAAGACTAACACACAGACAATTTAAGAAATTAGCCAGATAATCAAATGTGAATATAATCTAGTCAAAGAAGACTTCAGTGGTCCAGTGTTAATCATCTCTTTTAGAAGAATTAATACAAAACTAGTTCCACGGAATTGTAAATTAATGATATCCCAAATGTCTAACTCTTGCACAGCTCCATTTCCCCCCAACTTCCCTTTTAAGATATTTTCTCACATCCCTGAGTTCTACAATTCTGACAGAACACTGAGGAAATGTCTCATGTGGTGGTGGGTGCTGTGTTCCGTCCAAAATCCGAAGGTCAGATGGAGGCGAGCCAAATGCAGGGTCCAGAGTCAGAAACAAAAGCTTCCCAGAAGCTACAGAGGGGCTTCTTACTTCCTACCAAAGCTCAGTCAGTAAAATAGAGTCCTGCCTTTCCAAGTGAGGCAACCAATGTGTAGAACTCTATGACAGCACCATTATGGCTCGGTTCACGTCTGGTTCCGAAATAGGACATTAAAGGTATCATCAAGGAAACAAATAGTGTGGCCAGGTTCACACCGTCTACTAAAGTCAGGTCTTAATTCCATCCTATTCCTATTCTTTCGTAGAGATTACCTCCAAAGTGGGACTACAGCCTCCGGCATATCAATACATAAATATGTGCCAGAATTATAATATAGCACATAAGGGATTATGGGTGGAGGGGCCATATTAATTGAGTTCGACTCAGGCCACCCCCTGGCTTTTCCAGCCATTAACCCACTTATATTTGAACTGAAAGAAGATTAATTCCCTTGTTCTGAGTCTTTCTCAAGGCATAAGCACATGCTAGATTTTCCCCACTGCATAACTCATTTATTCATTCCTTTACCTTCAGCTATTATTTCTCTTTCCTTCCATTTGTCACTTGTTTTTAATGAAACTATTCCCCCTTGGGAAAGGACCTCAGGCTCAATTGCTGTGCTAGTCCCGGTTGGTGGGAGCAGAATCAGTCTAGAAAGTGCTTCTCTTTCATTCCATTCCCATTCCTAATGGGAAGGGTTACATAGATTGGGGAACTATCCCAACCACCAGGCAATAGAACACTATTCACAGTCAACCCTAGTTTTCCAGTGTGGATAAGGTACAACCCATCCCGTCAAGCCGTTATGAATTCTTGCATACAGGTTCAGGCATAGGGGTTCTGTCTCTTGCTGAGGGATCTCCTCTGCTTCTAATACTCACAGCTGCATTGCTGGTCCTGGGTCTGCAGCATCGGGCAGGCAAAAAGCAATCTCAGTGATACGGGAGAAAGTTTACAGTGACATCAGCATCCCCTGTTTCCCAGACCCTCCTGAAAAACATAGAAATCTACCCAGTAGTGATCCTCCTTTTGTCCCCCTTATGTTGAGTGTGAGCACACACTCATGAAGACATGAGCCAGCCCCTCAAGCCTTTACCTCTCCTGTTTTTTATATCTAATGCTTGAACTATCCATTCCAATTCTCGATCAAACCATTACTCTGGGCGTGGAGTGCAATACAGTTCGCACATCTGGTATGATGGTTCTTGGCCCATTGCAGTACTCCGTGGGCTATGCAGTGAACTCCTTGATCTGAGAAGATATAACTTGGTGGCCCCAATTGGTACATTATCTTTGGTTCTAACCCCTTGTTTTTAGCACCTGCTTGTGTTAATAGATATGCAAAGCCCCATCCAGAATGAGTGTGTTCTCCTGTGATGGTCCATTTGTAGCTACCTGGTACTACTGGTATATTTGGTCCGATATGATCAGTTTTCCAGCTATATACATGGCATTCTCCCTGGGAAATCTGTCCCATAACCATCTGCATTCTCTGTCTTCCCTGCGGGCAGTCAGAGCTGTCCTTTTTGACATTTTGGGCCCCAGAGTGTATAAGACAGATGTATCTAGTTTCAGCCTTTCTCTGAATTGCTGAAGCGTCCTCATGTCCACTCATTTCATGGAGCCAGTTGGCCACCTCCGGTGAGTGTAATAACCTGTCCACTTGCTGCTCCAATCACCTTCTCAACCAGGAAGGAAATTCTTCTGATAAGCCTCAACATGCCATACTTGGAAGTGTCTTTTAAATTCCCATGGTGCTGTCCATGGACCCTTGCCTCACACAGGTGTTCTTTGATGGTCCACCTTTCCATTGCCAACTTGCCTGACCATATAGCCAGGCCATTGGCCACTGTCCATGCATCAATAAAGATCCAAACATACAGACTCTCATCCTCGCCCAGTTCTTCCATCAGAGCTGTAGAAATAGCCTGCAGTTCAGCCCATTGAGCTGACCTGTTCTTACCTTCTTCATTTATGGTCTTTCCATCTGCTGCTCTTACTGTAGTGGCTTTCCACATCAAATGCTGTCCACATGACCTCCCTGGACGTGACATCTGTGAACCAAGAGGTCAACAGAAAGTTGTTTATGGGGCACTGTCCATGTGGCTGTAGGCTCTAGAAGCTTCTCAGGTGGTTTCACTGTAGGCCGCTTTGAGGAAGGAGGCCAAGTGTTCATGGATGCAATGGGTGCCACTCTGCACTCCCCCAATAACTTTCCCTGTATGAACCATTTCCATTTTATTCTGAAACTATTTTGGGGCACTACCTTCTGTTAGAGCAGTGGTTTTCAACCTTCCTAAGGCCGTGACCCTTTAATACAGTTCCTCCTGTTGTGGTGACCCCCAATCCATATAATTCTTTTCATTGATACTTCATAACTATAATTTTGCTACTGTTATGAATCATAATGTAAATATTTGATATGCAGGACATGTTTTCATTGTTACAAATTGAACATAATTAAACATATTAAAGCATAGTGGTCAATCACAAAACAATAAGTAATTATATATTGTGAAATAGTTATGTGTTTTCTGATGGTCTTAGGTGACCCCTGTGAAAGGGTAGTTCAACCCCCAGCGGGGTTGTGACCCACAGGTTGAGAACCACCTTGTTAGAGTAATTCAGCCTCTAACAACCACAGGGTTGGTAGGCACAGTTGTATGTCAATAATACATACAGATTATAATAAAGTCATAAAAGATAGGGGAAATGATCAGATAAAGAAGTCAGACGCATTTCAAGGTAGCATGTTCACCTCAGCCCCTCTTGGTGGTCTACATGGAGATGAGAGATGAGAGGAGGAGGGGGAATATATTTCTAACCGGGGCTTATGCATATATGAGTGTCAGTGGATTTGTTTCTCTGGTCAACCCGGCCTAACACACTAGCTAATAATCAGATGAACCACTAGGGTATAGATTACACATACTGTCCAAATTCAAAAGAGGAATCATCTCCCTTCCTTCATCATTCAATAAGGAACACAAATACCTCTTGGGAAATCAAGTGAGAATTATTCAAGAGTATCTATTAACACCAGGCTTTATATTAGAATTTGGGTTATACAGCAGAGAGTTAAAACAGGCATGATCTCTGCCTTCAAGGAGGCTACAGATATTTAAAAAGTAAAAGTGTGGTGATTGTTACAAACAGGAAAGGAAAGCAGCAGAGTCTGGGAGGGAAAAACAAAGACATTTTATGTCTAGAACAGCGGCCGACAAACTGTGACTTGTGGGCCGTATGAAGCTCTTTGGGCGCGTACATGTGGCGCTGAAGTAAAATTGAAAATGAAAATAACATTACCATAGTTTCATTTATAAAACTTCTCAAAGACATTATTCAGGTAGTGGTGGTTTCATTTGTTTGTAAAATATATATTTATGGCTTTCAAGTGATTTTTAAATTGTTGTGAGGAACAGGATTGGCTCCCACCTCAAAAGTGTGCTGACCCTCAGTCTCGAATGTCAGGGAGCGTTCACATATGAAGGAAGGTCGAGATAAAGTTTAAACGGTAAGTATGAGTTGGCTTCGATCTGAGGTCACAAGGTTGCCTAATAAATTAAAATCATAAGAATGACAAGCTCCTCTCAGGATAAACAACAAACATGGCTATTTCAATTTTGAAAGAACAGTAGGAAGATAAGTAAGTGACCGCAGTTATAGATAAAGGAAAAAGGCAAAAAAAAAAGTTTAATAAACCTCCAAAGGCTAAATGTTGACCCCAATGATGGTATAGAATCCTGGGAGTACTGGACACAAGGAAAGCACGTAGCATTGTTTGATTCTTTATGTATCTTAACTAAATGCTGGAGTAGCTGGGAGACCAAATGGTAAACATGCTTGGTTACTAACTGAAGGTTAAAGGTTTGGGTCTACCCAGAAGAACCTTGGAAGAAAGGTATTGAAATCCATTTCTGAATAAAAATTAGCCTTTGGGAACTTTATGGAACAGCTTTACCTTGACAAATATAGGGTCTCCGGTGACCCCCATAATTTAACTGAATTCTCATGAAAAAGACTGAATTCCAAGAAGAACTGAATTGGCCAAAGAGTTGAGAGAGACATTTGCTAAGGCACAGGCAGTAGGGCCTGTCTAAGCTTGATGACAGACTGGAGAATTGGGGGGGAGGGAAACCCTTCCATGCTTTGGACCCTGTGCTTAGTAAGGACTCAGTTGCTTGTCACTGAGAAAGGAAGAGGACTATTGAGCAAGGTTTGCTCTGAAGTTCAGACAACTTTAGCCTGCTTAAGTCTGAGGACAAAAGTGGAAAAGATAGCCCACATGTAAGCAACCGCAGTCATCTCTTGAGAGCAATACAAGAGCATTGAAAACATTCTCACCCCCCAAACCAGAAAAAGATAAGGTTTCACTGAGTTTAAAGGTGTAAGAGCAAACTAAGAGAAACCCTCCTGTGTCAGCCCTGCAAAATAAGGCAAAATCAGTCCAGTTTGGGACAGAAAAGGGGGTATCAAGAAAAGGCCACTCTGGGTACAGATTCTAGTAAATTCTATGGTCAGATCAGGAGAACAAAGACGCAAGGGGTCTTCAAAAAACTCAGACTTGCCTTTACTCAATACTCACCCCACGAAGAGATCACTAAAGATATGGGTGTTATAGGAAAGTGTGGTGAAGAGAATAGATTGTGCCCAGCTATCAGAAAGAATAGTGTCAGGGGTCTTAAAGGCTTGTCTTCAAACAAGCAGCCATCTAAGTGAGGCGTTAACTTAGTCCGCATGGAAGAAGCAAACCAGCCTATGTGATCCAAAGATGACGAATAACAAAATCCAAATATGATAAAAGGAAGGTATCAGAGCTGAAATGGTGAACACCCAGTTTGTAAAAGGCTATGGAGGACAGTGGGAGCCCAAAAGCCATCTGCAGAGTACTTACTTAGGTTATGTCTCTGGTCAATCTCCTCTGGCCACTGTTGAGGGGCACAAACAGCCTTACTGTCATATAGAGATTATTGTAAACTTGATCAGGGTGAATCGATCTACAATACAATATGATACCTGGTCAATTGAGCTCCCTCTTGACCCATCCTGTATTTGCTCTAAGTTTAAATATCTCTCGCTTGTTCTTCACCAGAAATTTTCTCTCTAGCTTATTGTAACATTGCCGATGATCCTTTGTTTCTTCTTCTTCCTTTTTTGTCCTGTTTCTGTTTTTTATTGTTTCTGTTATGGTTCTGAGTTTATGAAGCACAGAAGGGGTGGATGAATAGAGACAATATCTAATGCAATAGCTTATTGGAGATGGAGGGAAGGTTTAGGGAAGAATTGGGGAGAAAATAATGAATATGAAAGATAGGTGCACTAGAACTAATTGCAATGGTGTACATACAGTTTTTTTAAGAAAAGTGTATGATATGTGAATTTTATATTCATTTTGGAAGTGTATGATATGTGAATTTTATATTAATAAAACTATTGGAAAAAAAGGAGTCATAAGAGCTCTGAGCTAACATTGTTTATAGGCACAGGATGAAATATGTTATATAACTATGTCATTCCATCACAATGACATTATTTCTATAAAATATTGTATATTTGTGCCAGCCTAGCATTGATTATATTTGTATGATATTTTGTAAGATTGTGAGCTTGAGTTCCTCACACGCAGTTCAAATATTCAGCACCATGGTCAGCGTTCATTTGCCTACAGGCTACTACATAAGCTATTCATGAATATCACGCAATTAGTTGAGGTTTTAAAGTCAACATCCACTTTACTCATGAATATATTACCACGTCTGCTGAAATGATTATCCTGGCTCTGGCTTAGATTATCAGCATCAACCTGTGACTATAGTAATATGCCCAGTTCACTCACGTTGTCGATCCTGCTAATATTAATGAAACAGTAAAGCTAGTGTAGTCTTAGAGCTAAAAAAATTTGAATTCTAGATATATAATTTTATCTTAGTTTCTAGAGAATGGAGGTTACTGGACTTACTATTTACTTAGCAAACCTCCACTGAGTATAAGTCAAATTTATAAGAACAATTTATAAATTCATAAGAACTCTAAGTTTATAAGAACTGATAAATGATCATGGAAAAATAGATCTATGTGCATATATTTATAGGTTTAGCATTAAGGTAGCAGATGGACATTGGGCCTCTACTCAAGTACTCCCTCAATGCAAGAGCACTTTGTTCTATTAACCTGGCATTCCATGAGACTCACCTTCCCTACACGATCGCTGAAGACAAAGTGGGCACCTTAGCAAATGTGGTGAAGAAAGTTGATGGTGCTCGGCTATCAAAAGATATAGTGTCTGGGGTCTTAAAGGATTGAAGGTAAACAACAAAGCCCACATGGAATAAATACACCAGCCTGTGTGATCATGAGGTATCGATTGGATCAGGTATAGGCCTAAAAGAAAAAATAATCATATCATTGTGAATGAGGGGGAGTGCAGAGTGGAGACCCAAAGTTCATCTGTAGGCACCTGGACATCCCATTACAGAAGGGTTGTGGGGAGGAGATGAACCAATCAGAGTACAAGTATAGCACCAATGAAACATAAAACTTTCCTCCAGTTCTTTAATGCCTCCCTCCATCCCCCACTATCATGATCCCTATTCTACCTTACAAATTCATCTAGACCAGAGGATGTACACTACTACAGATAAGAACTGGAAACACAGGGAATCCAGGACAGGTAAACCCCTCAGAACCAATAATGAGAGTAACTATACCAGGAGGGGAAGGGGAAAGTGGGATAGGAGGGGGTAACCGATCACAAGGAACTACATAACCCCCTCCCTGGGGAACAGACAACAGAAAAGTGGGTGGATAGTGATGTCAGACAGTGTAAGATATGACAAAATAATAATAGTTTATAAATTAACAAAGGTTTGTGAGGGAGGGCAGCAGGGAGGGAGGGGGGAAATGGAGGAGCTGATACCAAGGGCTCAAGTAGAAAGCAAATGCTTTGAGAATGATGATGGCAAGAAATGCACAAATGTGCTTGACACAATAGATGTATGTATGGATCGTGATTAGAATTGTATGAGGCCCCAATAAAATGATTTTTAAAAAAGAACTGAATTGAGGCGATAAAGTTCAGATAGACACAGCTTTTATCTTACAGAGTACATATCCTAATTTGGTGTATAGACAATCATCCAGCAATCTAAAACAATGTAATGCATTCTATAATTGAGACAAAGGTATGTTAGGATCATAGACAAATGAAAATTAACTCTGTGTAGAGTCATGAAATATTTTCCACCCCCAAAATAACAGTTAAAGATGAGGCCGAATGCTAAAAGGGAAAAAGCAACAGCAGGACAAGCCAGAGAGAAGCAACTACGTGAGCTAAGTTAGAAACACAGAGCGTTTTAGTGTTTGAGAAGCAGTTTTATAGGACTTGAAAAGAGAATACTTAGTGGTGAGACTGAAAAGGAAGTGAGGAGCCAGATTTAAAATGTTCTCAGATGGCACACCAACAAATAAAAAGCCACAGAGGAATTTTCATCAGTACAATAACATAACCAGAATAAGATGGTGGTGATTTTCAATGAGTCATTTCTTAAAAGGAATCATGTTATTGGGGAATCCAAGCACTATTTTGGTAGGCGAGCTTGCAAAGTTTAGGGAGAAATCTGTATTGCTATAGTGTATTGGTATCTTAAACAATAAATGTTGAATGGATTAAAAAAATCAGTATGTCCAAATTCTTCTGGAAGCACGGGAGAAATTTTAGCTAATGTAATTAAAAGGAGCTTTGGGTTATTTTAAGTCAGATTTTCTTCAAATTCCACTTGGTTATAAGGGAAGCTTCAAAGAACTCATAGGGAATTGATCTATGGAATTCCAAAAGTTACTTAATGGAAGCAGAAAGAGCAATAGTTGGTAGTGGTATGTTTAACATAATTTAACCAGAAATGGAAAATTCCATCCTCACTAAAAAAAAACAACTCTCTTGGCTTAAAAATAATAAATGCTCTAGTATACCCCTGATTAACAATAATTTAACTGGGAGAAGAAACTCTTGGAAAAGCATAACAATGAAGGAAGAAAAGGAGATATGGCAGACTATTAGCACAGTGAAACTCCACATTTCTGTGTAAAAGCAGACCTAAAAATTCACTCAGTAGATGAAATATATTAATCATCAAAAGTCAGTAAGTTTTTACTGAGTACTTACTGTACAAATAAAACAAATGGATAAGGCACATATTCTTACCTTAATTAAGCAGCTGACATTCAATTGGAAAAATAGATGATATTAAAAAAGTTAGAATGTGCTCTGATAAAGAAATATAGTTCTGTGACTTCCTGTTCTGAATCTGCTAGAAGGTTTGGGGAATAATACATGGAGGAGATCTTAATGTAGATCTTAAAGAGTGAATTGTCATCAAATATATTAAAAGTAGGAAGAATATATAGACAGAGGAAACAAAAAATGTACAGAGCTATACAACTGCCTTCTTAGTGTGGAAAACAATAGCAGATTGTTTTTTGTTTGTTTCTTTTTAATCTCAATTATAAATTTCTAGTTAGGTAGTGGGATACAGGGAATCCCCCATACGTGGAAAAAATCAGGACACTGTTTGCTACCAATAATAATTGTTTTGTTCTGAAAGTCCTGTCATTTTCCGACTGCAAATTCAAAGGTCCTGCAAACACTACAACTGAATCAAACCAAACTTCACATTAATTCATTCAATTAATTCAATAAGTCCTTCCTAGAGCAGTTAAAATGGAAAACGTAGAAAAAGTAGCCATTGGAGAAGTCAAGTGACAAAATTACTTTTAATTACAATCAATAACAGCATGCTATAACATGCAATTTTGCAACAACGGTAATAAGAAAACATGTGAGTAGTTACATAGGTAGATATGCATGTTCTATAGGTGTGGGAAAGTATATGAGTCATGTATATATATGTATATTTCCATGTACTGTGGACATAGTATATATACAATAATGTGCATATGGAGCACAGCTATGGGTACTTCCTGGCATATGCAAACACCTTGGGGACCTCTTTACTGGGATTAAAGGCTCAGGACTACAGTCTCATGGAACAATTACGTTAACTGGAATCATTTACTTCATAAAATAACATTCTATAACCTAGTGAGCAGCACCTGGGGTCTTAAGAGCTTGTAAGTAGCCATCTAAAATACGACTCTTAGTCTCTTTCCTTCAGGTGCAAAGGAAAGTGATTGAAACTAAAGACTGGAGGAAGATATTAGTCCACTGGACCATGTGAACCATAGCTTCTTCTAAACTGGGACCAGAAAAATTAGAGGTCCCCGGCTACCACAATTTAGACTAGATCTATTTTAGAAGGTCTTCATTAGATAGTGAAAAAAGTGTGGAATAAAACTCAAACCCAGACTAGCGGAGTCTCCCCAAGATATCCTTTTAACTTGTAACTGAACCCACTCTCTTTCCATCAAATGATAGGTTATCCTGTAAAATAAACAAAAACATCCATGAGGACCTTTAAACTATAAATTATGTAATCAACATTTGCACAAAAGTAAAGAAAACAAGGAGTGGCAGGGGAACTGAAATGGGTGGAAACGGGGCAGGTAGGGTGGAAATTGTTAAAAGGATTGTAATCCATGTAACAGAATAATCTGAATGAATTGTTCCATGAGAATCTAATTTTCTATGTAACCTTTCACCTAAAACACGCAGAAAGAGGAAGAAAACAAGGCAGAGTAAAAAGTGAATATCAGTTCACTAACATTCTGGTTGCTCTCTTGGATGTTTAGGTTTAGGGTACAAGTCAGATTGTCTAGACGCTAGAATCTAGAGCAGTGGTTCTCAACCTGTGGGTCACGACCCCCTTGGGGTCGAACAACCCTTTCACAGGGGTTGCCTAATACATCCTGCTTATCAGATATTTACATTACGACTAATAAGAGTTGCAAAGTTACAGCTATGAAGTAGTAATGAAAATAATTTTATGGTTGGGGGTCACCACAACATGAGAAACTAGGAAGGTTGAGAATCACTGATCTAGAAGCAAGTTGCTTTAAATCATTCTGTGTATGCTCCACACTCCTTGTTACAAAATCTTCTCTTGAACAATAGTTGGTTTGCAATAAATTTCTCCTGTAATTTTCAAATATATTTTTATATATAATATAAAGAATCAGTGATAATTAGAAAGTCTCTGCCTAGGTAACTATGTTATTACAATCCCAGCTTTACTGAAGATTGATTCTTTTCCTATTGACTGAATGTTCTGAGCAGCTTATTCAAAAGTGTGCTAGTTGGATTTTTTTTGGGGGGGTTAGTTGCATTTTTAAAAATCATTTCATTGGGGGCTCATACAATTCTTATCACAATCCATACATGCATCCATTGTGTCAAGCATATCTGTACATTTGTTGCCATCATCATTCTCAAAACATTTGCTTTCTCCTTGAGCCCTTGGTATCAGTTCCTCATTTCCCACTTCCTCCCCAACCTTCCCTCCATCCCTCACCCTTGATCATTTATAAATTATTATTATTTTTTCATATCTTATACTACACTGTCTGATATCTCCCTTTACCCGGGGAGGGGGTTATATATAGATCCTTGTGGTCGGCTCCCCTTTCTCCGCCACCTTCGCTTTCCTGTCTTGATATATCTACTCTCATTATTGGTCCCGGCGGGGCTAGCTGGATTTTATGGCCAATGTGAATGGTGTGGGCTTGTGGGGATGGAAGCCAATCTGTCAATCACATAATGGTCTGCGGATGCCTTCTTGAAGGTGTGGTCTTATTATAAGGAAGAAACTGAGAGCTCCCCCTTCACCTTCTTGCTTGCTGGTAATCTGTGCTTCCCTCCAGGGGCAGTCCTACATGGGCCTGCCATCTGTCTGCATCCTGTCATGTTTCCACCAAACTTGGATCCAAGTAACTCCACACCAACAGCCTTGATTTTCCTGCATCCTGCTGCACCTTTCTGCACTATCAGGTCCAGCTAGCATCAGACCCATGGACTGGGCTGGGATGCTTTCTTGATATAAAGTGCCTTCTTGTACATATATAAGTATCACTGATTTTGTTTCTGTCGATATCCCAACATAACGCTTTAAGCTATAAATCACTATGGTAAATGAATTCCGCAAGTACTTATCAAAAAAGCAATTTCTTTGTTAACTGCTAGGTCTGTGTATTAGAGAAATGTTGTTGTTAGTGGTGGTGGTAGGTGTCATTGAGTCAATTCTAACACATAGTGACCCTGTAAACAAGAAAAGTAAAAATCGTGGTTAATGTTTGAACCCATTGTTACAGTCATTGTGTCAATACATCTCATCGAGGATCTGCCTCTTTTACACTGACCCTCTGCTTTACCAAGCATAATGTGCTTCACTAGGGACTGGTCTATCCTGATAATACGTCCAAAGAATGTGAGACAAAGTTCACTATCCTCACTTTTAAGAAACATTCTATTTATATGTCTTCCAAGACAGATTGATTTGTTCTTTGGGCAGTCCATAGTACCTTCAAAATTCTTTGACTGTACCATAATTCAACTTGGCCAACACCATAATGCAAATGCATCAGTCCTTCTGTGGTCGTCCTAATTCATTACCAAATTTTCACATGTGTATGAAGGGATCGAAAATACTATGGCTTGGGTGACACACAACTTAGACCTCAATGTGACATTTTTGCATTTTAACACTTTAAAGAGATCTTGTGCTGCAAATTTGCCCAATGTAAGTATGTCACTTGATTTCTTGACTGTTGATTCCAAGAACGTTGATTACACATCCAAACAAACTGAAATGATTGACAACTTCAATCTTTTCTCTGTTTATCCTGATGTTGTCTATTTGCTTAGTTGTGAGGATTTTTATTTTCTTTATATTGAGTTACAATCTAAACTGAAAGCTGCAGTCTTTGAGTTTCACAGTCCATGCTTCAAGTCTTTGCTTTCAGCAAGCAATGTTGTGTTATCTATATGTGCCAATAAGCCTTGGTCCAATCCTGAAGCCATGTTCTCCTTTGCATATGCCGGCTTCTCAGATTATGTACTCAGAGTACTGACTGAGTACATATGGTGAAAGGACACAACCCGGATACACACCCTAATTTTAAACCATCCATTAACCTTGGGTTCTGTTGAACACCCGTCTCTTGGTCCATGGATGGGTTCTAGATACGCTCGATGAAGTAGTCTGGAATCCTCATTCTTTCAATATTACCAATAGCTTATTATGAGCCACACAAGTGCCTCCAGCACTTCAGCAATTTGTTGAATGCCTTTGCATCGTGAATGAAATTCAAGTAAACTTAGTTCTGGCAGTTTCTGCTTTCAGCTAAGGTCCATCTGACCAGAGCAATGATATGTCTTGTGCCACATCCTCCTCTGCATCTGGCATGAATTTCTGACAGCAGCATAACACAGCAACTATTCAATTATCCTCAGTAAAATGCGCTTGCATGTGATATTAATGACATTGTTCAATAATTTCTGCATTCTGTGGAACGGGCACGGTTATGGATTTCTTCTAGTCAGTTGGCCAGGTAACTGTCTTCCAAATTTCCCAGCCTAAGTGAGTGAGTGCCTCCGGCACTTCAGCTGTTTGTTGAAACGTTTCGTTTGGTATTCCATCAATCCTGCCGCCTCGTTTTTGGCTAATGCAGCTTGAACTTCTTCCTTCATTACCACTGGTTCTTGTTTATATGCTACCTCTTGAAATGGTTAAATGTCAACCGGTTCTTTCTGGTATGGGGGTTGTACATTCCTTCCATCTTCTTTTCCTGCTTCCTGCAACTTTCAATATTTTGTCCATAGAATCTTTCAAGATTGCAACTCAAGACTTGACTTCTATCTTCAGTCCTTTCCATTTAAGATAAGCTGAGAGTGTTCTTCCTATCTGGTTTTCTAACCCCAGGTCTTTGAATACTTTATTATAATACTCCATCTTCTGGAACTTCCCTTTGAAGTGTCCTGTTTAGTGGTGGGCTTCAGCCAGTTCTCACCATTTCCACAGAAAGGGTCACTGTAGAGCTCTGTGAACCAGCTGTTAAAATGGCCCTTGTAGCCTGGGTTCTCTCTCGGTGAGCAGGCAGGAGGTCGCACAATACGGAAATCACAAGTTCATCTGTGCAACATCGTATTTTAAGCACCCGTGGTGATGTCCACTCTATTCACAGGTATAAAAAATTACACAGAACCATGCTTGCAATATTTATTTATTCATTTCATAAAACTCATACTTTTGAGGAAATGCATTTTTATTCCCTGGCATTTGTTACTTCAGTAAACAAACATTTAGTGTAAAGAGAAGAGTGGTCATTTGTTTCAGCTTTGTGTTGGGCCCCAGATCCCCATAAGATAATCTGAGTGAATTATGCAATTCCTGAAAATGTTCAAAGAGCTAAAAACATTATCAGAACAATTGCTGTATGTTCAGCAGAACCAAAAATGTCTTTTTAAAAGATGAACATATGTTCAGAGGAGAGAAGTCAGCTGTTTCTAATACTTCAAACACCTTGACTGTTGTGGAATTGGCCTGCTTCTAAAGAAGGTGAGACTCAATGCCTACAATGAAAAGATGTGAAGGATAATCACACGGCTGATGTCGCAAAGGTAAAAACGACGAATATTGCAAGTGAGGTGCCAATCACGAAGCCATCTGGGAATACCTTAGGTAACATGTTTTCGCTTTTGTCAGGTATTATTAAATATTTTTCATTAAAATTTTAAAACTCTTATAACATAATCTAGTTTAGCATATCTCTTTTATTGTTCTTATTTAAGTATTAGGAATAATACACTACCTTTTGGTGTATAGTTTTTTTATACTTAAAACAGCCCTAACAACTGGGCAACAAACCAATTGTTAAAGTATTTGAATTCCACCACTGGTTACTATGAGGTACAATCAATTCCTTGGCACCTAACAATAACAGCAACAGAGTCCCGATGGCTCTGTCAGTTAAGCATTGGACTGCTAGTTGCAAAGTCAGTGGCTCAAACCAAACACCTGCCTTGCAGGAGAAAGATGACGTTCTCAGTTCTCAAAACGTTTTACAGCCTCAGTCAGGGTGCAGTATAGTACTGATGAAACATACAACTGTCCTCGGGTTCTTTTTATTATATATATATATATATATATATATATATATATATATATATATATATATATATATATTCCTCGAGTTCTTTAATGCTTACCCACCACCCCACCCCCCGGTCATGACCCCAATTCTACCCTACAAATCCAGCTAGATCATAGCATGCATACTGGTAAAGACAAGAGCTCACAACACTGGAAATCCAGGACAGATAACCCCCTCATGACCAATAATGAGAGTTGCAATACCAGGAGGAGAAGGGGGGGGTGGGGGGCGAGGGTGGAATTGATCACAATAATCAATATATAACATCCACGCCCCCAGAGGGACAGACAACAGAAAAATTAGTGAAGGGAGTCAGTGTTTGGGGTAAGACATGAAAAATAATGACAATTTATAAATTATCAAGGAATCATGAGGAAGGGGGACGGTGAGCTGATATCAAAGGCTCAAGTAGAAAGAAAATGTTTTGAAAATGATGGTGACAACATATGTACAAATGTGCTTGACACAACGGGTGCATTATAGATTGTGATAAGAGCTGTATAAACCCTCAATAAAATGGTTTTGAAAAGATTTACAGGCTCGGAAGCCCTCTGTGAGTCGGAGTCAGTTCAACGGCAGTGGGGGAACTGCACGCAGGGTTGTAAGAAGTAAGTGCACCGATCTGACAAGTCAAATTTGGATGTTACTCTGGAGGCAATGGGAATCTATCAACAGTTTTTAAACAGGCTTAGAATAATCAAGTATGTAGAGAGAAAGGTTCGTCAACAGCATAGTAGTGGGAGGAGTGTGGTGAGAAATTAGTTAGAAGGCAGCTATTATTGTGAGTTCACTAGCAACCATTACATTTCTTTTGGCGCCAGGACTTCATACCTACTATTTCTGTTAGGTAGCTTAGCCTAGGAATTGGGAAGTCCATTGACGCATGCCCAGGAGAGCCAGCAAAGGACAAAGCTGGATTTTCCCACCCGTGGGCACGGATGGGTGTTAAACCTGGAGCAGCCCACCTGGGCCAGGTGATTGCAATTCAGCCAATGGGAGTGACCTGGGGTCTTTCTCCATACCTCCCCTTAAATCTTTAAAAATCCTTAAAAAAGGCAGGAACCGAGAGGGAGAGGGTCTTGTCTGGTCGTCTGGTTTCAGAGAAAATTTGGGAGAGAAATCCTTTCGTGACCCTGAGCAGTCTCTGCCAGGCCGCATGGTCAAAGGAATCCTATGGGTGCCGCGTAAAACCTGAAGCTTCTTTTAACTCTCATTAAATTCACTTGGATCACGAGCCCGGCTTCGGCGTGAATTCTTCCTTGTGCGGAGCCAAGGACGAAGGCTGAAATCTAGCCCGGAGAGAGAGACCTTACATTTCCTCTGTATTTCTTCTGCCTCCATCTCTACTCATTATCATGAAATGAAAGCGTCCATCACCTTCACAGTAAAAGAAAACTTAGTGCTCACCAGACTATAAAACCAATGAGGGTGGGAACTGAGACAATCTCATTCTCCATTTAATTCTTGTCACCTGGCACATAAATTCTCTGTAAGTGAATGCTCTGCACCATGCCTTAAGAGAAAGAACTCTGATGACTGATGGCCAATTACACAAGGGATGTAAAAAGGAATGACTCAATATATCAAAGCTTTTAATTTGGCCAACAAGGTAAAATTTCTAGATTGGTAGGTTCACAAACACAGAAACATTAACTGAAAACAGTAATTCAGATGACAGAAAACATTTGGAGAAGAAAATACTGCATGTGCTTTGTGGCAATATGAGAGCTTTAGCTTTGAATGAAGCAGAAGGAAAGTATAAGCAGAAAGAAAAGAGGAGGAGAAGCCAAAGGGAGAGCTGGCTTAACTGAAGACAAATAGGAGGTAGTATTTCAAAGGTTAATGGTGCAAAGACCAGGAAAGGCTGAATGACTCCTTTGAATTCTAAGGCGTAGCTAGGGAGAGCAGGTTTTTAGATGAAATGTTACCCAGGACTCTCTAGAAAGGAATTTTATTATTTGATCAGCAAAACATCTGGAAATTGACAAGATAAAACTTAATAGTAATAAAAGTATCTAAATGTTGGTTGAACCAAACTAACCTTTATAGCTATAATCTATATTTATAAATTGCCTCTCCAAATTTAAGCTGGAACTGTGAGATTTTTCACCTTGGAGTAGGTAGATGTATTAAACATATGATAAATAGGATAATTCCTTCTGGGGATAGTCAAAGGATTGCTCTCTGCTTACTAGAGAGAATAAAGCATTAACACTAGGGGTTCTTTCATCCTGGGGTTGTGAGTATGGAAATTACCCATTGAAAACTAGAGATGCCTTTCTAAGAGCCAAAATTCAACACTTGATCTCTCCAACCGGAAAAGCATCTCCACACTCCTGGGTGATATAAATTCACTTATTGTCCTAATACATCACTTGAAAAAATCCACAGTATAATCAAATTCTGTACTCACAATTCAAATTAGAGATCAGGAGACAGTGTGAAACTTGTTAACGAGATCTGAAACACTTGACTTATTCTCTGGGGCATCACACTCACTTGATGCCATTGGGTCAATTCCTACTTATGTAGATCCTACAGGACAAGGTAGACTGCCCTTGTGGGTTTCTGAGACTACAAATCTTTACAGGAGTAGAAAAGCTCATCTTTCTCCCTAGGAATGACTAGTAGTTTTAAACTGTTGACCTTGCAGTTTAGCAGACCAAAACAGAACCTACCACACCACTAGGGCACCTTCTTGGGAGAGACTGTGAGATTATACAGAGACTTTTCCCCAGCTTTGTCTCCCCCAAAGACATGCCAAACACTGGGGGCTTTTTGCTAGCATATGGGGGGGGGGAGTTCAGATGCTTAGAGACATCCTCCCTGAAGACAGTCAGTCACCAGAATGTGCTCACTGTGCAATTGTGCCTACCGGACCTGTGATGATGTGCTAGAGGCTGGTTTCCCCGTGCAGAGAGAAGAACTTTTTTTTCCTTTTGTTTTGAAGGTGATACATGATAACCTGGCTGAGTTAGAGGACAACCCTTAGGTTATCAGACAAAATGGATATGGATTTAAATAACTTTGCTTTCCAATATTTATAAAGTCTTTTTGGCCTAAGTATATTATACTGGGTGTGATAACTTACCAAAGCATGCCTTTATGCGTTGAAGCAATTAATGTACCTCCAAAGTTAGTTATTATATTCAGGTATCAGCTTACTTAATTCTCAGTTTCTGGCCTAGTAACTTTTAATTCTCAACATATATTTAAAACAGACATGATTTCAAGCCACATTTCATTAATGGGCTCTGTTTTAAATGAGCTCTTTGTGTAAGTAATGCTACTCTGTGCTTGATTTGTCCAAAAGCTATTTAAAAATCCCTCAAACCTCAAATGTATTACTGTGTCTTAATGCCACTCTCATTTATGGAAATACATGTAAAGAAGCAGAAATATTCCATCTCTTCCTTTCTTGTCTGTTTTGCTCCCCCAAAGGGAGCTAATTGTGCGTCTTTAAAGCAAAGTGACAATTTTTAATACAGGTTTATTTAATTTTAAAAATTACTTAGAACAATCAAGCATGAGCGTTAATAAGAAACACATGTTCAGTTCCAAATAGTCTGGAAATGAATGCAAAGCAACGTTCCAATCAAGATGGGGTCAGGTTTCGTGGGCTGCTTCTGCACATGTGAAATCAGAGAGCCTGAGAGGGTAAGTGTAGGTACGTACAGTCCTGGGCTCGTGTGTGTGTGTGCGTGTGTGTGTGTGTTGTGAAAAGTCTGCTCTCATAGCAGCTCCCAGCAGCCTAGGGAAGTTGTGTTCTACATGTAGCAATACACTTCAGGATATTAACACTCGACCCTTTCCAAGAGCCTCTGTTCACACCAGCTCCAGAGTAAACACCATGAAAGAAGGAGCCTCAAACTGCTAAAAAAAAAAAAAAAAAAAAAAAACCCACAGAGAACACAACAAGGATCAACAGAGCTCTAAATGCGCTGGAAACTGTTTCAAGAACAACTGCCATTTGTTCAGAGACTGCCCACCCAGAGCAGAAGGGCAAACCAAACTTGGTACCTGTTAGATTTATAGGCAAATAATCATTATCTTCTATGTGTAGATGAGTGACGGGTAATTTTATGCAAACCACAATAAGTAAATTCAAACAGTCTGAGCTAAGCTGACACAGTATGAGGAGGAAGTTCAAGGGGGTAGAAAGTGGGAAATGGCATTTTCTGTGTGGTATATCACCAACCTGGGAAATCTGTTACAGAGGCAAAATTGGAACAAGATTTTATAAAGAGACTGGCTTGAAATACAACGATGACTCCCTCAGGACTTAGGTAGTGACTTCATATGTTAAGCAAAACTCTGAACCCCAGATCTAATTACTAATTGGTCTTCTGTAGAAAATTATGTACAATTAGTAAGTTGAAGTTTTTACATTACAGAGTATATAGTATAAATCTTTTGGGAGCCTTCATGGTATATTCCAGTTTTGTATGAATCTATATTCAGACACTATTATCAAGAAGAACGCATCCTAACCATTGGAGTCTGGGACTTTATGAATGTGTTAGTCTTGGTACTTCAGAGAAACAAATCCACAGAAACTCATGTATAAGACAGAGTTTTATATAAAGGTTAAGTGTGCGCCAAGAAAGCATACCAACCCAGTGCTGCCCAAGCCCACAAGTTCAACATTAACCCATATGTCTGACACCAATCCACAAAGTCCTCCTCCATCTCACAAAACACACACTATGACACTGACTGCAGGAGGAAAGCAGAATCAGCGAACATGTAAACATCTCAGTGCTGGCAGGGGTCTCCACACAGGTGCTCGAGCACCCAGGGCTGCATCGGGGTAGGTCCATGTGGCTTCTTCATGGGGATGCCTTGCAGGAAGTGAGCCTTACCAGCTGAAGCAGGGAACTGGCTAAAGCAGCTGTACCCTGGTCTGACCATCAGAAAGCAAGAGACCTGAGAACTAGAAAGGCGAGGCTCATTGAGCCATTTATCCCTCCACCCTTCAACTAACCCCACTTGTATTTATCGGCCAGATTTGCAAAATAAACTAACTCAATGGACTTATGTCTAAAAGAGAAATATCAAACTAATGATTTCATAAGATTTTTCAAAAGTGGAGCATTTAACTTTGGCCAAATATAAATTCTCTCTAAATTTTCTCAATTTCAAATTATGAAGTAAAATAAAAGTTCTTGAGGGTCACATTTCATTTATTGTATCAAATATGGTTTCTTGTGGTGGTAATGGGAGGTAAAAAGAACATTTGAATGGATTATATAAAATTCCTATAAAGAGATTCATTAAGCTAAGTATGAATTTAGAATCTACTTCTAATAAACCATATTTTGATAAGGTCAATATCAAATAATATGACATTTGTACATTCCATCTGAAAAGGATATGAGCTTAAAACAGAAAAAAGCTTCATAATACAAGATGTGAGTAGGTTTTAGTGAAATTAAAATTTTTAGTGGCTTTGCTGAATTAAAAGTTCCAGTTATTTCACACTAAGGGATAGAAGCATAGGAAAAAATAGGATATTAAATGAATCTTCAGAGACTTTGAGGTAGTTACATAATTTTGTGTCTACTTGAAGAAATATAAAAGTATAGAGCTGGAGTTTAGCCTGTCAATCATTTCACTGCCTGATGGTACCTCCTTGTGGGCGTGGCCTTCTCATAAGGAGGGTTCTGGGAACCTCCCCCATTCTCTCTGCCTTCACCTTCCTGATGGTGGACCTTCGTGGATGCCAGAGCCCTGGAGACGCATCCACCACCATTGGCTCCACAGGACTTTGCATGCACCGGTGCCTGTGATGGTTCCTCAATCTGCATCATTGCATGTGCCTTTGTGAGTCTGGAGAGGGATATACGGACTGGTATTGAACTTATGGACTTCAGTTGGACTGGGCTGGGAAGTTTTCTTGATATCCAACTACTCCTTGATGTAAAGCTCTTTCTTTCTTTTTTAAAAAATATTTTATTGGGAGCTCTTACATATATCATAACATTCCATCAATCACATAAAACAGCATTGTACAATTGCTACCACAGTCGGTTTCAAAAAAATTTCTTTCTTTTTTTTTTTACATAGATGGCATATAATATTTTTAAAATACCATTAAACAGTGAATTTAGGTTAAGTATAATATGAGGGTTGTTTTTAAGTGTAGAAAAAATGAATTAAAATATAATGGAATCTTCCCACTTTCTCTCACTTCTTTTTTTAAAAATCATTTTATTAGGGACTCATACACCACCCATCTCGATCCATACATACATCAATTGTGTAAAGCACATTTGTACATTCAATGCCCTCATCATTCTCAAAACTTTTGCTCTCCATCCAAGCCCCTGGAATCAGGTCCTCATTTTTCCCCTCCCTCCCCACTGCCCCCTCCCTCATGAACCCCTGATCATTTATAAATTATTATTTTGTCATATCTGGTTCTGTCCCACGTCTCCCTTCCCCCACTTTTCTGTTATATGTTCCCCAGGGAGGAGGTCAAATGCAGGTCCTTGAAATAGGTTCCCCCTTTACAACCCACCCTCCCTATGCCCTCCAGTATCGCCACTCACTCCACTGGTCCTGAGGGAATCATCCACCCTGGCTTCCCTGTGTTTCCTGTTCTCATCTTCACCAGTGTACCTCCTCTGGTCTAGTCAGGCTTGCAAGGTAGGATTCAGATCATGACAGTGGGGCGGGGGGAGGGGGGAGCAGAAAGGAAGCATTTAGGAACTAGAGGAAAGTTGTGTTTTTGATTGTTGCTAAATTGCACCCTGTCTTGTCTCCTCCCCAAGACCCTTCTGTGAGTGGATGTCCAGTGACCTACAAATGGGTTTTGGGTCTCCACTCCGCACTACCCCGCTCATTCACTATGGTAAGATTTTTGTTCTGATGATGCCTGATACCTGATCCCTTGACACCTTGTGATTGCACAGTCTGGTGTGCTTCTTCCATGTGGGCTTTGTTGCTTCTCAGCTAGATGGCCACTTGTTTAATTTCAAGCCTTTAAGACCCCAGATGCTATATCTTTTGATAGTCAGGCACCATCAGCTTTCTTCACCACATTTGCTTATGCACCCGCTTTGTCTTCAGCGATCATATCAGGGAGGTGAGCACAAAATGATACGATTTTTTTGTTCTTTGATGCCTGATAACTGATCCCTTCAGCACCTCTTGGCCACACAGGCTGGTGTGCTTCTTCCATGTGGGCTTTATTGCTTCTGTGCCAGATTGCTGCTTGTTTACCTTCAAGCCTTTAAGACCCCAGACGCTATATCTTTTGATAGCCGGGCACCATCAGCTTTCTTCACCACATTTAGCTGTTCACCCACTTTGCCTTCAGCGATTGTGTTGAGAAGATGAGCATCGTAGTATGCCAATTTAATAGAAGAAAGTGTTCTTGCATTGAGGGAGTACTTGAATGGAGGTCCAATGTCCCTCTGCTGCCTTAATACTAACCTTATTAATATATTCACATGGATCTATTTCCCCATCCTCATGTATAAATATATTTGCATATGTATATGTCTTTATCTAGACCTCTATAAATGCCCTCTGCCTCCCCTCTCTTTCCTCTATTTCCTTTGACTTCCCTCCTGTCCCACTTTCATGCTCCGTCCCCACCAGGGTTTCAGCAATTCCTCTTCGTTACGTTGCCCTTGATCATGCCCAACCAGGCCTCCCATACCCTTCTCATCACCAATTTGGATCGCTTGCTGTTCCCTTGTCCCTGGCTTTATTAACACCACTACCTTTCCCCCCACATCCCCGTCTCCCATGTCCCTACGGAACTATCGGTCCCATTGTTTTCTCCTCCAATTGTTCATCCACCCTATCTTTTTTAGACAGACCTGCGGAGATAGTAACATGCACAAAAACAAGACAGAGCGCAATCAAGCAACAATATACATAAAGCTCTTTCTTATACACATATGCTTGTCTATGAATTTGTTTCTCTAGTCAACCTGAATAAATACAGTAATCTCACTCAACATAATTTCTTTCAAGTTCATCCAGTTTGTGAGGTGTTTCACAGATTTGGTATTCTTTAAATAAAGAAGACCAAAGAAGAATCAGTACATTTCAGTTATGGTGTTGGTAAAGAATATTGAAAGTACCATGGGCTGCCAGAAGAACAAACACATCTGTCTTATGAGAAATATACCCAGAGTGCTCTTTAGATATGGGAGTAAAATGTCTTAGGATGTACTCTGTTGCTTGGAATCCCTGGGCTTCTGTGTAGCAAATGCATTATAGGACAGTCTGTAACTCCTTTCCTTCTCTGAGTAAGACTGGACCATCGCTATAGTCCACAGTGTAGGCAAGGCAGTGGCGAAACACTGTCAGCAATTTCCAAGGAACTGAGATTCTGAAAGTCTGATCTTCAACCAAGAAAGGGTAAATATTTTCGCTCCCATTCCCTAGCAAACAGCTGTAACATAGCATTCTGCAGGTATTCAGCTACACTCTCCTCCAGACCATTGTAGAATCAGTTAAAGATATTCTTACTTCTTTGTTTGCCTTCTAAGAAATTGTCAACAAGTCCTTTTTGTGAGGATATGTGACAAGAACTATATATAATCCTGTCTTGAATAAAGTTCTGGACCCTGGCATATCTATGCTTCAGAAACCCACTAAACTCCACCTGTTACCTTTTATCTTATCTCTGATCTAATATTTGTATTTGTAATCATGCCCCTCTTGACCCCTTGTCATTGTGAGAGAGCTGGTCTCATTAAACTTCCACTTAGAGGCAAGGGTGGTAAGACATATCTGTACATGTTATCAGGAGACACAAAGCTCTAGAGAAGGACATCATGCTTGGTAAAATAAAGGGCCTCAGGAAAGAGGAAGACCGTAGGCAAGATGGGTTTGCACAGTGTGCACAGCGATAGACTCAAACAGAAGAACAAGCACGAGGACCGTGCCAGGTCATACCGTGCTATACTCAGCGGTATACAGGGTCACGGAGAGCTGGAACTGACTGAATGGCGCTTAACAACAACAAAGTATTCCATCTTTGGGCTGCCTGCTGTAAACAGTATTATTTTCCTGATCTCCTTTAAAGAACTCTATTAAAACAAAGGAATCCAACTGATTTTTGCATGTTAATATTGTACCCTGTGACTTTGCTGAATCTTGTCATTAGTTCCAACAATTTTCTTGATGAGTTACTGACATTTTAAATGTATAGAATCATATTTGTGAACAGAGTTTTTATTTCTTCTTTGCCTATATGGATATCTTTAATTTTGCTTTCTTATCTCTTAATTCTGACTAAGATTTTCAGCATAAAATTGAGTAAGAGTGACAATAAAAGGCATCCTTATTTGGTTCCCATTTACAAAGGGACTGGGTTCAATGTCTCTCCATTGAGAATAATGTTGGCTGTTGGTTTTATATACATCCCTGTTATTATGTTCAGGAATTTCATCACGAATGATGTTGGATTTAGTCAAAAGTGTTTTATGTGTTAATTCATACAACCTTTTTGTGCATGATAGATTACATCACTGTCTTGAATCCCACTGATCATGATATATGACCAAGCAGGAAACAAAATTTCACAGTCACACGCTGTTCTCTTAAGTCAGCCATCACAAAAAAATGAGGTTCAAGTGAAACTGCTTTTGCAAACAAATTCACTGTTAGCAGCGGGAACTTCTCAGGTGATGCCACTGGGTGCACTAACTCAGAGTGAGTAGCTGCATGCTTGCCTAGTGGGAAAAATACATACTACAAAATCTGTGCCCAGTAGAGCTTTTTTTCTGTTTTTTTGGGGGGGGTGGTGAATCCTTCTATATGTGTATTTACCATTGCCGCAAATATCTCCATGAATGTGACGGATATAGAAAAGAAAGTTATGTAAACTTTTTTACATAACCAAATACCTATAGGTAGTGAGTGAGCCACTGGCCTGGGAGATCAGGATCCTACTCTCAGGGGACAAGGTCAAGTGACATAACATCACTTACAAAGACAACATTCTAATTCCACTTTGGTGAGTAGCAATTGGGGTCTTAAAAGCTCACCAGTGGCCATCTGATGTGCAACTCTTGGTCTCTCCCCGTCTACAGGAAAGGATGATGAAAATGGAAAGATAAATAGAAACAATTAGTTCAATGAACTAGACCTATGAAAACATCAGTCTTCCCAACCCTGAGACCAGAACTAGATAGTGTCTGGCTATCAGTACTAACTGCTTTGGTAAGGATTACATTAGAAGGTCCTGGATAGAATAAGAGAAAAAAGTATTTTAAAAACCCCTCAAAATCATAAGAGAGATTAGGCTTACTGGCTGAATAGAGACAGGTAGTACTCTCAAGAAAATGCCCCTTAGTTACTCTTCAGGATTCAAACAGAGTACATCCCTGTGATAGAATAATCAACTATGAAAGATCAAAAGAACAGGATTTACCCAAGGACAAATTTCAGAGAGTTATGAAATAAATAAGAAGGGCTGCACCATGGGACACGACGTCCCTCACTGACCTACAGCGCTGTGGGGGACAGCACTGGGGACATGGTGTGGGACTTGTTCTCGATCTGACCCCACCACCCTGAGACGAAACACTAAGGACGTGCAACAGAACAGCAAGGGGAGCAGAGCAATGAAGTCCCCAGGGAATACAAAACATAGACTGTGGGGCCAGGACCCATCTGACTTGACTGGAAAGCACTGGTAAAGGTCAACAAACAGACAGTGAACACTTTGTAGGTTTTTCTGTTTTGGGTAGTTGGGTTTTATTGTTGTTGTTTTGTTTTCTTTTTTTGCTTTGTTTTGTTCTGTCTTATTTTTGTGCCTATTATTATCTCTGCATGCCTGTCTAGATAAGATAGGTGGGATAAACAATCTGGAGGAGAAAATAACGGGACCAAGGGTTCCGGGGTGGGGGGGGCGGGACATGAGAGAGGGGAAAGCACAGAAAAGGAAGTGGTGTTAACAAACCCAAGGACAAGGGAACAAGAAGTGATCTAAAATTGATGGCAAGGAGGGTGTAGGAGACCTGGTAGGACTTTATCAAGGGCAATGTAACTGAGAGGAATAACTGAAACCCAAATGAAGGCTGAACATGATAGTGGGACAAGAGGAAAGTAAAAGGAAATAGAGAAAGGAGCTAGGAGACAAAGGGCATTTTTAGAAGTCTAAATATAGGCATGTACATATGTAAATATATTTATATATGAGGATATGGAAATAGATCTATGTGCATATAAGTCCAGTATTAAGGTAGCAGATGGACATTGGGCCTCCACTGAAGTACTCCCTCAATGCAAGAATACTTTGTTCTATTAAACTGATTGATACTCCGTGATGCTTACCTTTACAACATGATCGCTGAAGACAAAGCAGGTGCATAAGCAAATGTTGTGAAGAAAGCTGATGGAGTCCGGTTACCAAAATATACAGCATCGGGGTCTTAAAGGCTTGAAGACAAGCAAGCAGCCAGCTAGCTGAGAAGCAACAAAGCCCATATGGAAGAAGCACACCAGCCTGTGATCATGAGGTGTCGATAGGATCAGGTATCAGGCATCAAAGACCCAGAACAAAAATCATATCAATGTGAATGAGGGGGAGCATGGAGTGGAGACCCAAAGCCCATCTGTAGGCAATTGGGCATCCCCTCACAGAAGGGTCACAGGGAGGAGACGAACCAATCAAAGTGCAGTATAGCACCGATGAAACATACAACTTTCCTCTACTTCTTTAATGCTTCCTCCCCGCCCTCACTATCATGACCCCAATTCTACTTTAAAAATCTGGCTAGACCAGAGCATGTACACAAGTACAGATAAGATCTGGAAACATAGGGTATCCAGGACAGATAAGCCCCGCAGGACCAATACTGAGAGTAGCGATACCAGGAGTGGGAGGGGAAGGTGGGGGACAATGATCTACATATAAAACTCCTCCCTGGGGAATGGACAACAGAAAAGTGGGCAAAGGGAGACATTGGTCAGTGTAAGACATGAAAAAATAATAATAATAATGTATAAATTATCAAGATTCCATGAGGGAGAGAGAGTAGGTAGGGAAGGGAAGGGAAAAATGAGGAGCTGATACCAAGGGCTCAAGTAGAAAGAAAAGTTTTTGAAAATGATGAGGGCAATAAATGTACAAATGTGCTTGACCACAATGGATGGATGGATTGTGATAAGAGTTGTACGAGCCCCCAATAAAATAATTTCTTTTTAAAAAAAAGAAGAAAGAAGGAAGGAATAGAAACAAGAAATACAAGGAAGAAGTGAAAGAAATTATGGTGAACTGAGGACTGCAATGGACTAATTGAATCAGAAGGTGTATGCAGTGTGGAATATGAAACTATGATCAGCTCAGTAATCTTTCATATAATTCACAATAAAACTTTTGTTTTGAAAATTAAAAATGAAAACCATGTGAGATATCCACTTCCAGGCCCCACCAGCCAAAAAAAAAAAAAAAAGATCATATCATGCGATAAATATTGTTGCTGTTAGGTATCATCGAATAAATGCCGACTCACAGCACCCTAGAAACAACAGAACGAAACACCACTTGGTCTTCACCATCTGCACAACTGTTCTTCGACTTGAGCCCCTTCTTGCAGCCACTGTGTCAGTCCATCTCGTCGAGGCCCTTCCTCCTTTTTGCTGCCCCTTGACTTTATCCAGCTTGATGTCCTTCTCCAGGGACTGTCTCTCCTGGAAACAGGATCAAGTATGTAAGACAAAGTCTCACCGTTCCTGCTGCTAAGGAGCACTCTGGCCGTACTTCTTCCAAAACAGTCTCCTTTGTCCTTTTGGCAGTCATGGTGATGTCAATATTCTTCTCTAGCACCACAGTTCAAATGCATCCATTCTCCTTCAGACTTCCTGATTCAGTGTCCAACTTTCACATGCCTAAGAGGCTATTCGAACACCATGGCTTAGTCAGGGACAGCCTTGCTTTTCAAATTAAGTCTTATAGCACAGATTTACCTAATGCAACATGTCTTTTGATCTTTTGATGGTTGTTTCCATTGATTGTGGATCCAGGAAAGCCAAAATCCTTGACAACTTCAGTCCTTTCTCCATTTTTCATTATATTACCTACTGGTCTAGTTAGGAGGATTGTGCTCTTGTTTACATTGAGTCGTAATCCACACTGAAGGCCTCACTCCTTGATGTTCATCAGCAAGTGCTGCAAGTCCTCTTCAGTTTCCGCAAGCAAGGTTCTGTCATCTGCAAATCTCATGATGTTAATGAGCTTTCCTTCAATCCCCATGCCTCACTATTCTACATATAAGCAAGCTTCTCTAATGGTTTTCATACTGATTGAATAAGTATAGTGACAGATTACAACCTTGACATACACCTTTTCTGATTTTAAACCATGCAAGTGTTCCCTTGTTATGTTCGCCCAACTGGCTCTTGAGCCATGTGCATGGTCTAATGAGCACAATGAAGTGTTCTTGGATTCCCTCTTTCTCAAGGCTAGCCACGGTTTGTTATGATCCACACTGTCAAATGCCTAGGTATAGGTTATAAAACACAAGTAAATATCTTTCTGATATTCTCTGCTTAGAACCAAGATCCATCTGATATCAGCAATGATACCCCTTGTTCTCTGTCCTCATCAGAATTTGGTCTGAACCTCTAGCAACTCCCTGTCAATGTACTGCAGCAACCATTGTTGGATGATCTTCAGCAAAATTTTACTTGCATGTGATATAAATGATAATCTCTTCCAATCAGTTGACTACTTAATTGTCTTCCGAATTTCCTGGCATATCATGCAATAAAACCTATATTGTTGTTAGGTGCCACTGTAAAAGTTTGGACCTATTGCAACCTTATGCACAACACAATGAAACACGACCAGTTCTATGCCATCCTCACAATTGTCCGTATCTTTGAGCCCATTGTTGAAGCCAGGGGCTACAACATCTCAGTCTAGCTCCTTACAGGCATTCCTCTTGTTTGCTGTCCCTCTGTTTAACCAAACATGATATCCTTCTCCAGGGACGGGTCTATCCTGAAAACATGTCTAAAGTATGTACAATTAATGCTCACCATTCTTGCCTCTAAGGAGAATTCTGGCTGTACTTCTTCCAAGACATATTTGTTTGTCCTTTTGGCTATCAATGGTTCTTTCTTTCTACCTTTTTTTTTCACTTTCTTAAACAGTTTTATTAGCATGTCATCCACATATCATACAATTCAATAAGTAAATCACATCAAGGTAAACAAGCGGCCATCTAGCTCAGAAGCAACAAAGCCCACATGGAAGAAGCACACCAGCCTGTGTGATCACGAGGTGCCGAAGGGACCAGATATGAGGCATCAAAGAATAAAAATTCATATCGTTCTGAATGAGGGGGAGTGCAGAGTGTGGACCCAAAGCCCATCTGTGGGCAATTGGATATCCACTTATGGAAGGGTCGCAGGAAAGAGACGAGCCAGTCAGGGTGAAGTATAGCAACGATGAAACCTACAACTTTGCTCTAGTTCCTAAAAGCTCCCCCCCCCACTATAATGATTCCAATTCTTCCTTGCAAGTCTGGCTAGAACAGAGGATGTACACTAGTACAGATAGAAACTGGAAACACAGGGAATCCAGGGCCTATGACCCCTTCAGGACCAGTGGTGAGAGTGGCGATACTGGGTGGGTGGAAGGTGGGTAGGGTAGAAAGGGGGAACTGGTTGCAAGGATCTACATATAGCCTCCTCCCTGGGGGATGAACAACAGAAAAGCGGGTGAAGGGAGATGTCAGACAGTGTTGGATATGACAAAATAATAATTTATAAATTATCAAGTGTTCATGAGGGAGAGGGGAGCGGTGAGGGAAGGGGAAAAATGAGGGGTTGATGCCAGGTGCTTAAGTGGAGAACAAATGTTTTGAGAATGATGAGGGCAATGAATGTACAAGTGTGTTTTACACAATTGATGTATGTATGGATTATGATAAGAGTTGTATGAGCCCCTAATAAAATGATTAAATAAATAAATAAATCGCATCAAAAAGAGTTGTACAATTGTCATCATATTCAATTATAGAATGCTTACTTCTTCATTGTACTCATTTTTATGTAATTTTTTTCTAATTGTGAAAAATATACACAACAAAACATTCTCTAATTCCACAAATTCTATGTGTATAATAGAGTGCCATTGATTATACTCTTCATGTTGTAAAATCATTACTGATATCCTTTTCCAAAATATTCCACCACCATTAACATAAACTCCTAAGGGAAAACTCTTTCTTCTTCAACCATGGAAACTATTGGTCATGTTTGGTTTCTTCTTGTCCTTTTTTTTTTTTTTCGTACTTTTCGTGATAAGTATTCATATATCAGTATTCATATATCATTCACAGTATTCATATATCATATATCATATATCATATATTCATATATCATACACTTCCATGGTAAAATCATTTTTTAAATGATTTGTATGTGCATCATCACAATCAATTCTAGTGCTCCCTCCCCTCTCCCAAATTTATTGTTTTCTCCCCAAATCTCCCACCCTCCCGATCTCCCATCTCCCTTCCACATCCCCAGTAAACCATTGCATCAGCTATTGTTACTATGCATCTACTCCTTCTGTGCTTCACAAACTTGGAAACCAATAAAAACAAAACAAAACAAGAAAATAATAACATAAAAATAAACATACAAATAAAGAGTAAGGAAGAAGAGACCAACATCAGTATTTTAAAAATCAGAGAAGAAATTTCTTTTGTGGAACAAGCAAGAAATAATTGAGTCTAGAGCAAATTCAGGTTGAGTCAAGAGGGAGCTCAACTGACCAAGTATCATATTATACCATGGTTCTATCCATCATAATCAAGTTTACAATCATCTCTGTCTGATAGCAAAGCTGCTTGAGTCCCATGCCTGTGGCTACAGGGGATCTGCCACAGGCCTAATCTGAGTAGATCCTCTGCAGATGGATTTGGCTCCCACTGTCTTCCTTAGCCTCTACAAATAGGGGGCTCTAAGCTCTGATACTTTCCCCTTCGTTGTATTTGGATTTTGGTGTTGTCAGCTTTGAATCACACAGGCTGGTGTGCTTCCATGTGGACTTAGTTGATGCCTCACTAAGATGGCTGCTTGTTTGAATACAATATAAGATCCCAGATACCATTTCAATTGGTAGCCAGACACTGTCTGCTTTCTTCACCACACTTTGCTGTAGCGCCCTTATCTTCAGTGATTATTTCATGAAGGCAAGTATTGAGCAGGACCATATTATGAGAACTAATTGTTCTTGGATTGGGGCTACAGTTAAATCGGAGCCCAGAATCCATCTGCTTGTCCACAACTTATGAACAACTCTGATTTACTTTGGTGGTCATATTATGACAAAAACAAAACCCCACAAGACTACCAACAACAACCAAAAAAAAAAAAAAAAAAAGCAAAAGCAAACAAAAGGGTGAAAATTAAAAAAACAAACAAAAAGGAAACACTGTTACTCATCTCTATATAAAATGACTGCATTGTTAACATCAATAATTTTCCAGTGATATAGAATTTAAGATGCTGTTGATAATATGAGGAATTTATACAGTATAGTTCAACTGTAAGATACAATCCATGAGTTGTTTTGTACAGGTTTAATTCTTTTTTAATCATTTTATTGGGGGCTGATACAACTCATCACAATTCATACATACATCCATTGTGTCAAGCACATTTGTACATTTGTTGCCATCATCATTCTCAAAATATTTGTTTTCTACTTGAGCCCTTGATATCAGCTCATCATTTCCCCCCTCCCACCCTGCTCCCCTCTTCCTCATGAACACTTGATAATTTATAAATTATTATTATTTTGTCATAT
Organism: Tenrec ecaudatus; assembly: GCF_050624435.1. Lineage (NCBI taxonomy): Eukaryota > Metazoa > Chordata > Mammalia > Afrosoricida > Tenrecidae > Tenrec > Tenrec ecaudatus. The sequence goes on along the minus strand of NC_134530.1, from coordinate 182,546,297 downwards.
CTTACACTGTCCAACATCTTCCTTCACCCACTTTTCTGTTGTCCATCCCCAAGGGAGGAGTTTATACGTAGATCTTTGTAATCGGTTCCCCTTCCTCCACCCTCCAGGTATCACCATTCTCACCACTGGTCCTGAAGCGATCATCTGTTCTGGATTCCCTGTTTCCAGTTCCTATCTGTACCAATGTACATCCTCTGGTCTAGGCAGATTTGTAAGGTAGAATTGATATCAGGATAGTGGGGGAGGAGGCATATAGGAACTAGAGGAAAGTTGTATGTTTCATCGTTGATACCCTGCACCCTGACTGTCTCATCTCCTCCTCATGACCCTTCTGTAAGGGGGTGTCCAATTGCCTACAGATGGGCTTTGTGTCTCAAACAGATTTATTTCTTAACTGATTGAGCTCTATATTGAGTACGGGGATTGGTGCTAGGGGAAATTTTCCTGTATCAATTCTCGCAAATGAAGATTCTTGTCTATCAGATTAAAACCTGTCATATTAATATAAAGGGAGAATTGAGTTATTAAATATATGGTGGTTCTGGGATCCTTTTCATTGGACACCTACTAAGCCAGGAGTCCCACCCAAGATCCAAATGACTGCCATTTCCACAGCCTTGGGGTGGCCACCCTTTGCTTTCTCTCCCATCACAGTCTCTCAGTCTTTAGTCCAAGAGTACAAGTAGTTCTGAGGTCGGGTGAAGTTTGTTCAGTTGAGTCCTTCTGGTATGGCCCTTGGGGGATGCGTTGCCTGTAATGCCAGCAGTTCAGGGCATCATAGCCCTGAGTCCATGGCATGGTCCACCAAGGCTTGGGTCAATCATATTTACAGGGTAGAATCTTATTCATACCCAGGACATAAAATTGGGACTATTGTCTCCTTAGGTTCCCTACAATTAATGTTTAGCATCCCATCCCAATGTGAGGTTGCTCCTTCCCATTTACCCACCATCCCCACCAACAGAAACAGCAGTGCCTCCTATGAAATGTAGATGTTCCCCTCCCTGGACTTAACTAGATTTTCCAGAAAGATTCTCCCCTCCTTCCTGAGGAGGACGAGCTGATTTGCTAGAGCCTCATCTCAGTGTGGTAGAGTATCAAGTGGCTGGCCTTCTCCTTTTCCGAGCCTTTTGAAGAAGTGACCCCAGCTAATGTGAGGTCTTCTCGTTTGACGTGATTCTCATGACATGCACATAGCGGGGATAGAGTATGGTTAATGGCCAGTCGGTGGCCTACTATCCTTTTGTTTGGGAATTGGTCTCTGAGAATTGATTGGTGTTTCTCCTTAAAATACTGGACTCAGACAATATTTGTCCCACTCAGCACAATGGTTTCCAGGTCCTTCCATGGCCTGTGGTTCTGTGTGCTTTCATCAATGTTTAACGTAGATGCATACCATTGTGTGCATGCACCAAAGTTTCTTTATCAATTCTTCCACTGCTGGGCATTTGGGCTGCTTCCAGTTTCTTACTCTTGTGATCATGGGTGAGCATACATCCACTTGTGCTGTGTCTCTTATTTCTTTGGGGTATATGCCAAATAGTGTTATTGCTGGATCATATGGAATTTCAATTCCTAGTTGCTTTAAGTATCACCATATCATTTCCCATGGTTGTTGTACATATTTACAAGCCCACCAACATTGTATAAGAGTTCCAATCTGTCCACATTCACTCCAGCATTTGTTGTTTTCTGTTTTTAGAACTGGACTAGCATTGTGGGTATAAAGTGGTATCTCATTGTAGTTTTAATTTGCCTCTCCCTGATGGGTCGTGATTGTGAACACTTTTTCATGTGTTTGTTAGCCATTTGTACTTTATTTTTGGTGAATTGTCTGTTCATGTCTTTTTTCCACTTCTTAATTGGGTCTTTTGTTATTTTCTTATTAGTCCATGGTACTTTCAATATTCTTCTCCAGCACCATAATTCAAATGCATCAACTCTTCTTCAGTCTCCCTTATTCAAATCCAAATTTCATATGCATAGGAGGCAATTCAAAATATAATGACTTGATCAGGTACACCTTCATCCTCAAAGTAGCACTTTACAGAAGTCTTGTACAGCACATGAACCTAATGCAGTGCATCTTTTGATCTCTTGACTGCTGCTTCCATAAACATTGATTGTGGATCCAAGCAAAACAAAATCCTTTACAATTTCAACCTTTTCTCCATTTATCATGATGTTACCTATTGGACTAGTTGTGAGGATTTTGGCTTCTTTACATTGACCTGGAACCAATACTGAAGTGCCTCAAGTCCTCCTCACTGTCAGCCAACACAGCAGTGAATCTGCATGCCGCAGGCTAAGAAACCTTCCTCTAATCTTGATGCCCATTTGTCTTCAGTAAGCCAACTTCTCTGATGATTTGTTCAGCTCAACAGACCCACTGAATAATATGGTGAAAGGATGCAACATTGTCACACACCTTTACTCATTTTAAATCACTAAATATTCCCTTGTTTGGTTCACACAACTGCCTCTTGATCTGTGTGCAAGTTCAGCAGAAGTAAAATGAAGTGTTCTGGGATTCACATTCTTCTCAGGCTGTCCATAGTTTCTTATGATCCACACAGTTAAATGTCTTTGCATATTCAATGAAACACAAGTAAATATCTTTCTCATATTCTCTGCTTTTAGCCAAGGTCCAGCTGATATCAGCAATATTATCCCTTGTTCCATGTCCTCTTCTGAATCCGGCCAGAATCTCTGAAAGCTCCTTGCCAATGTACTAGTGCAACCATTATTGCATGATAGTATAAAACCTGTGCTATCATGTAATAAAGAGAAGCCCTGGGGGGTGTAGTGATTTTGTCCCTGATCACGGCAAAGTCAGCAGTTCAAAACCACCAGCCTGCTCATGGGAGAAAGACTGGGCTTTCTGCTTCCGTAAAGCATGACAAACTCAGAATCTCACCCTGGTCGTTCTACCCTGCTCTATCAAATTGCTCTGAATCAGAATTGACTCAATGGCTCGGGGGTTTGTTTTTCTTTTTATCATACAATGAAACCTGTGTCAAAAGATACTCTAGAAAAATTACTGGACTTAAAAATATTTTTTGGCCATCTAGGAAAATTCCGTATGACTTATAAGGGAAAGAAAATTAGATTATAGACTTTTCAATAGCAACCATTTATGCCATATAAAATGGAATAAAGAAATGAAAAATATGAACCAGGGAAAGATATTTTGAGCCAAGGATTTTATGACCAGTAAAACTTTCCTTCAAGTAAAAAGGCATTGACAGCTGTTATCAACATGCAAAATTTTAAGAAATATTTTTCCATGAGTATTTCCTAAAGCATATACTAGAAAATGAGCTTCATACAGCCAAGATAAATCCAGAAACATCAAATAAAGATGATGGAAGGGAGCATCAGTATCTACTATCAAAAGGAAATGAACACCTAATATTTGTTCCCTGGGTAAGTAATGCAATACCAACTATTAACTTGCCAAAAAAGATCACAACAATTTTTTTAAATGGAAACATATGGTTGATTCCCAGCAATTTCTCTACAAGCATGTAGGGAAATCATCCTGAATTTAAATAAATAAATACATACATACATACATAAGTTAATTAATTAAAGGGTTCCAAATGGGCTAGTTACAATGAAACTTAGATGAAGCTCAACAATTGGCTAATTTGAACATGATCAATTGAGTCCTTCTCACTCCTTTTACTAAGATCAACTGATACCAGTTTACTAGGCAGTCTTTAGCTTGGTTGCTAAACATTTGGCCCTCCATCACTTGCAAGGAGCTATGTGGTGTTGTGGATTAAATGTTGGTCTGTTAACCAAGAAGTCTATGTTTTAAATCCACCGATCACTCTGCAGGACAATGATGAGGTAGTCTGCTTCCATAAACATATACATCCTTGAAAACCCTATGGAGGAAGCTAGTCTGTCCTGTTCCAGGGTCATTATGAGCTGGAATCAACTCAATAATGGGTGCTCATCTGCACCGCCCCCCCAAATTTAAATATGTATGTCCATTGTCTTTTTAAAAATCATTTTATTGGGGGCTCATGCAACTCATCACAATATATACATACATCAATTGTGTAAAGTACATTTGTACATTCGTTACCCTCATCATTCTCAAAATATTTGCTCTCCATGTAAGCCCCTGGCATCAGCTCCTCATTTCCCCCTCCCTTCCCTCTCCTCCCTCCCTCACGAACCCTTGATAATTTATAAATTATTATTTTGTCATATCTTATACTGTCCAGAGTCTCCCTTCACCCACTTTTCTATTGTCCATCCTCCAGGGAGGAGGTTATATGTAGATCCCTGTAATCAGTTCCCCCTTTCTACCCCCACCTTCCCTTCACCCACCCGGTATCTTCCCTGTGTTTCCAGTTCCTATTTGTACCAGTGTACATCTCTGGTCTAGCCAGATTTGTAAGATAGAATTGGGATCATGATAGTAGAGTGGGAGGAAGCATTTAAGAACTAGAGGAAAAGTGTATGTTTCATCGTCGCTTGTCTCCTCCCTATGACCCTTCCTTAAGGGGATTTCCAATTGCCTACAGATGGGCTTTGGGTCCCCACTTAGCACTCCCCCTCATTCACAATGACATGATATTTTTGTTCTTTGATGCCTGATACCTGATCCTTTCGACACCTCATGATGGCACAGGCTGGTGTGCTTCATCCATGTGGGCTTTGTTGCTTCTGAGCTAGATGGCCGCTTGTTTACCTTCAAGCCTTTAAGATCCCAGGTGCTATATCTTTTGATAGCCGGGGATATCTGCTTTCTTCACCACATTTGCTTATGTACCAATTTGTCTTCAGTGACCGTATCAGGGAGGTGAGCACACAATGATATAAATTTTTTGGTCTTTTATGCCTGATAACTGATGCCTTCAGCACCTCATGATCACGCAGGCTGGTGTGTTTCTTCCATATGGGTTTTGTTGCTTCTGAGTTAGATGGCCACTTGTTTACCTTCAAGTCTTTAAGACCCTAGACGCTGCATCTTTTTATAGTTGGGTTCCATCAGCCTTCTTCTCCACATTTGCTTATGTACCTGCTTTGTGTTCAGCAATTTTGTTAGGAAGGTGAGCATCATGGAATGCAAATTTATTTATTTATTTTTTAAAATGTTTTATTAGGGGCTCATACAACTCTTATCACAATCCATACATACATCAATTGTGTAAAGCACATCTGTGCATTCATTGCCCTCATCATTTTCAAAGCATTTGCTCTCCACTTAAGACCTTGGCATCAGGTCCTCCTTTTTCTCAGAATGCCAGTTTAATAGAACAAAGTGTTCTTGCATTGAGGGAGTACTTGAGTGGAGACCCAATGTCTAATTGCTACCTTAATATTAAACCTATGAATATTACGCACATAAAGCTATTTCCCCATCTTCATATATGAATATATTTACATATGTACATGCCTTAATTTAGATGTCTTTAAATGCCCTTTGCCTCCTAGCTCTTTCCTCTATTTCCTTTTACGTTCCTTTTGTCCCACTATCATGCTCAGCCTTTATTTGGGTTTCAGTAATTTCTCTTGGTTTCATTACCCTTGATCACGCCCTACCAGTCCTCCTACACCCTCCTCACCACCGATTTGGATCACTTGTTATTCCCTTGTCCCTGGGTTTGTTAACACCACTTCCTTTTCCCCCACCTTCCCCTCTTCCATGTCCCCCCAGAACTGTTGGTCCCATTGTTTTCTCCTTCAGATTGTTCATCCTGCCTATCTTATTTAGACAGACCTGCAGAGATAATAACATGCACAAAAACAAGACAGAACAAAACCAAGCAACAAAAGGAAACAAAACAACAGCAAAAAGCCAAAGACAAAACAAAACAAAACAAACAACAGCAAAAAACAACAACAACATAGCAACAAGAAAAAAGAAAAGTTAAGCTTGTAGTTAGTTCAAGGAATTTTTGTAGACCTTTAGGAGTGTTTTCTGGTCGTGTCTGATGGGGTGCCAAGCCTTGGCCCCAAAGTCTATTTTTGGTACTCCCTGGGGACTTCGTTGCTCTATTCTCCTTGCTATTATTTATTAAGACTCTAGACCCAGCTGTACAAAATTCATACTTTCAGGGGAAATATGTTAACTCCATCCAAAGTTTAAAATGGATAAATCCAAATTGTGGAAACTATGGGTCAAATAGCACCAATTCTTCAAGACATTTATTAAAAAGAAATAAATTAATGCTAGAGGAATCTGGAGAGACTTATGAGGCATATCAAATTATTTTATAGGGGAAAATATAACCATGGTGTCTAGAGAAACACACATAATTTTGAACATAAAGAAAATCCAGGAAGTAATTTGTATAAAAATCAGGATGGTATTATTTCTAGAGATAGGAAAGGTGTTGTGATTGGGAGGTGCACATGGAGGAGTCTGCACAGTAGCTGGCAACTATTTCTTGACCTGGTTATCAGGGCTTTGAATTTTACATGTACAGTTGTCTATATCCAGACTTTACTTTGGAGCAAAACAAAAAAACAAATCCACAGCCATCTAAAAAATAAAGGTGATGTTTATTGTGTGAATCCTGGTAGACTAGAGAAACAAATCTAGGGACACTCATATGTGTATAAGAAAGAGCTTTTTTATAAACGAGCAATTGTATATTGAGAAAGCATCCAAGCCAATTCCAGATCAAGTTCATAAGTCAGACATTAGCCCATATGTCTGATACCAATCTATAAATTCCTCTTCAGACCCACACAAAACATGCATTGATGCCGAAAGCAGGAAGGTCACAGGTCAGTGGATGGAAAGTCTTTTGGATCTAGTGACAGTGGAAGCATCTCAGCACAGGCAGGGGTCTCCACGTGGCTCCTCCAGCTCTAGGGCACTAGCATGGCTCCAAATGTCAGAGGGAATGTCTCACAGAGAGTGAGCCTGTATCTGGCCTCCAGTGAGCTATTTTTCTCTGTTTGTGCATCCCAAATGAGGTCATCAAGGTGCGACCTGATTGACAGGCTGGACTCCACCCCTTCACAAGTTGACAGGAGATTATATAAGTGCTTCATTTACCAAAAAGTATGGGTTCTGCCAACCTCTATATTTACTCATTCATAAATTATGAACAATATTGTTTTTCAAATTTTGTTTCTGTTAATGTCTGGCCCATCTTCCACAGGTCTGTAAAGAGCTTTTTGATGGAATAAAATATATTATCCCCAAGCCACAAAAAAACACAATAGAATAGAAACTAAATCTCCTCAACTACTCTCCCCTTGGGAGATAGTTGTTTTAGAGATAAAATGCAAGCCTCAATTTCAATATAATTTTCACCCTGGTAATCTATACATAAACTATTAAATCCATTGCTTACTACTTGATTTCTTTCCTTTGTGTTTAAGCATCCATTCAAAATTTACTGAGCTCTTTCTATAGCTTTTTTTTACAAAAGAGAATTTTATTGGGGGCTCTTACAGCACTTATAACATTCTATAAACCAATTGTATCAAGCATATTTGTACATCTGTTGCCATCATTATTTTCTTCAGTGGTTCTCAACCTTCCTAATGTCGTGACCCTTTAATACAGTTCCTCACTTGGTGGTGACCCCACAACCCTAAAATTATTTTTGTTGCTACTTCATAACTTTAATTTTGCTACTGTTAACAATCAGCTACCCCTGTGAAAGGGTCGTTCAACACCCCCAAAGGGGTCATGACCCACAGGTTGAGAAATGCTGTTCTAAACATTTAATTTCTACTTGAGCCCTTGGTATCAGCTCCTCTTCTTCTCCTCCCTCACCTCCCTGGTAAGCCCTTGATAAATTATTATTATTTTCTTATTATTTTATTATTATCTTACACTGAGCGCTGTCTCCCTTCCTCCATGGTTTCTGATGTTCATCCCCCTGGTGGGGAAATGATCCCATCAGCACCTCATGATCATATAGGCTGGGCACCATCAGCTTTCTTCACCATATTTGCTTATGCACCCATTTTGTCATTGGTGATCATTCCAGAAAGGTGAGCATCACAGAATGCAAGGTTGTTCAAACAAAATGTTCTTGTGTTAAGGGAGGGCTTGAGCAGAGGCCAAGAGTCAGTCCACTTCTTTGAGGTATTGCCACATAAATAAATGTACCTAGGCCAATACCTCTATTTTTATGAATTAATATATTTACATATGTACACCCCTATCTTTATACCTCTATCCATAGCTTTGCTTCCTAGATAGATCCTCTGTTTCTTTTTACCTTTTTCAAGTCCAACCATCCCACTCACCCTTATTTTGCTTCTTAGTAATTCCTCTCAACTAGATTGCTGTTGCTCCAACACCCCAGAATCAACACCCCCCACGTCCTCCTCATTGTTGATTTTAATTCTCCATTTTTAGTTCCCCTGTCTATGGTTTTGTTTGCTCACCATTTCCTTCCACCTCCTCCTTCTCCCCCCAAGTCCCTCCGGAACCTCCGATCCTGTTGCTTTCTCCTTGGGCTTGCTTCCCAGGCCTATCTTACATAGGAAGGCAAACCACAACAATGAAGACAAAACAAAAAGAAAACAAAAGATTGAATAAAAAGAGAAAAGGAAAAATAGCACCCCCCTCTAAAAAGCATACCTAATTCCAGATCTGCCAGCTAACCTTTATGACCATGTTCCCACTAGTCCTGGGGGGTTCTGGAAACTACCCTTCCTGGCCTGAAGTCTATTTTGGGGCTCCTTAGGGGCCTTGTGGTTTTGCTTTGTTCCCATAGCTGCTCTGTTATGTTCCCTTCTTGGTTTGCCCCACTGTGGGGGGTTCAGACCAGACTCACCCCTGTCTTGTGTCCCCAGCACGGTCCTCTGTCATGGCATGCTCCAGCAAGGGAACATCATGTCATGAGCTGTTGCCAGCCCTACAGTCCTCTCTGTGCACTTGTAGCAGCTTGTGCAAGGATGTCCTCAGGGCTTGCTGTGTTTATACGGGGTCTAGAGCCTCACCTCTCTTTCTCTATCTTGGTTTGCTTCCATGTAGGCGTGACAGGTTTTTTTTGGGGGGGTGGGGGTTTAATCTTTAATCTAAGTGACAGTTTTTTTGGGGGGTGGGGATTTAATCTTTTTATTTTGACCAGCAAAATAAAAAATAAGTGAAAAGTATGTATCCCTTTAGTCTATATTTTACTTTCTATTTCAGAATTTTCATATTTATTCAAACTTAATGATATTATAAATGCAAATGTATTGGCAACAGAACCACCTTGGAATCAATCCTAGCTCAACATCTTAAGGTCTAAAAACAAAAGGTACTCTGGAAGTCACAAAAATATTTTAATAAAGTAAAATAAAACTAACATTTCTGAAACTGTTCAAGCTGTTAATGCTTCCTTAGTTCAGATGGAAGAATTTTTATCGGCATATCCACTTTATTTTAATGAAAATTCTTCAGTAAAGTTAAATCAAAATACGCTTTACTAATAAATACACATTACCATGCCCTGAGAACACATATAAGTGAGCAAGCAGCATCTTGTTTATTTATTTATGTTTTACGTTACAGTAGTATCTTTCATTCAGAGCAAAGTCAACTCTTTTTCAAATGTCCCAAGTGCCTCATTTGGAAAGAAAAATAAGTTCATACGCCAACGAGTGTGTAAAGCAGGAAAAAGGATGAGTTAAGAGAAACATTTTATTGTTTGACAAATCTAAAGTACCATCATGTCATTTTCTACTTCTTTAAGAGGAAAGAGGGAAAAAAGCAAGCGAACAATGTATAAAAGTGTGAGCTAAAAGAAATCAATTTTGTCACTAATAAACATTCTAAACATTTGTCACTAATAAACATTCTAAACTTGTTTCACCATTTCTGATACATGTGTGTGTCCTGAATATTAAAGACTAATTCAAAGATACAGAGATTTGTCAGAAATTTTCCAATTCTGGTTCTAATATGGAATCATATTGGGATACATGTGCTGGGATGGAACAGAGGGAGAGGGAATAAGGAAGGAAGAAAAAGAGAGAGGGAAGGGGTGAATAAAAAAGAAGGGAGAGATGTAGGGAGGGGTGAAAAGGGAAGAAAAAGTTAAAACTTAGTTTTAAGACCAACTGAAAGATAATATATGATCTAATTTAAGCCCCATTCGTAAGGCTGGATTGTGTCACACACTGGAAAACACTATATTTCAACACTGGAAGCACAAACACATTTCTCACCCAACTTCCAAGTTATTGTTGGCGATTGGCAGTTGCTAGGATCTGGTTTGGAATGAACTGACAGTTCTGGTTCTGCTCTTGACCCAGAGTGTATGTCACAAACACATTACGGTGATACTTAAAGAGGTCATGCGTTAGCTTTCAACTCATTCCAGCGGGGATGTGCAGTAGTCGTAATCTTTCCAGCTCTGAAAACTCCCTAATTCAGCTACCAAAGCTGGAGAAAAAAATGTGGATGTGATTATAGTCTTTGCCTAAATTTATCTTATCCTGTCAGATAATCTTTGGGGCTACTCCGATTATTTCTGAATTGTGCCTCATCACACAACATATAGGAATCAAACCTATATTGAATGAGAAATTGGATTCGTTTAGCTTCGCTAAATCAACCAAAATTACCGGTCATTGCAAGATTATGAAATTGATGTAATAAGTCAAAAGAAGATGGCTGGTCATCTTTATGAGAAGAAAATTAAAGGTAAGGGTGATTTGTAATGAGATCCAGAAGAAAAAGAAAACAAAACAAAAGCCGCCACTTGACGAGGTGTAGCATTTTATGTGGGAAACCTGGCTGAGGCACCAGACACTTGTGCCCTCATTTCCTGATTGTAGATATCAGGGAATGCCTGCACCTTTAAAGTAATGTCTGTATCTTATTCTTTATTGCTTCAGTTCTTAGGAAAGTGACTTGTGTTGACGAGGCAATAAGCATCTCAGTGATTTCACAGTTTCTTCCTCCTTGCTTTCCCAGAGACTCCTCCATAAAATGTATTACTTTGACTTTTATTCGTGTGCTCACTTTGTGTAAATCCTCCCTGATATTAGATGTGATTTTTTAAAGCCAGGAATCCATGTCTATTCGTCTCCACATACCTAAGTCTACAGCGATGCCTGAGCATAAATTTGGGATATACTCAGATCCTCTTCCTCCCTCATCATTCCATGTGCATCTCTCCAAACACACACGCATGAAAGCATAACAGTAGCTATATTCTCTTGTAGAGAACTTCCACTTGAACATACATACATTTATCCACATGTACAAATTCATGATCTCATGTGTGTCTCTGTATATATGAGAGAAAAAGACTAAGTTCATCTCATATACTTGACAATATATTTATTTGACTACATTTCCTTGAGAACCATCAGAATGTCGTATCACACAAGTATTGTCTCCAAGTATGCTAAGAGATCTGGGGAAAGAAAACTGCACAGGGCTTATTATTCATTGTCCAAGGGGTCTGCCACCCTCCCCGCACTGAATCTTGGGATAACCCAATGACATCATAGTTGCTGTCTTATGTCATACTAGTTGAAAACAGGATGTATTGCTATTAAGAAGTGGATGTCTTTTAAAGAGCCCTTTTAATTGAAATCTCCCTTCCATTAGGATGTGCAACCTGAGCTCAGGTTAACTTGAAAACTGGGAAGATGACTGCACTGCTAGCCAGTGGATGTGGACTCTTTGGACCTCAATGGCCATTTGATGATATCCCTAAGGCAGTCACAAGGTAGGAGTGCATTCTTTTATGAATTGGGTTAGCAACTCAAGGTTGTACTTTTAAGGTAACGTGTGAGGGGTAAAACATGTAATTTTTATATCTTGTGAGTAAAATATTGCTATGGATGCAGGGATCCTCTAACTTGTCAAATGGGGCCAGTTCACTGTCCCTCAGATTGTCCCTAAACTATAGTTGGAGCGCCAGACTATAGTTTAATAAAAAACTATGAACAAATTCCTGTGCACGCTGCACAGATCTTATTTTAAAATAAACAACAAACGGGCAAAAACACCTGGCGGGCCGGATAAATGTCCTCGGTGGGCCGCATGTGGCCAGCGGGCCACAGTTTGAGGACCCTTGTTTTTCCCTCTTATCACAAATAAGTGTTGGAATACTAACTGACACTGAGTCAATCACGACTCATTGTTACCTATAGAACAGAGTAGAACTACTGCTCAGTATGGTTTCAGAGGCTATAGACATTTATGGGAATGGAGAATCTCATCTTTCTCTGGCAGACCAGCTGGTAGGTTTGAAATGCTGACCATACATAAGTTCAGCAATCCAACACAACTCACCATGCTGTGTTAATGCCTATATGTGATCCTGGTTGAAAATAAAGTTGTGATTATATTAACGAGATCATACCTGACTAGATTTGCACACAAGGCAGGTAGTGTGTATGCGAGGAAGGAAGTGTTTCTATGTAAAGATCCAGTCAGAGAACTAAAGGATGCCTACGAGTGCCTACAAGGAAGAATGGGCACAGATTTGAATGGTTAAACCTCAGAACTGTAAGCAGATAAATTTATGTTCTCTGAAGCCTCCCACTTGTGGTATTTCAGTTACAATAACACTAGGAATATTTTAAATGCATAGAATTGTTGTTTCTATATGTAATTTCAATATGCTACTTTTCTATATTAAAACCTTTCCATGGCTTCCCATGCCTGCAGGAAAAAACCAACTCTCCTACTCTTTCTGACGAGGTTCTTCATGATCTTGCCCCTACTGACTTTCTAAACTTACACTGTTAGACCTAACTCTATAACCATCTCAAACTACATGTGTGTCCCATGTGTGTGTGTGGTTCATGCTTTTGTATTTTTGCATATAATATTGCCTTTGCCTAAAATATCGCTACTTCCCTTTCTGGTAGAAATTGATATTCATCCTTTGTAAACTGTGCTGTTATTTTCTATCCCTTGAAATGACCAGATGACTTCCTCCTTTGTGCCAACATTCTACTTGTTCCATAGCACCATTATGACCTACATCAATCAGCATCTTCCCCACTTATTTGTATATACAATTGTCACATAGTTTTTGTGCTCCCTCAAGGTTGGAACTACATATGATATAGCAACATTTACCATTTACTGTGTATGTTCCCAGCATTGTGATTAGAGGTATAATTGAAAGTCCATGATTTTTATATCTGTCTTCTGACTCTTATTGGAGAAGGTAGAATCATAAAGAAATAAAGTTCATAAAATATAAGAAATGATGGTGGTGATAAAAGAAGGCACTTGGTGATGTTTGGAGCTTGCAGAGGGTTTCCAGGAAGAAGAGGTGTTTTGTATTTACAGGGCAGTTTCCCAAAGGAATCTAACCTGGTTCCTATACCTCCAAAAGGCCTACTGTATTTACCATAGGTGACTTGTCTGTCAGTTTTGCACACTGTGGTGACTTGTGTGTGGCTGTGATGCTGGAAACTATGTCACTGGTATTTCAAATGCCAGCAGGGTCACCCAAAGACAGGTTTCAGTAGAACTTCCAGACTATAAACAGACTACAAAGAAGGGATCAGCGTCCCACTTCAAAGGAAATAGCCATTAAAAACCTTATGCAGAGCATGGAAACACTGTCAGATATGGAACCCCTAAAAATGGAAGCGGAATATTATTCAAGATGGTTCCAGAGGATGGGCCTCTCAGGTCGGAAAGTGCTTGAACTGTAGCTGAGAAGAAGCTGCTTTCTCAAAGAAGAGTCCACCATGGTGACATGAATGGAGTAATGTCTGGGGGAGTAAACCCTTCCAGATCTTCATTTGCTGATGGAGCACAACTCAAAATAAGAAACTGTTGCAAAAATCTAACAACAATTGAAACATAGAATGTACAAAGCATGAATGTAGAAAAATAGGAAGTCATCAGAAATTAAATGGAACATAGAAAGATCAAGATTCTAGGCACCAGTGAACTGAAATACACTGGTACTGGTCATTTCAGAAAATCATATGATTCACTGTACTTGGAAGGACACAATCCAGAGTAATGGCGTTGTATTCATTGTCAAAAAGGACATTTCAAAAATCCATCTTGAAATACAATTCTGTCTAATAAATATCTTGCTTCAAAGAAATCCAATCGATACAACTATTATTCAAATTTATGCACCAACCGCTAAAGCTAGTGCTACCGAACATGAAAATTGGATTAAACATGCAATCAAAATTATTTAAATTATTGGAAATTGGAATGCAAAAGTTAGAAACAAAAAGGAAGGCACAATGGCTAGAAATTATGGTCTTGGTGATAGAAATGAAACTGGAGATCCCATGATAGCACTTTACAAGACCTCTGAATTTTCCACAGAAGATACTTTTTCTCAACAATAAAATTGAGTACATGTGTGGGAAGAGATGATAAAGAAGTTCAGTATCAGCAGCTAAAACTAGGCCAGGGACTGACAGTGGAGCAAACCATCAATTGCTCCTATGTAAGTTAAGGTTAAAGCTGAGAAAGAGTAAAGCAAGTCCACCATAGACAAAATACAACCTTGAGTCTACTCCATCTGAATTTGAGAACATCTCAAGAACAGACTTGATGCTTCAAACACTAATTACAGAAGACCTGATGAACTGTGGGAGGACATCAAAAACATCATTGACATCTGTTCCAAACATAAGGTAGACAAATCCTCAGTTCAGATAATTAAAGTAAAAGCCCCTATTTGATAACATGTTCTTTTATACACTAGAAATTTTCAGTCTTTCAATATGAGGGTGCATTTCTTTTGTTTTTAGGAAATTAAACACAGACCTTGAGTAGACGGTGTTGTGCATATATAAAATATAAAATGCAACAAAGCTTTCCCCCAGATCCTAGATGCTTCCTCCCCACCAACTACCATGATCCGAATTCTACCTTGCAGGACTGGATAGAGCAGAGGTTGTACACTGGTGCATATGGGAGCTGGAGGCACAGGGAATCCAGGGTGGATGATACCTTCAGGACCAGGGGTGTGAGGGGTGATACTGGGAGAGTAGAGGGTGAGTGGGTTGGAAAGGGGGAACCAATTACAAGGATCCACATGTAACCTCCTCCCTGGGAGACGGACGGCAGAGAAGGGGGGGAGGGAGAGTCCGGATAAGGCAAGATATGACAAAATAACAATCTATAAATTATCAAGGGCTCATGAGGGAGGGGGGAGCGGGGACGGAGGGGGAAAAAAAGAGGACCTGATGCAAAGGGCTTAAGTGGAGAGCAAATGCTTTGAAATTGATTAGGGCAAAGAATGTACAGATGTGCTTTATACAATTGCTGTATGTATATGTATGGATTGTGATAAGAGTTGTATGAGCCCCTAATAAAATGTAAATATATATATATATAATGCAGTTGATAATATCATAAGAACTATTAATATGTACAAGGGAGCTTCAAGAAGTTCACAGAAAAATTGAACTGGAATATAATGGAATTTTTCCACTAACACTTGGAAGCTACCTCATATGAATGTATTATGTTTTTTGTATTTTACCTAGAAAGAAGCAAATACAAATGTTTGTATGAGAAAAAAATCATTCATGAAGAAAGCAAAGGTTATTTAAAAGACAGGGGGAAAAAAAGCATCAAAATGGATATCAGAAGAGATTCTGAAACTTGCTCCTAATGGCAGAGTACTTAAGGCACATGGAAGAAATGATGTGTTAAAGAGCTGAGCAGAAAATTTCACAGGGCAGCTCAAGAAGACCAAGTAAAATATTGTAGTCAGATGTGCAAAGACCTAAGGTTAGGAAACCAAGAAGGAACACTTCCAACACATCTTAGACTGAAAGAAGTAAAGAAAATACTCGTCTCAAGTTGCAGTTTTGAAATATTCTACCGGCAAAATATTAAATGACGCAGGAAGCATCAAAGAAGATGGAAAAACAACAACAGAGTCACTGTACTAAAAGGAACTAATCAATATTCCACCATTTCAAGGGGGAGTATAAGAGCATGAACCAAAGGTACTAAAAGATGAATTTCAAGTTGCATTGAGAGCAATAGCCTAAAATAAACCTCAAGAAACTGAAAAATACCAATTGAAATATTTCAACAAGCTAATGAAGCACTGGAAGTCTTCACCGTTCTATGCTATAAAATTTGGAAGATAGCTACTTGGCCAATGGACTGGAAGAAATTCATATTTGTACCTATTCCAAAGAAAAGGACCCAACGGAATGCTCAAATTATGGAGCAATATTATTAATATCCCAGGCAAGTAAAATTTTGCTGAACGTAATGCTCCAATGGTTGGAGCAGTACATTGATGGAGAACTGCCAGATGTTCAGTCTGGGACAAGGGATATCATTGCTGAACTCAGTTGGATCTTGCATGAAAGCCTAGAATGCCAGAAAGATGTTCACTTATGTTTCCTTGACTATGCAAAGGCATTCGATTTTGTGGATCATAAAATTTATGATAGCCACGAGAAGAATGGGAATCCCAAAACACTTCATTGTGCTCATATACATGGATCAGGAGGTAGTTATGCAAACAGAACAAGAAAATGCTGGCTGGTTTAAAATTAAGAAAAATGTGCATCTGGGTTGTATCTTAGGCATAGGATGGTGAGCTTTCTCCTTAAAAGCTTTGGACGTGTTTTTAGCATAGACCAGCCCCTGTAGAAAAAATTCATTATAGGTAAATGTATAAAGACAATAACTGGATTCATGGTCCTTGGGGATAAGGCAGGAGAGTTTGGGAGGAAATGGGGAGCTAAGTATAATGGTTAAACATATTTTAAGAAAATATCTTAAAATAGATATTATGGTGGTAGTGATTGTACAACTTTTCTTGATGTGACTGGACTAATGAATTGTATGATATGTAAATTACATGTCAATAAAACTGTTAAAAAATTAAAAGAAGCCCAGGAAGCCATGCAATTTGAACTATAGGGTCACGATGAATTGGAGTTAACTAGGCATGAGCTTGTTTGGGGTACTCTTTCTCTTTCCTGTTAAATTTTAAGACAACGAGGCAGCAATTCCCTTAACACTTTAAGATTCCTTACCAAGTTTAGTACAGTATTCAAAATGTTGTTTATGATCATGAAAAAGTTAAGAAAGATTAAATAATAACTTCTGGTATTTGCATGTAACTTTACATCTATAAGCTTTTCTACAAAATATTGATTCATTCTTTTCACGACAGTCTTTTTCAGTATGATCATTTCCCTAGTTTCCTATATAAAGAAATAGATACACAGTACCACGTAGCTTGTCCAGAATCATATGATCAATGAATTGTGTAACCAAGTTTTCAAACACCTCTCTCAATTATTCCTATTATGTAATAGTTATTCTGGTACAAACATGTGTCATCTCAAGTAAAATGAAGATATATAGGCTATTATTATCCTTATTTTATATATATGATAAATGACGTTCATAGAGTTTAATATAATTTGCCCAAGGTCAAAATGTAAGTAGATAGTGAAGCCCAATACTCAACCCCATTTCTGACTATAGAGTTCCATATCTTAAGCAATGCACCAAACAGAACCATTTTAAGTGTTAAATGGGATCGATGCCTTCATTTGAACAATTTATAACCTATTTGTGGGGTCATATTAAAATGAAGAGGCAAGATTAATGTCTTCATGATGTTATAAGAGAAATACCACAAATGAGTGGTTTTTATGTATTTTCCCATATGTTAGTAGGAGAATACATGTCCAGATTCAGGATGCGGTTCTGGAAGAATGTTCTCTGTCCTCTCTGCGCAAAATCTCAACTTCTCTAATATTCTCTTGGGTTTTTACGGTGATCACTATGTGGGATTTATCCTTCCTCTGTCTGTGCGTGCTTCTTTCTGTGCCTAGCCATCTTTATTTTTTCTTCTAATTACAAGACTGATTGGCTTAAAGCATACCCTATACTTTTATGGCCTCATTAAACTAACAAAGAAGAGGATTACATTCTTAGAAATAATGCACTCTCCCTGCCATGGAGACAATTCTGATTGAAAGCAACCCTATAGGACAGAAGCCTTAGAAATTGTTTTGGTTCCCAAGACTTTAAATTATTTTTTTACAGGCGCCAACAACTTCATCATTCCCTGTGGGATGAAAGGTGGGTTAGAAGTGCTGATATTGTGGTTACCAGCTAATGGCTAGCCCATTATGCCATCAGGGCTCCTTTACTTGGGGATAGAGGTTAAAATTTACAACACATATTTTGGGGTACCATAATTCAATCCATACATGTGATATACACAGAGAGGTAAAGAAAAGCATTGCTAATAAGGTACCAGGTCATACATACACAAGTTTGTTCCAAACAAAATGCTTCTTTTTTTAAAAAACATTTTATTAGGGGCTCATACAACTCTGATCACAATCCATACATATACATACAGCAATTGTATAAAGCACATCTGTACATTCTTTGCCCTAATCATTTTCAAAGCATTTGCTCTCCACTTAAGCCCTTTGCATCAGGTCCTCTTTTCCCCCACTCCCTCCCCGCTCCCTCATGTGCCTTTGATAATTTATAGATTGTTATTTTGTCCTATCTTACCCTATCTGGCGTCTCCCTTCACCCCCTTTTCTGTTGTCCATCCCCCAGGGAGGAGGTCACATGTAGATCCTTGTAATTGGTTCCCCCTTTCCAACCCACTCACCCTCTACTCTCCCAGTATCACCCCTCACAGCCCTGGTCCTGAAGGTATCATCCACCCTGGATTCCCTGTGCCTCCAGCTCCTATCTGCACCAGTGTACAACCTCTGCTGTATCCAGACTTGCAAGGGAGAATTCGGATCATGGTAGTTGGGGCGAGGAAGCATTTAGGATCTGGGGGAAAGCTGTATTCTTCATCGGTGCTACATCGCACCCTGACTGACTCATCTCCTCCCCTAGACCCCTCTGTGAAGGGATCTCCAGTGGCCGCCAAATGGGCTTTGGGTCTCCGCTCTGCACTTCCCCTTTCATTCACTATGGTAAGATTTTTTTTTTTTGACAATGCCTTATACCTGATCCCTTTGGCACCTCGTGATCGCACAGGCTGGTGTGCTTCTTCCATGTGGTCTTTGTTGCTTCTGAGCTAGATGGCCGCTTGTTCACCTTCAAGCCTTTAAGACCCCAGACACTATCTCTTTTGATAGCTGGGCACCATCAGCTTTCTTCGCCACATTTGTGTATGCACCTGTTTGTCCTTGGCGATCGTATCATGGAGGTGTGCAGCCAATGATATGAGTTTTTGTTCTTTGATGCCTGATAACTGATCCCTTCGGGACCACGTGATCACACAGGATGGTGTGTTCTTCCATGTGGGCTTTGTTTCTTCTGAGCTAGATGGCCGCTTGTTTATCTTCAAGCCTTTAAGACCCCAGACACTATCTCTTTTGATAGCAGGGCACCATCAGCTTTCTTCACCACATTTACTTGTTTACCTGCTTTGGCTTCAGCAGTGTGTCGGGAGGGTGAGCATCATAGAATGCCAATTTAATAGAAGAAAGTATTCATGCATTGAGGGAGTGCTTGAGTAGAGGCCGTGTTTCTGTGCGCAGTGGATGGCTGTAGACAAGTTTTTTTAATACTAAATTTGTCATAGTCTTGTCAGTGTGCCTACAGAAAAAAAAAGGACGCGTTTGTGCCATGGGGGAAAAAAAAAGATTTTGAGGTCAGGGCCAACACCAAATTTTAAATAAAACTCAAGTGGATCTTTCTGAACTAGTAAAGCTTTCCATCAAGCTTACAGGAATGCTGTCCCACATAATAGTTTTTAAAAATATTTTTATTGAACAATCATCTTAAGGAAGGTTGAGAAACTTTAAAATTGAACCAGAAGATGAAAGACCATCAACCTTGATGAATTAAGAAATGGTGACTGAAATCCAGAATTGGTAGAAGAACAGCATGTCTCAACCTGTGGGTCACGACTCCTTAGGGGGTCAAATGACCCCTACACAGGAGTCGCCTGATTCATGACAATAGCAAAATTACTGTTAAGAAGTAGCAACAAGAATAAATTTGTGGTTGGGGGTCACCACACCATGAGGATCTGTATTAAAGAGTCTCAGAATTAGGAAGGTTGGGAGCCACTGTTATAGAATTACCATTGATTCGATAGCTACTAAAGTCAGGATCTCACCTAATTCAGCATTTTCAATTTTAAGTGAACATTTTGACAGAAACCCAAGTTAAGAATAGTGTTTGGTCATTCACCATTAAGTCTGATAGGAACTGTAGGTTTTCCATGGTTTTGAGTCAGTTATGACTCATATTGGCCCGAGGTACACAGGCCCTGTCCTGTGACAGCCTCACAGTTGTCACGTTGGAGCACATTGTTGCAGCCTCTGTATCAATGCAACTCCTTAGGGTCTTCTGTTTTTTGCTGACTCCTATCTCCTCTGAAGCTCAATGTCTTTTTCCATGGGCTGGTCTCTCCTGAAAGCATGTCCGAAGTATGTGAGATGAAGTCTCACTATCCTCATTTCGAAGATGAATTCTAGATGTACTTATTTTAAGACAGATTTACTTGTCCTTTTGGAAGTGCATTGTATTTCCAATGTTGTTCTACCACCACAGTACACATGCATCAATTCTTTTCTGGTCTTCCTTATTTGTGGGGGACCAGCCTCTACAACAATGCATCCTAAGGGGATAGTTGTGTCATTGAAGGGTAAACTAAAGAAACAACAGACAAGGTATACAAGTGCCACCTCTTCCATGGAATCTGGAACCAGAGAGAGAGCAAATGCATTCTCATAATAGGCTAATATATTCTTGGGACCATGCAAACCACGTCATACACATACATAACAGGGAGAGGAGGGCGACGTGCTGGAGGCATACAAATAGCACGAAGGGGAGGCATGCAGGTGCTAAGAAGGCACATGGTGGTTAGGTTCTAGAGTTCAGATGATGGCTTGACCTTTGTCGTCCCTGAACTGACTTGACCTTAGGTGTCCTGAAGCTCTTCTCCACAGTAAAAATCTATGATCTTTATCAGAAGAGAGTTGGCTTTACCAAGGGGGCATGGGCAATAGGGTCCATTGCCTTCAAAGGCAGAAAATCTACAGACAGATAACCTTCAAGCATATAGTAAGCAACCATGAGCTTGTAAGAAGCATAGTAAGATTGGTATTATTATGGGGGGTAGGAGTAGGGACAACACTGTGGAGAATTACTTTTAGTTAGGAGACTGTGATTGGGATTCATCTCCAATTTAAGAGTGTGTAGGCCTTCCTCCATCAGTCTGCCTCCCAGACTTTTAATCATGAGCGTAGAGAATTTATCTGAATACACTCTCTTCCCAGTTGTCAGTTTCCCACACTTACTCTTTGTTCAGCTTTCACAATACCAAAGTGATTAAAGCAAAGCAAAACAAATGCTTTAAAGCAGGAGAGAGCAAAGATTTTTCCCCTACCTTTGGTGCTTGAAACCTGGTCCCCTTGGCCCTTTATGATCACACATGTTGGTGTACTGCTTCCATGTGGGCTTTGTTGCTTCTGAGCTAGATGGCCACTTGTTTACTCTCAAGCCTTTAAGACCCCAGACGCTATATCTCTCAATAGCTGGGCACCATTAGCCTTCTTCACCACACTAACTTATGCACATATTCATCTTTGGTGTTTATGTGGGGAACGTGATCACACAATGATGGTTTTTGTCCTTTGGTGTCTGCCACCTGATCCCTTCAACACTTTGTGTTCACTTAGGCTTATGTGCTTCTTCTCTGTGGACTTTGTTGCTTCCAAGGTAGATGGCCGCTTGTTTGCCTTCAAGCCTTTAAGACCCCAGACGCTATATCTTTTGATAGCCGAGCACCATCAGCTTTCTTCACCACATTTGCTTATGCACAAGTCTGTCTTCAGTGACCATGTCGGGAAGGTGGGTATCATGAAATGACCGTTTAGCTTAGCAAGGTGCTCTTGTATTAAGGGAATGTGCATGAGGACGCCCAATGTCCACCTGTGACCCTGCTACTGAACCTATAAATATATGCACATACGTCTATTTCCCCCTAATCATATATTTACATATGTACATGTCTGTATTTAGGCTTCTATGTATGCTCTTTGCCTCCGACTCCTTTCTGCTATTTCCTTATGCTTTCCTCCTGTCCCACTACCATGTTCAGCCTTCATTCTGGTTTCAGTAATTCCTCTCAGTTACCTTGCCCTTGGTCACTCCCTACCAGTCCTCCCATCCCGTCCCTGCCACTAGTTTTGAACCACTCCTTGTTCCCTTGTCCCTGGGTTGTCCAACACCACCTCCCTTCCCCTACCTCCCACAGTCTCCCCTTCCCCTACCTCCCACACTCTCATGTCCCTCTGGAACCATTGGTCCTACTATTTTCTTCTCACGGTTTGTCCAGTCTATCTTATCTAGTTGGACCTGCAGATATATTAATATGTGCATAAAATTGGGGATGGCTTTGAAATGTCAAATTCTTTTTTTTAAAAACAAATTGTGCCTTTGGTGAAAGTTAACAAGTTAGTTTCCCATTCATTAGTTTCTACAGAGAGTGTTCCCTGACACTAGTTACATCCCAGAAACCTGTCGCATTTTCCCTGTTTCTCCTCTAGTTTGCTATTTTGTCTGGACTTTCTACCCCTTCCGCCTTCTCGTCTTTACTTTTGAACAAATGTGGTCCATTTGATCTCATGTGATTGATTGTTCAAAGGACTATCTTCCTCTCTGATACTGCTGGTTATCTCATGGGCCCGCCTATTGTAACTGCTTAATTATTGTAAGGGCTCATATTCAGCGTAAGGATGTGATGCAGTAGTCTCCTTCAATGAAAACAGTTTGTGTTTGCTTTTTTGTTCCTGTTTTTATATGTTCTTGACGATGACTAAAGGTACCAGGGTTTTATTCATTAAATGTAGTAAATAGTCTATAGCAGTTATGCTTTTTATGCTCAATTTGTCTAACATAAGACCCGTGACCTTTTGTCAAAATCTCATGTGTCTATACAGCGGTTCGCAACCTGTGGGCCACTTCTTACCTTTCCTACCAGAGATCGAAAGGTCAGCCTCTGTCAGTTTATCAGCTATTACTTCTGTTTTTACCTCTTTTCTTTCTTTCTGGCCTCAGATATTAATCTAAGTTTTATTTGTTTACTTATACAAGCTCAGGTATCCCTTTTTCAGTGCCAAATATTTATTCAGTGTCAACTATAGGTCAGATATTGTTCCAGCATACAAAAATGAAGAAAACAAGTTCTCTATTATCCAGGAGCTTACACTACAGTAATGCATGTTATATTAGTTGTGCATTATGAAGGATATTATATTTGACCTATCAATTTTAGGTATGATGGTGGTTTTCAAGTAATCTAGCTATATTGCTTTAAAAGGTGTCATGAATGGTGCTACCTAAAAAGTATATCCGATTGCAGAATGGGTATTTGGGAAAAGACAGACACAAGGAAAACCAGACAGGAAACGATTGCAGTGTTCCAGGTCCGAGGGATTTAAAACAGTGAACCTAAGGTATATGCATAGGTATGATAGCTGACTTCCTTATGAACCTATCTGAAAACAGAAGACACTTAATTCCCATGTTTTAAAACAGCACTTTCCCCCATGGTCTATATTCCCAACATTTACCTTTATCAGAAGAAACAATTCTAAAAGTATCTTGAGTTGGGGACAATTAGTAAGGGACCTGGAATTTCAGGAGCTGTTTGTTTCGTTTTCTTCTGTGTGTGTGTGTGTGTGTGTGTGTGTGTGTGTGTGGTGGGGGGTTTAATTCTAGATTTAGGATACCAGAAAATGACAGATTTGTCAGTTTTCCCACATTGCCCCCCTAAAAACCTCAATACAGGTGAACATTCTCCAAAAAATAATGGGCTCCTCTCTACCCTTTGCGAGCTAATTACCTGAAATTCTAACCATGCAGACTAGAAGAACCCTCCATTCCCATCCTCGAGCATGTGGTCTACGGGAGACTCAACTTAACCGCAGAAGCCCACACGGGCACCCCAACCTGGCGGCCGCATGCACGGGGGCGGGGTCGGAGTGGCTGGGGCCAGCGTGCCGAGCCTGCGCACGCACGTCGGTGCGGGCCGGCGGGCGCATGCGCCCTGGGGCGGGCCCCGCGGAGGCTCTTCTGGGCGGGTCTGCGCTGCTGCCGCGTTGGGGAGCCTGGCGCTGTGGGAGGAGCCGACGGCCTTCACCGTGGTAACCGCAGCCCCGCCGCCCCGCCTTGCAGGCCCCAGGACTGTCATCACCTTTGGGTGTGGGGGCCTTTGGCCACTGTCCCCGGAAGTAGCCTTGCCTGCCTCCCTCAGATCACTCATCGGCCCCCCGCGCCGCCGCCGCCGCCGCCATGCAAGGGGAGGACGCCAGATATCTCAAAAGGTGACACTCCCCGTGCTGGGTGCCTGGCCCTGGCGCTGTCACTGGGCGGCCAGGAGGCGTTTGCGCGAAGCTGGACGCTTGAGGAGGAGGATGGGGACGCCAGGGGCTCCCCTGAGAGGGGGAAGGTGAATCAGGGCAGGAGCAGAGGGCCCTTTGGGCGTGTGCACGGAGCCTGAGCCTCCTACCTGGCGAGGCGGCTGCACCGGAGGATGGTTTCCTTGCTACATTGTTGGGAGGGGGCGGGCTAAACCGCGGCTTTTTTGCTGCTTCCTCCTGACTCTTCCTTTTCCTTAGTACATAAATCCCGTGGGAATATGGGAATGAGGTAAGGAAATGGGGGTGGGAGGGGGTGGTTGCGCGCCTCCAATTTCGGTTTGGGGTTCATTCTCCTGCTGCCTCCTTTGAAGAGAGAAGAAGCGGTCCGCCTTTCTTCCCTAGGAGGTCGTTTTTAGGAGGGTTTCCAATCCATTTCCTGCCTTCCTCGTCCTTTTGATCGTCATACATCCAATACAATGTCATTTTTCATAGGAGGTTCATAAATAACCCAGAGGTTTGTTAAGGAGATTGAGGTGGAGCCAGGTCGTCATTCATTTCTTTAATCCAAGATTAATTGTAATATCAATTGCTCTTTCAAGGAAATTAGAGTCTGTTGGGATTATTTGACCTCTGTCAAAGATAAATTCATCCCTGATGTAAAGGACCAAGAATTCGCAGTGACCTAACTCTCCATTTTCAGTTAAATCCTGCTCATAATTCAGAAAATATTCTGGGATTGTCATTTGTATTCTTTTGAACACAGTTTTGTCATCCAGAATTGGGTCATCTGTTACCTTATGAGAGCTAGGAGGACTAAATAGGGAAATACTTTAAAAAGATATAAAGTGTGGGTAAGGTAACCTGTAAGGTGCATGTTATTTCAAGGCATGTTATGTTTTTATTGACTATTTATATCTATCTATCTATCTATCATCTATCTATCCTGGCTTGCGGGGCTCTAATCATTACCAAAAAATCTTCTATGCATTAATGGACTCAAGTGGATTCAAACAATTGTAAAAATAAACAAAATCAAAATCAAATACATTGCCTTTGCATATGTTGCCTACCTTTCACGTTTATATAATGATATATGAAAAACTGACAAAATGAACAATAATGGAGATATTTAATTATAGCAAGTATAGAGTCAGTATTGGTTTCCTAGCTGAATATTGCTTAGACGTGTGTTAGACTGGTTTGACTAGAAAAACAAATCAGTGACAACGTATATGTGTAAAAAGTTTTATATCTTTACTATGACGCACGTTATTCTTTTAAAATACAGTGAATTAAAGATTCAGGCAGAAGATACATTCTTTTTCCTTCTAGTTTGTCTTACTGCAAGGAGCCGTTAATTATAGTATTACATATTGGACTACCCTGTTTTCATGTATGCAGAAGTAAATTTTTAGGGACTATTGTGCCAGTAGGGGAGCCCAGGTGGTGTGGTGGCTAAGCATTAGACTGTGATCCCTAAGGGCTGCAGTTCAAAACCACCAGCTGCTCTCATGCCAGAGAGGGCTTTCTACTCCCATAAAGAATCACAGACTCTGAAACCTACAAGGGCCGTTTTACCCTGTCCTGTAGGGCTGCTATTAGTCAGCATCGACGCCATGGCAGTGAGTTGGGGTTTGTTCGGACCCAGTATAGACCCATATTCATACTCTGCTCTTTAATTCCCAACCCGTTGCTTACCTTTAAAGCTATATTATTTGAAGTTCAATCAATAAAACAGAACCAGTTCTATAATGTTTGAAAGTAAAAGAAAGTCAGAAGCTGGTAAGGCAGAAAAACACACTTCTCACTATACTCTAACGTTAATAATATAAGGAAGAAAATGTTTGTATTGGTTCCTTTCAGTTAGAAGCATGCAGCTTACGGTAGGTATACACACATGATGGAAAAAGTTTTATGATGTCTGGCAATACCTTCTATTTTTATTATCAGTTTTTTGTTAATGATTACATATGTTCCTTTTAGAATAATTTTGGATTTCACATTGTTTTTAGTAAGATCTTGTGCTTTCATTTACATTGTGTTATTTAATTTCATTGAGAAATCTCTAGTCTCTTTGCGAATGTCTGTGTGCATAATACTTGCATATGTTTACGTGTGTAGTAGATTATAGAATCAAAATTTTGCTACCAGTTAGTGTTTTGAGTCCATCTAAAACCCAAACCAAATATATTGTGACCCTATGCGCAGTAGAACAAAACAGTGTCCGATTCTGTGTCATCCTCACAATTATGGTTGAGTCCCTTGTTGGAGCCACTGTGTCAGTCTATCTTGTTGAGGTTGTCCTCTTTTTTGCTCACTCTCTGCAGGGACTGGTAACTGGTCCAGAGCACTTGAGATAACGTCTCCCCAACCTTGATCTCAAGGGCATTCTGGCTGTACTTTTCCCAAGACAAGTCTGTTTGTTCTTCTGGAAACCCATGGTGCGTTCAATATTCCAGCTCACAGTGACCTGATGCACAACAGAGCACAACATTGTGAATCTTGTGCCATCCCCACAATTTTTGTTATGTGTGAACCCCTTGTTGCAGTCACTGTGTCAAATCTATTTCGCAAAAAGTCTTCCTCTTTTACACTACACTTCTGTTTCACCAAGCATGGTGTCCTTTTCCAGGGACTGGTCTCAACTGATAGCATGTCAAAAAGTACATGAGATGAGATCTCACCATCCTTCTGTTTAAGGGGAATTCTGTCTGTATTCTTACAAGACAGATATGTTTGTTCTTTGGGCAGTCCGTAGGACTTCAACATTCTTCACCATCATAATTCAAATGCATCGATATTTCCTTGGGCTTCTTATTTTAATATCCATCTTTCAAATGCATATAAGGAAATTGAAGCATTCTTCTATTTTTTCATCTTTGACTTTAATTTGAGTTAAAGTCATATTAGTTGATAGTCCTTGTAAGTATATAGTGTTTCACAGACAGCATTGCTCTTCAAGATAGATCTTGAAATGTTCTTTTTGATCATGAATTTGATGGCATTTCTCTGACATAATAAGTCATAAAAAACGGGGAGGTGCCTGACCCAAACCATGGTATTTTCAATATGCATGCAAGTGTTGGGCATTGACTAAAGAAGACCAAAGAAGAACCAATGCATTTGAATTATGGTTCTGGGGAGGAGTGTTGAAAGTACCACGATCGCCAAATGAACGAACAAATCTGTCTTAGAAGAAGTGCAGCCAGAATACTTCTCAGAAGCAAGTAGGGCAAAACTTTGTCTCGTGCCTCTCGGACATGGCATCTGGAAAGACCGGTCCATGGAAAAGGACATCATGCTTGGTCGAGGGACAGTGCAAAAGAGGAAGGCCCTCGACATGATGGATTGACAGTGGCTGCAACATTGTGGGGACTGCACTGGATCACCTGGTGTTTCACTCTGTTGCACACAGGGTTGTTATTGGTGGGAACCGACTCGATAGCACCTAAAAACTTTAACAACATAATCGTCTGATGCAAAATGGTAGATTCCAGTCCATTTTAGTTTAGCAATGCTTAGGTAATACTTAAGAAATTGATCTTTATGCATTTTATTTCATTTTTGACAACTTTCAATTTTCCGAGATTCATATAATGTATATTACACATTCCAATTATTATTTTTAATCATTTTATTGGGGGCTCATACATTCTTATCACAGTCCACGTTTATATCCATGTGTCAAGTGCATCTGCACATCTGCTGCCGTCATCATTCTGCTTTCTACTTGAGCTCTTAAGATCAGCTCCTCCTTCCCCCCCCCTCCCCCCCCCTCATGAACCCTTCATATTTCATAAATTATTATTATTTTGTCATATCTTAAACTGTCCGACATCTCCCTTCACCTACTTTTCTGTTGTCCATTCCCCAGGGAGGGTGTTATATGTAGATCCTTGTGACCAGGAGGTGTTGAAGGGATCAGGTATCAGGTATCAATGAATAAAAAATCATATCACTGTAAATGAGGGTGATTGCAGAGAGGAGACTCAAAGCCCATCAGTAGCCAACCGGACACCCATTACTGAAGGGTTGTGGGGAGGAGATGAGCCAGTTAGGGTGCAGGATAGCAACAATGAAACATACAACTTTCTTCCAGTTCTTAAATACATCCTCCCCCCACTATCATGATCCCAATTCTACCTTACAAATCTGGCTAGACCAGAGGATGTACATTGGTACACATAGGAACTAGAGACACAGGAGATCCAGATCAGATAACCCATTCAGAAAGGGGGAACCGATCACATTCCAATTATTAATGGATGTTTGCAGCCAGATTTTCTTTTCATTTTGTGTCATACTCCTCTTTAAATGAAGGTCCCCAAATCTTTGCTTCCTCTGTGTCATTAAGATTAACTCTACTTTGAGGTGGCAACTCTTCCCCCATTACGTTTTGAGTACCTTCCAACATGAGTGGCTCATTTCCTGAAACTGTATCAAACTGTTTTGCTACTCTTCCAAACATGTTCAGTAGCTAATGCCTCAGAAGTGGCCATCCTATTCCTTCTTCCTAATTTATCTTAGTCTGGAAGCTGTGCTGACCTGTCTACTCTAGATAACCCTGCTGGTATTTGAAGTAACTGGTGGTATAGCTTCCAGCATCATAGCCAGTACAACATGACAAAGTAATAGATAAGAGATGAAGAACCTTCTTAGATAGTTGTATATATACTTAAATTTAGTTATTTATTATATGTGGGAGAAGGATGTAAAGAAGGAATCAAGAATGGTTTCAAGGCATATTAATTCATTTAGATCAGTATTTCCCAGAGTATATCTTGTCCCCTGACACTGCAAAAACAGATACCTACCGTATATACTCGTGTATAAACTGAGTTTTTCAGCACAGCGTATAAACCAATTTATACCCGAGTATAAGCCAAGGTACCTAATTATTACCTGGGAAACCAGAAAAACTGTTTGACTCTAGTATAAGCCTAGGGTGGAAAATGCAGAAACTATTAGTGAGTGTCAATAATCAAAACAAATGAAAATAAAATTACTAAAAATTGAGACATCAGTGGGGTAATGTATTTAAATATTTATTTTAAATAAAAAACATAAATAACCATCTCCCATAAAGCCTATTCTATTAAAAATTCAAGGTACATATATTCTACTAAAAATTTGAGGTTTATAAGAACAAACAGATCCTCCTGTGCAATGTGCATCAAAATGTTGTTCTTACTGTAATATTATGTTAAACATTTTAGTTCATCTAGAAGTGTTATTCTTTATGTAAGAAAAAGTACACATACACTAATGGACACTTCTGCACTATTTTGTTATCCAGTATTTCCTATTTCTCAGAACTTTGGGAAAAAAACAACCCAGATGGCACTTGTGATTGTCCAGGTCCCGCATGAGGCTGCAGACAGGCTCAGAGCATTCTGCATGTGCCATCCCAAATGATTACTGAAGCCCAGGTGAGGAATGTGACCCACAGGGCACCATGGCTGGCTGGTCACAGAATGCCTTCACCTGTTTGTCCACAACATTTTGGTCCATCCACAGAGGGTGTGGGATGACAGTGGGGTGATGCATTTGGGAGTGTTCAGGGGAAGAATAGAGGAGAGCTCAAAGTGCCATCAAGGTCAGTGGGGAAGACAAAGGGGGCTGCATGGGGCTGTGTGTCTGTGGTGGAGAGAGGACGAGTCGGGTCCTTGCCCAGGGCCAGCAGCAGTAAGTGATGAGTGGCAAGCAGCACTCAAACACCATACCACCACCAACCCCCTTGGACTCCAGGATGGTGAGGAAGTAAAGGCCCACTGTGCCACATGGATTCTGGGACACCCAGGGAACACCCACCAGGTGGCAAGCAGCCACTGAACGGAACTCTATTGCTGATATAGGCTGCAGTCCCCCACGTGTGTATAATGCCAATTTTGTATAAGGACCTAGAAGAGGATAGAGAGAATAGGGAAATTCTTTGTATTTTGGTGGGTGCTGGATTATGATTTTTCAGATTGGTTTATCTTTTTTCCTTCACTTTATAAAATACTGTGAGTTGTAAACATTTCTCTACCACTTAATACCTTTGGTTCTTGAGAGGGCCCAATATTATAGTTTTGGGATTTTATTTTTCTTCACCATTTTAAAATCAAAATACAAACATAATACAATGAGGTTCAAATTATCTTATTTATTATAAATAATGAGTAGGTTGGAGAATATAATGTACCTGCAGACACTATGTATACTGATGAAATACTTGATTAAAGGCAGCCCTAGTCAGAAATATAACCTACTGATATTTTCTTTTGTTGCTTGTACTTTTAGTGCCATATTAAGAAACTACTGCCTATTTCAGGGTCATGAAGAATTATCTTTCTCTTTTCTTCTAAAATTTTAATAATTATCACTCAAATTTGGAGTTTAATACATTTTGGATTAATTTTTATACATGGTATGAGGGTAAGAGCCCAACTTGATTCTTGTACATAGATACTGATATGTCCCAGTACCATTTGTTGAAAACACTATTTTAACCCATGGGATAGTCTTATCACTCTAGTTGAAAATCATTTGTCCATGTTGGGATATATTTCTGGACTCAGTTATATTCCATTAATCTATATGTCTATCCTTATACCAGTAACATACTTTTGCTTACTGTAGATTTGCATTAAGTTTAAAACTAAGAAATCAACTTCCTTCTCCTTTTTCAAGGTTGCTTTGATTTTTCAGGCTCCCTTACATTTCTGTGTGAATTTTAAGATTGAGTTTTCCATTTTTATAAATAAGACCATTGGGATGCCAATGTGTATTGCATTGATTCTGTAAGTTATTTGGAAGGATATATTCATCATAACAACCTTACATAATCCAATACAAGGACAATGGATGTCTTTCCATTTATTTAGGCCCTATTTAATTTCTTTCAGCAATAATCTGTTGTTTTCATGGCAGAAGCTTCATACCTTTATAATTAAATATATTCCTGTGTATTTCATTACTTTTATGTTATTATCAGTTTAATTTTTAAATAAAATATGTGAGGGCTCATACCACTCTTATCACAATCTATACATCCATCCATTGTGTCAAGCACATTTGTACATTTGTTGCCATCATCATTCTCAAAATATTTGCTTTCTTCTTGAGCCCTTGATATCAGCTCCTCATTTTCCCTTCCCTCCCTTTTCCCCACTCCCTCATGAACCCTTGATCAGTTTAATTTTTTTGTTTCCTTTTTCATTGTTAGTTCTAGAAATAAAAATTATTTTTATTTTTTCTCTTATACTCTGAAACTTGAATGATTTTTATATATTAGGTCTAACCATTTTTTTCCAGATATTATTTTTTGGATTCTTCAGGAATTTTTACACAAAAGACCATGCCATTTATGAATAGAGATGGTTTTATTTATTACTTCCCAATTTGGATCTCTTTAATTTATTTTTATTGCCTACGATTTTAGTAAAATGTTGATTAGAAATAATAAAGCAGAAAAGAAAAGATAAAAGTAGATATTGTTCTGGGTCTTATGCCTGGTACCTGATCCCATGAACACCCCATGATCACAGAGGCTTGTGTGCTGCTTCCATGTGGGCTCTGTTGCTTCTGAGCTAGATGGCCACTTGTTTATCTTCAAGCCTTTAAGACTCCAGACACTTATCTTTCTATAGCTGGGTACCATTAGCTTTCTTCACCACATTTACTTATGCATCCATTTTGTCTTCAGTGATTGTGTCAGGAAGGTGAGCACAGAATGCCAGATTATTTGAGCAAAGTGTTCTTGCACTGAGGGAGTACTTGAGGAGAGGCCCAATGTTCATCTGACACCTTAATTCTTAACATTATAGATATGAGTACATTGTTCTAGTCCCTAAATACAGGCATGCGTGTGTGTATATATATATACACACACACACACACATATATACATGCCTGTATTTAGACCTCTATAAATGTCCTTGGCCTCCTGGTTCTTTCCTCTATTTCTTTTTACTTTCCTCTTGTCCCACTATTATGCTCGGCCTTCATTTGGGTTTAGTAATTCCTCGCTGTTACATTGCCTTTGATTAAGCCCCACTAGGTGAATGGGAGGTGGAGGGCATGGAGTGGAGACCTAATGCCAATCTGTAGACAATTGGACAACCACTACAGAGGGTCACAGGGAAGAAATGAGCGAGTCGGGGTGCAGCATAGCATTGATGAAACGCACAACTTTCCTCTAGTTCTTTGGTGCTTCCTTCCCCCCACTATCCTGACCTCAGTTCTACCTTACAAATTGGATTAGAGGAGAACATGTGCACTGCTATAGATAAGATCCTGAAACACAGGGAATCCAGGATAGATAACACCCCTAGGGCCAACAATGACAGTAGAGATATCAGGAGGATTAGGGGAGGGTGGGGGTAGAAAGGGGGAATGGATCACCAGGATCAATCTATAATCCCCTCTCAGGGGGACTAACAACAGAAAAGTGGGTGAAGAACGATGGAGGATGATCTAAGATGAAAATAATAATCTATAACTTATCAAGGGCTTGTGAGGGAGGGTGGGTGGGGGAGAGGGTGTAGAAACGGGGAGTTGATATCAGGGCCTCAAGTGGGAAGAGAATGCTTTGAAAATGATGATGGCAGCTTATGTGCAAATGTGCTTGATACACTGGAGGAATGTATGAATTGTGATAAGAGATGTAATAAAAGTATTTAATAAATAATAATAAAAAGTAGATATCATCGTGTTCCTAAAATTAAGGAGAAATCTATCAATCTCACCATTAAGTTTGATGTCAAATGTAAATTTTTCATATATGTCTTTTATCATCTTGAAGAAGGTCCCTTTTATTCCTAATTTGTTCAATGTTATTACGAATGCATGCTGGATTTTGTCAAATATTTTTCTGCATTGCGATAACAATGTGTTTTATTCCCTTTATCCTAATAATTGTGTTACATTGACAGATTTTCTAATGTTGTGCCCCCTTCCATTCCTGGGATGAATCTCATTTGTTTGTGGGGTATGATCCTTTCAATATTCTGCTGTGGTGGCTTGTTAGCATTTTGTTGATGACTTTTGTATCGATATTCATAAGCTATTTTGGCCTGTAGTTTTTCTCGTGGTGTCTCTCTTCTTATTTTGGTATCAAGGTAATGCTGGTCTTAGAGAATAAATTAGGAAGTACTCTCTATTTTGGAAGATTTTAAGAAGAGATGTCAATTCATCTTTAAGTATGTGGTAGAATTCCCTGGAAAGTCATCTGGCCTTTGGATTTTATTTATTTATTTTGGAAGGGGCATCTGATTACTGATTCCAATTCTTGTTATAGGACTTTGTGTTAGGCTGGATTGACTAGAGAAACTAATCCAGTGACAGTCATGTGTAAGAGAGAGTTTTATATCAAGTAGTAATTATACATCAAGCAAAGATCCCAGGCCAGTCCAGATCAAGTCCATAAGTTCGATACTAGTTCATAAATCCCTCTTTAGACTCACACAGCCACATGTAATGATACAAAATGCAGGAGATCACAGGCCTGTGGGTGAAAAGTCTTGTGGATCCAGTGGTGGTATGCACATCTCCAGGACTCCTGCAGGTCACCATGTGGCGTCAACAGGCAGGGGAAGGCAGATAGAGGAGGAGAGGTTCCCAGGACCTTCCTTATGAGAAGGTCATGTCCACACAAGATACCTTCAGGCTGTGACTTGATTGGCAGGCTCATCTCCACCCCTATACTTCAAGTTGACACCAAATTATGTAACTACCACAGTCTATTTCAATTTTCTCTTGTTTCTTCTGTCAGTTTTTGTGATTCATGTGTTTATACAAATTGGTTCATTTCATCTAGGATATCTAATTTTCTGGTGTACAGTTTTTATGGTATCCAATTGTATTCCTTCTTATTTCAGTAAAAGGAGTAGTACTTTTTAGTAATTTTAGTCTTTTTTCTTAGTCTAACCAAATGTTTACCTATTTTGTTGAGCTTTCATAAAGAACCAAATTTTGTTTTCCTTGATTTTGTCTATTTTTCTATTCTCTAGCTTGTATTTTGTTTATCTCCACATTTTAAGTTCTCAAAGTATATATTTATGTTATTGATGTGGGGTCTTCCTTCCTCTTGAATGAAGGCATTTGCAGCTTAACTTTCCCTCTGACCTCTGTTTTTATTGCATCCCAAATGTTTCTATGTGTTGTTCTTGGTTTTCATTCTTCTCAAAGTATATTTTGAGTTGTCTTCAACACTTTGATTATTTCAGAATATCTTACTGTCCATAAATTTGTGAATTGTTATGCTTTCCTTCTGTTATTTCCACCTAAAATTCCATGTGGTCAGAAAGTCTTGGAATGATTTTAATCATTTAAATGTAAGACTTCTTGTGTGTTGTAACATATGGTCTAGCTGGAGACTGTCCAATGTATACTTAAGAAGAATGTGTATTCTAAAGTTGTTGGGTAGAGTTATTGGGTCTTATTGGTTTATGGTCCAAGTGCACTCTGTTCTCATTCATCTAGACATTGCATTACTGAAAGTAAAGTACAGAATTCTCCAGTTATTCCGATAGAGCCTTCCTCTTTTGCACTGCACCTCCACTTTTCCAAGAATGAGGTCCTTCTCCGGGGACCAATGAGACGTTTCACTCTTATCTAAAGTGTAGCTTTCTTGTACCACAACTTGGAGCTTTGGTAGGACTGTTCTTCAGCATGCTAGCCTCCGGTTTTAGTGTCGCTAGCTACACAAGCCTATTAAAACATTTTCATCCATTCAGGCAGCTCTTTAGGAAGTAGCAAGCATCTACTTTTAGGGAAAAACAGCCTCAAATCTCAGACTTGCTTTTCTTTATCTCTATATTCTCCTGAACCTTAGCACTGTTTTTCCTCATGCTGATACATACATGCACATACTACCCATATATATGTGTATGTTTGGGTTCCTGGCTACTTCTATTTTCTTAGAAGGAGTATTTCTTTGACTTACCTAATTCTCCAATCCCCTATCATTAACTATTATAAGCAGAAATACAAAACCTCTTTTGGTGTCATTCCATTAAAGAACATCAACAATTATACATATTTGGGTAACTGTAAAAGATTCTCTTCTGATCCTAATTTCTTTAAAATTCACAGAATTTCATAGCAAAAAATTTCGTGTGCTATGGTATATAGAATTAGAACACAATGCATCATGGTGAGAAGGAGGGGTTAGCAGTAGTATAATATTAAATTTTAAGTACACTACACACACACACACACACACACACACACACACACAAAGTTAGCCCAAAGTAAAGGTTCCCAAACTTATTTGTTCTACTGCCCCCTTTTCAGAAAAAAAACCAAAAAAACAACTCAGTGCCTGCCAGCAATTAAGCACTTGTATGATAACCACAGTCCAGGGTAGTGTAGGTTTCTGATTTTGCAGTCCCGCTGGATTGTTCTAGAGCCTCCACCCCACCCCCAGGCAGCAGTATGGCCTGCTTTGGGAAACACTAGAAATGTCCTTTTCCCTAAAACTACCAAAGAATGAATTTTTTAAAGTGTAGCTAAGCAATATGTAGACACAAAAATGTGAAATTAATTATTTTTCCAATAATCCCAAAGGACAAGATAAAATAGAACAAAATACAGAGGTGTCAAACAAAATAATTTAAATGGTAAATAAGGGTTCAACCCTATCAATTGCTATCTGAAATGTTAATGAGCTAAAGCAGTGTGTTGTAATAGAATTTTCTTCAATAACAGGAGTATCATAACTACATTGACCAATATAGTAAGCCCTAGCTGTACAGTAAGCACTTAAGTATAGCTAATGCAGTTAATGGAGTTCATTTTTAACTATTTTTAAAATGTAATTGATTGAAATTTAATTTTAAATAGACCTATGTAGCTAGTGACTGTGTTACAGCATAACTTTTAACACTTTAATATAAAAGTAAAGATGATCAATATGTTAAAAAAGCAAACTCCAATTATATTCTACATTAAGAAATTAATTTTTATATAAAGATACACATAAGTTGAAAACAAATAGATGCAAACTTTAAACATGAGAAGGCTAGAGTGGCTATATTAACTTCAAGAGAAATAGCATGGTAAAAATCAAGAGTGCTTTCTCATGCTGATCAATACTACCACATCTAGAGAGTGTCAAATTCAAGTCTACCAAATATTCCAGGAACAGATGATTTCCGTTTTATACAGCTCTTCCAGGGAAATGGAGTCCTGCTGGTGCAGTGGCTGGGCATAGGCTGTGATTGCATTAGCCGGTAGCAGCTCTACATGAGAAAGACTAGGCTTTCTACCCCCATAAGCAGTCACAGTTTCAGGAACGCACAGTGGATCCCCGTGAGTCAGCATTGACTTGATGGCAGTGCGTTATTTTTCTCATGCGAAATATTGAAAGAGTGAATATTCCTAACTCATTGTAGGATTTTAGAATAACCTCCATATGAAAACCAGAAAAAGACAATACTTAAAAGGAAAATTTCAGGCCAGTATCATTGATGAACAAAAATCCAGACTTAACGGGGAGTGTGTTAAAATACAGCATTATCCACGTGTTCATTTCAGGAATATAAGTATAGGCTAATGTGTTTAATCAATTTAAGTCAGTACATTAATAAAGAACAACAAATGGACATCCCCGTGGATGGGGAAAACATTTGATTACATTCAGTGCACATTTATTAAAGGAAAAAAATGAACACTCAAACCAAAAATAAAAAGGAATTATTATTTAAACATTGAATGGGGAGACTTTAGAAGCAATACCTTCATAAACAATCGATCACAGATGCCTATGATAGCCATCTCAATATTTCAACAGAGGGCCTGAACAGGTAAAGAAAAGTTATAAAGGAAGGAAATGAAGAGAAGAAAATAAACTATTTATAAACAATTGAGTTGTATCAAACAATACTACCTACTTTTTCATTAAGGTTGTAATATTCCTTGCAGTGGCTTCACAGAACTTACAGAGATTAATAATTTTAGGGTTTTACGGAAGTCAGCACGTTGTAATGCTCGTGAGAAATGCTCAGGGTACAGTTGGCTTCAGGACAACTTAAAAGTTCTTTCAGGGTCAACCAGACCAACTCCCCCAATTCAGTGCCCAGAGACACCTCACTGCAAAGCCAGCCTCCTGTTGAGAAGCGCTCAGCGGCATTACTTGCTCCAGCGCTGGCAAGTCCAGCGCTCACTGCTCCTCTGCTGACACAGCTGTCTTCTCCCTGCAGGAGGTCCACTGGGCAGCAGTGTTAGGGCTGCAGGTTGCACTCCGCTCATGGCTCATCCTAGCACTCAAGCCTCCTCCCCTGCTTTGCACAGGGCTCCGTTTATACCCAACAGGATGACCTGCCAATGAATCCTGTTCACAATTACGCTGGTGAATCGGATCAGTAGCTTCTCAGACTTCTTATCCAGTTGCATGCAATAAAAAGTCATCTGATGGAAGGTATTGAGGCTTTGGCTAGAAGAGCCAAATTAAATAATTCACTGCCCCGGCAACTGTACAGTTACTTAAATGGGAAATCTAAAATAATGTTCATAATATTGGCATTCATACTAAGGTGTCAAGCACATTGCTGGACATAAAAATCTACATAGCTACCCCCAAAAGTATTTTGATATACTGTTTTTAAAAATAAGTTAGAAAAAATATACAAAAGTAAATAACAGCATGAAATCTATCATTGAGTAAATGATGACTCATAGGGACATCATAGGACAGGGCAGAATCGTTTTTTCTCCCATGGAGTAGACTGGTAGAATTGAACTGCTGACCTTGCAATAGTGCAGCCCGTGTGTGTAGATGGTGCCTTAATCAGTCTATGAGTTCCTGACATCCCAATTAAAAGTCCTAGTAGACATTTCATGCAAGTTCACACATGATGTTAAAATTTTTAAGTTGAATAGCAAAGGTCCTAGAATCCCAAGAAACTTTTGAAGAAAAGCTAGAGCTGAAGGTAGGAACTTCCTTTACTAAATATCAAGATATTTTAAATTCAGATTGTAGTATTGATATAATAATAGCTCAAAAGACCAATTGAATAAAAATTTTAAAGCCTAGAAATACAGCTTCAAGTACATGCAAATTGATGATGAAGAAGAGTATTCAATATAAATTAGGGTTTATTTCCAAACTTCAGGAACATGATCGGTGAGTTTTATATATTATAGAATTAATCTCACACAGTAAGAATAAGTACTATTTCACAAAGTATTTCTTTTATTTATGTGTTGGGGAACAAAGGAGAGGTAACTGGCTTCAAAAGAGAGAATATTTAAAAACTGTGTAAATGTACTTAAAAGAGGTATTTTTGCAGCAACTCTGCCCAGTGCAGTGTCATTCGATTTCTTGACTGCTGCTTCCAGGGGTGTTTTGTAGGCTTTCACTTTGTCCTCCCAGTGTCTCCTGGGGTCTTGCCCAGTATTGGTCAGGATAAAAGGAGTGGATAATGTTCTCCCTGTCAACATCCTATTGTGCCATATCTAGGTCCACTCTGGGAGATGCATTAATATGCCAGGCTGCCAGGTAACAAAGGTCAGTTGACTGTACACAACTAATAGGTTAGATATTTGTGAAATAGGTGCTGAATAATCCTGCCATAGATCATAGACAGTAGTCTGAACACTTGCTACAATGGGTCACTTGTGTAGTGTAAATTTACCACTGCTCATTTGTTTTATTATTTGATAAAATGTTTAAAATTTATAATAAATTATCCTGAGAGCATTAAGTTATTTAAAAGTATCTGCTTCCTGAAAAATTAAGTAGTAAAGTTTTTGTCTCTCAAGAAAATTTATGATGAATCTAATACAGTGTTTGTCAATACTTAATATCTACTATAGGTATGATATCACTAACCACATGAAATGCAGAAGCATCTGGATCTGCTTCAAAATTAGTCATTAAGAACACTGCACTCAAAATGTCAGTTCAACACATGTACTATGGAAGGTATATGTCATATCACTCTGAAGTCTTACAGTTTAACATGTGGTTTAGGAGGAGCCCAGGTGGCAGAGTGATTAAGAGCAAACAGCCGGTGGTTGGAACCCGGCAGTCACTCTGAGGGAGAAAAGTGTGGCAGTCTGATTTCCTAAAGACTTACAGGTTTGGAAACCCGTGGGACAGTTCTACTCAGTCCTTCAGGGTCACGATGAGTTGTGTCATAGAGGTATAATTTATATCACTCTGTGAAGCCTGATTTTTCATTGAGATTTAAAAAAAAAAGTTAATTTAGCACATTTTTGGGTCCAGCATTCTTATTCACATTAAAAAAGGGGGAGGGAGTTATTACTGATGTTACTGTTTTCCACAATTGGTAGAAAAATATATTCTCGGACAATTAAAAGATTCCAATTTAATCTTTATAATCAGATGTTTCAAATAGAAAACAAGTTTATTCCAACAGTGGCCTAAATTTGTTATCTAGTTCTTGAAATACTATTATGAATTTTGTGATCATGCAAATATAATTTTGAGTGGGACACATTATTATGGTGGGAAAAAATCAACTTTACTCAAAATTTGTGCAGCAGAAATATGACTTTCCAAAATGGGTACATAAGTAAATGTGGTGAAGAAAGCTGATGGTGCCTGGCTATCAAAAGATAAAGTGTCAAAAAAAAAGAAGACAAAGAAGAAGATATAGTGTCTAGGGTCTTAAAGACTCGAAGTTAAACAAGCAGCCATCTAGCAGAGAGACATCAAGCCCACATGGAAGAAGCTCACATGTTTAATCATGAGGTGTCAATGGGATCAGGTAACAGGCATTAGAAAACCCAAAACAAATAAACAAAAAGCATTGTTGAGGATGATGGGTGTCAGAGCAGAGACATAAAGCCCATCTGTAGACAATAGGACATCCCCTCACAGAAGGGTCACAAGGAAGGGATGAGTCAACCAGGGTTGCAGTATAGCACTGATGAAACATACAATATTCCTCTGGTTCTTTGAGGCTTCCTCACCCCCCACTATTATGACCCCAGTCTTACCTTTCATTTCTGGCTAGACAGGAGCATGTACACTGATACAGAAACTCATGACCCATGGAATCCAGGTTAGATAAACCCCTCAGAATGGAAATGGGAGTAGCGATACCTGGAGGGTAGGGGGAAAGGGAAGGAAGAAGGGGAGGGAGGGGGAACTGATTGCAACGATCGACACATAACACACACACACACACTCACACTCACACACACCTGAGGGGGTACAAACAATGAAAACATGGGTGAAGGGAAACAGTGGTTGGTGTAAGATATGAAAACAATAATTTATAATTTATCCAAGGTTCACAAAGGTGGAAGGGAGGGGGAAGAAGGGAAAAAAGAGCTGATACCACGGGCTCAAATAGAAAGTAAATGTTTAGAAAAAGTTGATGGTTACATGTACAAATATGCTTGATACAATTGATGTATAGATTGTTATAAGAGCCCCCAATAAAATGATCTTAAGAAAAAAGAAATCTGTCTTTCATAGGCTGTATGCAGACATAATTCATAATTGTATCTAAGCAAGCAGGGCTGTTTTTTTACCAATCAAAATAGAAATTGAAATCAATTAATACATTGATTTATGTATATTCCTAGCAACTTATATACAACAGAACAAAATACTGCCCAGTGCTACATGTTCTTCACAATTGTTACTGTTTGTGCTCACTGTTGTAGCCACTGTGTCAATCCTTTTCTTTAAGGGCATCCTTTTAGAAGATGCTCCTCCTTTTCACTATTTACCACCAAGCATAATGTTTTTCCTTGGAGACTTGTTCCTAGGTGCATACAAACCCACTTCCTTCTATAGAACTAAATTGTTGTTAGTCTTTTAATTTCAACCTTTGTATATCAACCAAGAGCCCTGTAATATTTTTAAATATTTTTATAACGATGTCTTGTACATTTGTTTCAATGTCAGTTATAAATGAGCTTACAGTGGAATGTATGGACTGTGTATATGAAGTTCTACAGGCAAAATATTCCCTAACGTCACTATATTGCTTTATCACTATGTTTCTAAACTGTGTATTAGAATTGCGTTTTGGAATATATTTGAGGCCCTACAAGCCTCAAGTTGTAGTATTGAAAGATTCTATGGTCAAATATTGACTAATGAAAAGATTACATAAAGTCACTGTTTCAAAAAGAACTAGATGGCTTTCAACCATTTCAACGGGTAACATGATTGGTACCTCAGAAAGAAATGGTACTGAAGGAAGAAATCCAAGCTGCACTGAAAGTATGAAAAACAAGCCCCTAGAAAATTGATGGAATACCAGCTGAAATGTTTTGACAAGCTGATGAAGCACTGGGAGCACTGACGTCCAAGAAATTTGTAAGACAGCTACCTGGCCAACTGACTGGAAGAGATCCATATTTGTACCCAATTCAAAGAAAGGTGACCTAACAGATGCATGATTAAACAACAGTATCATTGATATCACTTGCTAGTAAGATTTTGTTGAAGATTATTCTATAATGATTGATTGCTTCATTGGCAATGAGTGTCCAGAAATTCAGTGAAGATTCGGAAGATGATGGAGAACAGAGAATATCTAATATCAGATAGATCTTGCCTGAAAGCACAGAATGCTAGAAAGATTTTTGCTTGTGTTTTACTATTTTGGATCATAAAAAATTATGGATAACCTTGAGAAGAATAGGAATTCTATAACAATTGTGCTCATGCAGAACCTGTACATAGCAGTTGTGTAAATTGAACAAGGGAATACTCCAACCACAAACTAACTCACTGCCATGGAGTCAATTCTGACTCATATGAGCCCTGTAGGGCAAGGTAAAACCTTGTGGGTTTCTAAGACTGTAACTCTCTATGGTAGTAGAAAGCCTCATCTTTCTCCAGTAGAGCAGCTGGTGGTTTTGAACTGCTGACCCTGAGGTTAGCAGCCCCGCTCATAACCACTATGCCACCGGGTTTGTTCAGGGACTCGTGCATGGCTTAAAATCAGGAAAGGTGTGCATCTGATTTGTATTCTTTATATTTATTCAATCTGTATGCTGAGCAAATACTCCAAGGAACTGAATTTTATGAAGAAGAATGCAGTATCAGGATTAGAGGAAGGTATATTATCAACCTGCAAAATGCAGATGACACAAACTTAATTTCTGCAAATAAGGAGGATTTGAAGCACTAGTTGATGAGAAAGATCAAGGATTGCAGCCTTCCTCATGAATTACAAGTCAATGTAAAAACTTCACAACTGGATCAGCAGTAACATCAAGATACACGGAGAAGAGTTGGAGTTGTCAAGGAATTTGTCTTGCTGGGAGCCACAGTTAATGCTCATGGAAGCAGCAGTCAAAATATCAAATGGCACATTGCGTTGGGTAAATCTGCTACATGAGACCTCTTTAAAATGTTGAAATGCCTGGATGTTACTTTGAGGACTGTGGTGGACCATTTTCTTCATTCATTTCATATGCATGAGAAATTTGGACATTGAATAGGGTCGAAGAATTATGAATTTGAATTATAGTGCTGGTGAAAAATATTGCCAGTGCCTTGGAGTGCCAAAAGAATCAACAAATGCGTCATGGTAGTAGTTCAGCCGGAATGCTCCTTAGAAGTGAGGATAGCAAGATTTACTCTGTAGCACATGGGGTTACTGTGAGTCGGGATGTCAACTAGTGATAACGCTCGGTGCCTGGAAGAGGACATCTTGTTTGGTAAAGTAGAAGGGTGGTGAAAAAGAGGAAGACTCTTGACAGGATTGATTGAAACAATGGCTGTCACATCTGGGCTCGGACATAAAAATTGAGGATGTCACAGGACCGGCAGTGTTTCTTTCTGTGGACATGGGGTCGTTAGGAGTTGGAGCAGACTTGACAGCACCTGACAACATATGATGGCAATGGCAAGAGGGCTTGGGGAGAGCATGAGGTACCCCTCCCACAGTCTATCAGCCGCTCACATTGATATAAACACTGTTTTTAATCAATCTTACATATAGTTCAATGCAAATTAGTTCTAATCCAACTGGCTTGCTACTCATAAGCTTTTCTGTAAATAAATTCCAGAGTTTCTACTCTGTATGTTTACTTATAGATATTAGGGGAAAGCGGTATTTATTCTAAATAATACATGGTTTTCTCTAGATATTTGAATTTGCTTCCTTTTTATTTGCTACTTTCAGTGATCTGTTTTTACAGAATACACAAACTACTTTGTAGTAAAGACATAAAAGAATTTAAATTAGCCCACTCTATTAACCTAATGATTGGTGGTTCGAACTCATCCAGCAGTCACACAAGGAAAGGCCTGGGGATCTACTTTCAGAAAAACTGCAGTCAAGGAAACTCCATTGGAGCAGTTGTACTCTGCAGCACATGGGGTTACTGTGAGTCGGGATTTGCCTAATGTCCACTGGTGATAACGCTCTCTAAAACACGCACACACAAAACAAATAGAAATGGAAAAGGGATGGTATGGTTATTTGAACGATTTGATTTCTGTGGGGAAAGGCAAGCTCTTAACCCAGAGCACAAGAGTCCATGAGTCTATTTCCTCCTGACTGCTCGTCTAGGGAAGACACACTGAACACAGGGTCTTCCAAACAGATGCATTCCATTTCAGTCCCCTGCTCAAAATGCGAATTTCCTCCCCAGATATACTGAACCAGAATCAGCAATCTAACAAGAGCTTATGTGTACATTACAATCACCTGAGGATCTTGGTAAACTGCAGGTTCTGACCAGTTTATCTGGGGTGAAAATGTAAATTCTCTGCGGAGGGTCAAACCAGAATGAGCCAGTTTGAAGCTCTGACTGGAAGTGGTGGTAGGAAGCTACGCGTACAGCACGTGTTTTATCCTCCTGCCGTCATTGGATACAGTGACCGCTTTCCATTTTAAGAAGTTCAGGACTGAAAGGGCTGCTCTTCATCTCACATGGAAACAAAAAATTTGCCTTGTAATTAAGAGAAAAGCTGCTGTAGTGCTTGCTATATTGTATGTCTTTCCGCTCTCTCTACTTCGTTCTTTTGATTCCTATGATTTCACTAGCTTTTGCTCACAATCCTAAATTTGTATCCATTTATTTTACCTTTTAGAATCTGTACTATCCTTTTAATTTATGTTGTATATCATATTTTCTAATTCCCTGATATCTACTGACCTGCCTGGTTCCTCACTGCTTCTATTCCT
The DNA here is from genome assembly GCF_050624435.1 of Tenrec ecaudatus. NCBI lineage: Eukaryota > Metazoa > Chordata > Mammalia > Afrosoricida > Tenrecidae > Tenrec > Tenrec ecaudatus. Next base: position 182,501,913 of record NC_134530.1, on the reverse strand, counting down.
ATAAGCTTTGTCCTTCATAGTTTATTTGTGAATCTAGCTAGACCCTATCACCACTGCCAGCAAGTCAATTTCCACCTATAGAAGATTTCCGAGACCGTAAACATTTGCAAAAGCAGACAGTCTAATTTTCCCCAAGAAGCAGCTGCTGGATTCGAGCCACCAACCTTGCTGCAGTTAGCAGTTCAGTACTTAACTCACAGAGGTACCGTGGTTCCCTACTAGACCCCATACTCTGGAGAACTTTGTTGTCTACTCTGATACTGAACTTGACTCTTAATCAGAATCCTAGTACTGGCTTGAGATCCTTACCCTTCTTTTCAAGAATTCTAGGAAATGGGCCATTAAAAATAGCATTGAACACATGCATCATAAATCAAAGTATTATTCCTAAAACTTTGGGTTTCTCAATGGAATTAAAGTTAATTTAAGGTGTGATCCATTATATTCCTTCTTATCAGACTAAAGGACCCGTACTGTCCTGCCCCCTAAACCTGACTAGAGTAGGAAATGTGTTTGTTTTCAATGCTTGATCTCTTCGAGTGCAACTCATTCTATCACCTTCTAAAGTAATTGCTTGTTGGGCTGCTAACCACAGGGTCAGTGGTTAGAACCCACCAGCTACTCCTCAAAATTTCCAGTCTCAGAAATCCAAAGGACATTTCTACTCTGTAATATAACGTCAATATATGTCAAAATTGTCTTGATGGCATTTAGTCTGGTTTTTGTTTGTTTTCTAAGTGGCCAAGGGAAAAGTAGTGATTGTCTGGTGATTAGTTTACTTCAATTAAGAATGAATTCTTTAACTTTAGGGGCCCTGGAATAGTGCTTATAACCTTTCTATAAAAACTGCTAATGATACCATAATTTGACTTATGTGACTAAACAACATTACCTGTAAACATGTTTTCAAAAATGTGATATTGGATATAATTTGAAAAGTTATTTAATTTAGATACTGGTACTGGAATTTACACTATAATCATATTGCAGTTTAATTCAGTAATTTTATTTTGTGATTTAGCTAATCTTTTTATTTGACACTTGATTTTTCTTGTTAAAAAGCATTCTGGGGCATTTATCTTTACTGACTTTTAGTTGAGGTCATTCTCTTTAAAACATCTAATTCAAAACATTTCATTGGCTTGATCTTAAGTATGCATATTTGAATGATGTCTTTTTCCCAGGAAGAGTTATTCATCAGGGTACTTTCTGCAGGACAGAAATTACATATGTAGTACAGAGTTGGAGGAAACTGAATTATTGCTTGACCCAATTGTCAAGAAAAAAATTTTCTTCAAATGCAGATGTCAGCCCAGCCACCTTGTTTCTGGGAGAAACTGCTAGATAAAAACTTAGGAGATTTAGTGAGTTTTTAACCTGGAGATACCTTTGTTCTTTCATGTTCTAGGAAAGTTAAGGGAGGAAATATTGATGTACATCCATCAGAGAAAGCGCTCATTGTTCAATATGAAGTGGAAGCTACCATTCTTGGAGAGATGGGTGATCCCATGTTGGGAGAACGAAAGGAATGCCAAAAAATGTAAGTCTGTATTTGTATGTGTTTTGAAAGTAGTGTGAACCTTGTTTACTTGCTGTACACTTATTTTAATCTGCACAGATAAGTGGCTATGCCATTCTTATAGACATATTGTATATTTGTGAAACAGATTATATTAAACTCTTTATAAAGAGTACATAGATTTCAGAAAAAGTCAGGTCTATGTAAGCATAATGGGAATCTTAAAAAATACTTATTCTGACTTACCCTAGTTAATAAGTTGTGTTGTAGGATATAAGCTAGAAATTGTGAAATCAATCATTAAAGGTAAATTTATGTTGAGCTTTTTAGCTTAATTTAGGAGATTTGTATTTAAGGGGATCTTGTGTTCTTTATCTTCCCTGAAATTTCAGGAAGTTAGTATGACTTTTTAGAGCTCTCATATGGTCCACAGACCTTGACTTCTTCTTTTAAATCTTGCCCTCTGAAAGAATTTAATGCTAAACGTTTTCAGACTTCATGGATTGGGCTTCAATCTCACAGTATCATTTCTTCCTGAATTTTACTTTGGAAACTGACCTTCTTCGTTAGCCTGCATAGATGCTGTTGGAAATTTTCTCTGCCTCCATAATTTTGTGAAGTGCTGTTGTTCCAGTACACCTAGTGTTCTGTTCCAATCCTCTCCCTTCTATAAAAACACCTAATTTGGGAGCTACAAAAAGAAAACAACTCCCTCACCGAGTCAGCTTTCACAATGACCCTGCAGGACAGATTAGAACTGTCCTGTGGATCTCTGAGACTAAAGATCTTTACAGAAGTAAAAAAGTCTCATCTTTCTTCCATGGCGCAACTGGTGGTTTCAAATTGCTGACATTGACATTAGCAGCCCAACTTGTAACCTATGCCGCCAGAACTCCATTGATTTGGGAACTACTTTGGAAAAATATCACTCTATTCTGTATTTGGTGGTATTAAATATGTATATTCAATTACTTGCTTCTGGGAATGCATGTGATAGTATTTAGCATAAAGAGAGCCAGTCTATTTCATAGACAAGATATGAATGAGATTGCTTCCCTGAAGATTTACTGTCTGGGAAATCTTTTGGGGCAATTCTGCTCTATCCAATAGGGTCACAGTGAATCAGCATCAACTTGATAGGAATTGATTGAGATGTTTTTAAATTTATTTTTATCTTTATTTGACTTATGTTACTGATATTAATTGATTTTGCTTGGTTCCATTTCTTTTATTATTATTTTATAAATAATTTTTATTGGAGCTCTTATAACATCCATACATCAATTATATCAAGCACATTTGTGCATATGTTGCCATCATCATTTTAAAAACTTTTTCTTTCACCTTGAGCTCTTGAAATAAGCTCCTCATTCCCCGCCCACCTTCCCACATTTAAAATTTTTATAGTGGTTCTCAGCTCGGATTAATTCCCCCAGGGCATATTTGTGTAGAGCTAAGAGACACTTGCTTGTCATAGCTAGAAGGGTACTGCTGTTGTCTAATGAGTAGAGGGTAGGGTGCTTTAAACATCCTGCAGGGTCTAAGACACCTTCCTAAGAAATTATTATTCTGCCAAAGTGTCAATAGTGTTGAGGTTAAAGAAACTGCTTAGCTTCTTACTGAAAACGGTTTGCCGTTCAGTCATTTAGAGTGCTAATCCAGCGTGTGTTGGAACATGTCTGTGATCCATGGGTTTTTCAGTAGCTCATTTTTTAAAAACTAAGAGGGTAAGTTATAATGTATTATTATAAAATCATGTAAACCTATATTAAACAAAAAATATCAAAATGTGAGTCTATTGTTTCTCGACATTTCTATTTTTTATATAATTCTAAAGGTTATATATATTTCCAGCTCCATAGCCCTTTCTCAAAGAATTCTGTATCCTTTGCTTTATACTTCATAAGAAAAGCAATTTTGGCATCCTTGAGGGTCTCAAATTGGTTCCCCTTAAATGTTTTTTGAGTTCCAGGAACAACAACAAATCTAAAGGGGCAAGATCTGAGCTGAAGATGGATGGGGCAAGGTGTTACCCTTAATACCATTTTAACAGGACAGTCCTTGCTACCCTTGAAGATTGAGCAAATATATTGTCATGAAGCAGAAAAATTTTGTTCTGCCTTCCTGGCCTTTTTTTCACCAATTTAGTTTTAAGTTTTCTTAAAATTTCTTCCTGATACGATACCATGACGCTTTGAGAAAATCTATTTTCTCAAGACTTTCCCCTTTGGCATCCTAAACAACAGCTCCCTGTGAGCTGATTTTCTCTCTTGAATGTAGCTGGTCTAGAAGATCCCCTTAGAAGTCATTGTTATGATTAACCTTTTTGTTGAAGGCATCTAATGAGACTAAGACATGTGGATGATTGAGAAGACACGACTGCATTCATCTACTGATGGCAGAGACATGTTCAAACATGTTTTGTTTGGAATAAGCATAGGAGCTAGAATCCTAGTAGAATAGTTTTTCACTTACCCTGGTAGATGACAAGGCCTTGGTTCTGAGATCCCTGTGGATGGATTTGAGCTCAAAGGTTTTGCATGGTAACCATTTGTACCACTCTAGAACATCAGTATTTCCCTGTGATCTGTAATCTGTCTGTTTTGTTTGGATTACAAGAGGGAGAGTATATTGATAATTCATTAAAGATAACTGAGTTCTTGACGTGATGTGTCAGATTGAAGAGGAATACACATGCAAATACACACTCCCCCAGTACATTCCAACTCACAGCCTCACACTTGTTAGTGTTCTCATAAGCTTTATTGTCTTGATTCTGCCAGGGTTTTGTTTGAGTTATGTACATTGTGAGAAACATGAAAATCTTTTGGGATCTTTCTTTTACAAATAAAAGCTTTTGAACTCATACGTCCACGGATCAAAAGATAATGTACTGTTCTGTTCTTAGTAGCCGTATTCAGCTAGAATTAAATGAGAATGTTATATTTTGAAAGTCTTCAGGCTTTCTTGACAAGGGCACATTCACAAGACATTGAGCTACCTCCAGAGAGTAATTACAGACCATGATTAGGGTACGTGGATTTAAGTATCAGTAAGGGAAAAGCCTGAGTATCTCTAAGCCATGATACTGAGCCCTAGCTTCAGAGAATGGAGAGAAATCATGTGTGAGATCAAAAGAAGAATGTGATTTATTGATAGTTAAAGTGGCTTTACCAATGCCACAAGTGTTTGTAGGGAGAGGGGCAGGGTATTCCTATAGTTTGAGACAGGTATGAAGCACAAATATTGTTGAACAAGAGTAGCCAGTGCGGTATAGGTCCAGGCCCAGGAGACTGCTATTTCATTTTCAGTATTGGGCAAGGAGCAAAGGAACGTACTACTGCATTCTCAAAGGAGACCCAGTTTCCTGAAAGTTTTCCTGTGGTGTGCTCTAAAATTGGTGTGACTACTTTTGAGTTTTGGTATAACCTTAATAGGTATACATTTAATAGATTAAGCGGTCTTAATAAGTATAAGCTGCCTAATTAAGATCTCTTCAGTTATAAAGATAATCTAGTGAACACACTACAAATATTTTCTAAATATTGTAGCCCTGCCTGTTTTTTCCATGCCTTGCATAATAGGAAAAGCCTTGGGAGAGAGATATACATTCTAAAAGAGGAAAATTTATGTAGTCTGGAATGGAACACAGATGAATCAGATTGGTAATATATGTGCTGATAGAAAATAAATCTAAAAAAGATCTGAAAAGCCTGTCTAGTGAGTTTCCATTGTATTTCTTCTTAATCAACTGTTTTGAAAGTGTCAAAATAAAAGAAAGTCAAGATTTCCCAATTCCTTGTTAAAAGTAAACATTGAGAGATCTTTTGGGGGATTTTCCTGTCTGTGTCTTCTGATGCCCAGCTCAAACTATATTAAAATGCAATATATATTTTTAAGTTTTAGAAGAAAAGAGAAAATAGGTGAAAGAAAAGTTCGAATAAATGGACATGGTATTGTTAAAGCTCTCATTGCAAACATTAGAAACACCTCTAACAAATTTAAGCCCAAAATGAATGCATTGCAGCCTGTGAAGTGACTTGCAGAATCGTAAGGGGACCAGAGATTTGGGGATATCTGACCACTAAATCATTAAACTGGTTTTAGATATTATTTCTGAGGGGACCTAAAAATGTATGGAATTTTCCATTATCTTAATTCCATGTTTTGCTTTTTCCATCTTAGTGTTACATGGTGCATGTGCGTGGTAGTCTCTTGCCATATGAGCTTCCACACCGGGCCTAATTTATATGTCCAAAGAGCTCCCTCATGCATTTTCAGATTCCAGATAACCTTTTCATTTTGGATTCCCAATGGGTCTTCTGGGCTAGGTTAAAAGAAGAGAAGGGTTCTGGCCCCACCCCGCCCCACCCCAGCATAGAGTCCTTCCCTTCTGGCTCACAGTGAGCCTATAAGACAGGGTGGGACTGTCACTGTGGGTTTCTGCGACGGTCACTCTTTACTGGAGTAGAAAGCCTCGTCTTCCTCCCGAGGAGCAGCTGGTGGTTTCAAACTCTTGACTTGTCATTAGCAGTCCAACGTATGCCACCAAGGCTCCTCAAAAGGAAGACGGGTCTATTTCACTTTACTTTGGTATTTTTTAATGTACTAACCTAAATATATAATGTATTCTTTTGTTCCTCAGAGTTTTTAATATAAATATCTACCTTTTTTTCTTTTATACCTTGTATATAATTAAATCTGAAAAGTATCCATATCATATATATCTAGTGACCAAGAACTTTACATACATTTACCCCATAAATATTGTTTTAGAACCACCTCTGAATATGCTGACCTGTCTGAGAGAGTCAGATGTAGGTTTTTATGTTCCTTTATTTCTTTTTTGTCCAGCTCAAAGAAAAACATTTGTCTACAGTTTTCTGAGTTTATCCAATAATGTATTATATTTTACTCAAGTTATCTGGGCAGATACATTTAAATGCTTCACAAATTCTTTATTTGAAACTATTGCTTACTTTGATAACACCTGAGTTGGGGAATTCTGATATGCTTGCAGCATTCGTCTGAAGAGTCTCAATGCCAACACAGACATAACTTCCCTGGCACGGAAGGTGGTTGAAGAATGTAAGCTCATTCATCCCTCAAAACTAAATGAGGTGGAACAGCTGTTGTATTACCTACAAAACCGCCGGGATTCACTGTCAGGAAAAGGTCAGTAGAATTACTGATATCTTAATGCAAAACTGGAGTAGTTTGACTATGGTTTGTTTGCACTTGTTATTTGAATGTTAATTTTGCTCGTTTGTTTGTGTTTTCACTACTGCTCAGAATGGGAAAGGGATTAAAAGAATCAGCAACCGTGGTAGCTTTGTGTGTATTAAGCTGTATGTCAAATGTTTCAACATAAAATTATCTGGTTTCATTTCACATCGTGTGTTCATAAACATTGGCTGATACAGGGACTAGAAAAGGAAATATCTGTATCATACTGAATCTAGAGTTATAAAAAAGATAATTTATTACAAGAACCAATTTTCTGAAAGCACATTCAAAGGAGCTTCCAAAAGTTTGTGGAAAAATTCCATGATCTTTTTCATAAATTTTTTGAACACCTCACCCCCCACCCCACCTTCCACCATAGATTTAAAGTGAGCAACATTGGTCTTTTAAGTTGTTTTGTATTTATATCAGGTTGTATGTTATAGTTAATACGGTTTTTCCAAATACCAACTTAATATCATTCTTAGGACAGAATTATGAAATTAAAATCAGATTCTATTCTGATTCATTTTAAATATACATATATTTGATGTGTTCTTTGATTTTTCAGGTACATCATTAAGATATTTTGATAGGATTTTGTTAGAAAATGAAATTGTTATCAATCAGAAAATAATTTAACAAATAAACAAAAGTTTATTCAACACTTTTGAATAGTTCTTTAATTTATTTGAGTAGGATGTTCATTTTGCACAAATGTAGAACATTTTTTCTAATTTATTGTCTTATTTCTACTTGTAAAAAATAGCAATAGCTCTTAATTTAGCTTTTAAATTATTCAAGTCGTATTTTATTAGTTTTCACTTAGTTTTTATTTAGCAAAGTCTATTCATGTTCTTTGCCTTGTTGGTTTTCCTATTCTTACTTTAAATAGAAATTAGTATGAAGAAAAAGGAAACTTTAAAATACTGTTTTGCTTTTTTTATGGTAACCGTGGTATGGCGAAATGTAATTACTTGGTATTAGGTTTTGTAACTTTCCACCAAATGACTGGCTGGAACATGTAAATAGGATATATTAAACCCTAATAGAGGAGATGGGTCAGTTTTGCCATTCCACTGGGAATATAAATGAGCCATCTCAGAATCAGGAAGACAAAGAATGTTGCTACCATCAAGAAAGAAGAGCCACAAAGGGAGCCACATGCAAGATCTCTGTCCCAAGTGGCAGAGGCAGCAAAGGAACTAAATGAGGAAGCTTTGAGATCATCAGGCAAGCTGAGACTGTGAGACAGAGCAGAAGAGCCATGCGGAGACCATGGGACAGAGCAGAGGACCAGCGTGACGACTGTGAAGCAGGGTGGTGGGCTTCTGAGTCCATGGAACAAAGCAGAAGACAAGTGACCCTGTGCCTGAGAGACCAAGGACCAGAGAGAGACATGCATGCCAGCGTGGCTACGAAGAGGCATTAAGGAACAAGGACCTTTATCCTTAACGTTTTGAAGCCTGTTAGATCCCGTAATAAGCTCCATAATCATTAGTGCCGTCTATGAGGTCTTCGTGGCCATCGCAATTCATTTTCAAACCTAACAGAGAAGTAGGGAACTGAGGAAGGTAAGGTTGCTGTCAGAATAGAGAATAGAAGGATGGAGGGTGGAAACATAGCTGATTTCTCTCTCATGACACTCAGTTTGGGGCTGACGTGGAGTTACATTCTCCTATTTTGTGTAATCAGAGGAGGTCAGGCATAGTCCCCATGCAATTTCCTCACCTGCCTACATGTATAACCAAAAAATTACCTAGAAAGGAAGAGAAAGGTACTGCCTACCATATTTTGGGGGATCAGTTTAGATTTTTAAAATAGATTTTATTAGTTTATGCACAGAGAAAATGATTTGCTCTGAACATTCATTGGCGTATTTGTTTATTAAAAGACACTATTGTAAATGCCTTCAGAATAATATTCATTTGTCCTCATGAGAACAGATGGAATGTAGGTGAACATTCTGTGTACATTAAAAAAGATTATTTTATAAACTCTATAGCTTAAAGCCTATTTTTTAGTAGAATTAAACTCAGCTGCTTGCTGAAAATAGAAATTTACCTAGAAACACCATAAACCTAATGCTTCTAATTTGTTCTAGAAAAAAAGGAAAAATCGAGCAAACCCAAGGATCCACCTCCTTTTGAAGGGATGGAGGTAAGACTGCAATCTGATCTAATAGAGAATTGAGGGTAAGATGTTACCTTTTTTCCACTACTAATGCATATAATCATAACACTATTTATGATACTAAAAGATGGGGAACAAACCTAAGTTTCCGTCAATGGGAGAGTGGAAAAAGCAAGCAATGGTACATCCACACAATGGAATACTATGCAAAGGTGTAGAATAAGGATGAATCTGAGAATCATCTCGTAGCATAAATGAACATGGAGGACACTATGTTGAATGAGCTTGTCAATCATAAAAGGACTAATATTATATGACACCACTATTATAAAAAGCCAAGAAAAGGTTTTCACACTAAAAGGATGATTACTAGGTGTAAGACAGGAAGTTAACTTGGACAAAGGGAATGGCAATAATATGTGATGATTGAGAGGTCAACAAAAATGAAGGAGGCATGAGAAGGCCCTGTGAAATTTGCAAGGGTTAAAGGTAACAGAGGTGAATACTGTTTTATGCACAGTACTACAGTAGTGGTGATCTATGACTACATACTTTGATAGACTTGCAGATTGAGTATATGGGGCAAACCGTGACAGTATACCCACTATATATATATATATATATATATATTTGACAGAGGATATTTGAATGTGTTTATTTACCTTTGCTGCATCAGTGAATATGGTGCGTTACACAAAGAATAAAGCTTTGAAAGCTCCTTAGACATAACCAAACACTATGAAGAAATAAATAGCTGGGTCTGGAGGCTCAGGATCATAATCCTGGTGGGCATCAAGGTCAACTGTCATAGCATAGTTGTACATCCTACTTTTCTGTGTAGGGACCAGAGCCTTAGCTTGCCAGCAGCCATCAAAGGCGCAACTAAAGAAGAGTGGAAGGAATTTTGTCTTGAAGTCCTTTTGTGCTAGAGCTCTCAAAGGTCTATTAAAAGAACATAGATACTATGAGTTCCTGAAAATTTATCTGTTGTTATAAAGGGAAATTTATTAATTGCAAAATAATTCTTTGACCATGGTTCTGTTGAGTATTGTGTTTGGTGTTGGTTTTCACTTTCAGTATTTCATGGCTCTTCCTTTGTTTCAGATTGATGAACTTGCTAACATTAATGACATGGATGAATACATTGAACTGTTATATGAAGATATACCTGACAAGGTTCGGGGTTCTGCGTTGATCCTGCAGCTTGCTCGAAATCCTGATAACTTGGAAGAACTGTTGTTGAATGGTAATTTCTATCTATAAATATTGAAGTAGAAAAATAACTGGAGCACCTTTAAAAATCTGTAGCAATATAGAAGTAGGAGTCCCTGTGTGCTACAGTTAACGTGTTTGGCTCATAACAGACGGGGTGGCAGCTCAAGTCCACTGAGAGGCACGGAGAAAGTTCTCCGGATCTCCTTTCAAAAAATTAACTGTTGAAAACCTTGTGAACACCATGGCCACAGTTCTTTGACACACACAGGGTTGCCAAGAGTCAGAATCGACTTGATAGCAGCTGGTTTTTGTTATTATAGCAATACATCCTAAAATTGCTTTTACCAGTATGAGAAACCGTATTTCACAGCTCTCTTCCCTTCTGTTTTATTCATATTTTTTAACATGTAGTAACATTTAAATATGTTGTAAATATGCTGTGTATATCTCTTAAACCACTTACACAGGGAATACTCTGGAAAGCTGTATTTTTAAAACTAGGATGCAAATTCAAGGCTGTAACATTTTCAAAAGTATGTATGTATTGTTTTTATTAAATTATCATTTCACTATTAGTTTTCTGTCAGCACAGCAAAAGTTATGCTTCATCTTTATAATTTTCTTTATTTTTTCCCAAAACCATTTTATTGGGAGTTAATACAGATATCATTCCACAGTTCAGTCACACCAAACAGTACTGTGTAATTGCTACCACACTCAGTTTCAGAACATTTTCTTCCTTCTTGAACAACTTGATGTCAGTTCCTTTTACATACACCCCCTGTCCCCACCACCAGTGTACACCCCCCCGCTCCCCGGGAAACCCTTATTCTACTTGTGTCTTTATAGGTTCATCAACTATGGGTTTCAGATACTGAAAAACAGAAAAAAATATAATTTCCTTTAGATTGAATTTAATATCCCTCCTGTATTTGCTTCCTTTTCATTAGAAGTGCTTTGTAGTAAAGAAAAGGAGATAGGAAGCTTTTAAAACCTTTTTCTCAGTAACAACAGCATAGAATTATTTTCAAGTATGATGATCTGATCATATGTCTTTGAAAAAATGTAATAAGCTATTAGTATTTTATTTCTATCACGAGAACCCCCCTTTTCTTAGCTACTAGGGTTCTAGTTCATGTAGGCATAGGTTTATTCCAAACAAAACATATTTAAATATGTCTCTATATTTAGTGTATGTCTAAGTGAGGAGGACTTGAAACATTAGCTGAAGAAGATCCAAGATTATGGCCATTACAACTCAATGTAATGAAGACCAAATTCCGCACAACTGGACCATATACCTATAACATGAAACATGGAGAAAAGATTGAAGTTGTCAAGGATTTTGTCTTGATGGGATACACAATTAAAATGTTAGTGAAGCAGCAATCAAGGGCTCCAAAGAAGAGTTGCATTAGGTAAATCTGTTGTACAGGACCCCTTTAGAGTACTGGAAAGTAAAGCTTTTGCCTGGAGGACTGAGGTGCAGCTGACCCATGCTATGGTATTTTCCGTTGCCTCCTTTGCATGGGAAAGTTGGAAGACCTAAGGACAACTGATACTTCTGAGTTGTGGTGCTGGCGAAGAATATTGAAAGTACCATGGGCTGCTGAAAGACAAGCCTATCAGTCTTGTAAGAGGTATGGTCAGAGTGCTCCATAGAAGCAAGGTCAAAGAGACTGTGTCTTACATGTTTTGGACATGTTGTCAGGATGCACCATTCCCTGGAGAAGGACATCATGTTTGGTAGAAAAGCAAGGCAGTGAAAAAAAGGAAGACTCTGAAGAAGACGGATTGACACAGTGCGGCTGCAACAGTGGGCAGGTGCAAGATTAGACAGTGTTTTGTTCTGTTGTGCATAGGACGCTATGCAGAAATGACTGTGGCGCCTAACAACAACCACACCAACTGTCAGTAAGTCACATATCTTAGTCTCATTAGAGTGCCTTCATGGTATCCTAATGAGACTAAAATGTATCTTAATCAAATGGTGACTCCAAGGGGATCTGCTGAGCTACCTACTTCTAAGGCAGAGAGGTCAGTCCGTTCAGAAGGCTGTGGTGTAAGAGGAGTAATTTTCATGGACACAGAACAGGCATTGGGGCTTATTATGAAGAAGCTTTAAGATCATTGAAAACTACATGGATGAGATAAAACATAGGAAAGTGATGTTTTTGGTTTTTTTCCTGCATTACAACAATATACCTGCTCACTTTTAGCTGATAGCAAGTGCTGTCCTACAAAAATTTTATTGGGAAACCTGCCTTTATTCTCCCTACAGCCCAGATATTACCCCTTCAGAATCCCCCCTTAAACTCAAGGAATATTTAGAAGACAAACAATATGAGTTTTGGACATGATATAAACCGAGTGTTAAATTCTTCAGGGAAGAGCTTAGGAGAGTTGAAAATGTTGCCTTCGTAAGTGTAAGATATAACATGGAAGATGTGTCAAGAAACAAGAGCTTCACGTTTTTATATTTTTGGTTAATAAACATTTCTGTGATTTTGTAGCAATGTTTTTTTAACTGTTGTATCTGAATATCATATCCACAAACTCAGTAAGAATTCACTAAAAGTACTCATAGCAGTTTTGTGGTCATTTGTGTGTACACAAACACACGCACACACATGCACACATAACAACATAGGGATTCATTAGAACATAATAGAGGATGCTGTTTTATTATATCAGAGCAGGTGTGTGAAAGGTATGTAGCCTTTATCATGCTTGTTCTGTGTGCTGAGCAAATAATCTTGAAAAGTGACGTTATAGGAAGAAGAGCACGGCAACATGATTGGAAGAACACACATTCACCGCCTGTTAATTAAAGAGGACTTGAAGCACTTACTGTTGACAATACTTAAGTGTGAATTACACCGCCACATAAAGAAACCAAACACCTTTTCAGCTGGATCAATAAATAGGGAAAAAAGTTGCAGAGTGACTAAGAAAAGCCAAAAAATTCTCTGAATTTGTGTGTTGGCAAAAAGTATCAGATGTATGATGGACTGATAAGAAGAAATAAATCTGTCTTTACAAGTACAGCCATAATGCTCTTTAGAATCTAGGATGGTGAGGTTTTGTCTCTAGTATGCTAGTATGTTATCAGGAGGAACCAGTACCTGAAGCAGTATATAATTTTTAATAGAGGGCTTAAACATGGCTGTGTAGATACACAGGATTGCTTAGTATTTTATCCTATTGTACATAGGTTAGTTTGAGTCAAAATTGACTCAGTACCACTTAACAGTCGTAACATGTGCAAAGTGGCAAAATATTCCCAGCTGAGGTCTGACAAGGCTGGTCCATTTTTTAGTTTGACTCATCATGGGAAAGTATTGGAATATAATTACAGTGAATAACAAAAGTAGATTGTCTCCATAGGGAAAGAGGGACCAAACTTCAACGCAGTGCTCCAAGATGTGCATGTAACATGTGCGCATGGAGTAGGGAACCAGTGGAGAGGTCTGAGGAGCCGGCCTCAATCCCAACTATGAGGACACCTGCCCCTCCCTGCAGAAAAATTTATCTCAGAGGACAGCACTGAATCTGCAGCTCTGGGAGAGGACATGTCTGATCAGAGCACATGGGGGCAACTGAATGGGGAGGAAGAGAGAGTGGAGCACACCCTGTCCCATCAAGCCTTGAGGATGATATTCCCGCTTAGAGCAGCCAATCCACAGAGAAGACCACATGGCTGGCCCCACTATAAGACACAACATCCCTCACTGACCCATAGCCCTACAGGGGACAACACTGGAGACACAGTATGGGAATTCCGCCCGATCTGATCTCACCACACTGAGGCAAAACACTAAGGGTGTGGAACAGAACAGCAAGGGAAGCAGAGCAATGAAGTCCCCAGGGAATACCAAAAGTAGACTGTGGCCAGGGCTTGGCGCCCCAACAGATTCCACTGGAAAATACTCCTAAAGGCCAACAAACAGTCCTTGAACTAACCACAAGCTTTTCTTTCTTGTTGTGTGTTGTTTTGTCGTTGTTTTGTTGCTTGGTTTTGCTCTGTCTTGTTTTTGTGCATGTTATTATCTCCGCAGATCTGTTTAAATAAGAGGCTGGATGAACAATATGGAGGCGAAAACAACGGGACTCACAGTTCTGGGGGGACATGGGTGGGGGAGATAATGGTGTTAACAAACCCAGGGACAAGGGAACAACAAGTGATCCAAATCAGTGGTGAGGAGGGTGTAGGAGGCCTGGTAGGGTGTGATCAAGGGTAATGTAACCAAGAGGAATTACTGAAACCCAAATCAAGACTGAGCATGATAGTGGGAGACAAGAGGAAAGTCAAAGGAAATAGAGGAAAGAGCTAGGAGGCAAAGGGCTTTTATAGAGGTCTCAATTAAAGGCATGTGCATATGTAAATATATGAGGATGAGGAAATAGATCTATGTGCATATATTTATAGGTTTAGTATTAAGGTAGCAGAAGGACATTGGGCCTCCACTCAAGTACTCCTTCAATGCAAGAATACTTTGTTCTATTAAACTGGTATTCTATGATGCTCACCTTCCTGATGTGATTGCTGAAGACAAAGCAGTTGCATAAGCAAATATGAAGAAAGCTGATGGTGCCCGACTATCAAAAGATGTATTATCTGGGGTCTTAAAGGCTTGAAGGTAAATAAGCAGCCGTCTAGCTCAGAAGCAACAAAGCCCACATGGAAGAAGCACACCATCCTGTGTGATCATGAGGTGCTGAAGGGATCAGCTATCAGGCATCAACAAAATCATTCTGTGCTCACCTCCCTGATACAATCGCTGAAGACAAATGGGTACATAAGCAAATGTGGTGAAGAAAGCTGATGGTGCCCAGCTATCAAAAGATATAGATATAGTGTCTGGGGTCTTAAAGGCTTGAAGGTAAACAAGCAGCGATCTAGCAGAACAAAACCCACATAGAAAAGTACACCAGCCTGTGCGATCACAAGGTGTCGAAGGGATCAGGTATCAGACATCATCAGAACAGAAAATCATATTGTGAATGAGTGAAGAGTGGAGACCCAAAGCCCATTTTTAGGCCATTGGACATCCCCTTACAGAAGGGTCTCAGGGAGGAGACGAACCAGTCAGGGTGTGATGTACAAGTTTCCCTCTAGTTTCTAAATGCTTCCTCCCCACCCACTATCATGATCCCAATTGTACCTTACAAATCTGGCTAGACCAGAGGATGTACACTGGTACAGATAGAAACTGGAAACACAGGGAATCCAGGGCGGATGATCCCTTTAGAACCAGTGGTGAGAGTGGTGGTACCAGGAGGGAGGAGGAAGGGTGGAGTGAAAGGAGGAACCCATTACAAGGATCTACATATAACCTCCTCCCTGGGGGATGGACAGTAGAAAAGTGGGTCAAGGGAGATGGACAGTGCAAGATATGACACAATAATAACATAAATTATCAAGGGTTCATGAGAGGGGGGAGTGGGGACGAGGGGGGAAAATGAGCTTATGCCAGGGGCTTAAGTGGAGAGCAAATGTTTTGAGAATGATGAGGGCGCTGAATGTACAAGTGTGTTACACAATTGTATGTATGTATGGATTGTGATGAGTTGTATGAGCCTCTAATAAAATGATTTTTAAAAGATGAGAAAAAGTAGATTGTATATGATTTTCATGTCTTAAATATTTATATTCTGAATTCTAATCATTTTTCTCCCATGTACTTGGATATAATTACTTGTCTATTGCTTTTTTATGCATAGTATCTTCTGTAATGCAGAGGTTTTAAATTTCCATGTACTCCAATTTAAATCTTAGTTTTTACATATTTGTAGGAAGACTTCTTTGTTCTGTTTTACAGTGACGTTTATAATCTACTGGGAACATTGTTTTTTTAACAGTTTTGTTGAGATGTCATTTAATTAAATGTTTCTCATTGTACAGTGAAATGGCTTTCATGCATTCACAAAGTTGTACAACCATTGTCACTATTTAATTCCAGAACATTTCACAGCCTCAGAAGGAAGCTCATCTCCACTTCCACTCCCCAAAGACAAACTGAGTGGAACTTCTCAGGGAGCATCCAGATCGCCCCAGAGTGGCGACAGCTCTCTGAACTCTAAGCTGATCTGGCTCTACTAGTTGCTTTTAGGTTGCTATTCATAGAGAGCAATTCGGATCCTATTGATTTTCAAGGTCTACCAAATAGCTGAACTGAAGAGAATGGAATTAAGGAAAGTTAAAATGCCTCAAAGGTCACTGTTCTTACTGGGTTTTTTTCCTTCTTACTGGAATAAGCACTTCTTGAATTGTTGTGATCTTTTGGTTAGTTATTAGTTCTTACAGTTTTTAACCAATGTATCTTATTCTGTTTATCAAAGAGTGGATTTTAGAAATTCACACCCAGACATTCTGGAAATGCTTGACTCAAATTTATTTTTATTTAAAGTGGGAAATTGCAATTTAGTTATCTTTTTCCATATTTAATAGCTAATTATTCCAACCTAGTTAGTGGAATATGCAAAGATTTGAAACATATATTTACCATACATGCTATTCTTTATTTGAACAGATAATTCTTGAACACTTATTCTGTGCCAGGTATCATTTCCATAATACAAAAATACTTGGATCTGTTTTTCTCTTCCATTTTGGTCTCATTTACCTATTTGAGCTTTGCTATTTCTGTATCATACTGTTTGACAAAAGCTTTAGAATTAATGAAGTTCTCCTGGTTGCTTGTCTTCCCCTGCAAAATTGACATTGCTGATCTTGTACATTTTTTGTATATTTGAGAATCACTTTATTAAACTCTCTAAAATTAAAAATCATGATGGCAATTTTC
Organism: Tenrec ecaudatus; assembly: GCF_050624435.1. Taxonomy (NCBI): domain Eukaryota; kingdom Metazoa; phylum Chordata; class Mammalia; order Afrosoricida; family Tenrecidae; genus Tenrec; species Tenrec ecaudatus. The sequence goes on along the minus strand of NC_134530.1, from coordinate 182,485,017 downwards.
ATTGCCATAGTAATTACTGATAATTTATAAATAACAATATCCCAAGTGCCTATTGAATGTGTCTAGATTATGATTTCTGTGTTTTAAGAAAATATATTATTTCACTGTTTATTTTAAGACTTATGTATTTTGTAATAATAATCCAATCTCACTACTTTATTTTTATTTTAGACATGATAATTCTTAACAATGTGTTCATTAATTTTACCTTTGCCAAGAAAAAAAGTGTAGCATAGATGTTTTATTAACTTAGCCTAAAGCTAATGTATGAATTATGTTCAGTTTTTTACTATTTTAGCATGAGTTTGCATGATACTGAAATATTATTTTTCTACATATAAAATTTATTTTCATGTTAATTTCTTTTAATGGAGTTAGTTTTAGCCTGCTAAAATGTTCATTATTCTTTAAACTTATCCTAATTTTTTCTAAATCTCAAATACATGAAATATATTAAAAAAGAAAAAGATGGTAATCTAAAACCAAGATTACAAATGGAAACAAAAATAAAAAAATAAGTGTCCTTATTTTTTTAGCACTCATAATACATATTATGTCACTCTGTCTAAATCACATTTTCTCTTTGTAGTTGTAAACTTAAGGTGATATATTACGAATTTTGAAATGGGGATTTTGTTTGCCTTTTAAAAATAGGTTTCAGTGTTGGAAAAATGCATCCTACTTTTTTGTTCCAGTTCCTAACCTTGTTATTTATTAATGACTAGACATTTAAAACCAAATCATCCTTTCTACCAGAGGTAAGGCGAATTGTCTTTATTGTACGTCTCCCTTCTTTCTTTAGAAACTGCTCTTGGCGCGTTAGCAAGAGTCCTGAGAGAAGACTGGAAGCAAAGTGTTGAGTTAGCTACAAATATAATTTACATCTTTTTTTGCTTTTCTAGGTAAGTATAAAAATTTGTAAGTAAAAGTCCTAATCTGTATTTTTCTCTACACCGTTAGTTCAGGCAGGAAATCATTTGTTTTCCTAGGCTTTCTGTTTCTGTTCGCGCTCAGTCTCTGAACCCGTATTCACAGTATGTTTCTCTCTCCAGCACTCTGTTCTTTCATGTAGTCTATAAATGCTCATGCATGTACACACACCTCTTTGCATGCAAACACAGGAAGTGAGTGTAACAGCTTAGAGTTTATGCCTCTGGATGTAACTCTCTGGATTTCTCTTCCCCACCCCTGTATTTGTGACCTTGGTTACATTCATTGACTTCTGCACCTCACTTTCCTCATCATCTTCAGGATATGAGCAGTGAAAATAACCTCTTAGGGTAGTTTTTAGGACTACATGAATTAATGAACTAAAATATAAAGAATTAGAATAAAGCTTTAATCAGAGAAAGTGTTCAGAAATTATATTGTTTTATATAAAATACATGTGCACACACATACTCTTATGTGTCCATATATATTATTTATCAACATGTAATCTTTAAAAGGTTTTTTATTCAGACACTGTGAAGTTTCTAGCCAATTCTTAGCTAACTGATTGCCACTATTTCAAAATTGTGCCAGCGTTACCAAGCTTAAAGTTATTGAGTAAGTATCTGAATAAATGACTGCTGAAGAAATATGGGAAAATCCCGATTACTAATATGCTGTTGTTTATTTTCTGGTACCAGTTTTATACAATAAATAAATTCAATTTCTAGTATTATTGCACAATTAATTTTGCTAATTTGGTATTCTGAAATTTCATTTTTAGAGTACCTCAAAAAGTAGTTAATTGCAAAACTGTAATTCTAACTTTACAACAAAAAAATGAGCAAGTGATTTCAGTGAAATGAGTATGTTAAACTATCTTTAAAGTAATCTTATGCTGTGAAGTCTTTGTGTATGAGTACTGTGAGTGTATTCATTTATTGCTTGTCCCAATGTTTACTTAAAACAAATCTCCTTAACCTATAGAACGTATTCCTTTTAATATGTATTAACATCTCTTCTTTAAAGCTTTTCTCAGTTTCATGGACTTATCACCCATTATAAAATTGGAGCTCTGTGTATGAATATCATTGATCATGAGTTAAAAAGACATGAGCTTTGGCAAGAAGAGCTTTCTAAAAAGAAGAAAGCTGATATCCTTTAAAATAATATTTGCCCCTTTGTTGCCTATTGGTATAAGCTTTGGAACGATAGCGTGTTTTTTATTTATTGTTGTTGTTTTTATTTACCATTCAGAGTTCTTGAATGTAAACCACAATGCTTAGTGCATAAAGGTTAAGATAAAGATTGAAAATAACAGAAAGACTGCAGCTTGACGTAAATTTGGGGGGTGGGCTGGGGTTTTTTTGTCTCCATAGCTGCCTTTAGTTTATGAGCAAGAAATAGTGGTTATGAGCAACTGAATGGGTGAGTCTCTACGGGGCTACACCATATGCCGTCTGAAATCCTTTAGTTATCTAAACCTTGGCTCACCGCTGGTGCTTTTGTACTTCTCTCTGAGTAGTAGAATGACTTTGCTTAGAATTAATGTAAGTTTGGTGATGGGCCTAATTTTAAATTCTGTTTTTCTAATTAGTACAAAGATACTTTCTTAGTAAATACAAATTTGAGAGACCAAATAAGTGATAGAACCTATAAAATAAATCTTAGAAATGAATGTATTTTGCAATACAAGGCTCTTTTTTATAATATCTCTGGCAGATGATTATTTATCTTCTTCTCGGTAACTGTCTAGTGATTTTAGCCCATTTTGTGGTTTGAGATTCTACTTATTATAATGTTCTTTTGCTTAGTGAACAAAATCAGTTTTCAGTGCCTTCTATTCCTTTGTCCTACCTCCACACTGAAGCAATGTAATTAAGGACTTTCTTTTCAAAATCAACTTCGTCATATATGAAGACATTTATCATAGTGGCTCCTGAATGGTTCGGTGTAACCAAACTTTATTTAAATAAGAGAGGAAGGGAGAAAAGCATTACTAGAATGTTTTAGTAATCATTAATTTGCTTAGCTTTCTTCATGATTGTGATTGTTGACAAGAACTAATATTTGAGGACATGTTACATTAATTCTAAATTTCACTACTGTGTTTGAACCACTAAGAAAAGAAAGAATGCTTCTAATTAAATAATGACGCATCATGGATTAGAAGAGACACTAATTCTGCAGCAGTTAAATATGGGAGAAGTGTGTCTTAGAATCAAGAGGTTATGGTAATGAAGAGATATAAAATTATCCTTCAGAATGTTGACCATTTTTCTTGAAATAAGTACTATTTTACTGTCAAAATTTCCTTCTGATTGGCTACAAATAACATGTAAGAGTATCATTTGTTTACTTCATACTCAGGGTTCTTTGTTTAACTGATTATTTCTGTAAATTCAGAGCATTATTTCAGACCTTAAAATGTACTTTTTAAATTTGTTTACCTATAATTTTAGTATATTTCCCTTGGAGTCTAATGTGGGTGACGAAAAGCTGTAGTTGTAATTTGCATCTTTAAATGTTGTAGACATCTGTCTGAGCTGAATCTAGTAGTTTACTAGTACTTACTTGACACGAATTCGTAGATCCATTTGATACTTTGTGGAAAGTGATAGACTTGTACACATAAAATATTTCTGGAAATATTTTCTGGATGTTCTGGAAATTCAAGTCCTCAGTGAAAATCAAATATGTACATAAAAGTATTCCGAAAAAATCCTTGAAACATAGACTAAGATATCCTATTAGCACAGTTATTGGGCAGAGAAGATTTTATATATATATATATGTATATGTATATATATACACATATATATGTGTGTGTGTTAAAATAAGCTATTAAAATAATGTTTCCTTTAAAATTTAATAGTAATATTTGTCATAATACTTTTCAGAGAGCTTTTTTTTTTGTTTTATTGAGTACCTAAGATCCTTAACTTATGTCATTTACTTGATGAAGACCCTGAAAATCAAACTTTGAGAAAAGATTATGAAAAAACATTTAAAAAATACCAGGGGCTTGTGGTAAAACAGGAACAGCTTTTAAGAGGTATGAATTCTTAAACAATTAGAAATGTAACTATTACTCTAGAAACACTTACTTTGTTTGATTTTTCTCGTTAAAGTAATATGCCAGAATAGTTAAAAGTTTTATAAATCTTGATAATTGTAAATGTTCTTTTGTTTTTAGCTTAAGTACTAGTGTTTTAAATTGAACTAAAATCAATTTCCACCAAAGCCCTTTCAGGTCTAAAGTATATATACTTATGACTTAATTACTCTGAAAAGATTTTTTAAAATTATTTTGAGGGGGCTCATAAACTTTTATCACAATCCATACATCCACCCATTGTGCCAAGTACATTTGTACATATGTTGCCATCATCATTTTCAAAACATTTTCTTTCTACTTGAGCCCTTGGTATCAGCTCCTCATGTTTTACCTTCCCTCTCCCCTCTTCCCTCCCTCATGAACCCATGATAATTTATAAATTATTATTGTTCATGTCTTGCACTGTCCAATGTCTCTCTTTACCCCCTTGTCTGTTGTCCATCCCCCTGGGAGGGTGTTATAGGTAGGTCCTTGTGATCAGCTCCCCTTTTCTCTCCTCACCTTTCCCTTACCTTCCTGGTATGGCTACTCTCAGTATTGGTCCCAAGGAGTTTATCTGTCCTGTATTCCCTGTGTTTCCAGCTCTTATGTGTACCCATGTACATACTCCGGTCTAGCCAGATTTGTAAGGTAGAATTAGGGTCATGATAGTGGGGGGAGGAAGCATTAAAGAACCAGAGGAAAGCTGTATGATTCATTAGTGCTATACTGCACCCTGATTGGCCTATCTTCTCCCCACAAACCTTCTGTAAGGGGATATTCAGTTGCCTACAGATGGGCTTTGGGCTTCTATTCCGCATTCCCCTCCTCATTCACATTATGATTTTTTGCTCTGGGTCTTTGATGCCTGATACCTGATCCCATCGACCCCTCATGATCACACAGGCTGGTGTGCTTCTTCCATATGGGCCTTGTTGCTTCTCAGCTAGATGGTCACTTGTTTATCTTCAAGCCTTTAAGACCCAGATGCTATATATTTTGCTAACTGGGCACCATCAGCTTTCTTCACCACATTTGCTTATGCATACACTCACTTTGTCTTCAGCGATCATGTAGGGAAGGTATCTCAGAATCCCGCATTATTAGAAAAGAGTGTTCCTGTGTTGAGGAAGTACTTGAGTAGAGGCCCAATGTCCATTTGCTTCCTTAATACTAAACCTATAAATATATGTACATAGATCTATTTCCCCATCATCATATAAAAATATATTTACATATGTACATACCTGTATTTAGATCTCTATAGATGCCCTTTGCCTCCTAGTTCTTTCCTCTTTTTCCATTTACTTTCCTCTTGTTCCACTATCATGTTCAGCCTTCATTTGAGATTCCATAATTCCTCTCGGTTACATTGCCCTTGATCATGTTGGGAAGGTGAACCCATCACAGGGTTGGATATATAGCCCACCCCACAGGGGAACGAATAACAGAAATGTGGGTGAAGAGAGACAACGGACTGTGTAAGACATGAAATAATAGATAATATATAATTTATCAAGGATTCATGAGGGTGGGAGGGTGGGGGAGGAAGAAGAGTAAGAGGAGCTGATACCAAGGGTTCGAATATAAAGAAATGTTTTGGAAATGTTGATGGTAACATGTACAAGTGTGCTTAATACAATTGAATGATGGATTGTTATAAGATTTGTAAGAGCTCCCAAAAAATGATTAATTAAAAACAAGAAACGAGAAACTCCCAAGGTCAGTGCTATGCCCTAGAGCAGCGGTTCTCAACATGTTGGTCATGACCCTTTTGGGGGTCGAACGACCCTTTCACAGGGGTCGTCCAATTCATCACAGTAGCAAATTACAGTTAGGAAGTAGCAATGAAAATAATTTTATGGTTGGGGGTCACTACAACATGAGGAACTGTATTAAAGCATCATGGCATTAGGAAGGTTGAGAGCCACTTCCCGGAAGGGTCATTGAGTGAGTTTACTAGGTATTTGCTGATTAAAAACAAAAAAAGAAATCAAATGAAACATTGCAGTTGCTAAGTCTGCTTCACAACACCTCGTTAAGGTGTTGAAAAGCAAGGGCCTTACTTTGAGGGTGAGATGAATCTGACCCTTGGGTATGGTATTTTCACTCACCTCATATGCATGTGAAAGTTGGACATTGACTAAGGAAGACTGAAGGAGAACCACTGCATTTCAATTATGATTCTGGCAAAGAACATTGAAAATACAACGGACTGCCAAAAGAACAAACAAATCCATCTTGAAAGAAATATAGCCAGAATGCTCCTCAGAGGCAAAAATGGTTTGGATATGTTATCAGGAGGGACTCGTCCCTGGGGAAAGACACCATGCTCGGTAAAGTTGAGGGCCGTGAGAAAGAGGAAGGCCCTGAACAAGGTGGACGTACCCAGTGGCTGCAACATAAGAACAACTGTCCGGATGGCACAGGACTGAGTGGTGTTTCGTTCTGTTGTACGTAGGGTGGTTATGAGTCAGAATAGAACCTAATAACCACAAGACAATGTGGACATGTAGTTAAGCCTTTGATAAAAGTTTAGAGGTTTAATTTCTTGCCTTACAAGAATACATAAAGAACTAAAATTAGAGTAAAATTAAAGTTACAGGAGGGCAAACATTTATGTTATCTCCAATAATCTACATGATTCTGACAGAAATTGTTAAAATTTAAGTCTGAAGGTTCCTATCAGTCAAAGCAAAATGAAGAATAGTTACCTTTTACATGATTTTCACTGTCAAAAGAAAACAAAGTATTTCTTATAAGAAGCCAACCATTTTTATTAGTGGTTATCTATAAGAAATTTTCCTTAAAGTAGTAGACAGCGACTTCAACTTTGTCTAGTACAGCAAAGGTACTATTGAACTTCATATGGCTCTTATAGTGAGTACCGGAAAATCCATTTTGAGAATGAAAATGTTGTAGTATCCTCAAATTTGCCCAGTTCAACACATCAGCCCTTATTAGTTGAACTTGAATAGAACCGTACCTTGTTTTCTGTATGTGTGAAATGTATTGTTCATTGCCTTCTTATTTTTTATTTACTACCTTTAATTGCCAGTGATTGCTATTAAGTTCTAAACTTTAAGAAGGTAGGAATTATTGTCTTTTATTGCTTATTATCTATATCTTATAATCATATGTGTTACACAAGGATGCTTCAAAAAAGTTCTTGGAAAAATTCCATTTTCTTGTCACTCAGTAGTACTGAGTAAATGGTTTCTATTGAAATAATTATGAAAATATTTATAGTTCCAGGGGAGAGACCCAAATTCAAATCCTGTCCAATGAATTGCATAACCACCTCCCACCTGGCATTAGAGATTTCTATTTTGCTATGATGTGGAAGAGGTTTCATTGAAGCCTCCAGACCAGGGGTTCTCAAACTTTTTAAACAGGGGGCCAGTTCACTGTCACTCAGACCCATTGGAGAGCTGGACTATAGTTTTAAAAAAAAACAAACTATGAACAAATTCCTATGCCCACTGCACATATCTTATTTTGAAGTAAAAAAAACAAATGTGGCAGGAACGCCCAGTGTGCCGGATAAATGTGCTCAGCAGTCCACAGTTTGAGGACGCCTGCTCCAGACTAAGACGAGGAAGAGAGGCCCCGTGATTCGCTACCAAAAATCAGCCAATGAGAATCCTAAGATCACATCAGTGGGTCACTGGCTTAAATATTGTTAGGGTGTGCATGGAGTCAGTAGGAGTTGGGGCTGACTCCAGAGTAGTTAACAACAGCAACAACAACAAATTACTAACTAGTTAAAATTTTCCAAATGCTACATACGTCACATGACCTTTTTTGAACTATATTAACTATTTAACAGAATAAAAATGATCTAATGATTGATTCAATATACCAGTCACTCAGTTCTCTATTTTGCTTTTCTAGTTGCTCTTTATTTACTTCTGAATCTTGCTGAAGATACTCGTACAGAACTGAAGATGCGGAACAAAAACATAGTTCATATGCTGGTGAAGGCTCTTGATCGGGAAAACTTTGAGCTGCTTATTCTGGTTGTATCATTCTTGAAGAAACTCAGCATTTTTATGGAGAATAAAAATGATATGGTAATGTATAAAACATCTTGAAATAGTTTCTGCTATGCATTTCAAACTAGAATATGTTCCTAATAAACTCTCTGAGATAATTCTGAATCAAGATTTTACAATCACAGTAGCTCACTTAAATGACTTCAGTAGGAAATCCCCATACTGAGTTAGTATTTCAGATAATTGAAACTGTATAGATAAAAATATTTTCCTTGTATGTAGAATGAGCCTTTCTATTATTTAAACTCCTCACTGCCATCAAGTCAATTCCATCTCACAGTGATTCCATAGGCAGCATAGGACTGTCTCTATGGATTTCAGAGATTGTAAATCTCTATGGAAGTAGAAAGCCTCATCCTTATCATATGGAGTAGCTAGTGGTTTCAAACTGCTAACCTTGCTTTTAGCAGCACAGTGCATAACCCTCTGTGCCACCAGGCCTCTATTTTAAACTTCAAATTCACTGCTATTAATCAATGCTAACAGTGACTTTATTGGGCAGTATAGAACAGTTTCTGAAACTGTATCTCTTTACAGGAGTAGAAAATCCGAGGAGGGGTTAGTAGTTTCAACTACTGTCCTTACAGTTAGCAGCCAAACACGTAACCACTACACCACCAGGGTTCCTGTATTAAACTTAGTGCATGCCATTTTAAATTTAATGTATGCAAATATTTTAAACTTATTGTTGCACTTCAGGATCATCTAAACATACTATTTCCTATGCACAATGTTGCTTCCTGCATATATTCCTGCTATTTGTGTAATTATAGTTTGGCCAGTCATTTCTCTGTCACCCACTGTTCCAGTCAGTAGGAACAGCATGCTGACTCTGCTTTTCATGTATCTCTTGAGAGGGTACTTTCCTTCCAGTCCTAGCACCAGGATATTCATTGGGGTCCTCTTCATTTCTTGTTTGATTTTTTTGTAGTAGGCTGCTGACTCTTCTTTGTCATTTTTAATTGTGGTGACACAGTAATCTTTGAGAAATACAAACTGAATTTGTAGCCTTTCCTTTTTCTGGATAGATATATAATACCGAAGTAGATGAGCGAGTACCCTCCACAAAAACAGAATTTTTTTTCCCAAAGCTATGTATTTAATTTTTTTTACAAAGCAACCTTACCATTTTCAAAGTACTCTCCATTACATGTAATCCATTTGTCAAGTCTGAGATTCCATTCTTGGAAACATTACTCAACCTCATCTGTTTGGACGGCTTTGCAACACCTCCCTTGCTTTTTTCTTCGCCCTTCTATGTTGTCAAAGCACTGTCCTTTCAGGTGCTTCTGCATTCAAGAAAGCAAGAAGGCACACGGAGTGAAGTCAGGTGGACAAGGTTCATGGAGCCAGGGAGGCATGCTGTTTTTGACAAAAGCTGGCTTCACTGAGATGGCTGTGTGAGCAGGTGCATTGTCATGGTGGCAAAGCCAGTTCCCTGTCTTCCGTCTTCAACAAATCAGGCTTTTTTTTGGTTGCACACTGGTATGCAATCTTTTTCAGAACCTCTAAATAGAAAGTTTGATTAACAGTCTTATCTGGTGGAACGAACTCTGATTGCATTACGAGTTGATGTTTTCATGTCCAGAAACGAGGTTTGTCATCAATTGACATTTTGTCTTTTTTGAAACAAGAAAACGACTCAGATGCTTGAGTTTTTCCCATAGCGCTGTTCTTATAAGCTGTGTTCGACATCACAACAGTTTCTGCAGCTTTTTTCCTGAGCACGAAACAAAATTTCACAGCTTCACGCTGTTCTCTTAAATCGGCCATCTCAAAAAATGAGGTTTGAGCGAAACCACTTTTACGGAAAAAATCACTGTGACTAGAGAGAAGAACCTTCCCAGGCTATGCCACTGGGTGCGCTAACTCAGAGTGGATTGCTTTGTGCTTGCCGAGTGGGAAGAATATGTGTTATGAAAGCTCTGCTCTGCCCAGCTCAACTCTGATTTTTTCCCACCTATATAAAGTATAGATTTTTATCATCTGCTTTTTCCCATGCCATTAAGAAGTCTGCGTAAGGAGAATGTTATATTGAATAGACATGTACTAAACACATCTTTTCATATATTTAAGGTGTCAACAGTTTTAAGGATTATGCTTCAATGAACATATTTATACATGTATCTTTGTTTACATTTCTAATTATTAGGGTAGATTTCTAGAAATGGAATCATTGATGACTTCTAAAAATGCATGCAATGTAAGTTATGTGGTCATGTGAAGTCAGGAGAAGTGGATTCCCCTTCATTTAGTCTACTTGTATATTTCTGCCTAATATTTTTTCTACTAAAATCAAATCACACATGGAAGCAGCACACCAACATATGTGATCATGAAGGGCTAAGGGGACCAAAGGCAGGGGGAAAATCATATCGTGAATGAAGGGAGTGCATGATGGGGACCCAATGCCCATCTGTAGACAACTGGATGTCCCTTGCAGGGGGGTAGTGGGGAGAAGATGAGTCACTCAGGGTTCAGTGTAGTAATAAGGAAACTCACAACCTTCCTCTAGTTCTTAAACGCTTCCTCCCCCCCAACTATCATGATCCCAGTTCTACCTTGCAAACCTAGATAAGCCAGAGGATGCACAGCGGTACAGTTGGGATCTGGAAACACAGGGAATCTAGGACAGATGAACTCCTCAGGATCAATGGTGAGAGTGGCAATACCGGGAGGGAAGGGGGGTTAGAAAGAGGGAACCAATCTCAGGGTTCTACATATAACCTTCTCCCTGGGGGATGGGCAACAGGAAAGTGGGTAAAGGGAGATGCCAGGCAGTGTAAGATAAGATAAAATAATAATTTATAAATTAGTAAGGGTTCATGAGGGAAGGGGGAGGAAGAGGGATAAAAGGAAAATGAGGAGCTGATTCCAAGAACTGAAGCGGAAGGCGAATTTTGAGAATGATGAGGGCAACGAATGTATGTGTGCTTTACACAATTGATGTATGTATGGATTGTGATAAGAGTTGATTTTAAAAAATCAAATCAACTAGGGAGTAGACTGTATTGAATGACATGACCTACTTTTAAAAATCTGAAACTGATTTACAAGAATTTAATAAGGGCCTTGAACTCTGATATTTGAAATACATGAAATTTTATTTTACCCACAGATATTTAGTATCATCTGTCATCTTCATCATTAGCACATAATTATTGATGTTCACTCTGTGCCTGGTATTGCTTTAAGTTTGACTCACTTATAGGAATTAATAAAAAACAGATTTTCTTTTTTCATTGATCTTATATCTAATAAGGATATGATGACATGGTGATATATATGTATTCTGAGTAGGTGGAATATGGGGAAGAGTTCCTTTCCTGTAATAAAGTTGAAATATATTCTTCCATTTATGTAGTTTAGATTAGTTTTGCCTTTAGTAGGTTTTCATGATTCAAAATGATTTGGCATCAATATGTGTTTGCTACGTAAGGATTAGATTTATATTGATGTAATGCATTTCTGATACCTTTATCAAAAATTATCTCTGAAGAGTATGATTAAATGTATTTTCTGATTAAATAATGGAAGTGGAAGGTCTGATAAAAACATTTTTTAAGAAAGAAACAGGTTAGGAAAAGTAAGTTATTATCTAAGATCATAAAAGGATTTGATTAACTAGACTTTTATTATGGACAATATATATTTAATGTTTTATTGAAGAAACATGTATTTTATATATAATAAATAGCTTATGAAATCAAGATCTCTAGGTCTTGACTGGAGCTTAGATAGTAAATCTAGCCTCCTCGTTTTGCAAATAAAGTAACAAAGCATCAGAGAGGTTAGGTAACTTGCTCAAGAAACATCTCTGCAATAATAGAATAGACTTCATACTCTTTTCTATTTCTAGCTGAATTGTTTGTTTAAAATTCTTTCTATTGTCTTACGCAATTTTTAAGTATTTTCTTTCACTAACACCAAAAACAGATAATTAAGGTAGAAATTGATGGTGGTGATTATTGATAGTTCTCATTCTACATAGAACGTCTAGTAAAAATACTTAATAAATTCAAATTGTATGATATAGAAGCAGTTACTTTATCTAACTGTTAGAATTGTGCGTTTGTTAACCAGAAAGACATTAGTTGAAGATTGGATAAATAAATGTTGCTTCCATCTGATTGACTGCATGACACATCATATTCCATTTGATGCAAGAGAAAAATAAAAACAACTCTCCTGCTGTTTATTATGATTAGGTTTTGCTGTAGCAACCACTATACGCTATTCTTCTTTCCAAAGAAACATGAGCTAGCATAATTAATATCCAATGAAACCCTTACCAACTCAAATTTGTTTTGTTTTTAAAGGATCAATGTGTGTATTTTATTTAAAGTGTTTGTTTTCCTATAGATGTGAACTAATGCTGACTTTGCTTATTAGAGCTTTATATTTTAAAGCAAATTTAGTTTACTTTAAAAACCTTTTGAATGAATGATTTCAGATGAGTTGTATTTATTATGTAAAATTAACAATTATGAATAAATCATTTTAGAATATGAGTTTATGAGGAATGACAGACATTATATGTCACTTGGGTTGCTTGTTTTCTTATTGTGTTTCAGAGTCATATATTCTAGACGCAAGACCTTTTTACACTTAGGTGTTTTGCAAGTATTTATTTCTTGTTTGGCTGGTTTTGCATTCTCATGAAGAACAGAACTGTTCGTTTTGATGAAGCTCAATATATATATTTCAGTGGATTGAGTTTTAGTGTCTTATTTAAGAAATCTTCCCATCACCCAAAGTGATGCAAATTTTCCCCTATATTTTCTTCAATGTTTATAGATGTTTTTGGTTGTCAGTATTTTGGTTTTTATTAGCCTGTGAGCCATCTATTTGAACTAATTTATATATGATGTAAGGCATGGTTCAAGATTCATGTTTTTTAGTACAAATGTCAGAACCATTTGCTGAAAAGAGACTCCATTCCTATTGAATTGTCATTGTGCCTTTTGAAATTGCTTTTGGACCTTTGTTTAACATCAATTGTCCATACATTTATGATTTTCTTTGTGGGCTGTCTCTTCAGTTCATTGAGTCCATCTGCTCATCTTTGCTTTCTGACTCTTTGACCTGATTACTGACGCTTTATGGAAAGTGCTGAAATCAGGTAGTCAGAGGGCTCCAATTTTGTTCATTTTTTTCCAAACTGTTTTGGCAATGTTATGTGCTTTCTATGTATATTTTAGGTTCAATGAGTCTTATGTATAGAGAAAATATTAGAATATTTTATTGGATTTTCATTGACATTATTTGTGGAATCAATATAGTATCAAGATAGTAAATTTCAATCATCAGGTTTACATTGAACAAGTCATACACAGTTTATTTAAACGTATCCATTACAATCCCCTCAGTGTACCATTGCCTATCTCGGTTTCTACCTGCACTTCCTGTTCTCACTCATCCTCCTTGCCTCAGCCTCTGACTTTTGTCTGGGGGTAAATACTGCTCTTTTGGTCTTAAGTTGTTGATTTCCTAATATAAGAGAAACCTCAGTTCTAGACCTGAAGGGTGAGTGAGGGGTATAATCTCAGGTTTCCACCAATCTGGTCAGTAAGTCTCTTTTATGATTTTTTAGTTTAATCCCACATTTTATCCCACTCTAGCCAGAAACATCTAATGTGAACATTTCAGAGCAGATGGAAGTGTTAGACAGGTACCTACTGCCTAGTTCTTTTTATTTCATGGTTGTGGAAATTCATGTTTGCACAATCCATTCGTCTATTTAGGGGATGGCATAGTGGTTACACGTTGGGTTGCTAACTGCATGGTCAGCAGTGTGAAACCACCAGCTCCTCTGTGGGGGAAAAAATGAATTATAGTCTTGGAAACCCACAGGGGCAGATCTTATAGGTCTTCCCTGTCCTGTAAGAATCGACTCCTTGTTAATGAGTTAATGATCTCTTTGGACTGTCTTCCCTGTCCTATAAGATCACAGTCAGAATCGACTCCTTGTTAATGAGTTAATGATCTGTTTGGACTGTCTTCCCTGTCCTATAAGATCACAATGAGTAAGAATTGACTCCATGGTAGTGAGTTATTGATCCATTGGACCTGACTGTTTCATATGTTTTCATCATTCTTCTTTCCTATGGATGGAAGAGACCAATGGTTGCCCTTTAGATGGCTGGCCACAAGCTTTTATGACTCCAGTTGCTTCTAACCAAAGCAGGATGTCGGACATTATCTTTATGAACAGTTAGGCCAATTGCTCTGGGTGCCCTCCAAGACGATAGTCCTAATCCCCCAGGCCCGCCAACTTATTCTCTCAAAGTGTTTGGTTATGTCTAAGTTTTCATAACTTTGCCCCCTGAATGCTCTACCATATTCCTGCATATATTTGAACAATCGTAAATATATATTTGCAAATATCCTTTATCAATTTTATATGTATATGTGGCATGCGTCCTCTTTCCCTCCCACACCTGTTCAACTGGATGTCTATCTAAGCATCTACTCATAGAGGAGCATGATTGTAGGATTGTGTGTATAACTGTTTGTCTCTGTTGCCTTTTAACTCTGGCACACTTCCCAGTGCCTCCCCTACCTCCCTTTTTATCAGCTTCTCTCTCCTGTATTGCCTTTCCTTCCATGCAAGTTGACACTGCCTCCTGACTTTCCCTCCCTTTCTTCTCCTTCTTCCCCAGCTAAACATCAAGGAATGTTTCTCTCAATGTAAAAATGTGTTTTGTTTGTTTCTAACTTTTTCTAATACTGCCTCATAAAATATTTTTACTTTTGTGATTGATTTGATGTAGCATATCTTCCAGATTCACCCCTGATATGAGGTTTTTCGTACTCATCAATATTCTGTGATGTTTATCCCATTGTGTCTGTCTGTCTATGTGTGTATCAAAGTTTAATTATCATTTCTTCAAGTTTACTTATCATATCTTCCTTCAGTGAGCATTTGACTTTTGACATTTTTTTGCTATTGTGAATGCTGTGCTGAACATGAGTATGTGTATGTCTATTTGGGTCATGGCCCATATTTCTCTGTAGTATTTACCAAGTAGAGGGATTGCTAGGTAATATGTTTTTTTTTCTGTTTTTAACTTCTTGAGTAAGTGCCGCAGTGGCTACATCATTTCATAGTCCCAACAGTAGTGTAGGAGGGGGTCTAGCCTTTCTGCATTCTCACCAGTATTTGTTGTTTTCTGCTTTTTTTTAACTTTGCTCTAAATTCTGGGGAGATGATACCTCATAGTTGTTTTGATTCCCATCTTTCAAATGACTAATAAACATGAGCATTTTTTCATGTTTTTTTGGCCTCCTGGATGTCTTTCTTTGGTGAAGTATCTGTTTGTTTCCTGTGACTATTTTTAATTGGATTATTTGTCTTTTCCTTGTTGAAGAATTAAAATTGTTTATAAATTTTAGAGACTAGTCCTCTGCTTGATATGTCATTGCTAAAAATGATTCTTAGTCTGTGAGTTCTCTTTTTGCCCTTGTAGTGCAATCTTGTGATGTGCCTTAGTCTGATTTTTAGGGCTTCTCTCAGTCATCTATTTTGCCTCTGCTATTTGTATATTTTTCCTAATTTTTGATAGTGTACTTCTGCCATGTAATAGGCCTCCTAAATTTGTCTTTATTTTTTCAGTGATGATCTTTATAGTTCTAGGTTTTACATAAGTTTCTCTGGTCCATCTTGAATTTGCTTTTTAAATTGTGTGAGATGCAGGCCCTGTTTAATTCTTCGGTAAATGGTTTATGTAGTTTTGCTGTCATCATTTCATAAAGACCGTGTGTTTTCTCCATTTAAAGTGTTTTTGTTCCTGTGTCAAAGATGAGCTATCCGTGTATCGATGTATTCACTTGGGGTCTCAGTTTTGTTCCATTAGCGCATGTGTGTATTGCTGTCCTAGTGCCCTGCCGGGTGTGTGCTGGCATCGTTGTTGTTTTCTCACTCGTTCCTTATTACTTCCGGTTTATTAACTGAGTTGAACCAAGCAAAGAGTTAAAAGGGAAGTTTTTATGGTTGGAATTATTAGATTCATCTGTATAAGCAAAGCACACTTACCACTTACTGTCAATATTTCAAGTTACATATATTTGGGTTTTGAGGCACACCTAATTCTTAAATTTTTTAATGTTTATTTTTTCAGTTTCACCAACATATAGTTCACATATCATACATTTCAATCATTCAGTCACATTCATAAGAGTTGTACAAACTTCACCACAATCAGTTCCAAAACATTTCTTTTCTTTGTACTTATTGTCAGCTCCCCTTTTCCCACCTGCCTTCCCTGCCATGCCCCTTTGAATCTATTAATCCAGTTGTTGTCACTATAAATTTACCTAAACTAGGTTTCATATGAAGGAAAACATAAAAATTCAAGACAAAATGTGAACACAGTAATGACAGAATGAAACAGAGAAAAACTTCAATCAAAAGCAAAGCTGAAAGTATTAAAAATTGGAGCCATTCGACATTGGATCAAGAGGGAGCTCACTCACAAGGAGTCACATTTTGACCTCACTGCAGTTGCAGTAAACTCCAGTCTACGATCCATGGACTCTTTCTGCTAACACGGCTGTTACCATCTCTGCTCAGTACTCAGAGGGGATCTACCAGAAACTTAATCTTCATATATGGACCATGAGAATGAGTTGGGGTTTATTTTTTTTTGGTCATCCATTGCCATCCACAGCCTTCTGCAAACTGGGTGTTCAGAATTTAAACTCTTAATACCTTTCCCTCCTGTGGATTTGTATTTTATTTGCAATTCTCGGATCACACAGCCTGGCATGCTTCTTCTGATGCTTTAAAACCCCACCTGCTGGGTTTCCGGGTTTATCGTCCATCTCTGCTGCATCTGTTTCATATCTAGCTTTATTGTAGAAGGTCTGTGTACTGTGTGCCTAGTCCACCGTCTTGCTAGAAGTAGCCTTTTGTTTTTGCTTTAGTTTACTTTTTGTGCTGGGCTGACTACAACAGGCTCTGAATTAAAAACATTAGCGGTGCTCTATTGCCTATAGAATAATGTTTCACTAATGCATTGTTGCATAGCGAATTGCCTGTGTGGCTGTTAACTGTATGATCAGCAGTTCAAAGCTAACAGCTTTGGTTCAGGAGGGAAGTGAGACAGTGTACTCCCATAGGGATTTACAGCCTTAGAAGTCCAAAGAGCCAGTTCTGCTCCCTCCTGTTGGGTCACTGTCAGTCAGCATTAGCTCAATGGTGGTAAGTGTGGTTTTATACTTGAGGAGCTGTTGCTGTTCGGTGCGTGGAGTTGGTTCTATCTAGGATAACCCTATGTACAACAGTTCAAAGTACTACCCAGGCCAGTGCTGCCCTCACTGTCTTTACTATGCCTGAGCCCAGAGTTGCAGCCACTGTATCAAAATGCCTTGTTGACGGTTTCTTTACCAAACATGATGTCCTTCTCCAGGGACCAGTCCATTCTAATATGTTCAGAGTACATGAGACAATGTCTCAGCATTTTGTATTCTAAGAAGAATTGTGACTATTTCTCCTAAGACAGACTGCTTCATCCTTCTTGCTGTCATGGCACGGTCATCGTTCTTTGCCAACACCATAATTCAAAGGCATCGATTCTTTGGTCTTCCCTTTATTCATTGTCCTGCTCTTTTGCGTGCATATGAGGTGATTGAAAATGTCATGACTTGGGTCGGATACATCCTGTTCTCACAATTATATCTATGTTGTCTAACACTTTATCTTTTATAACAGACTTACAATGCAATATATATGCTTGCTATCTTAAAATTACTATGAGACAATAAATATTCTTACATTACATGCTCCATTTTCATCCTTCCTCACTTAATAACGTCAAGTAGATGATAACATGCACTTGATCATTAAAAACGCTGAGTTAATGAAAACCTTATATTAAATGTTAGGCCCTGTACTGAATCAAATTACGATTTGGAACTGGGTCTTTAAGGATTCCCTGGGGACCAATTAGGACATATTTACCTAGGAAATGGATAAATATTATGAAAACAAGAAAAAAATGTTTAGTTGTAATCTTTTTTGTCTTGCTTTGCTACAGGACTTCATTTATTTGTATTATTTTACACAGGTCGAAATGGATATTGTTGAAAAACTAGTTAAAATGATCCCTTGTGAGCATGAAGATCTGCTGAATATCACCCTCCGGCTTTTACTGAACCTTTCCTTTGACACTGGACTAAGAAATAAGATGGTGCAGGTCGGACTGCTTCCCAAACTCACTGCGCTGCTAGGTATGCTTCTAAGTCAGTACTAGCCCTGCCTGGGCTTTCTCTCCTAGCGGACAGTGGAGCTGTCTGTGGTGCGATTGCACACTCTCCTTGATGTGAATCAACTGTTGAACTGTGAATGATATGATATGGCATGTGATAGGTGAAATGTATGCCAATTAAACTGTTAGAAACAAACATGATAGACAAACACACACATAAAATGTACATATTTTCTTTCGGTGGGACTGTCAGAAGGGTAAATAGTTAAAAATAAACATAAACAGAATAAATTAATGCGAATATGGTCTGTACTCGGATTTCCTTGGTACTATGAAATGAAATGGAATAGAACCTTATAACCTTGCACTTCATTTACCCATACTGAACTAAAGTGAAAATACATAAGTACTGCCAGATAATAAAGAAGGAAAAATTTTTTACCTTTATCATATCTTTAAAGGCAGATGTCATTTATGATCTCAGAGGATGATTTTTGAATACATGGCTTCTTGGAGCCTTTTTCTGATTGCTAAAGAAAACAATCTTGTGTAGCGTAAGTTACAAAATACTAGATTAGAGGATATACTCCCTGCCTTCAAGTTAAGGCTGACTCATAGCAGCCACCTGTGGGTTTCCCAGACTAACTTTATGAGAGTAGAAAGACCAGTCTTTCTTCCAGAGTTGCTGGTGGTTTTGAACTGCCGACCCTGTGGATCACAGCCCAACACATGACCACAGCATCACCAGGGCTCCTTAGGTTAGAGGCCATAACACGTTAAATGAAAGCTTTCTCTTAGGTATTAGTTAGAGCTCTCTACTTAGGATGAATGAGTGAACTTGTGTGCTCTCATACATAATGTCAGACTCTCTGTCTCTGTAGACGCCTGCCATTCTGAAATATGTACTTTATACTGTATCTATCACCAATGATACAAATGGTTAGCACATTCTGTTGGTGGTTTAAATCCACCCCTAAGGGCCTTGGAAGGTCTGGTGACCAACTTCTGAAGCATTAACCATTGAAAACGCCATGTAAGTTCTACATTGAGACATATGGAGTTGTCATGAGTTAGTAATGACTTGATGACAAATATTTTTTGTTTTATTTTGATAGCAATATTGAAGTAAGTGCAATTCCTTAAACAGGCTCTTTAATGCAAAGTGCCTCTCTGCCTGATTTTATCTTAAGCTAGAATCTCATTGCCTTTCTGAACCATTGAGAAAAGTTTTGCTCATTTTTCAAGAATGCTCCTTTTAATTTTGCAGTGTCATTTTTAGTCATTTACTGTTAAGTATGGAATGATTTAAAATGAAGTTTATTTTTAACTATTCAGTGTCAGTTAATCCCGTATCCCATTGGCCATGGTCCTTATCCTTTTTATAATTTCATGGTTTACATGTACTGAATGCTGCTGTGTGCTTATGTGCATTAACTCATGGGATTTCCACCGGAGATGAGTAATTTATTTATTCGGGATTAGACAACTGATCAGAGGCAAAGCTGGAATTCAAGCTCACATCTACCTGCTACCAGTGTTTGCTTTAACTACCACACGATTTAGTAGATGAGAGATGTAGAAGTAAAAATTCCAGATCCCCAAGTCCCTTCAAAAAATGTTTTAGTAAGCACCACCCCATCTTTGCTTACTCTATATCTAAGAATAGTACAAAATACACTCCATTGATAAATGCAGGCAGTTCACCAATCTTGCATAGGATTTTGACTATATATTTTAGAAGACAATCTTATGATGAGTGCTTTTGAAAGTTGCTTTGGATGAGCCAAAGCAGTGAAAATATTCAGAGAGGAAATGAAAAGTTCACAATTGATGAACCTTGAACTTCCTGCAAGTGACTCTCTTTTGTTTTCATATGGTTGAAAAAAACTTCAATCAAAAGCAAAGCTGAAAGTATTAAAAATTGGAGCCATTAGACATTGGATCAAGAGGGAGCTCATTCACAAGGAGTGAATGAGCACTAAACACTAAACACTCCTAGTTCGTTTCAGTTATACTTTTTCTCCTTTTTTAACCACTCAGACCAGTACTTAGATCTGAGGGTTAAGGAATCTGGAGGGGCTTTATTTGTTCATGTATTTATTTATTTTTCTTGTTAAACCCTCCATATATTTTGCCACCTTCCCCCTCCCCACTCCGCCGCCATCCCTCCCCTCACCCTGTACTCACCCCAGTCCCTGACCACCTCACAGTCATCAAAGTCTTGTCTGTTGGTGTTTGAACCACATTTCTTCTGTGTTTTTCCTTATAACAATGGTGGTATTCAATGTTTTTCTCTGTAAGATTGACTGAGTTTGCTAAGCATAATGTTCTCTAGTTCGCTCCATGTCTTGTGGTGTTTGAGAGTTATTGTTTTTTATTACTATATAAAATTCTATAGTATAAATGTATCAGAGCTTGTTTATTAATTCCTCTGTAGCTGGGGGTTTGGGTTGTTCCCATGTTTTTGCTATTGTGGAAACACTGTGATAAGCATAGCTGGAGCTATGTTCATGCTATACTCTTAATCTCTTTAGGGTATATACTTAGTAGAGAGACTGCTGGATCAAAAAGTATTTGGATTCGCAATTGTGTAAGGAAGTGCCATACTGATTTCCATAATGATGTATAATTCTACAGTCCCACTAGCAATGTAAAGGTGTTTCTGATCTGTGCACCTCCTCACTAGCATTTATTTTCTGTTTTATTGAATTTTTCCAGAAGTGTCGGTGTGAGAATATATATCATTGTTGTTTTAACTTGTGTTTCTCTTATTGCTAATGATCTCGAACATTTCTTCACAAGGCGTTGGTCATCTTTAGTAAATTCTCTATTCGTGTCTTGTGCCCATTTTTTTTATTGTTTATTTTTTTCTTATTAAGATATAGTTTTCTATATATCTTGGAGATTAGATCCTTATCTGGCATATTATTACTGAATATTTTCTTCCGAATATGTGGGTTCTCCATTGACTCTTTTGATGAAGTATTTTGTTGTGCATAAATTTTACGTTTTTAGTACATCCTCATTCTTTGGTTTGCCTTCTATAATGTGGATATTTTTCATGATGCTCAATAGGGTTTTTATGCATCGTATTAGGGTCCTTAAGTTTATCTCTATTGCCTCATTGATAGTTTTAATAATTGTGTGATTTATATGTGGATCTTTGATCCATATTGAGTTTATTTTGTACGTGGTATGAGGTATGGGTTTTGTTTCTTTTGCAAGTGAAGATCCAGTTTTTCCAGTACTATTTATTGAAAAGGCTGTATCTTACCCATTTAATCTGTTTTAGTTCCTTATCAAAAATTAGGTGTCTACATTTTAAGTTTGCTTTAGTTTGTAATATTTTGTTTTATTTCCAACTGGAATTTATCTCTGTTGTTTTCTTGTTGTCAGTAGCCTTTTTGATCCTTTGTTATGTATTTTTCTTTGTTTTTCAGTATATGAAAGCCAGGAGCGATGAATCTATAGAAACAATAACTGGATTGAGGGTTCCTTGTGGCACAGCAAGGAGGTTGGGTGGAATTGGGGGCCTAATAACAAGGAGTACAAGAAGGAAGAAAATGTTAGAATACTACTTGTGATATCAATTGTACAACTCATCTTAATATGAGTGAACGATTGAACAGTTTATAAATTTTAAAACTTAGGTGTCCGTATGTACTTATTTGTATTTCTAGGTTTTCGATTATACTCCATTGGTCTTCCTAACTGTTACTGGTACCTGTGCCAGGCTGTTTTGATTACCATGGCTATCTAGTAAGTTTTAAGCTGTGCGAAAGAAAGGCAAGGTCTCTTACTCGGTTTTTAATTTTTATAGTGTTTATTTATCCTGGGTTTCTTTACTTTCCATATAAAGTTGGTAATTAGGTTTTCCATATCTTTGAAAATTTGTGATGGGATTTAGATCAGAATTGCATTAAATTTGTAAAGTAATTTTGTTAATATTGGCATCTACACAATATTTAATCTGCCTCTTCAGAGCATGGTAACTTGTTCAATTTGTGTAAGTTCCTTTCAGTTGCTTAAAGAAGTATTTTGTTGTTTGTATAAGTCTTTTGATTCTCTGGTAAGATTTATTGCTAAATATTTTATCCTTTGTGTTATTGTAAATGATATTGTTCTTTTGATCATTTTTCAGTATCATTATCTTTAATACACAAAAATCTAATAGATTTCTGTATCCCGATCCTATAGCCTGCTGCTTCACTGCCAAATTTTTCAGTTAGTTTGAACAACTGTTTGAAAATCTTTGGAGTTTTCTATATATGGAATTAAGTAGTCTGCAAATAAAGGGATTGTTATTTTTGTTTGCATGTGACTCAATTTATTATTTATCTAGTGGAATTTCATGTCAATCATTAGTTGAGGGTCTCAATATATGAAGATCAATATTATGGATTTTGTTCTGCAAGAATACATAGGTTATTTACGATCCAGTCTCCTACTTTCATAAACTTGTAAGATAGGTTGAGAAAACAATTTATTTAAATGTTTAAAAAATTCTTGCATGCTATTTTAATTTTTGTTTATAAATAGTAAGCTTTTGGATATAAGATTTCATATCCAGTACATAAATTAATATTCTTTATATTCCTCGACCTCAATCTCTGGAGTCGTAGATATTGACTCTTGTTTACTTCTAAATCTGTGACTTTGGGCAAGCTACCAAAACTTTTTGTGACTTGATTTCCCTCTATTATAATCAATTTAGAATACTTTCTAGGGTAAATCTAATTATACATGTAGTATAATTAGAATAATACCTGGTAGCACATAGTATTTTCTCAAAAAATACTAGGTCTTATTATCACTTTTCTTATTATTCCTTGGTAAAAAGTTGAAATACTGTAAGTGGTGCTGATTGATCTTTCTTGGTGGCATAGTGGTTACATGTTGGGCTACAATCTTGGCCTGTAATCAGCAAGGTCAGCAGTTCAAGCCACTAGCCAGCTCTTTGGAGGAAAGAGAGTCTTTCTACTCCCATAAAGAATGAGCAGTCTCCGAAAGTCACAGGGGCGGTTCTGCCCTGTCCTGTAGGGTAGCTGTGAGTCAGCATTGATTCGATGGCAGAGAGGTGGAGTTTTATTTATTATAAGATATGGTGAGGATCATGGAAACTTCAGGTACTGGTTAGCTGGGGAAGCTTTGAGTAGCCTTTTTCTTTACAGTGTTATCTCATTATTGTCTTTGCAATATTAATTCCTAAGGCATTCGAATTTTCTATACGAGAAGGAGTGCTGGTGGCATAGTGGTTATGTAGTGGTTACACATTGGGCTGTGCGGAACGGTCGAAACCACCAGCTGCTCCACAGAAGAGACAAGGCTTTTTCTCCTTTCTCTGTAAACATAGTCTCCAAAACTCACAATTTAGGGCTTTAAAAATTTCTGTCTCTGATGTTGGCTGTGCAATAAAGCTGGTTGAAAGCAATATAATTCTTTTAGGCATTTAATGGTTGGATATGCCTTATTAACTTTAGCTAATCCTCCTAGACTAAATAAAATAGATAATTGGCCAAATAAAGTTCCTGTCAAAAATTTCCTGGGAGAATAAACCTGAAAGTACATAAGAATAAGTGCCCTCATTTCTCCAGTACTTGAACTCTCCATGGTCCTCACCATATCCTGCGGATTGCAGCCCAAAGCATGACCACCCGCACCACCAGGGCTCCTTCATAGGAATAGGTGTTCTGGTTCGAACAGTCAGTAAAAGAGCCACTTAGTTACAGCGCAGCTATTTTGCTTTGTGTAGTTATCTTTTGATCTATCTGAGGACTAATCAATAGGTTTTTTAAGATCGTTACTCAAAGAAAATAATTTAAAAGCAATGTATATCACATAATCCCGTTTAACTACGGTCACATAGAGGGGCAGGGAAATTCCAATTTAGGTAGGTATGCCATGCCTTTTCTGATTTTTCTCCTCACTCTCATTGCTAATAAGCCATTAAATTTTAACTCAGGAATTCTATTTTGAATTTTCAATGTTCACATTTCACTTGTCTATTGACTTTAGTTTTTCATTTTGATTCCCCTTAAAGGACAAAAAATTATTGACAATCATACATAACTAGAAAATAGAAAGTCTAGTGATAAAAGAAAGGGAAGAAATGTACATTTAAAAATTTTTTAATAAATCATTTTATTGGGGGCTTGTACAGCTCTTATAACAATCTATACATCAATTATATCAAGCACATTTGTACATATGTTGCCATCATCATTTCCAAAACATTTTCTTTCTACTTGAGGCCTTGATATCAGCAATTCTTTTCCCCCCCCTCCCTCCCCTCCCTTCTCACCCCCTGAACCCTTGATAATTTATAAATTATTTTCGTTTTCATATTTTACACTGTCAGCTGTCTCCCTTCACCCATGTTTCTGTTGTTCGTCTACCTGTGGGGGTGGTGTCTGTCAATCATTGCAATCGGTTCCCCCCTTCTCCCCTACCTTCCCTCTACCCTCATGGTATCACTACTCTCATTATTGGTGCTGCGAGGTTTGTCTATCCTGAAGTTTGTGTGTCGAGAGCTCTTATCTATACCAGTGTACATGCTCTGGTCTAGCCAGATTTGTAAGGTAGAACTGGGGTCATGATAGTGGGGGTGGGGGGCAGGTAGGAATGTGGTTTTCATCGGTGTTGGATTGCACCATGGCTAGCTTGTCCCTTCCTTATGAGGATGTCCAAATGTCTACAGACGGGCTTTAGGTCTCCATTCCGACCCCCTCATTCGCCTTGAAATGGTTGGTTGTTGTGGATCTTATGCATGATATCTGATTCCATAGACACCTCTTGATCACACAGGTTGTTGAGAAAAATGTACATTTTGAGGAGAAATCACTTAGGATAGAGAACAATGTATTAAACTTATATAAAATACAATGTAATATTTGTAAGTGTTCAGGCCATCTAAAAATATCTATCTCGTTACATAACTTTAGTAATTTTAATGGCACCATTATTTTCTACTTTTCATTTATATTATAGGTCAAATAAATTTTTGCAGACCCTTTTTAAAATTAGCCTAAAAAAAAGAAGACGTGTTCCAAATCCCAAATCA
Source organism: Tenrec ecaudatus (assembly GCF_050624435.1). Taxonomy (NCBI): domain Eukaryota; kingdom Metazoa; phylum Chordata; class Mammalia; order Afrosoricida; family Tenrecidae; genus Tenrec; species Tenrec ecaudatus. The sequence continues at coordinate 182,459,667 of NC_134530.1, read as the reverse complement.
TAAGTGATTCAGCATTAACTTTTGAAGAATAACTTTTCTAAACTATGCATCTATTTCAGTATCAGATTTCAGACATGCCCTCCCCCCCTTTATTCATTCTTTTCTAGGAAAACCTATTAAATGTACTAGTTATGAGGACAAAGCAATAATGTTTTAGTGAACAGCATTACGATATCAGTGGGCTAAGACCCAACACGTATTTCTTGCTCAGATTACACGGCTATGATAGGTGAGGAGAGGATGTGCATCCAGGTAAACCTCGGTCAGCAACCCAGACTCTCACAGCCATCGGGTCAGCATAGCACCTGGGGAGAAAATGGTACATTGCAAACTGCACTCAAGATTTCCACTCTGAAATGATAAATGTCGTTTTTGCTTATATTCCATGGATCAAAACTGTTCACATGCCCATGTGTGTCTACATAAATAGAAAATGCCTGGCAGGAAAAGAATTGAAACATTATTGAGCTAAACAGCTTAATGGCCCTGAAAGAAAATTTTCATTTTTTCTGTATTTTACTTGGTGTTCCAACATAGCCAACTCATCACAGAAAACCTTACTGTCAGTAGTATGGGGGGGCTTCAAAAGTTCATGAGAACATTCTGTTACCTTTCTATTTCATTTTTCCATGAACATTTGAAGCACTTCATATATCTAGCAACTCTGATGGCACAGATCATGTTGACTGAAAGGGAGGATTCTGCTGACAGATACATGCTTTGGGATATTGACTTCCTTAGTTAACGGTCTGTGATCTTGGCCAAGTTAATTAGCCTATATACTAATTTATTACCTTTGTTATTTATTTATTCTAATCATTTTATTGGGGGCTCATACAACTCTTATCACAATCCATACATGTATCAATTGTATAAAGCACACTTATACATTCATTACCCCCATCATTCTCAAAACATTTGCTCTTCATGTAAGCCCCTGGCATCAGTTCCTCGTTTTCCCCCCTCCCTCCCCACTCCCCCTACCCTCATGAACCCTTGATAATTTATAAATTATTATTTTATCATATCTTACACTGTCCAACGCCTCCCTTCACCCACTTTTGTGTTGTTTATCCCCCAGGAAGGAGGTTATATGTAGATCCTTGTAATCGGTTCCTCCTTTCCATCCCACCCTCCTTCTAGCCTCCCCGAATCGCCACTTTCACCACTGATTCTAAAGGGATCATCTATCCTGGATTCCCTGTGTTTCCAATTCCTATATGTACCAGTGTACATCCTCTGGTCTAGCCAAATTTGTAAGGTAGAATTGGGAACATGATAGTGGGGCAGGGAGGAAGCATTTAGGAACTAGAGGAAAGTTGTATGTTTCATCTTTGTTACACTGCACCCTGACTGGGTCGTCCCCTCCCCGTGGCCCTTCCGTAAGGGGATGTCCATTTGCCTACAGATGGGGTTTAGATCCCCACTCCGTACTTCCCCTCATTCACAATGATATGATTTTTTTGTTCTTTGATACATGATACCTGATCGCTTCGATAACTTGTGATCAATTGCACAGGCTAGTGTGCTTCTTCCATGTGGGCTTTGTTGCTTCTGAGCTAGATAGCCACTCGCGCTATATCTTTTGTTAGCTGGGCACCATCAGCTTTCTTTACCTCATTTGCTTATATATCCATTTGTCTTCAGTGATCATATCTAGGAGGTGAGCACACAATGATGAATTTTTGTTCTTTAATGCCTGATAACTGAACCCTTCGACACCTCGTGATCACACAGGCTGGTGTGCTTCTTCCATGTGGGCTTTGTTGCTTATGAGCTAGATGGCCACTTGGTTACCTTCAAGTCTTTAAGACCCCAGATGCTATATCTTTTGATAGCTGGGCTCCATCAGTTTTCTTCACCACATTTGCTTATGCACCCGCTTTGTCTTCAGAGATTATGTCAGGAAGGTGAGCATCATGGAATGCGAGTTTAATAGAATAAAGTGTTCTTGCATTGAGGGAGTACTTGAGTGGAGGTCCAATGTATGTACATCTGCTACCTTAATACTAAACCTATAAATAGCTGCACATAAATCTATTTCCCCATCATCATATGTAAATATATTTACATATGTAGATGCCTTTATTTAGACCTTTATGAATGCCTTTCCCCCCTAGCTCTTTCCTCTATTTCCTTTTACTTTCCTCTTGTCCCACTATCATGCTCAGCCTTCATTTGGGTTTCAGTAATTCCTCTAGGTTACATTTCCCTTGATCATGCCCTACCAGGCCTCCTACACCCTCCTCACCACCGATTTGGATCACTTGTTGTTCCCCTTTCCTTGGGTTTGTTAACACCACTTCCTTTCCCCCAACTCCCCCTCTCCCATGTCCCCCTGGAACCATTGGTCCCGTTGTTTTCTCTTCCAGATTGTTTATCCAGCCTATCTATATTATCTTTAATATGTAGATAGTAATAATATTTGCTAATTGGAAACATTTGATAAATAATATAAAGCAATAAATGTTAGGAGCTTATATATATGCAAAATTATAAAAATATATAGTATCCTAACAATAGATATGCAGAAATGTCTTCATTTATAAGATATTTTTCAGACTCAGATCACTGAGCATTTGTGTGAAGATGTTTAGAAAATTCATTGCATCTTTTTTTCTTTCTTAAATGTTTTCCTAAATTTTCTTTAAAATTGTATGTTCATGAACTGTGTGTAACAATTAGAAATATGAGCTTTGAAGCTCTACTGCCAGGGTTCAAAAGATATGTGAGCCTCATGAGTTTTCACTGTTTTAGCTACAAAGTTGCCATTCCGGGGGTAATTTCTTACGTTGTTAGGTACCCTTAAGTAGGTTTTGACTAATAATGATCCTATGTACACCAGAACGAAACACTGCCAACTGAATAATTTTGTGCCCTCTAGTTGATTTGATGATCAGTTGAAGAACATTGAAATAAAAAAGTGAATAGACTAATTTAATTCTTCAAAGCTTCAGAAATATGATTGCCTCTGCTAGAATTTGGTTGTGTTAAACAGTAGATTATTTATATTATTTAGCTATTTTTTGGCAAGTGCCTAGAGTGATTTCATAGAATTGAAATTGAAAAGTACATATCTCAAATAACTAAATGCTTGAGGACAGATTTTCTTTACTATTTTTAGAAAATGTAATAAAACATGAGTGATTGGTTTGCTTTCCCCCGCCAAAGAATAAAATCAATGTTTAATATAGTGCCAAGAGACCACATTACTTACTATCATGCTGAGGAGTTACCTATTATCTAGAAAAAATATGCAAAACTGTAAAAGCTCTTTTGTAGGCTATCCATAGTGTAGAACTTTTCAGAGATGATTTTTAAGGGATGCTGTTTCAACTGTAATGCTGTCAGGTTTTTAGTAGATTTTCTTTATTATTATTTGGGGACCCCATAACTGAAAAATATTTTTATAGTTAATAGTAGATTATTTTAACTAGCGTACAATGAATCGTGCACCTTTCAGTTTCTAATAAATCTGTGCTGTGCGAATAGTTAATCTGCGCCTCTGGTTTCCTGAAGCAATTCACTAGTGCATTGCGACCCCTGCTGTTGTGAGGCTGAGCTGAATCACTGGTATGTCTTTCCACAAAAGTTTTCTTTTGCAGTAAACTGAAAAATACAGTTAAAATTTTTTGTTTGAGCCATTATTAAAGGCAGAGGGGAAGTTATATTAGTTTTTTCCCAAAAAATCTTTTGTGTATGTGCATGTATCACTTTTTTTGCTTCTTTTGCCATGTGAAGCTCTAGGGCAGTGGTTCTCAGTCTGTGGGTCACGACCCCGTTGGTGGTTGAACGGCCCTTTCACAGGGGTCACCTAAGACCATCTGAAAACACAAATATTTCACAATATATAATTACACATTGTTTTGTGATTAATCACTGTGCTTTAATTATGTTCAATTTGTAACAATGAAAATATATCCTGCATGTCAGATATTTATATTATGATTAATAACTAGCAAAATTACAGTTATGAAGTAGCAATGAAAATAATTTATGGTTGGGGGTCACCATAACATGAGGAACTGTATTAAAGGGTCATGGCATTAGGAAGGTTGAGAACCACTGATCTATGGGAACTGTAATTCAATACTACCAAAAATTATTTTACTGGTATATTTTATCATATCAAGCATTGTTATTTAAGAATTTTTTATTTAGCTTCCTACAATAATGCTTATCCCTGACAACAGGGATACATAAAAGAATCAATAAAAATTTCAAATTCATTAAAAACAATTTCTATTCTTATGTACCCTAAAATTCACTTGTTTGAATAGTTTTTTAAAAATAATTTTATTGGAGGCTCATACAACTTATAATCCATACATCCATCCATTGTGTCAAGTACATTTGTATATTCATTGCCTCCATCATTTTCCAAACATTTGCTTTCTACTTGAGCCCTTGATATCAGCCCATTTTCCCCCTCCCCTCCCTTCCGCCTCTCCCCCCCCCCCATGAACCCTTGATAATTTATGAATGAATATTATTTTGTCATGTCTTACACTGTCCAACGTATCCCTTCACCCACTTCTCTATTGTCTGTCCCCCAGGGAGAAGGTTATATGTGGATCCTTGCAGTTCTCCCTTTCCACCCCACCCTCCCTCCACCTTCCCTGAAGGGATCATCTGTCTTGGATTCTCTGTGTTCGACATTGGAACTCTTTTTTTTTTTGAATAGTTTTTATGTTTTTCTTAGTGGTAGAGAAAGGAGGAATTATCTCGCAGAGTATTTTTAAAATGTTACTATTTACATGGAAAATCATATGTCTAAACGTCTTGTTTTTCTACTTTAACCAAAATTATTTGTTTTACTTTCATTTTGATATCTTACTTTTTTGAAATTTCATAAGTATCTTAAACTATTTCTACTTAGTTCATTATCAGATATAAATAGTTTCAGTTCTGTTCATGCTTATATGATATGCTGAAACATAGTTTCTATTGTCTCGTGAGTTTGTTAACATCTAGGAAGTCTGTAATAAATGGTCAATCATCATATTTTGAGTAAATAAAATTTTATGCAAATTGGATTGGGCCTAGAAAGCATCAATTTACTTATCTAACACAGCAGGCTCAATTTTTTTTCCATGGGATTGAATTTTCTCCTCTAAAGTGTTTAAAGATTTTTGCTTAGGCTCATATGAGAATCTGCTCATAAAAAAATAAAAATTTAAAAAAACCTCTTGTCACAAGTCCTTCAGTTATTTGACCTTGATGTGTTTCAAGAGTGCTTCCTTATGTCAAAAACTCCTCGGTTGGAATATGGCAAGGAAATTCCTTGTCAAAATGTATTCCTCCGTCATTGGGGAATGCACTGATAGTGTTTCAAAAGTACGTTGAAAAACTAAATTTTCATACCTTTCTATCTAGTGCATCAGGCAAGTATTCTGCTGCACTTCTCAACTTCTGAGGAGGAGTTGGCCTTTGGGGACTGAAACTAGCACAGAAAGCCAACCCAGGAACAGGCTCACTGCCATCAAGTCAGTTCTGCTGCATGGCAACCATGGAGGTCAGGGTGGGACTCCCTCTTTTGGAGTTCACCCCAACTCATTGCATGAATAGAAAGCCTCATCTTCCTCCCACAGAGTAGTGCCTGATGGTTTCGAACTGCTAACGCATAAACCACTATACATTCAGGGCCCGTTATGCTAACACAGAAGCATGCTTGCTTTTTCTACGTGGTTGTTCGGGCCCAGTTGTGAACCCCTTTGAGACTGTAAAACCTGAAACTTGTCCCGTCCTTCATAAAAATGCACTTGGATCACAAAACGGCTTTGGCGTGAATTCTTTTCATCACGTGAAGCCGAGAACGGAAGTATTACCGACTCCAGAAACCTAACAAAACTACCAACTGCTCCATGGGAGAAACACAGGACTTTCTATTCCAGTTAGGAACCCGCAGGGGCAATTCTACCCTGGCCTATAGGGAGACTGTGAGTCAGCATTGGCTTGATGGCAGTGGAGTTTGTTTTGTTTGAGTTTGCTACCCTGGTGGTGTAGTGAGTTATTCATTGGGCTATTAACCACAAAGGTACCTGTTCAAATCTACCAACTGCTTTGCGGGACCAAGATGAGGCTTTCTTCTCCTATATACATTTATAGCCTCAAAAACCAACAGGGAAGTTCTACTTTGTTCTACAGGGTCACCATGCGTCAGTATTGGCATGATGGCAGTAAGTTGTATATTATTAAATACATATTAAAATTTTGTGTATTGATTTCTTTATGCAAGACCCACAAACTGTCCTGTCCATGCAGGTAACCCTGACATCCTCTTATAGTGCTATTAAACATTAGTGATATTATCTGCTTGCCCTGTGAGAGTTCGTGGTTTCACACTTTAGAATCATTTTGTATCAGTTTCTTCACAGCTTTGTAAAAGGAATAGGGGACGTATAGAGGAAGGAGATGGCAGTTCTAAGCACAAGGACAGCAGCAGATACTCTGTAAATAACGAATCCTATCGTGATTCACTAATATGAGACTTGTTAAGGGGCTTTGGTTGTGCTATCATTTAGTCGTTGAGCTGCTAACCACAAGGTCAGTGGTTCAACTCCACCGCCGATTGGCAGGAAAAAAGTAAGGCTGGTTGTTCTGTAGAGGTTTGCAGTCTCAGAAACACTGTATAGAGCAGGGGTTCACAAACTTTTTAAACAGGAGGCGAGTTCACTGTTTAAGTCATGAGGACTCTGGATGTAGATTATGTTTTGGTTATTTTTGGAGGTGTTATTGGCTATTCTGGTGATGATATCAACAAATTTCTTTGGATGGTTAGGATAGCTGAAGGAAAACATCCAAAAAACATTTGGGAGAGTCACTATTTTACCCCACAGGGAGAGTTCCGTGTAGACAAAGCAGGATCCCCACTTTTTAAAATTGCCTTATGTATAAAATGCCATACTACAGATTTGGAGAAATGCAGCTGGATTTTCGCACACCCCCGGGTTTTGACCAAACACGTAATGCTGAGATTGGAAACAAGGACATTAAGTTCAGGCATTTGGAGGAAGTCTTTACATCAGAATATTGGCTTGTTCTGATATATAAAGTGAAAGCACCTGATAACAGGGAGACCCTAGACCACAACCCTCAAATCACCAAGAGTATCCCCAAACAGAAGGATTTGTCAGACTACCAAAAGGAAGCATGGCTACATTAAAAATAAGCTAGCTTTTTAAGAAAGGCAAGAAAATATCTAAGAAGATTGTTTCAATCCACTGTTCTAGTTCCTAACTTGAAGCAGTGGTCCTTGTGAGAACCAGTCTTTGCCTTTAGCTCATGTCATGTTTCACAGCAACAGAGGGTACAGAACCATCATTGGTCCAGGTTAATGTACAAAATTTTCTGACGATGTCTCACTAAAAACAAAAAAATTGGCTTATTGAGAAAAAAAACTATGAACAAATTCCTATGCACACTGCACATATCTTATTTTGAAGTAAAAAACAAAACAAAACGGGCAAAAACACCCGGCGGGCCAGATAAATGTTTTCAGCGGGCCGCATGTGGCCCACGGGCCGTAGTTTGAGGACGCCTGATATAGAGTCACCATGAGATGAAAGTTGGTTTGGCAATGGGTTTGGTTATAACCTTTGGGGCTTTGAAAATGTTGCCCAGGAATCATAGTGTATTTTATTGGCTGATCCTTGTGCCATTTTCCTAAGTAAGAATTTTGTTCCTTTGCCTTTGTCCTCAAGTACTTAACACCTCTCTCCTTTGTGTCCTTTGTCACTGAGAAAGTAATAGCAGTTAGAGAAAACTTCCATGAGTTCCTTTTACCTAATCTTATTAATACATGACTGTCTCTCCACTCTTACCAAGGCCAGCCTCTCCTCTCTGTAGCATTCCCTCTCCCTATACAGGGTTCTGACTCCAGCAATGCTTCTTTCTCTCCGGCATCATTAATATTTCCGGCTCTACCGGATCATTTCCTTCGGCATACAAATATGCTATTACGCCTTCCATGTAAGATTCCTATTGGCTGATAGCCACTGAGCTCCTCCACACTCCCGTTATCGTCCCATTTCTCTTCTTCGTGTTATGGCAGAATGTTGTCTTCATTTGCTGGGCCTAACTTTTCGCCTCTATTTCGTAGCTTCTTTCACTCATATCTCCATATACCATGTGCTGCACCCAGAACTACTAACCACAAAGTTACAGGTTAAATCCACCAGTCATTCCATGGGAGAAAGGCAAGGCTGTCTGCTCCTTTAAGGATTTAAAGTCTCGCAAACCCAGAGAGACAGTTCTACTCTGTCCTATGAAGTCAGTCTGTGACTTTGTGTTTGACAGTTGGTTTGGGTTTGGGTTTTGGGTTATGAGCAGCATTTGATACTGTTAATCATTCTTTCCACCTTGAACATTGTTTTCCTGGACACCGTCATAGTCCGCTCTCCCTCCTATCTCAGGATCCATCCAGTTCCTTTCAATCGCCTCTGCTTCCTCCTAGCCCTCCAGGCTCTCAACATTAGAACACTCCCGCGGTTAGTCTCGGGATTGCTTTTCCCGATATGTACTTATTCTCCGTCATCAATGTCACGTGAATACTATGCCAACTATGCCTAGACTCCCAGATAGAAATAGAAAGATAGGTAAACCAACCTCTTTTTTCCTTACTCCAAATATTACCATTTGGAATATTTTTAACCCCCAGCTAAACCTATTGCCACTAAATTGATTCCAACTCACCGCAACCCTAGCCTTGATAGCATCTGATAAGTGTCTGATGTTCAGAACGAAGTTCCTGATCCCCCTTCCTTCCTCCCGACCCACTGTTTTCACTCTTTCCATCCCAGTAGATAACTTTATCTTTCTAGTTAATTAAGCCAAAAAAAATTAAAAGGAGGAAACCCTGTGGGGGCTTACCCCTGCTGCCTGTCTTGCCCTCCTACTCTATATCCAATCTACTAGTTATTCCAATCAGTCCTCTCTTCAAAGTGTAGCTGCTGCTATTGCTGCCCGTCTTTTCGCACTCTCTTCCTGGTTCCTTTAAATGCGGTGGCCTCCTAACTGGTCTACATGCTTCTACTCTGGCTTCGCAATCTCTCTTTAATGTACTTCACAGTAATCCTATTAAAGTTTCATTGAATCAAGTAGCTTCTCCACACAAAACTCCAGTAACCTTCCATCTCAATTAGAGGAAGAATCAATCCCAGTGCCCTAAAACTCACCTCCACTGTGTGGATTTTGACTCAAAGTGACTATAGAACAGAGTAGAATGGCCACATCTTTTTCTTATGGTGCAGGTGGTGAACTCGAATACCAACCTATTGGTTAGCAGTTGAGCATTTTAACCAAAGTACCAAACAAGGCTTCTTTACCATAGCCTATAAGGCCCTACATAGGTATGTTCTGTTCCTATTACCTGTCTGACTATGTGAGGTGGCTTCAGGAGCTTGTGGAAGTGGAATTAAAGGGTACTGGGGTCTCCCTAAGGGTTCCTGCACCCCCTCTGGGCTTCTAGTATGCTCCCTTTCCTTCTCTTGCTCCTGTTGCTGAGGTCGCATTGGCCTCCGTGCACACGCAGAACTTGTACTTTCTGTGCCCTCTGCCTGCAGTAATCTTTCCTAATTACTGTATGGCATATTCCCTTTTGCCCCTCAGGCTTTGCTCCCTGATTACTATTTTAAAACTCAGCTCTGGCTCCTGACATTCTCATTCATCTTTCCTTAGTTTACTTTTCTCTCTCTCATTTAATCACTATATATACTTCATAAACTAAAGAACAAATCTCACTGCCATCAAGTTAATTCCCACTCATAATGATCTGATACAGGTTTCCCTAGGCTATGAGTTTTGATGGGAGCAGGTAGCCTCCTCTTTCTCCCTCAGGGTGGCAGGTAGGTTTGAACTGCCAACTGCACTCCAGTGTTTACCAGACAGCACTACCAGGGCTCCATGGGAACTTTGAACCCTCTCTACACCATTCCTCCTCTCTACCCCCAAAGACTTGAAAACAGGCAGATGCATTGGTTTTGTTCCCCCCTGAGTCCCCAGTGCCTAGAAGGATGTCTGGCACACAGTAGATGGCTAACACATACTTGGTGGGTGGATGGATGGATGAATGGATACAAGGAACACAAGAAACAAATGGGTATCCAAAGATCTGGGCTTGAGTCTTCCCTTCTCTCCTTACAGCTGAATGGCATTGGATGAGTGGGTCTGCAATGAGAACCAGTGAACATTGATATCATGACTAGAAATCCAGATACTAATGTTAGCCATGATGAGAGGAAGGGAAAGAAGAGGGAAAGGCTGAAGAAGCCTAGTTACTCCCATTTGAAAGATACCATGAATGCAGAAAACACAGTTTTCTTATTTCAAAGTTTGACTATTTCTAGCCCTGCTATAGAAGTTTTGTTTTAAACATTGAAATAGCACTTGAATTTCATTTACAATGCATTTTACAGCTTTCTTTAGTGAATTGTGTGTTTCAGGACAGCAGTCTTCTAATGCAGTGATGCCCAAAGTGTGGCCCACAGACCAGTGCTCGTTCATAAACTGTTACTGGTCTGCCATGACCAGTGGCTCAGGCTGTAGAAAGATTTCATCTGCATGTAGGGAGTCAGACCAGGTCAAGAGTTAAGTGATAAATGTTTGCTTTCTTCCGGTTGAGACAAGTCTGATTTCCCACATTATTGGCAGTCACCAGAGCAGATGCTGGTGGACTCAAAACTTTGATCACTTAGGAGTTAAGGGTTATTCCTTAAAGGATCAGTGAAAAAGTTAGGTTTTAAATACCTTTGTCATTCTCCCAAAATATTAATTTTTTTGTTTTCATTATTCTTGATATAACTTAATTTTCAATGTATCAAAAGCATCCTAAGTGAAAAAATAAAGCTTATTCGTGTTTTGTGAAAAAAAAATAATTTGTGAATGGCTTTTCTGGACTTGTTTATTAAGTACTGCTTGAAAACCGTCAGAATAATATGTTTTCCAATTGAAAACTGTTCATTTTTAAAAAGCTAATTTGCCTTTATGATAGCTTCTTTAAGAAACTTAGGGTCGATTTTTTTTAATAACCTGGTTTAGCCTGTTTATTACCGCACTGTTATGGAATTTCACACATCTGTTTCAGAAAGCAGCTTCTCGTAGACTACTGCACTGTTTCTCAATTTTAATAGGCCTCGTTTATCCTATAAAGCAACTACATTTTCTTACCTGATCAAGTGAGCAAACAATAGAGGTGAGATGTGGCAAACACTTTAACAAAAAGCACATGTCTAGCCGTCAGGGTGAGGTCGAGTCATATCAAGGTTGCTTGAAGTTATTAATGGCAGTAAAATTTATGCTTCCTCCTGTTTTCCCAATTAAATCAAGAAGCCTTTTTTCTTAAGATTCTTCTATCACCAGCTGGTTCCAATACTGTGTGTGTGAATTTTGCCTGGGGTGTCTCCATTTCTATACGGTGAAAGTCCACCAAAGCACATTATTAAATAAATGATGTGGGCCTGTAGGCCAAAAAGCAGTCATATTTAAGGGCTTTATTTTGGGTGCTTATCATTTGTACCACAAGTATGCATATTTTGTAGGATGTATTACAAATAACTTGTGGTAGTATGTTCTGGATGTAATAAAAGAATGCTCCAGACAAAGTAATAAAATAATTGAAGACATGTTGAAAATAATGGAAAAATAAGTTACATGGCAAAATGTACAGTTGTACAAACTAAAAGAAATGAAAATGCATTTAAAATATTGGAATTCAGTGTACTCTTTTGTTAAATGTCTCTTACTCTAATAAAATGAAAGATTTATTATTTCAGTTTCTTATACCACTAAAAAGAAATAATCATCCTCAACCATCGCTTATCCATGAATTATGGTATTTTAAAGCTATAGTTATATTTCATGTTTTCATACTGATGTTTGGGTAAACCTCTAAATTCTATTATTATCTGCCTTAATTTGCCTCAAATCTGTATTAGATTCAAAGATTTAGACAACTGTAGACAAATGTAAAACAGAAGGCAATACAATGAATTTCAAGTTTAACTTGAGTCATCTAATTGTAGTGGTCTGTACCTGTAATATATGCATAAAGTAATAAAAGCATAAAGTTGTATGGGAAATATAGTAAAGATGTTTTCCTAATCTACTTTCAATGCAGTTTAGTAGATTTTAACACAGTCAATCAATGTGTTCACTAATTGTCAGAATTATTTTTAAGCGCTGGTTTTACCTTTGCATTTTCACTATATCCCTTCACAAGCTCCAACTCCATAGCAGCCTTAAAGACACTTCTGATTTGTGATCCTACTCTATTCTGATACAGACATGCTCATATCCCCACATTTCCCCCATCTTTGCATGGACGTTTTGTGACTTCAAAGAGAGTTCTTGAGGTGTAGAAGGGAATTAGAATCTGGTTAAGAATGTGCCCCATTACTTGTGTTCTCACTCTGTTTTCACACAGCGTTGGGCTGAGTCTACTGCCGAAGCGGAAATTTGGCTTTGAGTTCTGGTGTCCAGACTCATATTTCTGCATGACTGAACTGTTAATGAAAAATCCCAAGTGTCTTGCAATATTAGTAGTTGAATGGTGTTTTTACTAATCACTTTAGAGATTTTTTTAAAAAAATCTGAAGATATTAAAAAATCAAAGCCCATCAGCATGTATTTTGCCCTTTAATTGGCAGAAAATCGATTGTGAGCGCAGCCCTGAGAGCTGATTTTTTTTCCTTCCTTCAGTGGCTGCAGCTGAACTACAGCTGCACGTTACGGTGAAAAGAAAAAAAAGGGCAACGTTTCTTATAAACTCTTGAATGTATTTTATAAGAGCCATAATTCCCACAAAATCAGTTACTGGAGCTAATGACCAGTTTGTTAAGGCATTAACTGCCTTCAGCTGGGAATGACCAATTTTGGGAGAATGGCTGCACAAATGCTAAGATAATTCAGTAACACTTTCAAATAATGATCCAGCTAATTAACGGCGAATTCCTGTGGAAATCCTATCAAAGTACTTATGACCTCTGCTTTAATAGCCAGTGAGTTCATCATGATTCATGTTTATTACCACGAATACCAAAGGAATCATAATGACCAGGCCTTTCTCCCACCCCCCCACCCCGCCCTTATTACTTGAACAGATTTGACTAATGTGCCTCTAGTCATTAAGGACATAGCTTTCAAACTGCTCACTCTTCGCTGCACTGGTCAGGATTCACAGAGCCTTTGCTACTACGCCAGCAGACAAGACTGCTGGCAGCCTGTTTTTCCTTGGGACATTCATTAGAGCATAATTGATGTCTGTAAGTCTTAAAGGGACCCCTTTGAAATGCCTGCCATTTGTAGGAGGATTCATAGCAGATAAGCTGGGCTTTACAGTTCCGAGTGATGAATTCTTATGAGCAACCATCCTCTCGCTCCCCTCAATTAATTACAACAATATATTTAAAGTATATACCTTTTTCCCTTAAGGTATACTTTATAAGAACTCAGATATTCTTACAAAGAATGAAAAAGACTATTAAGTTTTTAATAAAGGATAAGCATTTAATTTTACTTAGACCATTTAATCTCTCTTAATGACTGTTTATTGCTAGCTGATCTGCAAATTAGCCTTTAAATGATAATGTGTTAGCTGCTAGAGACCCTCTAGTACTTTCTGGGCACTGCTGTTATAGAAATAATAAATTCAGGCTCTTTCAAGACGTTTCTTTATTTCCACTCCAGGTGTTCACTTTTGTCCTAAATTGTATTGTCATTTCGTTGTGGGTGTCAGATATCTGTTAAAAGCCAACAGGTTTTAGAATGCATTATATCAAGCAGTTAGTCATTTATGTAATTAACATTCATTGACTAAGATAGCTATAGTTCATATATTAGAGTTTTCATTTGTATATTATTCTTTAGGGGTGAAATGAAATGTGAACTTCCAACAGTGAACTAGAATCCTCAGGTAGCATATTGATAGCAAAATCACTTAAAATATTATATCTATTTTGTGAATAAAAGAAACCAGTTGATATCTTTTTTTTCATTCACCAAATAAAAATAGAAAGGGGCGGTTGTTTGATTTTTTTTTAAGGGAACTTTTACCCAACAAAATCCATAAGACCTGTTAGCACCTTGGGTTAGATAGATCTCCGAGTATAATCTTAGATGGTCATCACCCCCTTTACACTCTTTCTTCAGGGAAAAAAATATCCCCGGTGTTGCCCTAGTTGCATTCTTCTTGCTTTGTTCAAATGTACCAGCTCAGAACAGGCAGGGAAGTACAGCTGATTGTATGGATTTTATTTGTCAAGGACACATTGTTTAAAGGTAAATGAAATCGTGTATCTAATTTTGAGGTTTGCCTTCAATATTTCTGTACTTGGTGGTCCATCCATGATCATCCCCATTCTGGAAATGTAAGTAGGGTCAGGGAATAGGAAAGGAGACTCACAATGTGTGGCGGTCGGTGTGTGGGAGTATCATTTTCTTGTCCCAAGTTTTATTGTCATTAAAAACTTTATATCCCAAGAGAATGACAAATGATGCAAGTTTTCATCAGATATAGGTCACTGAGTAGAATCTCTAAAGATCCAGTGACTCTCACAAATCCATCCTTTGGAAGTAAGAGAGCGCTACAGGAGAGCGGCTTGGTGAAGTCCCCACAGACTCAGCATCAGTCCTTGTCTGACTCCTCTCAGCAAAGTGATGGCTACCTTTCCCACTATTTCCAAAGATAATTTACCATTTTAATCCTAAAGATAGAAAAACACAAAGACAACACAGATAATAGGGGTGCATGATGCTACTGGTAAAGCTAGTACTTCAAACCCAGTTCATTCATGGCTGACAAAGCAAAAACAAAATACCCAATTTTTAAAATTTGGACGAACAAGAACAATAACCAGGAAAAAAATAAGGGTCAAATCCCTGGAATAAGAGGATTAAAAAAAGACATTGTGAGCCCATTTTGAAGCCTAATGTAGGAGATTGTGTTATTGGTGGAAGGATGGGAAGGTTGGCTGAGCCAGGTGCTGCAGTTTTCTCCTCTGTTTGCAAGAAAGTGGATAGTCAGTCATGCAATGTGAACACTAGCAGGCTACAACTTGGGATTTTCCTTACCATTCCAGTTCACTCCAGCTCATCCAAACTAAACATTTGCATTTGTTCCAGTCTCTCTTCCCTAGCCATGACTGAACCGCATTGAACCAGTTCAAAGTCCTGGATAGAGCAAAATGTTATAGTTAATGTAATGCTATAAGAATAAATTATATTGATTGGATCAGTTTATTGTCCGACCCTGCTAATTGGCTTCTCTCCTCTGGTTTACACATAATCACTCTTTAAGATAGTGGCGTTGTTAGCCTGATTTCACAGATGAGGAAAATGAAGTACAGGGAAACCTAAGTGACAGAGCCACATTGTGAACACAGCAGTCTGCCTAGAGAGCCTGAGCTTTTGGCCACAATATGATACTGCCTCAGAATCAAGCGCTTAGTAGTGGTTGTGCATTGGGCTGCAATCTGGATGGTCAGCAGTTTGAAACCACCAGCAGCTCTGCAGGAGAAAGATTGGGCTTTCTACTCCTGTAAACAGTTACAGTCTCCGAAACCTATATGGGATCACTATGGGTCCACATTAACTCAAAGGCAGTGAGTTTAAGCTTTATTCTCCAACAAGGGAGGCTGTTGACAAAGTAGTTTAGCACTCAGCTGCCACGCCACTTGAAGATGATGTGGCACTCTGCTTCCGGAAAGATTTACAGGCACAGAAGCCTTATGGTGCAGTTCTGCTCTGTACTGTGAATTGGAATTGACTGAGCAGCCGTGGATTTGAGATGATTTTATTCTCTTTAACAGTTTGCAACATTTTGGAATTTTGGCTATTATGGACTCACCCCAAAACTGCTTGGTTCCTAATGCAATTTGTATGTCTTAAGAATTTCCTTCATCTATTGGAACCTACCCCATCTGATCTAGGGCTCCATTAGGGTCCACAGAAACAAGAGGAGCATCCACATTGCATAGCAACCAAGTATCTTGGGTGTTTGATTGGAGTAGGAAACAGCAGTGGCCTACCAAGCCCCAACACATATTCAAAGTGGCATAGCTGGCTGCCGTCTTTGAGCTGGACATCACTGCCTGTTTCCTAATCACAATCAAAATTCAACACGCAGATATTTGGTTGTCCTGCTACATGCATGCTGCCATTGTTTACGTAAGCCAGAATGGAACCATCTCATGCTGGTTGGAAGCCCTGATCTGTCACAAGTTTTCAGGAAAATATCTAATTGTCTTTATGTATTTCCATTCATCACTCTATTGCACATTATGCCCACACCCTAGAGCAGTGGTTCTCAACCTTCCTAAAGCCGTGACCCTTTAATATAGCCCATCGTGTTGTGGTGACCCCCCCAACCATAACATTATTTTTGTAGCTACTTCATAACTAATTTTGCTACTGTTATGAATCGGGTGACCCCTGTGAAAGGGTTCTCTGACCCTCAAAGGGGTCGTGACCCACAGGTTGAGAGCCGCTGTCCTAGAGAGTCCTTTCTCCCACATCTCCTTCCTGTACTATGCCATTCAGGAATTATTTAAAATTTTGATTTACCCCTTTTGCTGCTTTCTGGAAAATTTAATAGAAAGCCCATATCAGGATATTGTATTCATACCTATGTTTAAATCCCAGAATCACAGTTGTTTCCTTTGGAAAAATTCACAGCCTCGTTGAATACTATTGCACCATCTCCAAATCAAAGATAATACCTACTTACTCAATTTTTGTAAAGGCTTAAGAAGGAATTATCACTGTTTGCTTTACCTTTTCTCCAGACCCTTCTCTCAAAAGACCAAGCTCACTGCCATCAACTCACTTCGCACTTAATAGGATCTCCAAAGGTTTGGTAGACGTCCCTGACCCTTGGGGTTTCTGAGGCTGTAAATCTTTATGGCAGCAGACCACCTCATCTTAAAATGAGTCTGAACTGACTAAATGGCAGGAGGGTTTTGTTTTATTTTATTTTGTCTGGTTTTCCATTCTTCTCTCAAAGAATCATGGCTGGAGAAGAATTGGCCTGCATAGTGAGGGTCCTATAGTTCTCCGCACATTTGGGGGATGACACCTGTGTTTAAGTTCTGCTCAAAGGTGAACCACTTACAAGGTTGTATAGCAAATTCATGAAAAATGTCTGTTGTCTTTTAATTCCATTTTTCCGTGAACTTTTGAAGCCCCCTCGCACCTATTTGATAGACTATTTTGAAGATTAAATGACCTACATTCTGTTTATATGTAGTAAATATTTGACAATGCATTAAGTTTATCACATATGGGGCTACCGTATATTGAAATCAATATACGCTTGTTTGTTTTTTAGCCAGTCAATAAATGTTAAGTACCTAGTTTTGTGGTATGTACTATTTGGGGGATGGGATGATTGAGCTGTATAAGGTCCTTTTTCCCCTCCTCGTGCTTATATAATAGATTAAAAGATATCAGGGTGGTAAGGAAGAATCAGTTAAGCTGAGAAATAGTGAGTTACTATGTTTTTCAATTTATTTTACTGACTTCCTGAGACATCTTAAAGCACTTTTAACTAAATCTCAAACCCTTGTAGATACTACTATCTGTCTAGGACTAATTGTACTGATATATTTCAGTTTTAGTCTGTGATATTTTTAATCACCTGAGAGGATATGTCTAAAACTCTTTAAAAGCACTAAGAATTTTAGTATTTTTTGCTATGGTTCAATTTATCATTGATGTTAAAATGTATAACCAATATCCAACATAGAATGTCTATTTTTTCACAGTTGTGTGTTTTTTTAAATAATCACAACTCTAAGAGTTAATCATTTTTAATGTCCCAATATAAGCCAAATTGGGTTTACCACCTTGCTGTTTTGTCATGATATGTAATTAACTTAGCTGTTAATCGTGGTGACGTACAAGTAACAAAGAAAGGCACTTGATTCCTGTAAATCAGACACCAGGAAAATCACCACATGATGAAAGAAGTATAACAATATTTCCACCTTTAAAAAGTAATAAAAGCATGACTAGAAATTATGAAAGACTACCCAGTCTACGGGTTACTTCAGAACGTTTGAGGTAATGTTACTCTAACTTTAATGTACTTTGAAACTAGGAGGGGGTAAATGACAAATCAGAGATTTGAAAACTCACATGGGATTTTAATAGATCATGTAATTCCTCTACTTTCAAATTGACCATATGTTATTACTCTTCATGATCTTCAAATCAGTGAAAAGAGATAGAAAACTGTTTCAAACAGACAGCATATTCATTTTGAAAATTCTGACCTATAAGAAATTCTTGAAGATGACACAATATATGTGTGTGTGAATTTAGTTGATATAGATCAAGAAAAAAATTAAGTATGAAGGTAAGTCAAAAAGTATTGCTATAAAATTCTAGGAATACCAAAATATGAAGCTATTGCTTCTCGGTGTATTTTCCTTCTAGGTTTACTCACATCTAATCTAACCCTTCACTAACCTTTCCCTGAAAAATTCTTTAGTTGTTTTTTTTGCTTTTTTTTTTAACACAACATCAAAATGCCACTTTTGATGTATTTGAGGGGCTCGAACTGTGTTCCTTTCATTGTTCTTTGAGTTTGGGAAATAAAAAGAAGTCTGGAGGGGCAAGATCAGGGCTATGTGGTGAATGGGGCTTGGTTTTCTGATAAGATCTTGCAGGATAGCTCTTGTTACTCTTGCAGCAGGTGCATTGACATGAGAAAAGAAACTCCTCAGCTCAACCTTAATGGCCTTTTTTCTTATCAATACAATTTACGATTTTCTTTAAAATTTTTCATAATAAACCTCTATGATCATCCTGTTTCCTTCGAGAAAATCTGTCAAGATTGTTGTTATTGCTGGGTACTGTTGTCCAGTTCAGCAACCCCATGTACAACAGAAGAAAACTCTGCCTGGTCTTGCACCATCCTCAAAATTAATTGTTCTTTTGTTTGAGCCCATTGTTGAAGCCACTGAGTAAATCCAACTTGTCTAGGGTCTTCCTCTTTTTCACCGCCTTTCTGCTTTATCAAACATGATATATCCTTCTCAAGGAACTGGTCTCTCCTGAAAACATGTCTGCTATTCATTCGGTTTTCAGTACCGGACAGTGTCCTGCTGTTATCCATAAAGTGTTCTGTGGCTCATCCCTCTAACGTGGACAGCCTGTACCATCTTCGTAGTCTGCTGTTAGTCTAGAAACTGCTGAAACCTGTGCACTTTAGCCCAGTTGGTGTTTGAAATAGCAGTACCCTAGCTTCCAGCATCACAGCAACAACACAGCCATCCCAGTGTGAGACTTGAACCAAAGAAGGGGTAGCTCTTTTCTTGAATTCCACAGGGGTAATCTTGATGGAGAGATCACCCCTTTGGAATTCTGAGCGGCACGTTCTGCCTTGAATTGAGCTGGTTCATCAGATCCCCTTGGAAACTACTGTTTTCATTGGACCTTTCCCCTGGATCTTATTTATGAATCCAGACTTGTTTCTGGTAAAGATTTATTCCATAACATTGCTTTTATTATCTTTGATCATGGTTGAAAGACTGGAAGAAATATCAGCTCTTTGGGCTACCTAATTTTTTATACAACACTTCTTTGATTTCTTCTTTCTGAAGGCACCCTAGCAAGACTAGGACAAATGTATTACTGAGAGAATTCATCTACAGCCGTCACAGAGGCATGTTTAAACATCTTTTACTGGGAATAAATCTGTATGTCTGTATACTGGAACGCTAGTTGTGATCTTTTTTGACTTACCTTCATCGTTTTTTATTTCCATCATCGTATCCATTATATATTTATATCTTTTAATTTCCAGGAAATGAAAGCTACAAACAAATAGCAATGTGCATTCTCTACCACATAAGCATGGACGACCGCTTTAAATCAATGTTTGCATACACTGATTGTATACCACAGGTGAGCAATTTAAGTATTTTAAAGAAGATTATTAAGAAATGTATATCTTTAACTTTCTTGTCTTGATCATGCTAGATATACTGCTTCTTTAAAAATAGATTAATTATCTTTTTATGAATAATATAATTTTGTTAGAGAAAATTAGGAAAGTACAGCATAACCTAAACCCAGAGATAACTCTTTAAACTTTTGGGTTGTTTTCTTCTACATACTTTAGAAGTAGTTATATATTAGCATTGTATAGTATATAATTATACATTATATAATAGATCATAAGTACTCTTCTATGTCATTGAGCAGTCTTCAAAAAATATTTCTAATGGGTATGTTATGTTGTATGGTTGTATCATAATATAACCATTGTTAAATTTTATGTTTAAACTTTTTCTCTTCAATATTACAAATATGAATATATGTTAAGTAAATATATGTGTTGTTAAATAGGGTCTATGAATATAATCACCATTAAAATTCTTTGTCATGTGTCAAATACCTTCCAAGATATTTTATATATGATCAGTCAACATTCAAACATTTCAAAGGTAGCAGAAACTGAAGTTTGTACTAGGCGTTAGCCAAAAGCAATACTCAGTGAAATGATGGAATACCAATAGAAGTATTCCAATAGCTAAAAATAATTCAATATTGGAATAATTCAATCTTGGCACTAGTTCATGCCAAGAGATTTGGAAGAGAGCTACCTGGCCAACTGACTGAAAGAAATGCATATTTGTACCTATTCCAATGAAAGTTGAACCAACAGAATGTAAAAATTATGGAACAGCATCATTAATGTCACATGAAAGTAAAATTTTGCTGAAGATCCTTCAAGAATGGTCGTAGCATTACATCAACAGGAGCTGCTAGAAATTCAAGCTGGATTCAGAAGAGGATGTCAAACAAGGGATCGTGTTACTGATATCAGATGGACTTCTACTGAAAGTGGAGAATACCAGAAAGGTTTGCTTGTATTGTATTGCCTGTGCAAAAACACTGAACTGCAGATCCTAAGCTCTGGAGAGCATTATGAAGAATACGGTTTGCAGAACACTTCATGGTGTTCATGTAGCACCTCTATGGAGACAAAAAGGTACTTGTGTGAACAGAGCAAGCAGATACTGCATGGTTTAAAATCAGGAAAAATGTCTGTCAGGGTTGTATCCTTTTACCATATTTATTCAATCTATATCTTGAGCAACTATCCAAGAAGCTAGACTATACGAAGAACAATGTGACATCAAGATTAGAGGAAAACATTCTATTATTGTACATAGGCTTGTCCCAGTCCGGTACCATCCTCAGAATTGTTATATTTGAGCCCATTGCTGTAACTATTACTGTGACAGTCCATCTTGTCAAGGCTCTGCGTCTTTCCCACTGACTTCTCTTTACTGAGCATGACAGGTGCTTTTCCAGGGACTGGTCTTTCCTGACAACATGCTCGAAACTTGTGAGATGAAGTGTTGTCATTCTGGATTCTAACCAGCACGCTAGCTGTACTTCTCGGATATAGTCAGTCTATATTCTGTGTGCTTTACCGACACCATAATTCCAATGCATTGATTCTTCTTCTTTCTGACTCAGTGTCCAGCTTCCAATGCATATGAGGTGAATGAAAATACCATGGCCTTGGTCAGGCACACTTTAGTTCTCAAAGTAACATCTTTGTTCTTCAATACTTTAAAAGGGTTTTATGCAGATTTGCCCAATGCAGTCTGTCCTCTGACTTCTTGACTGTTGCTCCCCTGAGTGTTCCTTGAAGCTCCAGGTAAGATGAAATCCTGGACAACTGCAACCTTTTCACCATTCATCATGGTGGTGTCTATTTGTCCAGGTGCGAGCACCTTGACTTCTTTCTATTGAAGTGCCCACCACTTGTCTGTCAGTTTGCCATCCTGTGTTGGCTTGTGTGTTGCTATGATGCTGGAAGTTATGTCACTTGTCTTTCAGATGCCAGCAGGGTCACCCAAAGTGAACAAGTCTCAGTAGAGCTTCCAGACAGAAAAGACAATATAGAAGGAATCGACTGTCCACTTCAGAGGAAGTAGCATAGCTTCAAAACATTTTCAGACACTGAAGACCAAATTAATGGAAGCAGAAAAATTTACAGATTGTGTAATATACAGCAAAAATAACACTTCTGAAAACATTTTAGGAACATATGAATGACAGTCATACTTACTGAAGTAATTTCTCCTAAGACTAATGTGAGTTTAATGTATGTTACTTGCTATTTAAAATACATTTAGAGTAGCCATAATTTGCCGTTTCGTTTTTTTTTTGTACTATCCTACTCATTCCAAATTGGTGAAGCAACTCTAAAATTGAATCTGCTATTTCAGAATTGTAATAGTTTACTTACTTGCAGTTAAAAGTTCATGTGCTTTTAAGGGTAATTTCTTAGCCTTTTATATCAGGAGATAATCTAATAACTCTTGTTTAGAAGAAGTAGACGTCCATGGAAAAAACATAGTCATGTCTTATCTAAGGAGGCAGATAACACATATCAGACTGTAAGCCATGCTAATGCTGATCAAACTCTTGTCCAACAAGTGTCCAAAGAAAGAGTAGCCAGGCAAAGAGAGATTGCAGGTGATTCACCATGGAGCCCTCTACGTGTCCTGAAGGGTTCTGGTTTGTAGTTTCCAAGGATGTTTCTTTTGCAATCCCATTTAGTGTTCAAACTTCACTGACTGCAGGCAGGACAGTGAATTAGAAAGGGGCCCAACAAGAATCATACTGTTATAGAGATCGACTCCGTCTATCTAGTTTACATTAAAATGAAAATAACATTTAAACAAAGGCAACCTGAGAACTAAAACGTAGAAGAAAAAATTTTAAATTGGGAGTTATCTTAGTCTTTTATAATAGCCATCTCAAATATAAAATTTTATTTTACGTAAACGAAAATGAAGGCCTGCTAGATTACTTTTGAATCACTGCTGTTTCTCCAGTGTAAGCCTTCATATAAGGAGCACAATGGCTAAGTGCTTGCAGTTAGGACCACCACCTCCCCACCCCAATCAGCTCTGCTAGAGAAACCTTGTTGACCAGCTTCTGTAAACTTTACAGCGGGAAACCCGGCGAGGAACTTCTTCTCTGTCACATGGGGTCCAATGCAAGTTGAAAATCACTCATCCACCTAGCAACAAAACTTTGCACGGAGAAAGTGTTCCTCCATACCTTTTCAAGAGCAATATTCACCCATGTTTTCTCAACAGATCATTTTCATACATCAGACATTTCTGCAGTAGAGTTGTCAGAATGTTTATGATTTGTATTTTATAAAGGGAGTCCCTGGGTAGTGCAAGTGCGTAACACACTCAGTAAGGTTAGAGGTTCAGGTCCATCCAGAGTCAACCTGGAAAAAAGCCTTGACTATTATTTCCTTCTAGGAAATCAACTATTGAAAATCCTGTGTAACAGTGGTCTGCTCATGGCCTCACCTTGAGTCAGAATTAACCTGGCATGGGTAACTGGTTGGCTGTGTTTCATGAATAAAACCTTTAATGACTCATTTAAGGTTCAGCGTTGTTTTACTTATTTTCTTTTTCTTATTCTGCTTTTTTTTTTAGTTAAGGCCTAATTGTAATCGTGAGGTTATATTACCAAATCATGTTGTAAACATCTTTAAGCTTGTTTAATATGAGGTCATATTTTGAGAAAACCAAATGATACTCTAGATATATTTGTTCCTAAAGTACATCCAACCTGCGTCTTGTACTTCAGGATTCAATTTTGGCATATTGGAGGATGGGGTGGGGGGATCGACATGGCTTAATTGCCACCCAGCGCCAAATTCTCTGCAAAATAAAGTCAGGAATTAAATTGAAATTCCCAAGCTTGTGTCAGGAATTAAAAAGATACTCCTTTCATTGGTAATGGCTACTCAAAGTAGTACTTATGAAACTTCCAAATAATTTGTGAGAGCTATTATTTAACCTACTTAAAGTGAAGCGTAACACATCAATTTCACTGCTCACGAAGAACGTGGAATATGGTTATTTCCTTTATTTGCATTAGATAATATTTGTAAAGGAACTGTGTAGACTGTAAAACACTACAAAAGTAAGGCACTGTAAAACATTTTGGACCTATCCATAGTCTGATTTGAATATCTCTTATCATATAGATGTTTTATAGGGTAAACCTATAATTAGATAGGGCACTTTTATAAGATATTTAACATCAGAATAAGTGATTTTATATATATAGCATACTTCTTTTCTTATTAGTACAGGATTATGACATTGTCTTTTTTTATAAATAATTTTATTGGGGCTCTTAAAACTCTTATAACAATCCATATATTTGTACCTATGTTGCCATCATCATTTTCAAAACATTTTCTTTCTACTTGAGCCCTCGGTATCAGCTCCTCTTTCTTTCCCTCCCTCCCCCACCTTCCTACCCTCATGAACCCTTGATAAATTATAAATTATTATTTTATCTAAAGCATGCTTTGTAATATCTTCCAATGTTGCTTGATTTCTTTATTGCCTTTAATTATCCAATGGCTAAAATAAAATTGTGGAAAATTCCATTACTTTTTCATTCCATTTCACCATGAACTTTTTGAAGCCCCATCATATGTTTGAATTTTCTACCCTTATTCTCTCACTGATTTACAAAATCTGTAGGCCAGATCGGGTCTTTTTTTTAATACATGAACTTAATGGTCAAAGTGAGTAGATTGTTTCAGGTAAGCATACTTGGGGATAACCAGGAGTTAATGGTTGTATTCTAATAATAGTTAAAAGTACACATTAACAGTTCATTGTTATTTAGACCTCTGAGATGCATGTTTTGTTTAAATAGGTGCAAATGCCATCCAGATGCTTATAAAAAGTATTTATTGGTAATAGAATGGCCAATCAAAGTACATGGTTAGGTAGTGATGTCATGATGTTATTTAATATTTTACCCAAGAACAGTATGCAAGAATCTCATAGCTATCCACATGTTTTCGACCACAGTTGTCCTGCTTGGCCGGTCTTTGATCTACATGCTTCTTTCTAGCTGAATGCTGGTAAACGTCCTTTCTGACAGCCCCCTTTGCTCTTGCCTGCCATTATCTGCCGAAGTTCAGAAACCAGAGCATCACTTCAAACAGCAGAGTTAGGGAGTAGCCAGTCAGAAGAGATTCCTGAGGCATGCAAAGTTCTGGCATAATCATTCAAAGATGTTTGGGCAGGGGGTTGGGGTGGTAGAGGTGTATGTGAATACAGAGAGCTGTGGGGGTTGGCCTCTGGTCACTGGTAAATAAGTGAAGTCAGGTGCCAGAGAGTCTAGACACAGTGATTTCAGTCTTGGGTCTTTGGTATCTGATACTCAATATGGGACTTGTCTGATTGAACACTATTGCCTGGTCATTGTGCAAGCTGAAGCCCTTTTTAAGTGCCTTCCTGTTAAATCAGTAAAAGATGACAATGAACATAGTTAAAACAGAACAAATCTAATTTTAATATTTCCGAGTTGGCAGCAATTACATTTACTTTTGAAGTGCCACAGGCAGCAATTAAATGAAATAACGACACTGTTGCATATGGTGCTCGAACTAAACTATGGTTTTAAAATTAATTAAAATGGAAATGTTTCCCTTTCTTATTATGAAAACTAATTGTATATCGCTTACATTCCATTCACATTTAATCCTAATTTCTTTTGAGTATTTGGAGAGGCAGGAAAGATTTCAAACCATGCCACCTCCCCCCACTTTTTTTAAATGTAGCTCCTGATCACTCATTTTTACCAAGATTTAACATGGAAATTATCAAAATACTGTCCACAGCTTCTAAAGCATCATCTGAAAGCCCATTTTTAAGGGCAATTTTCATATTACAAAGGTCGATTTGAAGCAAATAATTCCTATTAGGAATAAGTTTCTTGCCTCCTTAAAACTGTGCTTTGATATCAATGATTTTCATTATTATGATAGGAAGAAATCGGTAGTTGAGTTTTAATTTTAAAAAGTATGAAAAACAATATAGTAAAGAGAGGGTTGGCACTTATATTTTTATTAACTTGTGTTTTTTAATTAATTGTTAATGTACAAATACTTAGCAAAACCTGTTAAATAAATGTACCCAGTCAAGTAAGATTATTCTATTATTGTTCTACTGTCTCTCTATTCTGTAGCACTATTAAATGTTAATGATTTTGAGATTCCATGAATACCAACATCTTTGATTGAAGAACTGACCTCTTGGAAAAGACATGGTAAAAGCTTACATCTACCTACTGTCGTGGTTGGTAGTTTTTAACATACAGAACCCAGTAGGAGGGTATTTTTGTATGTTTTTCTTTCTAGTTTCTAATTTAAGAAAAAATTCCTAAGAATTATTTGATTTTTGGTGGGGGGAGGGAGCAGTTGTAAATGACTTATGTTTTTAATTTGGATTTCCAAGTATGTATTACTAGCATTTAAGAATACAATGAATTTCCACTTTTTTACTTTAGACCAACTCAAGCACACAAAACAATAAGAGCAATATTTTTTTCAACTCAAGCACACAAAACAATAAGAGCAATATTTAACAGAGTGGGAGCTATGCAGTCAATGTTTATTACACAACTACACAAGATATTGTGCTGGATTTATGAAGGCATATTGACTGAGAAGTATTTTTCTGAGATTAAAAACATAAGAAAAAATAAAGTTCTAAACTTTGAAGATTGGACTAAACTCTTAATAATTTGGACTTAAAGAAAGATTTCTTTAGTAATAGATATGAAACTATTTTTAGCCTTCATAATTGCTGGTGTTTGGAATGCAAAAGTTGGAAACAAAGAGGAAGGATCAGTAGTTGGAAAATAAGGCTTTGGTGATAGAAATGAAATTGGAGATTTTATGATGGAATTCTGGAAGACCAATGATTTCCTCATTATAAATATGTTTTCTTTGATAACATAAATGGTAACTATACACACGGAGCTCACTAGATAAATATAAAAGAATAAAATTAACTGTATCTGTGGGCAGAGATGATGGAGAAGCTAGATATCATCAGCCAAAACAAGACCAAGAGCCAGTTGTAGAAGGGGCCATTAATTGCTCATATCTAAATTCAGATTGAAGGTGAACAATTTTAAACAAGTTCACAAGAGTCAAAATACAGCCATGAGTCTATCCCTCCTGAACTTTGAGAACATCTCAAGAACAAATTTGACAAATTGAACACAAATGACAAGTTGTTGAAACTCAAGAGCATAATACACGAAGAAAGCAAAAAGTCATTAAAAAGACGAAAAAGAAATTACCAAAATGGGTGTCAGAAGAGACTCTGAAACTTGTTTTTGTTCGTGACATTGCTAAAGCAAGTGGAAGAAATAATAAAGTAACAGAGCTAAACAAAAATTTTTCTCAAGGGAAGCTCCAAAAGACAAAATAAAATATCATAATGAAATAGGCAAAAAGGAATGATAAGCTCAACATAACTCAAGCTGAAAGAACTGAAGAAGACATTACCACCTGTTGGTATTTTAATATTAAAGAATTCTATGGGTAAAATATTGAACGAGGCAAAGGGAGGGAAGAGAAAGCAAATAGACTTGGCGCTTGACACCGGTTAACTTGGTGAAGTGGGAGGTGGTGATCCATAAGAAGAAGAAGAGAAAGCTAAGTGCAGGAAAGGATAAATTATTGGAGGGTTTGATCAGTAGCTTAAATTATTGAGTACAAAGTTAATGATCTAAAATGTAAACACCTACCTAATTTATAATTTTTAAAAGAAGATGAAAGGAATATAGTCATTGTACCAAAAAATTGTTTGATGATCAAGTATTTTGAGAACTGATGGTATTGAAAGAGGTGCAAGCTGCACTGAAGACATTGCTGTAAGACTAGGCACCAGGAATGGAAGACTAATTGAAATGTCACCAAGTTGACGGAGCATTGGAAGCACTCACTAGTGTATGCCAAGCAGCTTCCTAGCCAGCCTATTGGAAGAGATCTATATGGATGCCATTCCAAAGAAAGATGACCCAATAGAATGCAGCAATTAATGAGCAGCATCATGCAATTCGTTTGCTGGAGATATTTCAGTTGTAGTGATACATTAACAGGGAACTATGAATCATTCAACACAGATTCAGAAGAAGACATGGAATAAGAACGATGTCATTCTTAATGTCCAGAAGAACAGACAAATCTGTCTTGAATGGAATAAAACCAGACTAGTCCTTAGAAGCAAGGGCAGGGAAACATCATCTCATGACTTTGGACATGTGTTGGAAGAAGACGTCATGCTTGGTAAAGTACAAGGTCAGGGGAAAAGAGGAAGACCGTCAATATGAATTGGATGCAGCAATGGACTCAAACATAACAGTTGATGTGCATATGGTCGCTATGTGAGAACCAAAGCCACAATGCCTAAAATAACAGCAACAGATTATTGATTGGCCAATAATAAAGACTAATTTCCCCAAACTGTGATATGGAATGTGTTCATTTCTTAATTATTGCAACTGTTCTCAACATGACAAATGTAGACTCTGCCCAGTGGTCACCTGCTTTTTCCTCTTTCCAGCAGCTGCGTCTTAGACCCTCCTCCCTTTCTCTTAATATTACTAGTTTTCTTCCCATTGTACTCCTACCCAAATGATCTGATTCATCCTATAGCTTCAGTTATCAGTAATACCTAAATTACACAACCTAAACTCCTAACATAAACCTCTAGTCTTAACTTTTTCTTTAAAGTCCGGTCTGTGTGTCTCGCTTCCTCTATTTGTATCTGTATAAAACTTATATTGTAGATGCCTTAAAATTAATTAATTGAAAATCAAAGTCCCTGCCTTCCCTTTAACCATTTCTTCTGCATTTTCTATTTTTGGTTAATGTTAGTTAGTACTACCTTCTCCATGTCCTTTATTCCATGTCAAAACCTAGGAATCAACCTAGACTTCTGTTCTTTAGCCCAGACATTAACTCAGTTCTCAAATTCAATGTTTTTTTAAATTTTTTAATTCAGTCTTGATGTTTTTTCCAAAAATATCTCCAATTCATCCTCTTATCTCTCAGCCCATTGCCCTACCCTAGTCCGGGCAGCCATTGCCATACCTAGAATACTAGAATATGCTACTAGCTCTCCAAGGGGTTTTCTGAATTGTGTTGCCCTGTTTCAATCTGCACTTGCTAGATCTTTTTGAAACAGAAATTTTAAAGTCTGTAATGGCACCCCATTATCTTGAGGATGTGCTCCCCAAATCTTTAATATATACTTCAAGACCCTTCAAGGTCTGGCCTTGAGATACTTCTCTCTCAAAACTCTTTCCCTCACCATCACATGCTTCTTTTCTTCCAGTTCTTCAGAAGAATCATGTTCTTTCCTACCGTATGACCTTTGCACAAACTCTCTTCTTTGGTTGGAATGCTCTGCTTCCAAACAACATTTTTAAATCTTTCAATGTAGAGGAATGATCTAATATTTCTCGTTTACTCCACTGTTTATATAATGCCATGCATGCAGTAGTTGATTAATTGTGCATTTCTTTAGTGATTCAACAGTGAGAGCCTGAAAAATGTAAAGTATATTTTGTCATTTTCAGTATACAATCTAAGATGACATTGTGATAACATATTGCTTCCGAGATGGTTGTTCTTTTTAAGTTAAGTATAGTCTGTGTTTCTTGCTAGTTAATGAAGATGCTGTTTGAATGTTCGGACGAACGAATTGATTTGGAACTCATTTCTTTCTGCATTAATCTTGCTGCTAACAAGCGGAATGTACAGCTTATCTGTGAAGGTTAGTGACAGTGACATTCACAGGGACTCTCTTGGAATCTCTTGAGTATATGGCAATTGGCATATGATGGAAAATATATCATAAGGAATTAAGAATTATACATAAAAGCCCTAATTTGAGATAGTTTCTTCACTATAGTTATTATCTTTCTTTGAGGAAAAGAGAACTCGGAATATTCATAGAGCAAAATTGGGCATTCTCAGTAACTTTTTATAAATCATAAGAAGTTAAGCTTAATTAAAATAAAAATTTTCAAGCATTTTCTAGAAGAAACAACACATTTTGTGTATATTTTACTGAGTAAATTATCTGTTGGGAGTTTTTAAAAATGATGCATATAATTATATAGGTTATTGTTCCCACATTATTATCTTGGTAAATGACCTGTAATATATTTTGCTTCATAAACTATTCAATGGTTTTTTATTATGTAAAAAGCAAGATGTTTATGATGAAAAGTATAAGTAAGCAAACAGGATAAAGTTAAAATCTTTGTTCCCACCACCCAAGATGATTATAGTATAAAATTTTAGTGTAATACAGCTGCATATTTCTATATAAAAATAATGTTCTGTTCTACCTTGGAGGTCTTTTAATTAGTAGAGTATTGGGTATATTTCCATGGAGTGAGATACTTTGATAAAACATTATTGTTAATAATCTGCAAAGTAGTCCAAAGTAAAGATGTGCCATTGTAACCTAATACCTTGGGTATTTGGTTTGTTACTAATTCTTTTACGCTCAAAAAATTCTCTTGTGATGGTTGTTTTATCTTAATCTCTATACCTTTTCATTTTTATATTAAGATAAATAACTACAACTAAAATTGTTCTGGATTAAGGAGTATTTAGTTTTTTAAAAAAAATTTATGGCACATTTTCCAGAGCTCAAAGTATATACATCATAAAAGTACATTACATATATAATATATAAAGAGCACTACAATACAATAGTTGCATAATTCCATTTATATGAAGCTACACAACAGATAAAACCAACCTGTGTTAGAAAGAGAAGTAAAGGTGAGTGAAAGGGAAGGGAGTGGGAAGAGAGGTGGTTGAGAGACAGGAGGAAGAGGAAGGAAAATGATTCCAAGTGAAGACTAGTTAGATGGGAAAATGGGACAAGGGAATTCTCTGGAGTGAATTAAAATATTCTGTAAGTATGCACTAATTTTATACTTAATATTTTTGCATTTCACTATTGCATAAATTTGTATTTGAGCATTGTGAACCAAAAACACTAAACTTATGTTAGCATTAATTTTATTGAAGGAATTTTGTGTTATTGTTTTTATCAGGAAATGGGCTTAAGATGCTCATGAAGAGAGCTCTGAAATTCAAGGATCCATTGTTGATGAAAATGATTAGGAACATTTCCCAACATGATGGACCAACTAAAAATTTGTTTATTGTATGTATCGTTTTTGGCTTATTGTCTATTAATAAAATAAATTAAGGATTGGAGTTTTAAAATAAAGCATTTGAAAATGTAACTCTTCCTGAGCTCTGATCAAATACTAATTCACAACCTAATGGGCTCTACTGTCAGGAATTTCTTTGTATGATTAGGTCATACATTTTCATGTTGTGCTTTCGGTTTATTGTTTCCTGACTACCCAACCACCCACCGCAGTCTAAATGCCTAAACTTTAAATACTTAGTTCAGAATTATTTTAAAAAGAGAATTTTATTTGACACTTTTTTTTCTTCCTGTGGATTAAAGGAAGGGAGGAGAGAAAGGGGCAGGGAAAGAAGGGAAAAGAAGAAAGGAAAATCAGAGAATTGATGTATTTGAATTATGGTATTGGTGAGGAATGTTGAAAGTGCCATGGATTGCCAGAAGAGCAAACAAATTAGTCTCGAATGAAGTACAGCCAGAATACTTCTTAGAAGTGAGGATGGCAAGACTTCATCTCACATACTGTATACACTCAATTATAAGCCAATCCAAATGTCAGCAGAGGCACCTAATTTTACCACAAAAACTACATTAAAAATGTACTGAAAAACTTGATTTATACACGAGTATATATGGTACTTTGAACATGTTATCAGGAGAGGCAAATTTCTGGAAAAGGGCGTCATGCTTGGGTAAAGTAAAGAACCAGAAAGAAAAAAAAAGGAAGATTCTCAACGAGATGGATTGATATAGTGGCTGCAACAATAGGTGCGAACATAGCAACGATTGTGAAGATGGCACTTGTCTATACACTTACATTCTGTGTGCTCAGTACTGCTGTGAGTCAGTCAGCTTGATGGAACCTAACGTAACAGCAGCATAGGTTAATTTATTGGGTGGTTCTTTTGCAGAAAACATTTTAAATGTGTATGAAATGTTTCTGTCTTATTCAGGATTATGTTGGTGACCTTGCAGCCCAGATATCTAATGATGAAGAGGAAGAGTTTGTGATAGAATGTTTAGGAACGCTTGCAAACCTGACCATTCCAGATTTAGACTGGGAATTGGTTCTTAAGGAGTACAAGTTGGTTCCGTACCTAAAGGATAAACTAAAACCAGGTCTGTGCTAAGAATTCTACTTTTGCATAATCACTAGGTTATTTTTTTCTGTTATATATAATACTGCTAATGGAGTGTTTTGTTACTCTTGTTATATACATACTAGAAAGGAACCAAAAAGTGAGTGGTTCAAACCCACCAGTGGCTTCACAGGAGTAAAGACCAGGCAGTCTGCTTCCATAATGATTCCAGCCTGGGAACCCTGTGAGGCAGGTCCACTGTCCCCTGGGATTGCTGAGCCACAATTGACCAGATGGACACAAGAGTGACATAGTGCTAGGCTGTCTTTACCCCTCCTACAGCTATAGTTCTGACTATTCTCTTAGGAAGATGGGTATTTGCTCCTTATCTTCATATTGTGCTAACTAAATATTTTTTAAATATAATATTTCTCCTCACTTTTCTACTGTCATTGTTTTATTGTCCTACTCTACCCCACTGCTTTAACCAAATCCCCTGTACACTCATGCAGGCATGCACACAGTCCTTTAAGGCATTCAAATTAGTATAATATTCTCTGTGTCACTCAATTGTGTTTTCCAAAACTATTACTTCCATTACTAACCCCACTGTTATTCGTGAAATGGAAGTCTGGAAAAAGAATCTGTCTGCAATCATGGCAAGGATTTATACTAAGTCATTTAATAGTAGTTTCATTATCTTTTCGGTGCATTGAAAATTTGATAGTATTAGAGGAATTGTATCAGAATTAGTCTTAGCATTTTTCTTTCACTCTGATAGATACAGAAAAATATTTTAATAATTTTATTGATATATAAGTCAATGATTTAATTATGGTTATCACCACAATTTTAGAACATTTTCTTCTCTTTTGTACTTACACCTCAATCTCCCCTGCCACACCCCAAGAAACCATTAATCCAGTACTGTCTTTATAGAATTTTACCTATCCTGGATTTCATGTACAGAAAAACATTTTAAAAAAACAGAAAGATCTCAATTGAAAAGAAAGCAGAAAATATTAAAAACTAGAACTTTAAAATTAGTCCAAAGGGAGAATAAATGATAGGATATATACATTTTAACCTAATTACATCTGCATTACATTGCACCTATCTGTCAGCAAGGCTCTTATATCCCTAGACTATGGTCAGAGGGTATTCACCAGAGACCTAATTCAGTTAGGGACTCTGCAAATGGATTTGAGGCTTTCACTCTCTTTCATAGGCATCTGCAAACTGGGTGCTCAGAATTTAAGTTCTAATACCATTCCCTCCTCCAGTCTTGGATTGTATTATCTATAATCCTTAGATCACACAGGCTGGTAAGCTTTTTCCATGTGAAATTAGCTGACACCACTTAGTTGGCCGTTTATTTTAAGACAAATCTTTAAGACCTCAGATACTATTTTTTCTGATAGCCAAACTCCATCTGTATATGAAGACATTTCAATGAAAAGTTTCCATGATTTAACCTTACTAGGTGCTGCAGAAGATGACCTTGTTTTAGAAGTGGTTATAATGATTGGAACTGTATCTATGGATGACTCTTGTGCTGCATTACTAGCCAAATCTGGAATAA
Organism: Tenrec ecaudatus; assembly: GCF_050624435.1. Taxonomy (NCBI): domain Eukaryota; kingdom Metazoa; phylum Chordata; class Mammalia; order Afrosoricida; family Tenrecidae; genus Tenrec; species Tenrec ecaudatus. The sequence continues at coordinate 182,425,960 of NC_134530.1, read as the reverse complement.
TCCCTGCACTCATTGAATTGCTAAATGGTAAATTAGAATTTTCCTTTATGTTTATGCTAATGTGTCAAGTGGTTGTTAATTTAAATATTTTTAAATATAAGATACAGAAATGGAAACCTTGAAATACAGCATCTTTTATATTAATCATTTATGGTAATTTAAATTATGTAGTTGAGAAATGAATTATATATACTGCTTACTCCAGAGTGGGCTAAAGTAATAAAGAGCTCTAGATTGAAGAGTTGTTATCAAGCAATTCAGAACCAATGAATACCCTTCTTCCAACAGTCTTGGACAACTAGATAAATCAAGACCATGGTGTTCTCCAGAGAAGGGTTAGAGAGGCAGAAACACCACCTCCAGAAGAATGTAGACTAAGATTAGTCAAGAATTAATAGCTTCACATTTTGACATGTGTGCTTAATAAAGATTTCTATGATTTTGTAGTAGTACTTTTTGGGTTGCCTTCATATGACAGATATCAAACCATGACAAGAGTTGATAACAAGGTATACAACCAAATTCCATAACCAGTACCTGAAAGTTTTATTTATGTAAATAATTTGCATTTGCTATGACATATTAATCCGTGGACAATAGCTATTCTGCTGAATGATTCTCTTTGTAATGGACAGTTATTAATTAGTCTGTGGGACTATGTAACCTTTTTACTATTTTTTTGGTGTTTAACCTTTTTGCTATTATAATTTAGTAAAAACTTAGTTGAAAATACGTTATTATTCCCTGCTAGTCATTAGAGCTCCTGTCAACACTATAGAGTGGAGGAGAACTGCCCCTTTGGGTTTCTGAAGCTGTAAACCTTTCCAGGAGCAGAGAGCCTCCTCTTTCTCCTGCAAAGATGCTGGTGCCATCGAATTGCTGACCTTGAAGTTAAAAGCCCAACACATAACCCTCTGTGCCACCAGGGCACCTATCAGTTGCAACCAGTGGGTGGCAGTGAGTTGTTTGGTTTGGCTTGAGAAACGGGAATGTAATTACATTAACACTATTCAACAAAGGAAAATGCCTCTTTATAATTATCCAATTCCTGCCAAAAACTTAATTCATAAGATGTGATCTTTTTTTAAAATTGTTTTTCTCATGTGAAATACAATGGGAAATATGTCGTCATTACCCCATGGGGACATAGAAGTTAATAAATTTCTTCAGACCTGGACAAAGGTAATATCCCTTGGTGGTGCAATTGGTTTACCCTCCTCTGCTATCCTGAAGGTTGTCGTTTCAAATCCATTCAGTAGCATTGCAGCGGAAAGGCACGAACACCCTATAGAGCAGTTCTGCTCTAACATAGGAGCTCACCATGAGTCAAATGGATTCAACAGCAATGGGATTGGATTAGTAACAATATATGTCTCATGAAAATTACAGAGATGGACTATTTACTGTTCTCCTAAACCAGTGTTTCCCATAGCAGACTATGCAACCCCCTGTAGGGGGCGGGCACTGGAATGATACAGAGGGACTGCAAAAACAGGTCCATATATATATTCTGTACTAGATTATGGCTATAGTACAAAAGAATTTAATTGCCCAGGGACTTCTGCGTAGTTTTTTTTTTCTGCAAAGGGGATGACAAGCTAAGGGAAAATACATCCAGGGTTCAGTATAGTACCAATGAAATGCACACCATTCCTCTAGTTCTCCCCAATATTATGACCCCAGTTCAACCACACAAATCCTGCTAAGCCAGCGTATGTACATTGGTACAGATAAGAGCTTTTGATATGCAGAATCCAGGATAGATAGCCCCTCAGAAACAGTAATGGAAGTAATGATTCCATGGGGGGGGGGATGATAGCAATGATGCATATATAACCCCCTTCAAGGGTCACAAATAACAGAACTGTAGGTGAAAGGGATACATCTCATGGTGTAAGATATGAAAAATAATAATATATAACTTATTAAGGGTTCACAAGGGTGGGAGGGGAGGGAGGGAATAAAGACTAGCTGATATCAAAGATCTCAAGGAGAAGGAAAGTTTTGAAAATGATGATGGCAGTGATCAATTGATTTGTGATTGTTAAAATTTTTGTAAGAGCCCCAATAAAGTGATTTTTTAAAAAACACATGAAAACCTTGGGAACCTTTATCTTAATCCAATTTCATCTTCAAGGTACAACTTGTTTGTTGTTTTGGTTTTTTTTTGAGGTGAACTATGTTAAGCAGTCTGATTTAACCTCTGAACTGATGTAATCTTTTTTTCTTTTTAAAAAAATTTTTTCTTAATTTTTTTATCTCAAAGTATTTTAAACTATTTAATTACAACCCAATTTCGTACAACTTTTGAAGTTACATTCTTATGAAGTTTCCTCACTTGCAGCGTCATGTACTCTAAGGAGCCCTGGTGGTATTGTCTAGTAAGCATTGAATTGCTACTACTCATCACACACAGTCAGCATTCCAAACCCACCATCTGCTCTTTGGGGAAAAAGGTGAAGCGAATTATCCTGTGAAGACTGACAGCCTTGGAAACCTTACTTAGGATCACTATGACTCAAAAACAACCCAATGGCAGTGGATCTGGATTTTGGAATCCCATCTTGTCATTTAAAAGAAATAGATTATGTGTGCCATTTGTGGTAGCGCTATGGATTACACACTGGGCTGCTAGCCACAAGGGTTGGCAGTTCAAAACCACCAGCCACTCCAAGGGAGAAATATAAGGCTCTCTACTCCCATAAAGATTTGCAGTCTCAGAAACCCACAGGGACAGTATTGATTCTGGCAGTGAATTTATAATTTAAATGTTATATAATTTTAACTAATTTTCCTTTACCTGCCTACTTGTCACTTTTCATTTTCTCAATCTCCATTGTTTCTCTTTTTCAAATTTGAGATGTAAATATTGTATGCTATTATTTGTTACTTTTTTTCTTTCAGCTCAACAAGAAGATGATGAATTTGTGTGTCAGATAATTTATGTCTTCTACCAGATGGTTTTCCACCAAGCCACAAGAGATGTCATAATCAAAGAAACACGTATCCTTTTAATGACATGTCTCATATTCAGAAAGGAATCACATTTTTTTCTCTTGCAAACACCCCGTGTAGCATCAAGCTTTAAAATAAATGTAGAGAGCAAAGTGTTTTCCATCAAAGTTGTTCCTAAATCAATATATAGGTAAACTATGATACAAATCCCATAAATATGTCCAATCCCATAAACATGTATAATCACAAAACCCCTATAGAGTAGTAGTTTTCAACCTTCCTAAAGCCGTGACCTTTGAATACAGTTCCTCATGTTGTGGTGAAACCTCCCACCATAAAATTATTTTTGTTACTACTTCAAAACTGTAATTTTGCTACTGTTATGAATTGGGCAACCCCTGTGAAAGAGTCGTTTGAACCCCAAAGGGGTTGCGACCCACAGGTTGAGAACTGCTGCTATAGAACAATTCTCTACTGTCCTATAGGGTCACTGAGTTTAGAGCCACTCTATTAGCAGTGGGTATTTGTAATTTATACATTCTATTTCTTTACTTTGGAGAGCTATACCCAAATTTCAACAAGTATTCTTACCAAGTTTTAAAGTTAAATCTACCCTGTAGCCGACAGGTCTAATATAGTCACTCCCATTTTCTATGTTGTTAGCTATCTTCTATAGGTTTATGAAGCCCTCGTCCTGCTGCTGTCAGTAAGCAATAGACTGCTAACTGAAAGGTCAGTTGTTCAAACCTATCAGCTACTCCATGGGAGAAACAAGCAGACAATCTTCCCTCATAAGGGTTACAGTCTAGGAAACCCTATAGGAGGTTCTACTCTGTCCTATAGAATTTCCATGAGTCTAAACAGACTCGGTACAAAACAACAATATATAGGTAGTTTCTGAGTTACAGGTGTCCTGGCTATGGACCACTACTATTTGCCCTTTACTGCAGGGCTTCACACTAGTTCTGTCCTGGCCAATGATAAAACAGGAACAGACTTGGATTTTTACAGTTTGACTAATTCGTCATCCTAACTTGGAGAGGGAAAATTATAAGGCCAAGCCCTGGAATAAGAGAACCAGAAGCGCCCTTTTAGGAGCCTTATGCTTAGGGTTAGATTATTGGAAGTACTATGGGGTTAGATTATTGGAAGTACTATGGAGAGCCAACCAGAAGGTTGGCTACCTTTTGCAAGACGAATGCCACCATCTTTGAAGCTCTGCTTTAATATTCTGTACATCTTTCTCCAGCAGAGCACAGTGGGTTCGAACGGCTAACACGTCATCGACTACACAACCAGAGTTCCTTAAGCCAAGTCCTGCTTAGAAATTCTTCAGCACAGTCCCCTCCACTGCTGCACATGCCACTTTTGAGTCAGTCAAAGGCCACCAGGGTTTCTTGTAGTAGAAGTGAGGTTGACAAAGAAGCATGTACGTATCTGAATGACCTGCAAATTCTTAAAGACATAGTTGGGAACAGATCTTGTTTCCAACTCAAAGAGAGCTTATAATACGTTCTCTAATTTTTATGACAACATCTTAAAATTAATCATTATTTTTATAACTACATCTTCACATTAGTGCTCAAGATTTACAATAATGTTGACCAGTTTCTCCATGTACAATATTTTCTAGAATTCATTTTTCCTCTATTCCTCTTAGTTGATTTTCTCTCATAGTGCAGTACATTTACTTGCCCTTACTTAGTGAATATCTTGAGTAATAAAATCTGTTTTAATCTGAAAATAACTTGTTTTCCCTCTAATAAAAATATAACACATCATAAAATTCTATGCTGATGGTAATTTATCTCATTTGAGGACATTTCTCACTGTCTTCTGCCCTATGTTGCTGCCGTTTTCTTTCTTTTAGAAGTTGCTTGGTCTTGTTGCACCAGGATAAATACAGGATATTTTTTCTTTAATCAAGTAGCTTATTAGAATTTGACTTGTTGTCTTTGCTAATTTTTCAAGTATGCAAATGTGATCTTTTGAGATGGAGTTTTAAACCCTGGTTTATTTCAGGAGAGTTCTTGTGAATTGCCAATCTTAATATTTGTTTTGGTTGTCTTCTTTGGGGTTTCTCTTTTGCTGGATCACCTTCTTTGTCTTTAAAATTTATAAATTTAATATATCTCTTCCTTCCTTCCTTCCTTCCTTCCTTCCTTCCTTCCTTCCTTCCTTCCTTCCTTCCTTCCTTTTTTGGTTACCTTCTAAGGAGGCCTGGGCTGCTATCTCTAAGGTTAGACAGGGCTGCCTACTCCTATACAGTTGCAGTCTCAGATACACACGGGCCGTTCTGCCCTGCCCTATAGGGTTGCTATGAGTCAGAATCAACTCAATTCTGAGTTTGGATTTAGTTTGCTTTATGGAATGCTCTTAAGGTTTTATTCGTTGAATTTATTTTCTCTTGTGCTACCTTGAGTTTAGTTTTCATATAAATGAAATGATTTTTACTTTTATCTTTAAGTCTCCCCCATATTTTTACTGGTTTTCTAATTCCCACTTAATGTGTGTTTTTTTTCATATATAGTTTGACATTTTCTAAAAAATTTTTTAGATAATTTTCTTGAAATAGTAGGTTAAATATTCTTATATTTGAAGACCACATTTTACCATATTTCTCTTATAATAATTTTATGTGGACTGTGATTCCTACTTGCTGCTGTTAATTGTTTTTGTGTGAAATTGATTCTCGTGAACGTGGCGGGGCAGGACGGATCGAGGAGGCATTCATAGCTACACGGCTCTGGGAGCCCTTCTGCGTTCTTTTCCTCATTGGCATGCTTTCAGAAAGCAGCCTTTCTCTGATCTCCTTGGCGTGTTTTCCTTACCCACTCTTACCTAGGTTTTCATCTTCTTAGGTTTAACAAATGAATTGTTAAATGTTTCTGATCATTCTGTGTCTGTGATTTTATTTCAAAAATACAAGTTTATCATTGGAATCTAGAGGAATACAGGATTTTGTAATATAATTAAATATTCTCGGTCTGAAAGCAATTTCGATCTTTAACAATTTTTATTCAGAGGCTCCAGCATATCTCATAGATCTGATGCATGATAAAAACAATGAAATCAGAAAAGTCTGTGATAATACATTAGATATTATAGCGGTAAGTAATTCTTTCTAATTTTATTTTGTTTGGGGAGGGAGGAGACATTGTAATCCTATTTTGAACTTTGTATGCATTATATAAACCCATATTTATATCTTGATAAAGTTCATGAAATTGGATGATGCTAAATTCATTTTTAAATATTACTAAGACCTTTGACTTTCAACTTTTTGATTAAAAATCCTTTCTTAAGCAGTTTTTATATATACTCAGAATTTTAGGCCTGGACTAGGTGTTATTATAAAATCATTTGATTTTCCCTCATAAAGTATTTGGTAGAAGCAAGGAGTTAAATGATAACTTTGGCCAAAACTCAATCAACTTTGTAATTAACTGTTTATTTTTTGTCACTTAGTCAAATTTGGATAAACTACCTTTCAATTATGTGGTCATTTTTACATAAATACATTTGTAATTTAGTTTGGAATAATAAAATACAAACCTTCATGTAATTTATGACTTTATTGAGATTTTTAAATGATTATGACTGGAGGGCTGATCCCAGTTCTAGATTAGAAACTCATTGAACCTACAAAATTTTCTCACAAAATTAGATTGCCTGATCTCAGCCTTATGCCAAAGATGTGCTAGATCCTAGAGCAGTTTGAGTGTCTTTTTCACCTCTGCCGTGCACTGGTACAGTCTGCAACCCTCCTTCTTTTCACTGGGCTATGCTTTTTACTTTGGCCTAACGATTAAAAAGTTTTCTGACTATAGCCTATTTAATCATTTAAGAAGTTTAACTTCTGCCTAACACTTTAGATAATTAATTAACAACATCACTGGAAATCTTCTAACAGTTAACATTTCTGCTCGAGTTTTTATTACAAAACCAGATGATGGTCATCAGGAGCTGCTCCAGTGATCTAATCAACTTCCCAGTTTTTGCTCTAAATTTTTGTCTTATTTCATATTCTGTGCTTTAGATATTTGACTAGGTATTTCATTACTTTTTAGAATGCAATGGGTATATTGGCATTTTAGCTTTGGTGTCTAAATCTGAATAGGAGAACTTCACATATGAAATCTTTGCTTTTGCAAGACAGTTTATGAGGTTAGACTGCTGGCCATAGAGATTGTGGGTATGAGCAAGTATTACTAACAGAGGAAAATTTCATGGTTTTATGTACTATTTTATAGTCTGTCATTAATGTTATTGCTGTATATAAGCATTTAATATAAGACACGAAAAACTTCAAGTATTTATATTCATTGCATTACTATAGGCAGTAAGGAAAGGAGAGAGATGTCATTCTGTTGTGATTTCCCTTCTATCTACTTATCAGTGCCTTCTTTTGAAGAAAATTAGATGGAAGGGAAATGTTTAGATTTATTTATTTAGAATGTACACCAAGTTAGTGAACGTCCCAAGGCCCAGCCCATCCTTATTATAAAATACTTACTCTAAAGTACAATTATCTTTATCCCAAATTATATCTAAAATCTAGGCGCAAATCTATCTCATCTTAAACGAACTCATCTATACCTTTACCTTTCCCAGGAATGGTCTTAGTTCTCTCCTCTCTAAACTAATGATACAGGAAAAATTCTCTATATTTTTTTCTTCATTTCCCTACTTCTCCCCATTCTCCGTTCAATGAAAACAAATTCTGAATTCTGCTTCCATTATTGCAATGAAATGACTATCACTAAAATCAACCCGACCTTCATTTGTAAAAAGTACAGTGAAATTTTTCAGTGTACATTTTGCTTTGCTGAGCTTAATTTGTGAAGGAATATAAGAAGCCTGATCAGAGTTAGAATGTAAAATCACAATCAAAATTATGTTAGATTATTGTGATCAGAACAAGCCTTATTAATATGAGTACTTCAAAGAAGACAAGTCAGCAAAGTAAGGCTGATAAGGTGGTATGTCACCTACACATGGTTCTCTAAGATGCTGCCTAATCACTTGAGTTAACTTTTTAAACTTCAGACAAGTCATCTAAGGAGTTAGTTCATCTAATCTCCCTGAAAGGAGCCCTGGTGGTGCTGGGGAGTAAGTACTGGACAGCTAACATAAAGGTCGGCAATTCAAATCCACTCTGTGGGGAGAGTGTTGGGGCTATAACCACCCTCCCTTAAAGATTTACAGCCTCAGAAACCCTATGTAGAGCTGCTCTTAGTTGCAACTGATTTAGTGGCAGTGGGTTTGTTTTTTTATTTTTGAATCTCCCTGTGGAAGCCCTGGTGGCCCAGTGGCTAAAACATTTGGCTGCTTACTAAAAGCCGCTGGCCACTCTGCAGGAGAAAAATGTGGCAATCTGCTTCCCTATAGAAAAAGAGAAAAGAAAAACAAATATTTCCCTAGAAAAAGAGAAAAGAAAAACAAATGTGTACAATCTTGTCCTTGGGGTCAATGAGTCGGAGTAATATATCAATGTGTTTGGGATTTGGGGAGGTTTAATCACTCTGAAAATCAGAAATTAGAGAGTAAGTGTCTAAAAAACAGAAAGACTCATAGTAATGCCAAATACTATATAGATTGTTCCATTTCACACTTTGAAAAGGCTTGGGCTGAAAAGTGCCTAGAAACTAGATTTATTAAATGGAGAGTATTTAAAGATAGCCATGCACAGTTGAATGGTGTGATTTAGGAGTCATTCTGTGAAACTCACCTGAGTCTTGAGATGGCTAAATCACGCAGAGGGGGTGGGGGTCTTGTAGCTGCATGGAGAGAAGTTGTCGTTCAACACAACCGATAGAAGGGCCCTCAGCTATGGGAAACACTGCCTTCTGCTGTGAACCTAGTTTGTTCTTTCTGCCACCGTACTCTTCCATTGTCCAGGATTCTGGTTCAGACAGCGTAATAGCAGGAAACTGCCAACAGGAGCAGCTTCACGCCAAAACCTTTTCTTCTCTTTCAGTTGGTCCAAAGGTTCTGTCTTAAAGTGAGTTCTGTCTGCGATGAAGGGCCATCTAGAATGCAAATGAACTCCAGTTCACTCAGCAGCCTGCTAACGAATCTTAAACAATATCTTAAACAATGTAACTTTCTGAGAGCTCCATTTACAAAGACACTTCTGAGGATTAGAGAGAATTTAGAAGATTAGAGAAAATTTATATATGACATATCTATTGCACTATTAACCAACAATATGTCTTTATTGAAATTAGACCAAGCTCAGACTCAGTTAAATTAAATACCTTAATTAACATTTCCCTTCCTTGGTACCACTATCTAGATGGTTTACTGTTCATTTTACTTATTTAATGACACGGGAAAATGTTCATGGTTTGGAATTTAACTGTGGAAAAATATTTAGAGCATTATTCCAGCAAGGCATGCTATTTTTGTATAGTTCATATTTCGGGTTATCCTGCAAAATGACTAAAATTGGTATTCTTACATATTATGTCAGGGTAGTTACTGAATGGGGCCTTAACTGAAAGGACTTGATAGAACAGTATTAAAGGGAGCTGCCATTTTAGTGTGAACATGCTTCATTTATTAAACTATCCATTATTGGGATTGAAACTTGATTTGTAAGCTAATTTTGGACAAAAGATACATATTCACTTGCTGAGTTTCCATATGTATGAGAAGTTTGAAGATAGGCCATTGTCATGCGTCAGTAAACACATAACTTCTCAGTTGTACTTGGGTCAAACTGCCCGTTTTTGGTTCTCCGAGCCCTGGATCTATTCCTCATCATGACTGAGGAAGCTAATTAATTACCTGTCCTGAATAATTTATCGGGAGCAGAACAAGAGGAAATTAACTGATTTAAGACAAGAGAAGCTTTGATGAAATACTTGAAATAGAGTGTCAGGGGAGAATGTGAGAGCCCTGTCCTTCATTTAAGCATCAGTAATGACCAAGTCACCAACTTTCTGAGATTGTTGGAAACTAGCCTAGAGTAAAAGTGGATGGTTTCATTAGGCTCTTGCCAGCTATAGACTTATTCCTTAGCCTTCTCAATATTGCTGTATTCTATATTAATAATGTTTTAAGAAAAATAGAATAAGATCATTTGTAGCTCAAAATTTATTTTTATGAAAGCAAACTTCTTTTCCATTGAAGACTAATAATGTAGAATAATACTAAGAAAAATTAGAGGCCTTAAAAGCCTTAAAGAAATATACATGCTGGGGTAAGTTTTTGTCATAATTATGGGGGTATGTCACTAATAAGGATTTGTTTAGTGTATAGTTGGATCCTCAATTGGTGAATGGAACCAGATGTACATTGATAGTGTTCTATGAAACGTGGAACATTTCTTGACTTGAAGATTTCTTGACTTGGAGATGCAGTCTTGATGGCCTCGTCAGCATGTTGTTACTGGTACTCTGGAAGGCAGGTAATTGGGTAGGTGGAGAGAGAAGTGAGAGGGCAAGGTGAGAAAGGATAACAGCAGTTGAACATTGGTTTTTCTCTCCCAAGTCTTCAAAACCATCAAGGAAAGAACCAAACCCTCTGTACACCTGACCAAGAAAGGCCTAAAAGCCCAGTTTGGTTTTATATCGTTACAACCCTCCATATTTCTTATATTTTCTTTGAAGAATTTGAGAACCTGATAAGCCTTTTCACTACTGGAATAAGATCTTTGCCTTGAAATTGGTTGTCAAACTTTTATTGCATGTTTATTAAATACTACTACTTGCTAAATATAACTCAGTAGCACCCTCAAAAGACACCCAGATACTGTCATCTAGACATATGAACTGACCTTCCAAAAGTAGTACTGTCACATGGGCCCTAAATCCTCTGTACTAAAAGCACATTATATCTACATTAGAAAAAAATGAGATAAAGCTGGGTTGCAAGGCTGAAGACCAATGTTTGTTGTCTTTCTAGACAGCCACAGTCATTGTGTGGTGTAGTTCTAAGTCAAGGTTTGTGTAACCAAGATTTTGAGTGGCACTTTTTCATCTTTTAGTGAATGCTTTTATGATCATAGCAGATTGTGTTTTAATAATCTAGACTTAATGCCTAACTCTGGTATTACAAGGATAAGTACAAAAATATTGCTACGAATCATAAAAACATTTATTAAACAAAAGCATCAAAATGTGAAGCAATTGCTTCTGCACATGGCGTCCTTCTAGGTGTATATTCTTATGATGTGGTGTTTCCATTTCTCTAAGGACCCCTGGTAATATAGTGGGTTATGACTTAGTTTTGCTAACCATAAGGTTAGCAGTTTGAAACTGCCAGCTGCTCTACAATAGAAAGATGAGGCTTTCTACTCCCAAAGTATTCCAGTCTCAGAACCTGTAGGAAGAGCTCTACTCTGTCATGTAGGGTTGCTAACTCTAAATCTACTTCATGGCAGTGCGTTTGAATTTGTTTGGGTTTTTTTCCCCAGAACCTTTCCCCAAAAGAATTCTGTGCTCTTCAGTTTACACATTGAAACGGTCATTTTGGCATTCTCGGGATTCAAATTGAGTTCCTTTTCAATGTTCTTTGAGTTTTAGTAAGACCGCTGGTGATGATGTTGCTTAAGCATTGGACTGATAACCAAAGGTCAGCGGTTCAAACCCATGAACTCCTCTGCAGGAGAACCTTGACAGTAAAGATCTACAGCCTCAGAAACTGTATATGTGGCCGATGTCAGTTGGAATTAACTCAGTGTCAGTGGTTTTGGACTGGATGAGTTTTAGGAAATTATTTAGGAAAAATAAGTCTCAAGGGGCAAGATCAGGGTACTAGAGTGGATGAGAGAAAGTTTCTCAATGAAAGTTTCTTGGGACGGTCCTTACTGTCTTCAAAGAATGAACAAGTACATTACCGTGATAGGAAGGCATAACTTGGAGCAGCTGTCTTAGTTTTTTTGCTCACCAGAGAAATTTTCAGTTTTCTTAAAAATTTTTCATAATAAGCCTCGTGGTCATTCTGTGACCTTTGAGAAAAATGTATCAAGATAACCCCTGTAGAATAAAATATTTTAAAGTTTTGAACTTACCACTCTGGCTTGAATTTGACTAGTTTAGAAGATTTCTTTGGAAACCACTGTTTTGATTGGCCCTCTTTTGAAGGCACCCTAACCAGACTTACACAAGTGTTTTACTGAGAGAACTTGTCCACAGCGATCCACTTATTGCAGTGACATGTTTAAACACGTTTTATTTGGAATAATCCCATGCATAAGTGAACTGGATTTCTAAAAGCAATACTTTTTAATTCACTCATATAATTTATTTCCAAAACACTGTTTTATACTTGGGAAACAAGTTTCTATCTTCATTTCAGAATAAATCCAATTTATTTTAAAGGGCTGCCTTATTAAGATAAACTGATGGTGGTTGGGATAGATCCTCTAAGACACATAATTGCCTATGACTCCTACAAAGGTTACCAGGAAAACCTCTGTTCAAAGCTGGGTTTAAAAAAAGTGCATTTATTCTATTATACAGTCATGGTAGTTAAAAGAGCCTGGTTCTGGTACAATGATAGTTACAAAGACCAGTGAAACAGAATAGAGAACCCAGAAATAAATTCAGCTACCTACAAATATCCTCTCTTCAACAAAAGGCAAAGCCAAAAAACAAAAACAAAGAAAGCATTAATTGGGATAGTCATGCTCTCTTCAAAAAATGGTGCTGGCAAAATTGGATTTCTCTCTGTAGAAGAATGAAACAGGATCCATACCCCACCTCGAAACACTGAATCACTTGCCATCTAGAAATGCAAATCATAGCAACTATGAGATGCCACCTGGCACCAACAATGACAGCCAAGTTAAAAAAAATAGAATGCAACATTTGTTGGCGAGAAATTGGAAATGCCATACACCTACTGTTGGCACTGTAATTGTGCAATCACTGTAGAAAGCAATAGGACACTACCTTGAACAACTGAGAACAAATGAAAAATGATCCAGCAACTCCTCTGATAGGTGTAGATCCTCAAGAAATGAGTCATAATAAAACAAGCATAACAAAACAATACTGTTCACAATAGCAAGAAGATTAAAACAACCTAAATGCCTATCAGTGGGAGAATGGATAGAGAAACTTTGGTACACACACATGCTGTACCAATGCATCACTAAAAATCAGTGACAAAACCATGAGACATTGCGTGGCCCGGAGGGACCTAGAGAACATTATGTTGATGAAATTAGCCAATCACAGAAGTACAAATATATGAGACTACTGTTATATGAAAACAAGTTAAAGACATCCTTACCAGAGGAGATACTTTAGAGTTTCCCATGGGAGGGAAGAGAAGGCTAGACTGTGGACAAGTGTTAACTCAGATGAAATGGAAGAGAAGAGAAATCAGAAAGTAGATGAGGGGTAAGCTATTGAGGGAGTTGATGAGTGATTTCAACACAAATACAAAGTTGATGATCTGAAATGAAAACCCCTACCTAATGTACCTTTGTTAAAAAATCATTTTATTAATACTTTTGATTGCAAAGGACAACATGAGTTTCTCATCTCTTGAACGATAAAGTTATTGAAAAAAATGTAAAGTAGAAGTTAGGGTCGTTAGAATTAGAGCTCTGGCTATTTCAGATTTCCAAGAGCCAGGGAATGCGTAGGGATTGGATAAAATGGGTGGGTCATGACTTTTGTCTTGTAGACAGTATGTAGGCACAGAGTGGAGGTTCCAAGTGTGTTGTTGACAGGAATATCCACACTCTTCTCTTGCCAAGGAATGGAGCTGAGTCTTACTTGGGTTACAGCCTTAGTAGATTGCCATTTATTAGTTTCTACATTCAGCTTTTATTTCTCAATTCTTTAAAATTCAATTATGTTTAATGGGATAAATCCTCTTTGGGATTTCATTTTTATATTGCACAAACCTAAAAGACAGAAATGTAAGAGATGTATGCAGTTTGTTAGACTTTCCACATGCATAAGTAAACATAGATGTGTGTAAGAGAGAGTATTCATTGTCTGTTTTTATGCATTTGTTATTTTTCATTGGCAACACTTGGACTTACTGTCATGCTTACACAAATTTCATTTTGTTATCTTTTATTTGTGGTCTGACGACATGATACTGCACAGGCTAGCCTACTCAGTAGTGCTTTTAGTAGAGGTTACTTGAGGAAATAATTGTACATTGAGAGCTGGTAAAAAACTGCCATAGTCAGAACTAAAGGGCAACCTTTAGGAAAGGTCTGTTGAGAAATAGAGGATGGCCCAGGACCAAGCAGTGTTTCGTTTTATTACATGTGGAGTCACTGTGAGTTACCACCTAACAGCACCACCACCATCTTAACCATCTTAATGAGCAACTAAATCACTCAAGACTTGTTAATTTAGTATGAAGAATTGTATTAAATAAACCATATTACAATGTCAATTAGGGTCCTGCCACATTAAAGGGGAAAGGAAAATCTGTTTTCCATCAGTTATGTTAGAACACAAAGCAGATCTTTGTAGCCCTGTGTTATCCTATAGTGTGTTAATCAGATACAAGGTGTGACGGAAGCCAGTGACAAAGAGTTTTCCTGATAGTAAACAGACTCTGATAATAGGCTGGTTAATGCTTCATAATGTTTCAGTGGTTAAGTAGTAAATAGAATGATGTAGGACTTCAAAAAAGATGGCACGGTCCATGTAAAATCAAACCATAAGTCTTCTGTGACACTTCAGAATTTATGAACACCGAATACTTATGATCATAATTTCAAGAGCTGATGAGAGAAGGGAAACTTTTTTAATTCATGCTTTCCTTCAAATACAGGATACACACAAATCTACAACAAAGATACCAGAGGATATTTTAAAAATAAGTATTTAAAAAATGAAGGAAAAACAACTACATTCCTTGAGTATTTTGACATTAGCCTGGTAGATTTTAGTAACATTGTGATAGCATCCCAAAATTCTTAAAATTATCACCTGGATATCAGAGTGGTAGTGTACTAGACTGAAGGAAAGATTTTAAGCAATTTTGGAGCAAACTATGTTATTTAGTGTCTTAGTTTGCAAATGCTACTATAACAAGATACATAAAAATGGTGGTTTTAACCAAGAAATTTGTTTTCTCACAATTGGGAAGCTAAAAGTCAGAATTCAGGGTACTTTAGAGCAGTGGCTCTCAACCTTCCTGATGCCGCGACCCTTGAATACAGCTCCTCATGCTGTGGTGGCCCCCCACCCCCAACCATACAATTATTTTCGTTGCTACTTCATAACTGTAATTTTGCCACTGTTAAGAATTGAGTGACCCCTGTGAAAGGGTCGTTTGACCCCCCTCAAAGGGGTCGCGACCCACAGATTGAGAACCACTGCTCCAAAGGAAGGTTACCTCTCTGTTGAGTTCTGAAGAAAGATCTTTGTCACTTCCTTCCTTGATGCTCTATCTTCATGTAGCATCTGTCTGCCTGTTTGTCCTTGCTCATCTCTAGGCCTAATCTACTCTTTTTAGATCTCAAGAGTGATTAGATTTAAAACACACCCTATGTTAATGTGAGCTCATGAATATGACAAAGAAACATCTAAATCCTACATTCACAGGTTGGAGCTTATGATGCCAAAACACATTTTGATGAGAAACAATTCAATCTATAACAATTGGTATATGATAAATTTATTTTTAAAATATTGAGACTGGGTAGTCATTTAGAAATATTAATTTTTTAAAAGAAGTTCCTTATACTTCCGATATTTTTCAATTATTTGGAATAGTTATTTATTTAAACTTCCTTATGAAATAATGTTATTAGTCATAGATTTTTTATTTGTAGAATGTTTGAACTTGAGTAAATCTTAAATTTGTTTTATTTTATAATAGAGACACAGGCCAAAAGAGACCAAATACTTTTAGAAGGTTACATAAATTAATCAGTCAGTAACAACAGAACTCTATCCAGAAATCAGACGTTATCCTAATCAAATATTCTGTATACTATACTATGCCGTGTTATAAGGAATCCTAGTGGCACCAAATGTTAGGTATTGGGCTGCTCACCAAAGATCAGCAGTTCAAATCCACTAGCCACTCCACAAAAAAGGATGAGGCATCTACTTCCATAAAGATCTATAGCCTTGGAAAGCCGACGAGTCACTTTCACTGTGTCTTAAAGGGTTTCTGTGAGCTCAAATCAACTGAATGGCGGTAGAGTTTTTTGGAAGAGAGGGAGTTGTGCCATAATAGATAGAGCCCTGGGGCTCAGTGTTAGAGTACTTGCTGCTCACCAGCTGCTCTGCAGGAGAAAGGTGGCAGTCTGAGCCTATGAAGATTATAGGCTTGGAAACTGAGACAGCCCCGCTCTGTCTAGGGTGGCTATGAGTTGACAGTAGTGAGTATGTTGTTTTGTGTTATGATATTAATATCCATAAATATAGGCTTTGTGACACAAAGAAACTATTGCTTGAGTCACTATCAAATCTATCCAAATATTGACCAACGATAAGTGAGGCTAGTAGTTCCAGACTGCTAATCTCTTGGTGTATGATAAGCCACTTGCTGGTTTTTTCCAAAATGAAAGGGAAGAAGAAAAAGGTGTCTCTGTGTAAAAGAGAGACTGAGAGAAAATATGCGTAAGGAGAAAGGTATAAGATCACCAACATTGTCTGTTTGGGGAAAGTATATTTGAGATAGCCTTTCTCATTTCTTTTTTTATTTTTTAAAATTATTTTATTGGGGGATTAATCAATGCATACATCCATTGTGGCAAGCACATTTGTACATATGTTGCCATCATCCTTTACAAAACATTTTCTTTCTACTTGAGCCCTTGGTATCAGCTCCTCATTTTTTTCCTCCCTCCCTGACCCTGCCATCCTCAAGAACCCTTGATATATTATAAATTAGTATTATTTTCATATCTTACACCGTCCGCTGTCTCCCTTCACCCATATTGCTATTGTTCATCACCCTGGGGCAGGGGTGGGGTGTTATACATTGATCATTGCGAACAGTTCCCCATTCTCTCCTGACCCTTTCTCATTTCTTTCTATCTTAAAATTTTTGTTTTGTGGGAAAAAATTACAGCTAGCAGCTTATATATATTTTTTATTTCAGTCTCAAAAGTTTGTCTCTGAACCTTTCTTGAGTCAAAAATTCTTGAGTATATGGTTTTATTAATTTACCACATTGGCTCAATAAAAATCCCAACAGCTGTAAGTTAAAATAACCAATTTCCAAGAAATCTATTAACAATTTCAGAAGCATAAAGTTTAATGGCCTGCTTTATATACTAAAATGATATTTTCTCATTTGACATGATTAATGTTAACTACTAAGGAAAAAAGGAAGAAATTAAAATATTTATTTAAAATGGAAATTTCATTTCTCTTCACACGTTTCATCCTAAACTGGTTAAATTGGGTAGATACTTAAGTACCTGAGGCTCCATTTTATTTTTCTTTTTTTAAATCATTTTATTAGGGGCTTATACAACTCTTATCACTATTCATACATACATCAATTGTGTCAAGCACATTTGTACATTTGTTGCCATGATAGTTCTCAAAGCATTTTCTTTTTACTTGAGCCCTTGGTATCAGCTCCTCATTTTCCCCCTCTCACCCCCCCCAAACTCCCAAACCCTTGATAATTTATAAATTATTATTTTGTCATGTCTTACACTATCCGACGTCTCCCTTTACCCACTTTTCTGTTGTCCATCCTCCAGGGAGGTGTTATACGTAGATCCTTGTGATCTGTTCCCCCTTTCTACCTCACCTTCCCCTTACCCTCCTAGTATTGCTTCTCTCATTATTGGTCCTGGGGGGTTTGCCTGTCCTGGATTCCCTGTGTTTTCAGTTCTTTTTTGTACGAGTGTACATCCTCTGGTCTATCTGGATCTGTAAGGTAGAAGTTGGGATCATGATAGTGGGGAGGAAGAAACATTAAAGAACTAGAGGAAAGTTGTATGTTTCATCATTGTTATACAGAACCCTGACTGGCTCGTCTCCTCCCCGTCCTTTTGTAAGGGGATGTCCAGTTGCCTACAAATGGGCTTTGGGTCTCTGCTCTGCACTCCCCCTCCTTCATAATGATATGATATTTTTGTTCTTTGATGCCTGATACCTCATCCTTTCAACACCTCGTGGTCACATAGGCTGCTGTGCTTCTTCCATGTGGGCTTTGTTGCTTCCCTGCTAGATGACCGCTTGTTTACCTTCAAGCCTTTAATACCCCAGATTCTATCTCTTTTGATAGTCGGGCTCCATCATATTTCTTCACCACATTTGCTTATGCACCCGCTTTGTCTTCAGCGAACATGTCAGGAAGGTGAGCATCATGGACTGAGGCTCCATTTTCACAAACTAAGAAAACCTTCATAGATTACTAATACTTCATCCCTTAAATTTAAATCTAAATATTTTAGAATATTATCCAACATTAGCCACTTATACTTGAACTAAGAAACTCATTAAAACTAGACAGATGCTGGCAAAACTAGCTACATGAAAAAGAAAACACAGTGTGACATTTCCTCAAATGATTATACATGGAGTAGCCACATGAACCAGCAATTGCATCTAAGAGTAAAGTACCCTCAGAGGAATGGCTGGTGTCAGAACAGGTAAATAAAGATGGCGGTGGAGACCGGTCTGACTCTCTCCAAATATTGCCTTTAGGTAAATTCCCACTTTTAGTGATCTTACATGACAGGGTAAAACTGCCCCTGTGGGTTTCCAAGACTAACCCTCTATGAGAATAGAAAACCTCATCTTTCTCTCACACAGCCATTGGTGGTTTCAAACTGCTGACTATGCAAATTGTGGCCCAGTGCATAACTGACTAGCCAGAGTGGGTTAGATGTGTCCCTCGTGTCTTTTCTGCACTAATTTTCTGTATCCCAAATGATTACTCAGCTTAGTATAGAGTAAGATATTTTGTCTCATTTTGTAAGGGGTAGACTGACCTGCTTTGTTGTTGTTTTTTCCCAAAGAGCTGAGAGAACAACTTTCATATTCTCATGTTAGGCCTATGAACAATGTCAGATGCTTATCATTATGTTAAGTCATATGGATTAAAGCTGTTGTCTTATAATCCAAACATGCTTAAAATTAAAATAAAATTATAAGAAATAAAATAACAGTATTGTCTATTATTGCTACCATATGGGAGGACTTGTGATATTAAGAGATGAGCTAGTTCTATAAATCAAGTCAGTCATGAAATGATAAAGGAAGAAAAAACCCTAGGTGATGTAGTAGGTATGCATCGGTCTGCTTGCCATGAAGTCAGAAAGACAAGGCTTTCTACTCCCCTAAAGCGTTAGTCTTGGAAACGCTCCGGGGCAGTTCTGCCCTGCCCCCTATAGATGCACTTAGATGGCAATGGGTATGTTCGAGAAATTCTAAACTAGGCTGAGTGTTCTTATATTTTGTGCTAAAGGCTTCCCTACCTCACTGCCTAGCAGAGCAAGCTTTTCCAAAATGCTAACAAGTCAAAAATTCAACTGTCTAATGCATTCTCATGGACACTTTTGGCTTATGTATTTGCACTAATGTCAGATGGAGTGGGTAGTCTCATTTTTTAAGTTCTGGCATGTTTGTGTAGGCTCAATAAGAGTGTTCCTTTGAGCTTGTATGGTCATAAGAACACTGGAGTTGGAAGAGCTATTATTTGAAGATTATATCATGGTTTCCTTGTTACACATTTTCCATTATTAGTTGTATTTTTGTTATTGTTAAAATTAGGATAATAAATTCTTACAAGAGCATGTAAGTTGACTACTCCTTGAATGAGGTTTTTTCCCCCATTGTACACAGAAATACTTAATTAGACTAAATACATTTTATGGGTATGTTTTAAGGTTGCTATTTTAGGTTTTTTGCTTAGCTCTAATATTTCACAAGAATTAGTAACTGGAAAATTTTACTCCTATTTTATATGCTTTATACACATGACTGAATGTTTAGCTATTCTTTTTCCACTAAGAATTTGTGTAGTTGATGCTTAAATTATAAAGAAACAGACAACTCATCTTTTTCTCTCATGTTCACTGAATACCTCTTCATAAAAACAACCAGATTTTCAACATTTTTTCCAATATATGAAACATTCATTTTATACCTCTTACCTTTTAAAACTGCTATTTGTAAAGGAAGCAATAATAGTCTAGTTAGATCCCATAATTAATGTTGATTTAGGATTTCTTTTATTAAAAGACATACAAGTGGGGGTACCAACCAAAAAAATAACAAACGGAAAAAGCTCTGCTTTTGTAGTATGCATTTTTCCCACTAGCTGAGCATTCAGCAACTCACTCTGCGTTAGTGTCTTTAGTCACAGAGTGAATTTTTTCATAAATGTAGTTTTGCTCGAACTTCAATTTTTGTGATGGCCAATTTAAGAGAAAAGCATGGGGCTATGAAATTCTGTTTCCTGTTCAGGAAAAAATGCCACAGAAACTTGTGATGTTGAACACAGCTTACAAGGACAGTGCTATAGAAAGAACTCAAGTGAATGAGTGGTTTTCTCATTTCAAAAAAAATGAAACATCAATTGATGACAAACCTCATTCTGAACATTCATCAACTTCCAGAATGCACAAAAATGTCGACTCATAGTGCATTTGGATTTCATTCTACCAGGTCAAATTGTTCATCAAGCTTTCTATGTAGAGGTTCTGAAAAGCCTGTGTGACAGTGTGCAACCAAAGCCTGACTTTTGGCAGATGGACACTGGTTTTGCCACCACAACACTGCAGCTGCTTATGCAGCCATCTCAGTGTACCAATTTTTTGCAAAAAACAGTATGCCTACATATGTACAAATACTATTTTGCTTTTTGTGTATGCATTAAAACTTTTTCTATCAATGGATAATAAGTCCATTCTTTTTCTATAAGTTATGTGATTACAACAACTTTGAAAATCTGATTGTCTATATCAAGAGGTATTCCAGAAAAATGAAAGAAAAATCACAATTTGATTGTTTTATTATAATTTAGCTGTAAAATACACTAATTCTTAGTGGAAAAGTTATGTGATTAGTTCTATTTAAATTATCTTACCACTTCTAATATGGCAATAACATCTTTATGCAGTTACTTTTAACTGATTACCCACATTGTATCATAAATAGCATCAATAGTATAATTGTGAAACTGTATTAATATATAGTCAATATAATTTTTGCATTTAAGCTAGTTTAGCATTAGATTGCTTTGAAATTAATATCAATGTCTCTGTTACATGAATCGGGATGACTTAGTATTTCATTGAACTTTGGAAACCCAAAATGAACCTGAATTGAAAATAGTGAAGCTGAATAGAAGATAAAGCCAAATATAATAATGAAATGGGCAAATACCGAGAATTAGAAAAGCAATAGAGAAGAATGTGCTCCGTATATTTTAAACCGAAGAAAAATTTCAAGGCTCTGGTTTCAATCATGAAAGATCCTATGGGAAAAATAGTGAATGATGCGGGAAGCATCTAAAGAAAATGGAAAGAACACAGTTACTGTCACAAAAGAACTAGTCAACATTCCATCATTTCAGTAGACAGCAGATGAGCAAGCACCACTGGTGCAGAAGGAAGAAATTCAAGCTGCACTGAAAGCGTTAACCAAAAACAAGGCTCCAGAAATTGATGAAATACCAATTGAAATGTTTAACAAGCTGATAAAGCAATGGAAGCACTCACTCATCTCTGCCAGGAAATTTGGAAGACAGATACTTGGCTAACTGAGATCTACATCTGTACCCATTCCAAAGAAAGATGAGCCAACAATGTTCAAAGTATGGAACAGTATCACTGATAGTACATGCAAGTAAAATTCTGCTGAAGGTCATTCACCCAAGTTTGCAGCAAAATATTGGCAGGGAACTACCAGAAATTGAGGTCAGATTCAGAGGGGGACATGGAATGAGAGCTATCCTCACTGATGTTAGTTGGGTCCTGGCTGAAAGCAGAAAATACCAGAAAGATGCTTATTTGTGTTTTTTTATTATTATGTCAATTCATTTAACTCTGTGGATCATAGCAAACTATGAATAACCTTGATAAGAATTGGAATTCCTGAACAATTGATTGTGTTCACATGGAACTTGTATAGATCAAGAGGCAGTCACATGAACAGAACAAGGGAATACTGCATGGTTGATAATCAGGAAATGTGTGTGCCAGGGTTGTACCCTCTCACCGTACTAATTCAATCTGTATGCTGAGCAAATCATCAGACCTGGATTATATGATGATGAAGGTGGCACCAGGATTGGAGGAAAGCTTATTAGATGACACAACCTTGCTTCCTAAAAAGAGGAAGACTTGAAGCATTTGTTGATGAAGATCAAGGATTGCAGCCTTCAGGATGAATTACCACTCAATGTGAAGAAGACCAAAATCCCCACAACTGGACCAGTAGGTAACATCATAATCAATGGAGAAACGGTTTGTGTTGTCAAAGATTTTATCTTGTTTGGATTCAAAATCAGTGTTCATGGAAACAGCAGTCAAGAGATCAAAAGATGAATTGCTTATGTAAATCTGCTTCATAAGACTTCATTAGAGTATTGAATAAAGAATACCAAAGAAGAATGAATGCATTTGAATTGTGCTGAAAAATATTGAAATTACCATAGACTTCACAGAAAACAAGCCATCTACCTTGGAAGAAGTATACCCAAACTGCTCCTTAGAGGCAAGGATTTTCAAGACATATATTAGACATGCTGTGAAGAGAGAGACAAGTCCCTGGAAAGGGATATCATGTCTGAAAAAGTGGAGAGGCAACAACGAAGGTGGCCAGCCCTCAAATAGATGAACTGACTGCAACAATGGGCTCAAGCATTTTTTAATCATTTTATTGGAGGCTTGTAATACTCATCACAATCCATACATACATACATACATCGTGTCAAGCACATTTGTACATATGTTGCCATCATTCTCAAAACATTTTCTTTCTACTTGAGCCATTGGTATCAGCTCATTTTCCCCCCTCTCTCCACTCCCCTCCATCCCTCATGAACCCTTGATAATTTATAAAAAAATTTTCATGTCTTACACTGTCTGATGTCACCCTTCACTCACTTTTCTACAAAGCCCTCAAGGTCACAAAACACATGCAATGATGCTGGATACAGAACACTCACACGCCAGTGAGTAGAAAGTCTTTGAATCCTGTGGCAGTATAAGCATCTCAGCACTGGCAGGAGTCTTCACATGGCTTCTCCAGCACCCAGGGCTGCATCAGGGTAGGTCCATGTGGCTTTTCCTCAGAGATGTCTCATAGGAAGTGAGACATACCAGCTGAGGCAGAGAACTAGTTAAGGCAGCTGCAAATGGTCCAACCATCAGAGAGCAAGAGACAAGAAAAGCGAGACTCGACAAGCCATTTCTCTCTTTGCCCTTCAATTAATCTCACATGTGTTTACCAGCCAGGTTGACACAATAAACCTGACCATCGCAATCCACCCCTTGCTAATTTGGCACCTGTACATAATAAGATAAAACTAAAATGTATACAATTTTTTAAATGTGCCATTTAAACATAGCATTTTATAAGTGAAAAAAACAAAAATATCCTATGCCTAACAATTGCAGTTAAGTAGCACACCTACACCTTAGTCCTATAATCTTATCAATATATTCTCCCACCTATGAAAGTTTGTAAGCCAACAACTTCATGCCTTTAGACCCCTCCCCATTTGGGGTATCTATTTTCTATACTTCCCACTTACATCAACCCAGTTCTCTGAGGAAACAATCATATTCTTTGATGTGAAGAATCTTCATTCCAGTTGGAACCTTGTGAGTCCACATCCATAAGCAAGTCAAATCAGCACAGGCCATCCACAAAATCTGCAGCAGTATGCACCAATTCACAGGTTTAAATAACTTCTCTCCAACTCAGTGAGGGCTGCCTCAGTTAGCCTCCATAGGGTGCCCATTAATCACCTTGCCTGTAGACCATGCGCTCATCACAGATACTCAACAAGCCTAGCCCCTTTGTGCTAGGTCATGAACTTTAGACCAGTCAACCATTTCTCGTCTTCTCTTCTTCTTGTAAACCAAGTCCATAGGTGTCAGTGGCCAACTCAACCCGTCTCTTTATTGCTGCATGTTCTCCCCTTCCACTCAACAAGTGGATTCAGGTGGTCACCTAGCACGCATTTCAGCCTGTCCACAAGCTCCCGTTAACATTCAGTCCTAGAGAGAAGTTTTCTTCATGGCTCCAGATTTTTTCCAGCTTCTGACAAAGACCACTAGAATTCAAACTTCAAATCCAAAGAGTTCTTCAATCTGTCAACAGCCCCTAGGCATGCCTCTTCACCTTCTAATATCCTGTGCACTCCAAAGCACTGGTGAGGTTAATCTCTTTGGAGCCTTCTTTCCAGGTGTGTCCTAAACCCATTTAAAGATCGAATTAATGTCTGAAGGCAAATGGGTGTACAAGCTCTCTTTTCATACTTCCCAATAAACATTTCTATCAATCATATCAATAATAAGCAGAAGAAATCAGTATGAACAAAGTAGAATCAGATACTAAACTCAGTTCTGAAAACAGTCAAGTTAATTCCTTATTTAGCTTGTGTAAATCTTTATCTAAAGTATTTTATTTATACAAAAATACGGGATTAGGTCTCTGAGAGCATTACATCAGATCCAGGCTTTCTGTCAGGCCTTTTGACCTATGTCAGCCATTTTTCTTAAACAGCATGGTTTCTGAGAAATTCAAATGACAATTTCCACCCCTCAGCTCAAAATATACATTAACAACATTCATTTTTTCCATTTCACACAGGAATAACCAAAGACTACAACCAAACATAATAATCAAAATTTAACTTCCCATGTTCTAGCTAGAAAACAACTCAATAAACTGCATGGACATATCTGAATTCTGGCTAGCCAAAGAAGAAACACTAGCAGAGAACTAGCTAAGGCAGCCGCAACTGGTCCAACTATCAGAGAGCAAGAGACAAAAAAGGCAAGGCTCAACGAGCCATTAATCTCACATCTGTTGATCGGCCAGGTTGGCACAGTAAACCTCACGGTCACTTCCATATCACTTTTATCGATGCTCAACAAATTTTCAGAACTTTAGAGTAGAAAGTAGACCTTGGAGAGTACTTATATTCTCATTAAAATGTAATACAAAGGATAAATAAAGCTTGTCAATGACTTTTTCCATAGTGTTTATTCAGAATTTAAAGTGTTATAATAGCCACAAGCAGCTGTGTACAGTGAAACAAGTCACATTAGTTTCCTAGGCCTCATTTTTTTATTTTTGAAATAGCATAGCAATTATAATTCCTGACTCAGGCAATTATTAATAACAGTAACGGCTAGCGTTTAATCAGTGTCCTTAATGTAAGTTTTCTAAATACATGAACTATTGTAAGGTCTCTCTCTCTCTGGGACTAGATGTCAGTCTTAGTCCTTGGCTCCGCGCCAGAAAGATTTCATGCCGAAGCCAGGCTCGTGGTCCAAGTGAATTTAATGAGAGTTAAAAGAAGCTTCAGGTTTTATGCGGCACCCATAGGATTCCTCTGACCATGCCACCTGGCAGAGACTGCTCGGCATCACGCAAAGATCTCTCTCCTTCCACGAAGACGACCAGACAAGCCCCTCTCTCTTCCGGTCCCTGCCTTTTCCAGGGTTCCTGAGGGAGGCGTGGTGAACGACCCCCAGGTCACTCCCATTGGCTGAATTGCAATCACCTGGCCCAGGTGGGCTGCTCCAGGTGTAATGCCCATCTGAGCCGACCGGCGGGAAAATATAGCTTTGTCCTATGCTGGCTCTCCTGGGCATGCGTAAATGGACTTCCCAATTCCCTAGGCTAAGCTGCCTAACACTATCTCATTTTATCTTAAAACATTATGTGGAATTAGTGATTGATAGACTGTGTAAGTTATCATCATACTTAATTACTGGGCCTAGATGAATATTATCAACAAGTATATGGTATATTCAGGTTTATTGCTCAGATAGAAATAATCAGTTCCAAAGATAACATTCTTCATGTAACTTGGAATAAACAATCTCCTTTAAATATTGAAATGATCAGTTGAATAATAATTATTTGTGATTTATGAAGTAAAATCTAATGTTTATGATGGCTCTTAATTTTATAAAAACAATTTTAAATAATTATGTTCAGATATAAATTGACAACCTATAGGACTAGGGGAAACGAAAACATTAATTTCGTGTCAAACCAAAATGCCACCATAAGCCATGCCATAGTCAAAGGAATATTTTCTATATCTACCATCCTAAGTTATAAGGGGGCATCCATATATTTTCACAAATATAGAGTCCATAAGCTGATAGGTGGCATTACTAAGAAGTTTATTAATTATGTGAAACTTTCAAATTTATCAGGTTGATTTTTTTTAAATCATTTTATTGGGGGCTGGTATACCTTTTATCACAATCCATACTTACATTATATCAAGCACATTTGTACACTGATAGGACTTTTTGTTCTGGGTCTTTGGATGCCTGATACCTGATCCCATTGACACCTCATGATCACACATCTGGCGTGCTTCTCCCACATGGGCTGTGTTGCTTCCCAGCTAGATGGCCGCTTGTTTATCTTCAAGCCTTTAAGATCCCAGATGCTGTATCCTTTGATAGCTGGACACCATCACCACATTTGCTTATATACCCATTTTGTCTTCAGCAATTGTGTCAGGAAGGCAAACATCACAGAATGCTAGATTATTAGGAAAAAGTGTTCTTGCATTGAGGGCATACTTGAGTAGAGGCCCAATATCCATCTGCTATATCTGGGAGATTTTTAGCAATAAAATTATTACATTTATTTTGAAATTTGTATTTCTCATGTATGAGAAGTTCATTCTTTGATATTTTGTTTCAGTAATATTTTGTCTCAGATTTGGTAGAAAGTTCTCTGCGTTGACTAAAATCTCTTACTGATGATCATCCTGTCCACTGGAGGGCAGCACTGCTGGCCCACTCCCCATCCAATTTATTTTTTAATAGTTAACTAATTGTCATCAGAGATTCAAACTGGTTCAAAGCCCTGGTTTCCTTCGAGTAGATTCCGGCTCTTGGTGACCCCACGTGTCTCAGAATAGAACTGTGCTGCATAAGGTTTTCCAGTGCTGGGTTTTTTGGTTTTGTTTTGTAGAAGTAGAAGTAGAGCCACCAGGCCTTTCTTCAGAAGTGCCTCTGGATAGATATGACAGAGAAAATTAAAGAATTCTATAGAGCAGAATAGAACTGCTCCTTTGGGTGTCTGAGGCTACAAATCTGTACAGAAGCAGAAAGCCATCTTTCTCTGCTGAAGGACTGGCAGGCTTGAACTGCCGACCTTGCAGTTAGCAACCCAACTCATAATCCACTATACCATCATGGTTGCTGTGAATCAGGATTTACTCATTGACAGTATAGTAATAATTTATTTCAGAAGAATTAATACTAGACTAGTCCCAAAGTGTAAGAGGTTAGAGATGTCTCAAATGTCCAACTCTTCCAAGATGCTTTTCTGCTCTATTTTCCACTCATTACTCCCTTTAGTATATTCCTTCATGGCCCTGGGTTTTGAAGTTTGCTACAACATCCCACGGACACTCACAAAATTCTAAGGAAATGTCTCACATGATGTGGGTGCTGTTCAATCAGGCAGAGACAAAACAAAATGCAGGGCCCAGAGTCTGCACCCAAAAATGACTACAACTCCAGAAACAGAGGTATGGCTTTTCAGGAGATGTGGGCCTAAACTACACAGGGCCACCAGCATTTGTACCCCATCCAACAAACAAAGGATGGGGTCTATGTCGCACTCGCTAACAAAGTAGTCCTAACGATTCCCCCAAGGAAGCAAAGAGTGTGACTTGGTTGACACCCTCTACTAAAGTCAGGTCTTAATCCCACCCTAATCCTGCCCATTAGTATAGTAGAGAACACCCTCCAAAATGGGATTATAGCCACAAACAGAGTCAACAATTATATCACATGAGGATTTATGGCTAGAAGGGCCCTACTAATTGACTACATCTCAGGCAGTATATTTTTTAAGGGACAGGACAAATGTCTGCATCCATCTCTTTTTTCCATCTTTGCCATTGTGTTGCCTGGCCATTGATAGTTCAGTGTATTCACCTGTCAGAAATAGCTGCACCTGTGAGCACTCATGGTTTGAAGAGAAGGAAAGCCAAGAGATAAGATCAGCTGCAGCTTATAATTTATTAATGATAAGTAATTTGTAAAAATTATACGTAAAAATACAGTAATTTTCCTATTTCTCTTTCAAAAAAGAATTGCCAAGAATTTCTGTGAAAAGTATTAAGACCAAACCACATAATTTTTCCTCTGGACTTTATGGTCCAAGCAGTATAAAAGCAATAAAAGAAATGGTTAAAACAACAATTAACTCAGTTCTGCTATTTGTTTTTTTCAATATAATCCATTGAAGTAACTAAGAGAAATACTTTAATATTGCTTTTTATTCTATTGGTGTGTTATTTAAACAAAGATAAAGCAAAAGATGCGATTATAATGATAACCAGTAGTTCCAGCCAGCCAGTAGTTCCAGAAATAATTATAACTTTAAGAACTCTTGGAAGTCTGATTGCTTATGTAAATGTTGGCAATATGTAAATATGGTTTTTTGTAGATTTTTAATTTTTCCTGTGGTTTCCATTTTCATTATTGATTGGTAACCCAGACATATTTATGTATTTAATTACTGTTAATTAATTTTTACATAACAGAATTCTCCACAGATATTTCAGTGTTCTCTGATCCAAGGGTAGGTCACCAAAAGTTCTCTCTCCATCAGGTCAAAGGACAGCTGTCCAAGTGACAAGAAATGTCTTTTGTGAGCTTACATAAAACTTCCACATTTGTTAATAGGAGTATGATGAAGAATGGGCTAAGAAAATTCAGAGTGAAAAATTTCGCTGGCATAACTCGCAGTGGCTGGAGATGGTAGAAAGTCGTCAGATGGATGAGAGTGAGCAGTACTTGTATGGTGATGATCGAATTGAGCCGTATATACATGAAGGAGATATTCTCGAAAGACCTGACCTTTTCTATAACTCAGGTAAGATGATAAGCACAGCTAAAGTTAACAAATGTGTGCTCTATATAAGAATTTTGGCCTGCCAGTCTTGCTCATTCTTACACTCTGTAAGGACTTCTTTCGGTATATAAGTGGTCTTCTGGCAATGATTTCAGATGTAACATCTATACATACCAGACAAACCTATTAACTCACTATTATTTTTTTCCAATTCAGTCTTTGATGTGGTCTCTATAAAAAAGGGTTTAGCCAGGGAAATTAATTGCTCTTAGAAGTGTATTACTTTCTAGAACATATAACTTAAACTGACATCTTGAAGATTTTTGGCTTTTATTTTTTAACATAGTATTTATTTTTCTATTTTCATTTATGAAATTTATACTTTATTAATTTGTGTCTTGTTTTTTAATATATTTAATCCTTAATATTTAAGTTGTCATGATTTTGTCACTAAACTCGATTTGATGACTATTGAAAAATTTTTCTTAACTCTGCCAGTGTTTCAAGACTAAATTTAATTTTTACATAATTTTTACATACATAACCTTGTTTATTCTTCTGCCATACTGCCTTTTTCCAAAGATAAGTTTGGCACAAAGGTTGGCAGTTTTTTTAATATTCTGACTTTCAATGTGTTGCCGTGTTGCCAGCATTAACATTGTTTTATTGAAGCATCTGACTGAGGAAAGGAAGGATAGGATCTCAGTCAAAACCCACAGCAGCTTTGAAACAGAAAGGGTTAAAGTAATTATTATACATCATTAATGCTCACCTTACTCTTTTCCCTACTCTGTATTTATACATGTGTTTCGAGAACTGTGGATTGGACAAATATTTCCTATAAACACTATTATTTTTAAGCTAGTAGGAAATGTTTTTATATTTGACATAGTTACTTGAATCATGGAAAATTGTTGCTATATTTTTAAAATTAAATAGATTTCTTCCTAACGGAGCCTTACAGTAGTTATGAAATACTGCTTTGTGTTTCAAACCAGATGGCCTAGATCATTAATTTCCACCAACCAGAAGGTTTTAGTTCAGTAATGGCAAGCAGCTGTTCCTTACACATTCATATATTCATGAGGTAAAATGATGTACCATATATATGATATGAATTATTTCACTAATAGGAATCAGAATATTGTTGGAATCAGGTTTCTTGCTTTGAAGATTGAGAGCTACCTTTCAGTGTGAATCAATCATTAGCTTCATAACCAAAGAAAACGATCACCTCAGTATTTAATTTTGTTATTTTCTACAATTAGAAT
The DNA here is from genome assembly GCF_050624435.1 of Tenrec ecaudatus. Classification (NCBI taxonomy): domain Eukaryota; kingdom Metazoa; phylum Chordata; class Mammalia; order Afrosoricida; family Tenrecidae; genus Tenrec; species Tenrec ecaudatus. The sequence continues at coordinate 182,395,749 of NC_134530.1, read as the reverse complement.
TTTAGAACAGATTTCTAAAAAGGTATACCACATTTCCAAAGTTAATTCCAATAAAGTTAACTTCTTAAATGGAAAATGTAGCTATTTTCCATGAAATGATTTATAATTAAAATGCAAAACTAAAAAGCTTTTGTGGAAAAATGGTGTATACGCCTGCCCGAGATGTCCCTGGGTGAAAGGACTGCTCTTCTCCTTTGGCCCTCCTTTGGCAGCCTACAGAGATCAGGGAAAAAAAAAGAAAGAAAAATGGTGTGTACTTATATATACAAAAATTTAGAAACATCTGAATCTAATGGAAAAATAATAGCTGTAAGTATTTGATTGAATTGAATATTATCATTAGATATTTTCATGTTTTATTTCTTTAACTTCACTTCTAGCCTAATTATCCAATAGACTATTGACAATAGAAATTATGTACTATAAGATTAAACTTATCATTTATTCCCTTTAGTTAGTAAGTGATTTCACCGTTTGTTTTCTGTGAATAGTTCCTATACCAAACTCTGTAACATCTCATGATATGGCTCATGAAATCTATATAGTGTTAGCCTCTTTTCTTTTACTGTGTGCATTTGTAACTTTACAAATATTACATAAAATTTTGATACTGAATGTGTTTTGAATGCTTACATCATCTTGTTTAAGAATTCTCTTGAAATATTAGGCTGCTTTTGATAAAATAGTGCTAGTAGCTTCTCAGCATAGCAGTTAATGGCTCATCATCCCGTGGGTCTTTTACCTTTCAAATGCAGTATATATCAGTCAAAATATATGTGTTCTCCCTTGCCTTGTTTTTTTAAGAAGAATTTTAGGATTATCATATGAAACAAGAATCTAGCATCTTCTTTAATTATATTACCTTAACTCTTAGGCTCTGAAATTATTGTGATTACAGTTACTGATTAAGTCCTTTTCTCACATCATGAAGCTGGGCTTTTTTAGTACTTTTACCAGTAACCAGTCGCCGTCCATTGGCTTCTTATTCATGGTGATCCCACGATTGCCAGAGTAGAACTGTGTTCCATACGGTTTTCAGTTGCTGAATCGTTATGCCTTCCATCCAAGATACCTCTCTGGATGGAAGGTGAACCTCCAACTTTTTGGATAGGAGATAATTGTATTAACCATTTGCACTGCCCAAAGGCTTTACTTTCATTCATAGAGAAATTATAATTTACAGAGCTTTATTATTAATTCTAAGTGACATGTTACTATTAATCGTGGTAAGGTGTATCCTTGATGTGTGAATAATAATACTGGAATATGAAGCTAAAAATCATTTGTCTTTCTGAAGATCATTGTAAAACATAGTTTTCACTTACCTGTGGACTTTTGTGCTGCATTTTAACATCATACTATAGTTTTCACGTATCTGTGTGTTTTGTGATACGTTTGTGTGTTTGTGATACGTTTTAACAAGTACAGTCAAATAAGTTATGATTTATCATTTTAGTCATTTTTTCCTTAATTTCTATATTACTGACAACGACAAGTAGTTCAAAAGTTTCATGGATCATTGGTGGTAAGGTGGTTTCATAGAAAATGCATATTGCAACAAAACTACATGGACTTCAAAAAAAATTTTGTCCCAAAATAAACTCCTACTAACTGTCTGAATTACAAGATGTCTGAATGGGATCTATTTTAAGGCACTAAGAAGGATAAGTTATGTTTGAAAAGAGTTCCTGTTAGAAAAACATGAATTCTTTTAAAATTAAGGCTAGAACAAACAGCAAATTTATGGCGAAACTTTGATCAGAAGATAAAATCATTGATGTTTTACCAAAAATTTATGGAAACAATGCTCCAAAGGCATCAGCAGTTTAGATGCAACCACTCTAGAAAGTGGTCTTTTACGTCTTGAGAGAGTGGGCAATAGAAATCTCATATGATGTGTACATGTACTAGTGGAAGAAGAGCCATGCTCGAAGAATATATGTACACCGAGCTCAAGGCAGCATTACTCACAATAGCAAAAGGTGGCTACAATCTAAATGTTTATCAGTGGTACATGCATACAATGAAATACTACACAACATTAAAGAATAATGATGAATCTGTGAAACACCTCACAAAATGGTTGAACCTGGAGGACATTATGCTGAGTGAAATGAGTCAGTCACAAAAGGACAAATGTTGCATGAAACCACCACCACAAAAAAGGAAAATGTTTTCATACTAAAAGAACATTGTTTCATGGTTACCAGGAGTGGAAGGGGAAGAAGGGAGGAAATCACTGGCTGGAGGGGAGATAAGCGTGAATTTAGGTAAAGAGGAAGGGGGAATATACAATAAAAGGGATCACCCTCCCTGCGATGAGGTCATTGCCGACTCATAGTAACCCTATAGGACGGGGTAGGATTGCCCCTGTGAGTTTCTCAGAGTGTAACTCTATAGAAAGCTCCATCTTTTTTTTTTACATTTTGAGGGAGGTGGACCAAAAATACTTAGAGCAGAAGAAGACACTGGGAAGTTTATAAGAGTTAAAGGCAATACACGCAAATACTGTTATATACACAATCATGCAATAAGAGTGATCTACAAGTAGATGTTGGTATAGGCACACAGGTTGAACAGGTATGGGGGTGGGGGGAGTAGGGGTATACCCTTTAATATATATAGATTTGACCAGAAGTTATCTGTGTGTATGTCTATTTGCTTTTGTTGCATATATAACCATGAATGTAGTAGAACATACATGAGGCAAAATTATAAAACCTTTTTTAAAGTCATTTTTTCGGGGGCTCTTACAGCTCTTAACACAATCCATACATACATCCATTATGACTCAGGCATCCTCAAACTACAGCCTGCGGGCCACATGCGGCCCGCCGAGGACATTTATTCAATCTGCCGGGTGTTTTTGCCTCATTTGTTTTTTTACTTCAAAATAAGATATCTGCAGTGTGCATAGGAATTTGTTCATAGTTTTTTTTTTAATCTATAGCCTGACCTTCCAACGGGTCTGAGGGACAGTGAACTGCCCCCCTGTTTAAAAAGTTTGAGGACCCCTGCATTATGTCAAGCACATTTGTACATACGTTGTCATCATTTTCAAAACATTTTCTTTCTACTTGGGCCCTTGGTATCAGCTTCTTATTTTGCCCCTGCCCCACCCACCCTCATGAACCCTTGATAATTTATAATTTTTTTTCATGTTTTACACCAACCATGATCTCCCTTCACCCACTTTTCTGTTGTCTATCCCCCTAGGAAGGGGTTATATATAGATCATTGTGATTGCTGCTCCCTTTCTCTCCCAACCTTCCCCTTGCCTTCTGGTATCACTACTCTCATTATTAGGCCTGAGGGATTTATCTGTCCTGGATTCCCTGTGTTGCAAACTCTTATTTGTACCAGTGTACTTGCTCTGGTCTAGCTGTATTTTTAAGGTAGAATTGGGGTCATGATAGTGGGGGGAGGAAGCATTAAAGAACTAGAGGAAAGTTGTATGTTTCATCGGTGCTATACTACACCCTGACTGGCTTGTCTCTTCCTTGTGATCCTTATGGAAGGGGGTGTCCAATTGTCTTCCGATGAGCTTTGGGTCTCCACTCCGCACTCCCCTTCATTCACATTCATTTGATTTTTTTTGTTCTGGGTTTTTGATGCCTGATCTCTTATCCCCTCTACACTTCATGTTCACACAAGGCTGGTGTGTATCGTCCATGTGGACTCTGTTGCTTCCCAGCTAGATGGTTACTTTGTTTGTCTTCACCCTTTAAGACCCAAACGCTATATCTTTTGATAGCCAGGCACCATCAGCTTTCTTCACCACATTTGCTTATGCACCTGCTTTGTCTTCAGGGATTGTGTAGGAAAGGTGAACAGCATCACGGAATACCTGGTTATTAGAACAAAGTGTTCTTGCATTGAGGGAATACTTGAGTAGAGGCCCAATGTTCATCTACTACTTTAATCTGTAACATCAATATAGGTACATAGGTCTATTTCCCTATCATTATATATAAATATATTTACATATTAAATGTCTGTATTTAGAGCTCTATAAATGCCCTTTACCACCTAGTTCTTGCCTTTATTTCCTTTTGCTTTCCTCTTGACCCATTATCATGTTCGGCCTTCATTCAGGTTTCCGTAATTCCTCTCGGCTACATTGCTCTTGATCAAGCCCCACCAGGCATTCTACACCCTACTCGCCATTGTTTTTAGATCACTTGTTCCCTTCCCTTGTCCCTGGGTGTGTTGACACCCAACTTCCTTTCCCCCACCACTCCATCTCCCATGTCCCCCCAGAACAGTTTGTCCCATTGTTTTCTCCACCAGATTTGTTATCCCGCCTATCTTATCTAGATAGATGTTGTGAAAACTTTTGAGACATCACCAAACGCCAGCCAAAATCCTCCTTAGAGGCAAGGGAGGTGAGACGTTGTCTCATATAGGTTGGACATTTTATCAGGAGAGACCAGTCCCTGGAGAAGGACATCATGATTGGTAAATTGGGGGCAGAAAAAAAGATGAAAGCCCTTGATGAGATGAGTTGGCATAGAGACCGAAACAATGAGCCCAAAACATAGCAACAATTATGAGGATGGCACAGGACTTGGCAGGGTTTCATTCTGTTGTACATAGGGGTGCTTGAATCAGAACCAACGCAACAAACACCCTGGGCCTGAGGGTTCAGAATCATGGTCTCAAGGGATACCGCAGCCTGTTGGTGTAACATAATGCACAAAGACAATGTTCTACATCCTACTTTGGTGAATAGCATCTAACATATTAAAAGCTCACAAGCAGCCATCTAAGGAACAACTATATATCTCATCCTAAGGAAAGAAGAGCAATGCAAAGCAAAAGATGTATGGAACATTTATTCCAGTGGACTAATGACCATATAAACCTCAGCTAGGATCCTGAAACCAGAACTAGATGATGCTTGGCTACCACTACCAACTTCTGTAAAAAGAGTAAGATAGAGTGAGAGAAAATGTGGAACAAAACCCTAATCATAACAGAGACCAAGTTTACAGGTCGGGTTTACTGGTGGAACCCCTACGATTATGACTCTTAATCACCCTTCAGATTGTGTATTGACCTAACCCCCATGTTAAAATAACCTACCATTTATCGTGGATTATGGGCTATGGTACAAAAGGTTTTAACTGCCAAGGGAACCTTGAGTAAATTTGTTTCTGAAGAGGGGGAGTAGGTCAAATAAGTTTGGGAACCTATGACCTACATAAATGTGTGAAACAATCGTTTTCATAGCATAATTGAAGAGAATGGATGAGTAATGGCAGAAGCAATAGCCACCATCATAGACATCTCAAATGGTTCAGCCTACCTAATTTTGACTGAAGAAATGGAATCTGAGCAATGTTTTTGCTCATTAGTTGACAACATTGTTGGGTTCAGATCAGCTGCAGACAAGAACAGAGTTTTCAATGGAAATTTAAAATAAGTAGGATCGAGATCCTGAAGCATTTCTTGGAACACTTGTAGCAGTATCTGCAACTTCAGTATGATCCTGAAGACACAGCACAATCAAATCAGTGGCTATCACGAGTTCAAAGTGGTCTAGTCACTGCAAAAGGAAACTGATCAAGAGCAAAGGTCATGGTGCCATTCTGGGACGGTTGCTCAAAGCCTTTTGTTTGTGGACTTTCTGGAAGGCCAACGAATGCTAACATCTGATTTGAGAAAGTTAGCCCAAGTTTTAGCAGAAAAATCTACCCAGCAAGTTTTCACCGGAGATCCCCTTTCCACCATGACAATGCTCCTGTTCATTCAACTCATCAAAAAAAGGGAAGTTCCTTCTCATTTCTTTTTGTTTGTCAAAAAAATCTTTAAAAGGCACCCTTTTTCTTCACTTAATAATGTTTAAAAAGAAATCGTTGATACAGTTAAATTCTCAAGACCTTCAGTTCTCTGGAGATGGATGAAATAGTTGGTACCATCACTTACAAAACTGCTTGGGCTTTTAATGGATCTATTTTTAAATAATTTAATTCCACTTTTTCACTGTTTAAAGTCTCCTTATATTTTCTGCCACATACCATATATACTCGTGTATTTTTTGTGCTGAAAAACTGGGGTTTGGCTTATACACGGGTCATTGGTACCCCAGCGAGATGTAACATCTCACGGGTGATTGCTGTTCCTCCGCTGTTCATTCAAAGCCCCGCTGACACTGCAGGGCTTTGAATGTTTGTTTACTCACATCTAACCAATCAGAGCCATCTTATGACATGGACGGCCCCAATTTGCAGAAGCACCTGTAGTGATTCACCTACGCCAGCAGCTGAACTGGTAAGGATGTGTCTGTGGCTGCGCTCCATCTCTCCCCTCTGGTGTCTGTGTTAATTCACATGCTGCGTTTCCCACCCCAGGTTTATACTTGAGGCAATCAGTTTTTCTGGTTTCTCCGGTAATAATTAGGTACCTCGGCTTATTCTCGGGTCAGCTTATATTCAAGTATACACGGTAATAACGATTTCTCTTTTAGATAGTTTGTCAAAGAGCTCATCAAAACACAAATCTTTTGTTATTACATTAAGACATAAAAATGCACCTTACTTCAATAGCAATATATAAGAAAATAATGAATATTTTTGGATTTTTAAAAATTTTACTATTATTAACAGTATTTATAAACCAGTTTTTGACTGGTTTTCAGATAGCAGAAAGCTGATAAATTGTTGTGATGACAACTAAATTTGCTTTGTTGATTTCAGAGTCCTGATGATGTACTGGGCTAAGCATTGGGTTTCTAACTGCGAATTTGGTGATTCAAACCCACCAGCCACAACACTCTGTCCTACTCTGTCAAGCCATTCTAAGTAAGAATTGACTCAATGGCGGTGGGTTTCAGATTACTTACTTTCTCACTGCCATTGAGTTGCTGCCAACATGTAGGACAGAGTAGACCTGCCATGGGTTTCTGAGACAATAGCTCCTTGTGGGAGCAGGAAGCCCCATCTTTCTCCTGTGTAGCGGCTGGCGGTTTCTAACTGCTGACCCTGTGGATCGCAGTCCCGCTCAATGCATTCCCATGACCCCACCAGGCCTCCAAGGGAAGGATATTAGCCCATTTTGCATAACTCTAGTCTGAAACATTTCATGCAGCTTAAGATCCTGCATGGTTTTAATGTGCTACAATGTACTCTGGCAATACCCTCTCCAGTCTCTGCTCTTTGGCCATTTAAATGGTGCATGAAATCTTTGGGTTTCTTGTTGCTGTCGTTGAAGCAACATTGTAAAGTAAGAGCTTGAGCAGGATACTGTAATCAAGAGTATGTGGTTATTTTGTTAACTATTACTGTGAAAGATTTGATTTTAGATGTGGAGCCCTGAGAAACAACTTAATATTTCCAAAGAAGTCAAGACTTTACTGAGACTCTCACACCTCATTTTTGTGGAGAAAAATTGCTCCTGACATCAGCACTGCCTGACTTTCGCCAGGCCATCAAAGGGTGCTGTAGATCCGCACTCTAGAAAATGTATTTTACTGAATGAACTGCTGTACCCCGGGATGATTAGAAATGGGCTTCAAAAGTACAAATAATTCATACATTCATCATATTATTAAACTAGTCATATTCTGTGTTTATAAAATTTTTGACAGTATATTTAAACTCAAATTTTTTTCATTTGATGATCTCCCCGTGTGTGTAGTCCTCTGTAAACCATATATCCTTTTGGTTTATACTCATCGTTCTCTTTGAAGACAGCGGGAGCTCTAAATTGAAACAATGTTGAGAATTTGATCACATCTTTTCCTTTTATTTCTTCCTAATCTGGTTAACTTCAGTCAGTCACGTTTCCTGTAATATGCATTTTTTAACATAGCATTAACCCCCCCCCCAAAAAAGTATCTTTTTATTTTGTTGTATTTCTCTCAAATATTTCTGGGTGTAAAATCATCTATTCTGCTGGCACGTTGACTACTTTTGCATTCACTTCCAAAATACATTTAATTTTGGTATTTTGCTTAGCTTTTTTCCCCTCTAAAATTGGCAGGTTTCTTCATCCCTGATCCTCAGTTATTTGGTTTTAATTAAGCAGAAGAGCTTGTTGATTTGTGTGGTTTTAACCTTGTTAATTTTAGCTACAAGTTTACAAAATCTTAGATCCACATTAAATTTATTTTTCTTAATTTAAACTACTTAATTCTCAATGTATAGGGTTTGGGCAGGTTTCATATTTTCATTTTTTATAATGTCTTATGTTTAGCTGGTCTTTTGATTTTAGAATCTTTACTTTTAGAGTGTATAAAAACTGGACTATCTAATAATGAAACTTAATAGATGCTTGAACTTTCAAGTATTTTAAATTCAATGAAGAAATAATGAATACCTTACCTACAATGAATACCTCTACCTACAATGTTCATTAATAATTCAACAATTAGGGAGGGGACAGGGAGGGCTGGGGGGAAATGAGGACCTGATGCCAAGGGCTTAAGTGGAGAGCAAATGTTTTGAGAATGATGAGGGCAATGAATGTACAAATGTGCTTTACACAATTGATGTATGTATGGATTGTGATAAGAGTTGTATGAGCCCCCAATAAAATGATTTAAAAAAATTCAACAATTAAATAATGTAAGCCATAGCATATGATATTACAAATATATATGTAACCAATGAGTAGTGTAGGCAGCCAGCCCTATGGAAATGCAAATTATCTCACTTCTTCATCTGCCAATTCTGTTACTTGGTTTTACCTTTCACTCACACCCTTACTCCTCAGATTCATGATTTGAATCTGACCTATCTTTCAGGAATCAAGTCAGGTTACACTTTGCGTTCCCTTCTCCTACCCCAAGAACAGATCATCTAACATATTTCCTACAGGACCTAGCATATTATTAGGTACAAAATGATCACTTGGTGTCTGAACAATTTGTCTACTATGTGTCAAATTTACAAACATTGCCAACATCTATCTTCATTCAGCTATCCAGCACACGTTCAGAAAAGGAAATGTTAAAAGGCCTCAGTGCTATGCAAATAGGTATTACAAAAGCCATGTATTAAATGTATGTGCTTTATGCATAGGATGACCCTATGAAATCATCACTTAGAGATTGTTTTAGATCCTTTTTAATCTTAATGTATACATAAGCCCATTCAAAATTAGCAATCTGGATGCTTAAATTTGATCAAAAGAAAAACTAATAGCAATTTGCCCTTACCAGCAGCTCCAGGTGCCTCTCTGCTATCCCCCGCCACCAGACCCTGGGCCATGGGTGCCAGCCACAAGTATAGTGGCTGCAGTAGTCCCTGTGCTTCAGACCATTCTGCCCCAGACCTAGAGTTTTCCTTGAACCCCTTCCAGGTACCAGCCATAAGTTTGAGGGAAAGCCAGCCCCCTAACTTCTCACATGCTGGTTCCCCTGGCCTGATGGGGTCTATAATTCTATGGAACATCTCATGGAATTTATAGAAAATATGTAATATTTATATTTACAAATACTTAAAAGTATTTAATATAATCAGAAAGGGTACAACTGAAGAGATGCACTGTGAAGAGTTTGGGAGGAGTCCCCATGTTAGGTCTCTAGTGTCCCCAGATATGTGCCACCCTCCCAAGAGAGAATCTCTCCCAATCCAGGAATCCCCAAGAGCTTCCCTGTTCAGGACCCTTTATTCATTTTAATATTGCATAGTCATTGTTGAGACTGCATTGCAAGATTGATTGAATCATTGGATATGAACAAATGGCGTGCGGCCTTCCCTTTCAGAGATTAGCTGACCAGTGCAGTCTTTGTGGACCCCACTCACTCACATGCATTTAAGTGTATTGCCTGACTATTTCAGAAAGGGGCCCTGGGGCATGGTGAGTTATGCACTAACCTTCTAAACACATAATCAGTAGCAGATCTCCATGTCGTAAAGAAATTACAATCTTAGAAATCCATAATGTCAATTCTACTCTGTCCTAAAGGGTCACTCTGCATCAGAATCGATTTGATGGCAGTGAGTGTGGTTTAGTTTTGGTTGTTTTAGATGAAAAAGACACCTCCATTATCGAGGAATACCAAAATCTATTTTTGAAGAACTAAAGAAGAAAGTCAAATTAATTGTATGGTGTCACACACTCCATAAAGTCAATATGAAATATAAATATTTAGATTCAGAATAAAAAACTTTACAAGCCAAGAAAAATGGCTGAAAATGTAGTAATGACTTATATATCTGTCTTAATAAACTTCAGGTTCAGTGTTATGCCACTCACCCAACTGAAGGATTCTGACGCTTAGCGATCCGATAGGACAGAGTAGAGCTGTCCGTAGGGTTTCCTAGGCTGCTATCCTTTTTTTGTCTGATATATTAATTTATTTACTTGTTTTTGTTTTTTTATTTTAATTTTTTATTCTTTTAAATTTTAATATAAATCATTTTATCGGGGGCTGTATCAAGCATATTTGTACATCTGTTGCCATCATCATTTTCTAAGCATTTACTTTCTATTTGAGCCTTTGGTATCGGCTCCTCTTTTTCCCCTCCCTCTCTCGCCCTCCCTCCCCCATGAACCCTCAATAATTTATAAATTATTTTTATTTTCATATTTTACACCGTCTGCTGTCTCCCTTCACCCACATTTCTGTTGCTCATCGCCCTGGGGTGTAGGGGGTGTTGTACATCGATGGTTGTGATCAGTTCCTCCTCCTCCCTGTAACTTCCCCTACCTTCATGGTATGCTGCTCTCACTATTGGTCCTGAGTGGGTTTATCTGTCCTAGGCTGAAATGTTGTTTTATTTTCCATTTCTATGACTAGGCTTTATGTAATCTTTATCAGATCGCCATGTCTTTTTAAAAACAAAGCTACTTGATAGTTTTCAATCTCCAGCCTCTTAGTTAGCAGATGAATGTGTCAATATTATGCTACCAGGGCTTCAAGAGAATATGAAATATGTTTTACAAAGATTTCTAACTTAAGTTTGTGTGTGTATGTTTTAAGGTTGAGCACGGGAAAGGTTTAGCATTGCTTATTTAGAAATTTATTATTTGAAATATCTAATTCCTTAATTGTGCTCTTAAGTTCAGTTATGTACCAGCAGTATGCCGTTTAATGCTGCTTTGTCTTTTTACATTTGCTGGTTCCTTTGCATGGAGCATTCTTGCCGTCACTCCCTACCTCACTTCACCCTCCTATCTTTTTCTATGTCTTTTTTTCTCTGAAAGACTCTCTGCTCCTAGAAAACATAAGTTGCCTTATTCATCTCTGTAGCTAGCACTGTAACTGGCACAACAGTCAATAAATGTTTGTTGAATTGTTCTGAATTGACGTGCAACAAAACACTTAAGTGTATATGGTCTTCTACCCTGCCAGAGAGAATATCATGTTGTGCTAACATTTTTCTTTCCCAAATACATATCCATGTTACTTTCTATTGTGTTACTTGTTAGGGTGGTTTCTTGACTGTTTTCTACAAAGTGGTTTCATTGTTTAATGTTTTCCTTTTTACTAGATGGATTAATTGCCTCTGAAGGAGCCATAAGTCCAGATTTCTTCAATGATTTTCACCTTCAGAATGGAGATGTAGTAGGGCAGCATTCATTCCCTGGAAGGTAAACTATTTTCCAAGGAAAATCTAATGTACAGTGTTTTATAATTTTCCTTGTTTTTGAAAAGCTAAATTCTCTTTATTCCTGGTACCTCTCTCTGTTTGATTAAGGAGAAAAAAATCTCCAATCTTTTCAAGGACAAGTGTGTTGATTTTAAATTATGAAATCACATTTTCTGTGTAAAATAAAAGATCATAAATCTGAAAAAATAAGCTTCATCGTTTAGAAAACAAAGGCTGTCTACTGAAACAGAAATACTTTTTTGTCAAATTAATGAAAACAGTTCTTTGAGTGCTTTCCAACATCAATAAAATACAAGACACAATTAGAACACAAAACATTTAACAATTATTCCGATATTATTTTTGAAAAAAGCACTGTTGGTGTGACTAATCAGGCCTAGGCCACTAATGCTGGCTCACCTTCACAGCTGCTCTGGGGAAGCGCCTGGCAATCTGCCGAGAAGAGCAGGCCTAGAAAACCTCCGGCCAATTCTAGTCTGCAAGGTGTGCATTCATCATGAGTTCAAATCAACGCATTAGTACCTAGAAAAATATTGTTTTTAAAGTCTTGGTGTTTTGATTAAAGGCTTTTCCTCCCTGCATGGCATTGAAGCAAATTATTTACAATTACAGGAACATTCTTACTGCAGATATTTAACTTTATTATTGGTGAGAAAATTTTAAATTCTTGCCAGAATGTACAAAAAGTATTTTCCCCTTCATATTATTCATAGAGGCATACTATTTTCATTTAGACTGATTATTGAAATCTCCCAGTAAGCTAGTTCAGTGAATAGATGTAGTCTTAATTGCCTTTAAGACACTTGATTCTTTTCCTTTAAATTATTGATTTAATCATTCTAAAGTTTTTTCATTAAGGTAAGCTATTTTCAGATCTAAGAGCCCTGGTGGTGGCACAGTGGTCAGGCACTTGACTACAACTAAAAGAGTAGTCATTTGAACCAACTGGCCCACATGGTAGAGAAATGTGAGGCAGACCGCTTCCAGACAGACAACAGTCTTTGGGGGTTGCGGGGGGGAGTATCGGTGGGGAGACCGCCTTGGAAACCCTATGAGGCAGTTCTCTGTTTGTGGGGTTATTATGAGGCAGAATTGACTTGAGGGGAATGGACTTGTTTTTTTGTTTTTGTAAATTTGGTATTTTAAGATTGGGTGATGTATTCATGTATTACTCTTTAGATCAGTGATGCTCAACCTTCCTAATGCCATGACCCCTTAATACAGTTCCTCATGTTGTGGTGACCCCAACATATGATCTCTATTTTATTGGTCTCACTTATTTTAGCACATGAAGAAATCAAGCCTCATAAAAATTAAGTAGCCAACTCACATCGGTAGGCTGGTAAAGCAAGAATATGACCTGAGGTTTATATTTGCCCCGAACATCTTTTCTTTCTGGAACAACATGCTGTCTTTTGGAAGGAAATCTAGCATATAGACTTTCAACTCTTGACTGAAGCCCACATTAAGACATACCTTTCATATTATGACACACCGGGAGCAAACATGTTTTATACATATGTATCTATGTAAAACAAACATTTCTCAAAACAATACGAGGGGGTACCCCCTTGTATGAACTCTTATTACCTGAAATGCCCTCTGATAGAGTCTTTTTAATCTGATTTCATTTTTTTAATGCAGATTTCAATCCACCAGCTAATTAAAAATTTACTCATGGTTGTAGCTGACAGTCTAAAAATATGGCAGAAAAACATGAAAATATATGGACGTAGATAATATATGCACCTTGTATGTTATATAGTATTTTGTGTTATTGTTGTTAATTACCATCAAGCCAGCGCTGACTCATGGTTACTTTATATATAGCGTAGCAAAGTGTTGCCTGATCCTATACCATCATCACTGGTATATTTTTCATCTCTGTGGGAAATGTTATGGCTGTTTTATAGTGCCTTACAACCTACAGGGGCTCATCTTCCAGCCCTCTATAGGGTAATATTCTGTTGTCATCAATAAGGTTTCCAGTTGCTTATATTCTAAAATCGATCACCAAGCCTGTCTTCCTATTCTATCTTAATTTGGAAGGTTCGCTGAAACCTGACCACCAGGGGTGACTGTAGTGGAATTTTAAATATCATTGGCATAGTTTTACAACATCATAGCAACACGCAAGCTGCCGCAGTACAACAAACTGACAAACAGGTAGGGCGTTTCCTGTACCCATAGCCACTGAGTCTATTCTCAGTCATAGCCACCCTGTAGGACAGTTAGAACTGGCTTGTAGGGTTTTCCAACACTATAAATCTTTGTATAAGCAGACTGCCACATATTTCTCTCATGGAGGGCTAGTGGATTGGAACCACTTAACTTAAAGTTGGCAGCAACCACTGCACTACCATGGATCCTTAAATAAATAATAGTACTTTCAAAATAAAATTTTATTGGTATACTGAATTGTCCTAAGAGCAAACTCTGTGCTTTTGGAAAGAAAAACTAAACATGGTGCTACAAAACATAGAGCTTTTGACCGCGTCAATGCTTGTAGGTATATTGGCTGTAATTATTTAACCAGATCCTCTGTTTGAATTTTGACGACTATACTCTATCATATGACAATTTACTGTACAAATATATTCTAAAACATAATTTTAAAAAGGAGAAATAATTGGATATCTGCTCCTAATAATTTTTCTGATATTAAGTTTAATTACTCTACCATTTTTTCTTACATAAATGTATCTTCTGCAGATACTGTCAATATGAAGAAAGCAGACTACTACTAATCATTATTTTCTTTGGGAAAAAACTGCTTTGATTTTTTTATATAGTTATTTGATTTTTTTATTAATCATTTTATTGGGGGGGCTCTTACAAATCTTATGACAATCCATCATTCAAATGTATTAAGCACACTTGTACATATGTTGCCATCAACATTTCCAAAACATTTTCTTTGTACTTGAATCCTTGGAGTTAAGTGATTTTTAAGGAATTAAAATTTTTCACTAAAATTGAATATACAAATTACTGATCTTTTGAGTTGCTCAGTTCACCAAAATCTGTCAATTCTATTTTCAAAAGGGATTTAATTAAACAATAAAAATGTTTTGAGAGATACCTACATTCAATGGATAAATTTTGTACTGGATAGATCCACAAATTTTAGGATTTTATTCTGGAGTTCTGCTATTCAACTTTTTTAATGACTGGAAAATAATTCTACATCTTTATCATAAGTTTCTTTTCAGAAGTAAAAATATTTAAGTAACTTATTTTACTTCCTAAAAGACATGTCACAGTCATGATGGTTTAAAAGATGAGTTAATAAAAGCTACCATAGACTGTTTTTCAAATCAAAAGCGCGAGATACTTATTTATTATAATCATTTTAATTTAAGAACTGTTTGCCCTTTAAAGGAAACTTCTCTGGAGAAAGTTAAGTCTTTCATCTCTTGTCTTTTGTAATTGTTCAGGCCTTAAATCACATAACCATTTCCTTTTCTCTTTTGTGTTTCCAGAAGAAATAATTTATAATGAATTTCTTCGAAATTTTCGTAGGTGATAGATCAAATGGAAAGGAGCTCTAAATTCTACCAGTAGAGACATAAACAGAGTGTACAGTGTGGTCAAAATTTATAGTTGTTCTTTTCCATGGTAATTTTAATTAATCTACTATGAAATTATATTTTTTTCTGCTAAATCATTTTGGTTCGTGAGGATTTTCTTTTTAATAGTATTTTTTATGCTATTTCATGCAAGCAAACCATAGATATTAATTCTGACACTTTTTAATTCTGAAAAGATTTAAGTATTTTAAATTGCTACATCATTATTCACATATTTTATATGATAATGTGCTATATAATGTCCCAGATGTAGAAGTCTAAATTCCTAGCAAACTTTCAACTTCTGATTTGCAATAGGTAAATTTAAAGCTTATTTAATCAAATAAGACTCACTCAAGACACTTTTATTTTTTTTAATTTTGACTTTAAATAAAACAAGAACATTTTTCAAGGAGTACAAGTTCACCGAACAAAATGTTGTTGAACTTCTATTCATCATCTTCAATTTCAAAGATGAGAACGAACAGATTTGCCAGACAAAATGAAGAATTTCAAGAAATAGCATCTCGACTGGCTTGAACTAAAAAAATAACCTGATAGAATATTCCCTAGATCCTTTTAAAGAGAGTAAATATGTTTTTATAGGGTAGGCTTTTTAATTCTTAGTAAGTTATTTTTTATTGTGAATTAGATGGGGCTTTATTATTTCAGACCATCAACCATATTCAACAATACTCATCAATCTCTTCTGCCCTCACTCACCTCCCCATTTTATCCCAAATCCCTTCCCCTGACTTCTCTCACTCTTGGGAAGCTGCCCTCCCTTTGAGAGGTTGAGTGTTTCTATTTTGTTTTGTTTTTGACCTCAGAGTTTCTATTTTGTTTTGTTTTTTCCTCTCTAAATCAGAGAAGTTGTCGAGATGACTTAGAAATTCTTCTCCTAGTTTTTGTCCTCTTGTCTTTATCACTACTGTTGCTTTTCATGGTCTTAGTGCCGCAGTGCTCCTGTAGGAGATGAAACATGAAGCGCTGTGTCAGTGCCTAGGACATACTTCTCAGCTCGCTGCACAAGACTTCTCAGTCCGTCCTGCTTCGTTCACATCTTAGTTCAGTCGGTTCGTGCGAAGTAGACGGTCCCGAGTCCCTGCAAAGTAGAGAAAAAACTGCAAATTTGTGTGACTAAGTTTTTAGGTTTAATTGTCCATAGGAAAAGAAATTCCTCACTTTCTGTCTAAAATAGCAAAGTTCAATTATAAGACAAATCTTACAATAGGGATACCAAACCAGCTTTAAAAACCTGCTTAAACAATTCAATTTGATTCTGTTTGGGGGTTCTATTTTTTTTTTGTTTTTCCTTAAAATCCTAGTCAGGGGTCCTTCTTAATCTGAATGCCTGCGTTTGTGTAATGTAGCAAGGCGGTTTAATTGGAAACAGTGAAAACTGTTAAATTCATCTATCCCATTCTACCAGTGAGACTGGATGTTTGATAAAATAGATGCTGGCAGTTGGACAGCGAATCCTGGGCTTTAGACATGTGTCACTATCGTTTGGAACTTCTTGGCGCCAGGATTTCCCGACATTTAGAGCTAATGCAAAATGCATTAGAGCTCGAGGCGCTCGCTGTGGAGTTGCCAATCCCAGAGCGTCAGATGTGGAACCCACCCCCCCCCCCCGCCCCAAATCTGAATTGGTGTTAGAAAGTAGAGTGGAACTTACTATTGAAGCTAATTTAAAATAATAGGAGCAAGACTGGGTGCCCCCCGCCTCCATATACCATATATCCACACCATCTTTTTGGACCTTTTTTTTATTATAACTCTTACTTTTCAAGACTAACAAGAACCTCATGTTACGAGTATTTTTAAACTGCTTCCAGCTTTTACAAATCAATTTTTGTTGCAGTAAAAATGGACCGTTTTTCTTTTATAGGAATCCAATTTTCATAAAGTAGGGAAAAAATGCAGAGACTGCTTAGGTTTCCTTCGGTCTTTGAAAAATGTTTTCAGAGGGCCTGCAGTTCTTCGGGGTTGGCTCAGGGATGTCAGTCGCTGACCATTGCACTGGGTGAGAGATGAACGGGATTGGGCATTTTTGGAGCCTTCTGATTCTGAGGCTTTCATTCTGTGTGTGTGTGTGTGTGTGTGTGTGTGTGTGTGTGTGTGTGTGTGTGTGTGTGTGTGTGTGTGTGTGAGAGAGAGAGAGAGAAAGAGAGAGCCTGGCTTTTAATTTTTTTCTTAGAATACTTTAGTATTAGCATTTTTGTGTCTTATATGTTTCGTGTATTATACATATATAAATTCTGTTCCTGTCTCTTTACTATTTTTAATACTAAATCACACTTGAAATGTTAGTTCCTCATTCACAATTAGAAATAATGCAGAATAGAACTCACAAACTATTTCCTTAAAACATAAGAAATACTCTAATTTCAAATAGTTGATTGTGTCATTTTTCCTAAGGCTGGGGACTATACATGGAAAAATCAGACTTATTTCTTTAGAAGGCTGTCTTAATTATACTCAGCTACTTAGTGTACTCAGTTTTCTCACTTGAGAGGAATAACCCCAAAATTACATATTCTACACCTAACAGGCATGAACTGTGTAGTGTGTGTGGAACTGCATATCAATACTACACCTGAATATTGTGAATTTGTATTACAGCTGATTCAAAGGAAAAATTACATTCTTCTCCACGAAAACAGCCTTAAAATTTGTCCAAGCAAGAATTGCTGTATAATGCGAGGATAGTAACTATACTTACAGTGTCCTTTGTTGAGTTTTAATTGATAACAGAAAATAATTAAAGTTGAATGACCTCCCTTACCATTGCAGTAGGATAGAAAGTATATGGAAGAATCAAAAGAAAATAACAAGAGCTCCCAGAGTCATTTCCTCTGAAAACTATTGAGACAAATTGCCCACTTATTCACTACATTGTAAGAACTACATTGTAATTGGTGCTTATAAAATCTATTAAAGATAATCATTAATGAGAATATTACTTTATTTAGAATGTTATAAAATCTTATTTTTTAATTTGTTCTCTGAATTTTTTTTCTCAGGAAGAGCATGCTGAAGACTCTTAAAATCCAATACTTTAGTAATTTTTCCATGCATGGTAGCAGAGTAGCCAGATAACATGTTTCACCTTTCAATTTCCAATATTTCTTTTTAATGTTAATACCCAAACAGAGAAACAAAGAAGTACTTTAATAACCTCTGATAGGAATTTAAATTGGTGAAAGTCTGTGGAAGGTATTTGATAATATAAAACAAGAGCATTTTAACTTAATTACTTTACTTCCAAGAATGTATCCTTATAATCAAAGACAAAATGTGGTTGGTTTTGTATGTAAAAGAAAATAGGTACACTGAACGAATGAGTACAGAAGTACGTTTGTGTAATTGTGGAGTGGGTCCTTTTTAATCCCTTACTTTGTGGTACAATATTTGTCCACATTTTAAATTTTATTCTATAGGTGTTCAATTTTAAATATACCATCAAAGTCAAGGCCAAAATAGGTAAAAAAAAATTAATACATTTAGTATAATTCACCTTACATAAAATTCTTCATTTTTGAAAAAAAATTGACCATAGAGAGCTCAACTTGCTTCATTAGTGATAATTTCTTTTTTCATCCATTACAACATATATATATTCACCTAAGCTATTTTGATAGCATAAAATTGGTAACTAATATATCTATATGTATGATCATTGAACTTAGACAGTATGTCATGAACATTTGGTCATTCCATTTATATTCGTGTTCATGTTTATGACATCAGTCAAACTCACTCCAAGCTTGGGGCTAGTAAGTCCAATAGTGAGTTGTACAGAGAGTCGCTATGAGTTGGAATGAACTTGACAACACATAACAATCTTAAAAAGAAAATATCATTCAATCTGAAATCAGCACTCCCTGATGCTGCTCCATCCTCCCAACTGGTGCTGTTTGAGGCCATTGTTACAGCCGCTGAATCGGTCCATATCTTTTAAGAGTAGCAATACCAGGGTCTCAAAAGGGTCTTGCTCTCTCTTGTTAACTCTCTACCACGCTGACTGGAGAAATACATTGTGCTTGGTAAAATAGAGGGCCACTGAAATAGAAGAAGACCCTCAACAAACTGGATTGCCCAAATGGGTGCAAACAACAAGGAGGGTGGTACAGGACCAAGCAGTGTTTCATTCTGTTGTACACGTGGTCGCTGTAAGTCTAAACTGCCTGACGGCCCCAAACAAGAGCAACTCTGCTCAGCCTGCGGTCCTCCTCTAAGGACGACAGCTCCCTCATGGTAGCATGTAAACATGTACATGAGTGGAGCCTCACCCTTCTTTCTTAATTTCTTTCCTTTTTTTCCCAATCATTTTATTGGGGTCTCGTACAGCTCTTACCACACATCCATGCATCCATCCATGTGTCAAGTACATTTGTACAACTGTTGCCATCATCATTTTCAAAACATTTTATTTCTACTTGAACCCTTGGTATCAGCTCGTTTTCCCTTCCCCCACTCTCCTTCCCTCATTAACCCCTGATAATTTATCTTTTTTTTTTCATGTCTCACACCTAATGTTGTCTCCCTTCACCTATTTTTCTGTTGTCTGTCCCCCTGGGAGGGAGTTATATGTAAATTATTGTGATTGGTTTCCCCTTTCTCCCCCATCTCCTGCTTAGCCTCCTGGTATTGCTACTCTCAAAATCGACTTTGGGGCCAGGGTGTGGTACCCCATCAGACTCGACCGGAAAACACTCCTGAAGGTCAACAAACCAACCATTCTTGTTTCTAAGGAACATTCTGGCTGTACTTTTTCCAAGACATATTTGTTCATTCTTCTAGTAATCCATGGTCTATTCAGTATTTTTCACATTACCGATTCTCTGTCTTCCATGATTCATTCTGTAGCTTTCACGTGTATATGAGGTGGTTGAAAATACCATGGCTTGATTGAGGCCCACAGACACCCTCAACATGACATCTTTGCTTATTAACACTTCAAAGAGTTTGTTTTTGTTTGAGGCGTCTTTTGTTTCGCATCATTTTGCAGCAGATTTGTCCCATGCCATACATTGTTTGATTTTTGACTGCTACTCTCTCAGGTATTTATTGTAGCTCGAAGTAAAATGCAATCTTTAACAACTTAAATCTTTTCTGCTTATCATGTTGTTGCTTATTGGTCAGATTGTGAAGTTTTATGTTTTCTTTATGTTGAGGTGTAATCCATCTATACTGAAATCTGTTCTCTCTGTTCTTCATCAGTAAGTGTTTCAAATTCTCTTCACCTCTCAGGTAATTTGCTCAGAATCTCTATTAAATAATTATAGTGAAACGGTTCAACCCTGACCAAATCCTTTCTGGTTTTGAGTCATATAAGATCCCCCCTTTTTTTCCTCTTGTTTGAACAATTACCTCTTCATCTATGTACAAATTCCACATAAGTACAATGAAGTGTGTTGAACTTCCATTCTTTTCACTGTTATTAATATTTCATCATGATCCATAAATTATGCTTTTGCAAACTCAACAAAACACAGGTAAGTATCTTTCTGATAGTCTCAGTTTTCTGCCAAGATCCGTCTGCCGTCAGTAATTATGAGTATATTCTTCATTCCATATCCTCTTCTGAATTAGCTGGTGTTTCTGGCAGTTCCCTGTTTATGTAGTGATGCAGAAGTTTCTTAATTATCATCAGCAAAATTTGATTCACATGTGTTACTAACATCACTCAATAATTTCCACATTTTTGGATCACCTTCCTTTAGAATGAGCACAAATATGAATCTCTCCCAGTTAGTTGTTGGCCAGGTAGTTATCTTCCAAATTTCATACACAACGATAAGTGAGTACTTGCCATATTGCACTCATTTGTTGAAAAATCTCAATTGATAGTCCATCAATTCCTGGAGCCTTATTTTCACCAGTGCCATCAATATCGCCTGGATTTTCTTGAATACCATCGTTCTTGATCAAATGCTGTCTCTGACAGGATTGAACATCAGCCAGTTAAATTGGAGCAATGACTCTCTCTTCCATCGTCCTTTGATGCTTCCTATATCATTCCATATTTGCTCTTAAGGATCCTTCAGTATTGCAACTCAAAACTTCATTGTTTT
The DNA here is from genome assembly GCF_050624435.1 of Tenrec ecaudatus. Classification (NCBI taxonomy): domain Eukaryota; kingdom Metazoa; phylum Chordata; class Mammalia; order Afrosoricida; family Tenrecidae; genus Tenrec; species Tenrec ecaudatus. The sequence continues at coordinate 182,374,539 of NC_134530.1, read as the reverse complement.
CTTCAGTTCTTTCAACTGGAGAAATGCTGAGTGTGTGTGTCCTATTGGATTTCTCCTCTGGGTCTTTGCACATTCCATTGTAACACTTTGACTTCTCAAGCTGCCCTTTGAAATCTTCTGCTCGGCAATTTTAGTCATCATTTCTACCTTGCATTTTAGCTTCTCTATGTTCAAGAGCAAGTTTCAGTCTCGTCTTACATCCATTTTGGTCTTTCTTTCCTCCCATTTCGATGACCTGTTGCTTTCTGCATGCATGATGTCCTTAGTGTCATCCCACAGCCTATCCACTCTCTCCCCATTAGTGTTCAGGATCAAATCGACTTCTGCTGTCAAGGGAGTGCTTTCCTCCAGTTTCATTATGAACCTACATATGAGCAGTTGGTGGTATGTTCTGTAGTTGGCCCTGCCCTTATGATGACTTACAGTGTTGAAATTCTCAATCATCTCTTTCTACAGATGTAGTTTGTTTGATTCTTGGGTATTCTGCCTAATGAGACTGTACATGTATAGTTTGCACGTGTTTTTGGAAAAAGGGTCTTACAGTGAATAAGTAATTGATGTCACAAAATTCTATCATGTAATCCCTGATGTCTTTTCTATCATCAAGGCCATATTTTCCAACTATTGCTCCTTCTTGTTTCTGACTTTGGCATTTTAATCACCAGTAATTAGCAATACATCTTAATTACATTCTTTATCGATTTCAGGTTGCCAAAGTTGGCAAAAAATCTTCACTTTATTGATTTTTTGCATAAGTGGTTGATGTATAAACTTTAATAATGGTCTTAATAACTGGTCTTCCTTTAGGTGCGCTTATAGATCTTTTCCTCTCACTGACAGGGCTTTACTTCAGGATCTATCTTAAAATGTTCTTTTTGACGTTGAATGTGATGCTGTTCCTCATCAATGTGTCAGCATAAACCCCCAGCATAGGGAATCATATGACTGTCCTACTCACGATGGCCAATCTCAGCTCACTCATGCTGAGAATCTCCATCTTTATGCATTCCATCTCATCTTGAACAACTTCTAATGTTTCTAAATTCATACGCGGTACATTCACCGTCTGATTACGAATGGATGTTTGCAACTACTCTCTTTATGAGTGTGTCCCATCAGGATGTGAAGGCCCAAAAGTATTGCTCCATCCACATCATTAGGTGATGGTACTTTATGGGGGCGACTTCTTTCCCTCAGATTTTAAGCACCTTCCACCCCAAGGGACTCACTTTCCAGCACTATTGCAGACGATATTCTGCTGCTATTGAAGCATCTTCACTGGCCAAATTTAGAAATAGATTACCAGGTTGTTGTGCTTAATCTTTTTTTATTATTATTGTTGTTGCTCTTGTGTGAATTCTTTTTTTAATCATTTTATTGGGGAGCTCATACAACTCTTATCACAATCCATTCATCCATTGTGTCAATCACTTTTGTACATTTATTGCCACCATCATTTTCAAAACTATTTTTGTCTACTTGAGCCCTTGGTATCAGCTTCCCATTTTTTTCCCTTCCCTCCCCTACCCACACTACCTCATGAACTTAATTTGTCTTAATCTGGAGAATCAGCTGACACTTGTCAACCATAGGTGGCCCTTCTGATATTTGAAATGCCACTAACCTATAGTTTTCAGCATCACACAGCACATAAGCCAGTAGAAAAACTGACAGACAAAGTAATGAATTTTAAGATGAACATATTATTTTTAAATTTTTGGTAAGAGTTGTATGACCCCCTAATAAAATGTTTAAAATGAAATAAAATAAATGCATAATATTAAATTTTGTTTTATTATGAATGCATTCTAAATTTACTGAATGCATTATATATGTATAAGGCACTGTCATGTTTTTATATATGCGTAAGGCACTGTCATGTATTTTATTTAATACACTTGACTGCAACTTTAGTTCTATGTTTGCTTGAAGACCAGTTGCTGGAAGTTAATACACTAAGTTCACAGTTAAATTCTCTTAATAGTTTGCTGCTCTTGTTAGATGCTGTAGAGTCACCTCTGACTCACGAAGACATGGTGTATGACAGAATGAAACTAAAGTCACCACACACTAATTCCAATTGTGTAAAGCATTGAGATTAAATAAATAGGTTCAAAAAAAAGAAATAAATAGGTTCATCTCAGTCTGTTACATGTCTCATGCAAATCACTTATTCAGCTAATTAACCAATGTTTTTAGTGCATGATGCTCCTGTTTTATGCCTGCAAGTGAACCTCAAATATCTATGATCAATTAGTCTTATTTGTCCTCTCTGTCTGGACTAGGAGATGTAGGGTATGAACTGCGCTCCTTGACACAGTCAACAAGTTTTTTAATGTAGTGGTCAGTAGAAATTTATTATGCTTTCATAAAAATATCTGTTAGTCATATCACCAAAAATATGTTTCAGAAGCCCAGCTATACCAACACAGCTAAAATTCTACATGAATTTGCTTTTTGTTCTTTCTAAGACTTATGGATCAGGGCTGTCATTATTACCCTATAAATGTAGCACTTCGCATCATATGGTTTCATCACACACCACAAATACCTGTTGATATTCTGCTGCTGCATTTTTATAGGCACTGATTTTATCAAGTTCTCCAGTATTTTAGCTATAATATTGTGGTGATTAGTATTTATGAACTTATATTAATAATTTCTTTGAAAATGAAGTAGCAATTAAAAGAAAAATAAAACTGAAAGAAGACTTCAACTTTGTTACCTATATGTTGTAGCAGTGTAGGAAGATTCTTCAAAGCAATACTGTTAATATTCACGTAATAAGAGAAACATTTCACTTATGCCATTTATAATTATATATATTGAAATTAATAATAATTACAATTTAAATTAGTAATAAACATGACTAAGGCTAGCATATGGTCTGGAACAGGAGAATACCTATGGCGTGCTGGGAGAGACGACATAAGTTACGAGTGGGTGACACAGCCCTACTGACGCCTTGTGTAGACGACTCCTCTAGCCTTTCATAGGCAAGGAAATTCAAATCCATTGCTTGGACACTAATGATTTGCATTTCCCAAGGAGCACTGAATTAAGTTTTATTAGTAAATTGGGCCTATAAACTTTTAGGCCAGATTTTATTACATTATCACACATCAGCATTAGCGAACTGTAAGCTTCAATGAAATATAGGAATACAAGCCAAAAGTCAAGGCTTAGAATTCTGGAAACTTTGGAAGATGATTTATTCTAGAGAAATTACACTCCTAACTTGGAAAAATATTTTAAGTGATTTATTTTCTTTGGAAATTTGGAAGCAAGAGAAAAACTATTCTCATCATGTTTCTGCTAATTTTGAATCTGGTGATCTGAGCAAAGTTCTTAAAGACATGTACACTAGCTGTATGGAAAAGTCTAAAGAACCTACCAAAGTAAACCAGATTTAATGTCAAGTTTTAGGCATTTCACGAAAGATAAGAAATTCAGCATAACTGAGCCTGTAGATAAAGCATAAACTGAATATGACTAAATTCTATAAAAATGTTAACATATCAATTATGTGTAACTTTGTAGAACTGACCAGGGACTTAATCCAATCATGACAGGAAGTTCATTATATCACCATCACTTAAGAGGATTACTACCTAATGTTAGAGCGAATACATTTTTACATGTACTGATAGCAATTTGGGGCTGTATAAATATATATATATATTTAAAGGCAGAAAAATATAATGTTCTTAAGCAAGGATGACTGTTCTTATGATCTGTTTGACCTAATAAATGCCCTTATGCAAATATATTTAGAATATGTATGATCTGTTTTAAGAGAATCACCATTATAAAGGACTACTTACTCATATTTTAATAAGAGCAACAAAACTCTTTGCAATTTGGTTGATAAGCACCACTAATTTCGGATTAAAACAAGAGTCGTATAACATATCATTACCATCTCTTTCTTCCCTTAAGTATGGATTCAATGATACACTTAAACTCAAGGATATCTTAATTTAAGATTGATTCATTCTACCCCATCTATGTTATAATTGATTTAACAATGTGATTTAAGTATTAGGAACAATTTTCTTACATTAGGAAAATTACCCTAAAGGGCCAATTTTTAAAGCTGAAACTTAAGGCTATAGGTTTCTCAATGTAATGTTAATTAATTCCCATAGTTTCTGTATTGCCATAGTCCTTCCAAATGTGCTGTGACCAACAGCTCACGCCTTGGCTGTGAGCCATCTGGCTCTGTAAGCACATTTATGCTTATTTTGAATAGAAATTATACAGAATGCAGATGAATAATTAAAGCGACTATGCATTGCCAAATAAATCTCAGAGTAAAATATTAAACTGCAGTAAATGAGATAGAATGTGAAAATGAAAACCTGCCGTTTTAAAATTAGTTTAGTGGATACCTTCTCAGTTGCAACCAAAATCAGTTTTTGTTGTTGTTGTTGAGTATGTGTATGTCTATAAAACTGCTAACAGAAGTATCTAAGACCAAAAAACCAAAAAATATATATAATGTTTTAGACTCCCGTCGGTCCAAACCACTTGAGCTGCCATGACAGCTCATAAAACAGAGTAGTTTTTAACTGGGCTCTGTTTTACATTGCCAAAGTGAATTTTCCTTGCAGGAAGTAGCCAGAGGGTTTATTTAGTTTCCAGTCCGTGGCTTTGATCTTTCTGTACTGTCACATCTCAAGTTACATAGCCCTTTTTCACTGCAGTAAATCTGCAACAGTTAATGAGAATAAAATTTCCTCCTCCTTACTGATCCATGCTGTTAAATGCCAAGCCACAGCCAACTGCATATTTTCAGAAATTCAGCTACAATATATGAAAGCAGTACAATCAGTTTAATCTTGTCTTTATAATTCATTTTATTGAGCTTCCTTTATAAGTGGCCTATTTTATCAAGTGGTTGCAAGGTCAAACCTGGAATAAAGATTAAGAATGTTAATAAACTGTGCAGAGAAGATGTAGATGTGTGTTTGGTGGGGGAAGGGAAGGTATACACACAAGCATGTATATACTTCCATGAGAATTTAAATTGGGTCTAGACCAAACCTTTCTTTATCCTCAAATAAAAGTAGCTGGTTTATTTTCTTGGGTTAGATTGTATGTTCAGTTCCAACATAAAGTTGCAATTATTGAGTTTAGTAAATAAGTCAGAACATTATTTTTCACTTTGTATTACATCAAATATACCACAGTACTTAAGGAATGTCAGGGATCTTAAAAACAAATCTACATTATAAGCTCTTATAAGAGGTCATTTAAAAATTTAAATAGCATTGTTTATAAACATCCACTAAACCATCATCACTTATATAAAATGAACCCTTATATAAAATGGAAATATTATAAATATCTATTGGATATATCAGTAGAATTTCAAAATCATGTATTAAGCAAGCTAAATTTTATACATAATATATGCATCTTCATAGTGAAATGCAGTAAAATCCTGCTTTTTTTAAACTAAAATGAACCCTCTCTGTGGATGCTTTAATTATTCTGTCAGCATTTATTGTTAAATTTATTTTTACCTATATTTTCCTTATGCTTTGCTTTGTAGTTGGTATCTGGAACTTAGTTAGCACTTTCTTATCTCAGTCCAAAAATTCATCCTCAGGTCATTTTTGATGGTATCTACTGTTAAGTGAATATTTTAGTAATATTAATATTATATGTTTGTCATTGCATATATGTATATAATATTAATAAAATACAGTGTATAAAAAATCAGCTGCTAGTATTGAAATCACTGTATTATTACAGACATTTATGTCCACCTAGTTGTTAATGTGCCTTCTATTAGAATTCAAAATGTTGGGATAAATCAACACTGTGTAATACCCATTTATTGATTGATGTAGCTGATCATAAAAATAGTAGCTAAAATGTATTGGCAACTCTGAAGACTGTTTCTAAATTGAGAACAGGGGGGGAAAAGTGACAAAATAGAGGATCCGCTTTAGGACAATAGCAATTGTTAGTTACCCCAATAACAATGGAGAGTTCAGGAGGTTGAACATTTCAAAGAGAAGCACCTGAGGCATTAGGTATCATGTAGAATCGCTAACTGTAAAGTTGTAGTCATAGTCTTAGAATTATTGTGTTTTCATATAAGCCTTTTTATGTCTAATTAAACTATGATGTTGTAGTTGACATGTGAAAATAAAAACAGTGTGTAGATTAGGACAGTATTTTAGACTGAGTAACTTTTACATGCACATCAGACTATTAGTCCATAATCCACCCAAAAGTCCACAAAGAATTTCTGTATAAAATAAACTTTTTAAAAATGTTTTGTTCATGTGCTTAAAAAATCCCAAGCAACTGAAATTGCTTGAAAGAGTTTATATTCTTGGAGAAATAGTTCAGCTCTGGGTTTTCTTTTGTTTTGTTCTTGGTTGCTTTTGCCTTTTAACAATTTATATGCAGATTGTTCCCTAACTTTAGTTATGCTTTTTCCAGTGTCAACAGCCTCATAATTTCCATGCTGATTGTTTTGTTTCCATGTATCTGACATCTCTTCCCTTCCTCGCTTTCCCTTCTTTGCTTTTGGGTAAACGTTGGCCACTTTATCTTACCGTTGCCTGTTTAAGGGAGCACATTACTCCTGGTGTGATACAGCTCTTTTTTAGTTGAAAGTGGCTTCCAGGAAGAATTTCAGCTCCAAGTTCAAAGGGTATTTTAGGGCTCAAGAGTTCCTCTCCTCGTGGTTCAGTAGGCATGGCCTTTTTTAGGAATGGATTTCATTTTACATTACTCTCCCGCCCCCTGCCCCCCACCACCTCGATTCAGGGCTCTCCCTCATCAGAAATGTTTATAGTAGTAGCCAGACTGCAGTTCATTATTAAATGAAATTACTGGAGAGGAGTAAAAGCAATGTATGATTCAGTACGTAATATATGATTAATCTCAACTCCAATTGTATTATATGGGACATTCTCTCAAAGAGTTTCAAATATATTTATATAATCTGAGATTAATAATAATAGGTGGGAAAAAAGAAAACAAAAATAATAATATATTGTACTTTTTGAAATATATATTTACTGAGGGCCAGGAAGTAAGCTACTTGCTGTTTATTATGAGCCTTATCTAATCTTCACAAAAAGTTCATGGCAGGAAATATTCTTGAGGAGAAAACTGAAGCTTGCCCCTGATTATAAAACTAGTGTGGTTAACCTTCACCACACAGTCTATGAACTACTCTTATTATTAACCTCCTTTGCTTATCTAAAGGGCCTTAGAGCACAATGCTTCTAGTGCTGGGCCACTAATCAAGCCATTGGTTTTTTGAACCAACCAGCCCAGCTCTGCAGGAGAAAGATGGGATAGTCGGCGTCCATACAGATGTAAAGTCTTGGAAACCTGGGGCTTTGCTACTTTGCACCTAAAAATGGAAGGATGATACCCTGTTGTCACACAATCCATTCAGTCCATTTTTGTTCTGTACCCACTTCTTTCTGATTTCTCAAGAAATTCTTTCATGTCATCACTATTTTCCCTCCTACTGGGTGATTCTTGTGAACATATAAACATAATCTGGAATCACCCGAGTTATACTCCTGTCCCCACTCCACTTTCCAACTACTGCCCCATTTCTTACTTCCCTTCATGCAGAACTTCCAAAAGACCCCCCCATGCTCTCTTCCACTGCACCTCCGATTCCCATATTGCCAATCTAACGAGCCCCTCCTCGACTGCAAGTTTCAATGCTGTGATTTCAAACTCTCTTGTCTCCGCTCTTAAGATGCTCCTGTACTGATTTTCACGGTCCTCCTCCATTCCTTCTCAATCTTTTCTGTTGGCTATTTCTGCACCTTTCAATGTTGGTAGTAATCCCAGTGCCTTGGCCCTGTTCTCTATTTCTACCCTGATTTAGAGATCCTCTTTTCTAGCTACACTCACTGACTGGAGAATTTCCTTCAGAACTCATGACTTTAAATATTATCTGTAAGCTTATATTCTTAGCTGCGACCATTCTCTCCCCTGAGCAACCAGCCTCATCCCTGCTGCTATTTGACATTTCCTCTTGGGGGCTCAGGAACCCTGGTAGTAGAGTGGTTAGACATTGGGCTGCTGACTGCAAGGCCAGCAATTCAAAGCCACGAGCTAGTCTGTGAGACCAAGGTGAGGCTCTCTACTCCCGTGAAGAGTGACAGTCTCAGAAACCCACAGGGACAGTTCTACCGTGTCCCATAGGGTCACTTTGTATCAGAATTGACTTGATGGAAGAGAGTTTGTTTTTGAGTTTGAAATAAAATTGAATATATAAAATTTAGCTTCTTACTGTACAAATAGGTTCCTCCTGTAATCTTCTGTCTCAGTAAATGTCGTCAATAGCCATCTAGTTGCTCAAACCGTACAGTGTGGATGCGTTCTCCTCATATTCTCTTCCCCCCAGTACAAAGCATCTGCAAGTGTTACTTTCACTTCTAAATTAAAACTATTTGAGACAATTTTTATGTCTCATATTTGACTGTTTCCATCTTCACTGCCGGTATCCTAGTCCAAGCCATCATCGTGTCATCTGAATCACACCAACAGCCTCCAATTTAATTTCCCCATTTCTGTACTTAGTGTCCTTAATATCTCTCCCACCCCCACCCCAGACAGTAGCCATCGTGGTCTTTTTAAAGTGGAACTCGAAGCTTGTCTCTCAATGTCTTCCCGTGCTTCTTAATAACATACAACTGTCTTACCATCGCCTCAAAGTCCGTCCTTGTCTCTCATCTCCCTGCCCACCTTCAAATGTCCCAGTTACTGCTTCCACTTCCTCTGGGGTTCGCTCTCTTCACTCAGACAGGCACCAGGTTCTTTCTCACTGGGCACTTAATTGGAATGTTCTTCCTCTGACTGAATAAATTCCAGGTCTTTTTAAGTTGCAGCTCAAATATTGCTCCTTCATTGAGCCTTTACTTGCAAATACTACCAAAGGAACTTCTTTCTGTCTTCGGTTATTGTCTCCTTACAGCCCTTGTTCATTTGCTTTTTATGGTTCATTGCTTATTTGCCTCATTTCACAGATTATGAGTATGGTCTTTAGAAGCTTAAAGACATTGACTATCTTATTCCAAGTTGTTAGGAGTAAGTTGTTAAGAGATGTTTCATTTAATAAGTGAATTATAAAGGTCACAGCCAGTATCAAACATAGAAGTGTTTGAATCCATTCCCTATGCTTTATTTTATTTTCCAGGTTAATGGTGTTTTTAACAATCTTTTAATATTTGATTTAATTTTAGCTAGTTCATTATCACCCTTTCAATTGTACGATGTACAGCATATATTAAATATATCATCAAGATTGTTTTACATAGGGAAATATGAATATATATATATGCAAGGGGTGAGCAGAAGAAAGTTATGTCTGTGGAGTTCTGTGAAACCAAGATTAAACACTTTAACATTCAGTACTCTACAGTTGCTTTACAGCTATTTAAACTTGAGTTGTAGTTCCTTTCATGTTCTTACATGCTCACAATATAAAATTATTGGTAGGAACCTATGTTGGATGAAAAAATGCTTAATAGTCTAGGTAAGATAAAAACTGTCTGCTAATTGGTATTAGAAAAATAAAAGTAGTTAAGACCCAGTTAAGAAATTCTTAGTGTACATGTACTGTACCACCACATAGTTCGGAAAAATGATTATTTATGCTGAATATAAGCAAACTTTCTCACAGAAAAGTTGTAATTTAGGCTAAAACATTAGTCTATCTAATGATGTCTAGACTTGGAAAACGTAGGTTCACCATAAGCATGGAAGAAATAATTTGATTAGTATTAAGTGTCTTAATACTAATCTCAATGCCCAACTGACTGTTTCAAATTGCCAGCGCCACTGTGGAGTTACTATGTATTTGGAATAGAGGTATTTTATAGGAAAAAATGTGAACAGTATGAGATGCTTAGAAGGAAAATAATCTCAGTGATTGTCAATCCTGTTGTTGACTCGCTATAAATACTTTCCATGTGTGCGCGCGCATGCACACCTAGAGAGGTGGTTCCATACATAACATCAGGGGGAGTTTGTTTTAAGAGCAGTTAAAGTCCTTTTCTCTACTTCATGTTTCTGTTGCTAAAATTCACTATTGGCATGTGTGAAAGCTGTGTTTAAGTGAAAGGTCCATATTTCTGAACGGACTTTAGGTGAGAGAAGCACAACCCACAAAGGCTATCTTGTACCTTTTAGTTGACGTTAAACAGTCTCTGGAATAGAGTTATAAACAGGATCATAATGAATAGGTTCCTGATTTTCCTTCTTTTCTGTGGACATAAATGAGTTTTCTATCTCAAGTTAGAATTTGTGTGTGTCTATGTGTGTGTGAAAGTAGCTTGAAAAAAACTACATATATGTGTGTATACATGTAGTTTTTATAAGCATATTTTCTTTGTATATCTTTGGAAGAAATTATAGCTAAACTTGATACGTCTCACTTTTTCAGAAATTCTTTCCCTTTCCAGCCAAAAATAAGCTACCTGCGGTTGTATAGGTCTGTCAGAAATTAAAAGGCATTGCAGTCCTAAAACGAAATCTGGCTCTGTGTGGACAGTGTCAAATGGCTAACCTAGAGTCCCCAACTACGGTGGGAGAAGGGTATCTGTAAAATTAGTTAAGCAAGTAAAGTAGTCACACCAGTAACTTCAAATTCATCTTTTCAAATTGACAAAAGATACCCCGGAAAGTTCATACTGTGATCTCTTGTAAGGTAATAATTAAATACACAGGAACACTTAAAATTCTCAAAAAGTTTTTTTTCTCTTAAAGTGTCAGAAGGTTAAGACCTTTAAAAACATCCAACGGTTGTAATTCAATTTGTCATCTGTATACAATATAAGAAAAAAACAAAGCAGGCACAATTTCTTACAATCAGCACTTTGCCTTTTCCCCCTAAAGTGTAGAGAAGTAAGGTGCAATTTGCCATCAGCAAGGAAGTACCATGGTCATTTTAAATCTAGTCAGTGGATAACCACTCTTGTGTTTCTCCATGCTTGGAATAACTAATAGAGATATACCTGTATGCTAGTTTGGATTACGGCCCACACCCCACATGTCATAAGATAATCTCAAAAATATATACTACATTTCCATCTCTCTGAAGAGTTCTCATAGTTCCCCAGTTTTACTTATAAGTTCCAGATTGTCAGGTTGGCTCGACCCCAAAGATAACGTGAGCATCACAGAATGAAAAGACTGCACCCTAAACGTTTCCATGGCCTGTGCCTCTTCCCGAGAGAACCCACGGCTGCACCAGTCAACCTGAACATAGGCATGTGTGCAGTGTGGGAAGCGATGATTTGTATCAGATAACTAAAAACTTCATCCTTGATTTATTGCTTTCAAAATAAACTCACTGAATAGAAACTTAAGATGAAAACACATGTAAAGCGACGTTCCCGGTACTTTTCATCCCTAGAGGTGCCCTGTCATTTATACCCCGCATGACAGGATCTGAAAGATTGTGACTAAGTGACCTTAACTGATACATGCAGCCAGTCTCGTTTCGGTGAAGAGAGGGTATGGCTGGCCACTGCGTTATTCTGGTGCAAGAGTAATTAGTATGCCGATGTGTGGGCATAAATCTCTATGAATTATGTAAGAGGCCTGTAAAAGCAGCCAGAAAGCTTGTGTAAGAAGCATGCCAAGTGGAACAGACTGTCTCTTAACTTTCTACGTTGTGTGGCGCGGGCCAGAATTCCCTAAGGACTGTTAGGGAAGGCCCCATCCTGATCTGTATTGTCATGACAATAACAGTATCAAATGTAAACTGTCAGAGTGCCTTCCATTCTTGTAAGAAGCTTGGAAATATCTCCAGGCACAAAGATGCTAAGGAGGATAACCACTCTTATTTCACAGACAGAGATCCTGACAAAGAAAGTTGCAGATAGGCACTGAAACATATCAGCAGAGATAGAAATCGCATCCAGATCCTCTGGTGGGGTCACTCCATTAGTTTTAGGACTCACTGATAATTTATTTACATTGGTTTTGCTGGGCTTAATAGACAAAATTCTCGGTCCACAAATTAAGGGATAAAAATGCTAATGTACGTTAGTGCTAAAGGAAAAATAGAGAGCATGGCATTTCCTTATTGTCACTTTGGAATCAACATTTTATCCTAAAATATGATAATAGGCTTCAAATGAGGAAAAAATCACTATTAGGATCATATACTTCTACATTGCAGTCTGTGCTGAATTTCCTTGGTATCGATGCAGTGTTTGCCCAAAGGGTGCTTAGCCCTCCTCTGTGAAGATAATAGAGAAATGCCTTGTTTCGTCTTCAGAAGACTTGCAATCTGGTTAATCACAATGAATTAAACTGTTTCGTCCGTATCTTGGCAGCCTACAGTTAACCTTAGGCATAAGTAGGAAGGAAATGAATTTACCTTTGTAAAATAAACCCATTACATAGCAGTCAAATGTATTCTCCAGGACCAAGAAAATGTTGAAATTCCAGGGTAGAGATCTGCATGTGTCCTGTTGTAGCGTTAATCGCAACTTTGATATATTACACAGTGTTCTGAGGTTCTAAGTGAGTGATCTAGTAAATTCATACTAAATATGTATCTGATTTCAGCCTAAAAAAGCTATGTAGATTGCTAAAAGTACTGAATTAGTGATTGAAAGTAGCAAGTCTTAAAAGATTGTGTTAGAATACTCTAATGCTACCCAGCATGAATCTTTTCAGAATGTCTTAGCTGGTGAGGCAAGAAGATGCCCTTTGGTCACAGATTGGACACTACAAGTGCATCCGGAATCAGTTGCCGAGCTTCCATGCACAGCTCTTTAAGACGTGTACTTTCAGTGGAAAAAATCAGCCAGCCTAAAAATGATTGAGACAAATAAATGACCAAGTAGACTTTGACATAAGTTGGAAGCTTTATATTAAGCTTCCTATTTTTGATAACTACTTGAGATTTTAATTTAAGACAAACATCCGGCTACCTCTTATGTGAGGTAGTAAAAGAAAATGAAAGGTTTCAGAAATATGCCAAAATATTGCCAAACTCTATTATTTACTTAAGGACTTTGTAGACATGAGTTTTAACAGGAACTTTTCTTTGAAGAGAAATTGGTATTATGTCATTAGAGGGGCAGGTCTGTCAGATGGCCACGCGACCTCTGTGATTAGGCACACATGTCAGATTTCTGTCAGCTTTATGAAGAAAGATGGGCAGTTGATATCGCCCATTTTAAATAGTACTCAGGATAATTTTAGATTCTCTTCCATCTCCTGAACTTGTTCCTTTTCATAGTGTTTTATTACTTTAAGATTCTGTTTGGCGCTTGAATTTCAGTAACTGAAGGTCATTATTCATGTTTTAACTGGACTAAAGAGTTTTTAGTACCAGCATTAACTTTTGAATTATGTTTGAGGTCTTAGATTTTACAGCATGTTTAGTTTCTTTTCATTTCTTATTAGTATTTTTCAGTACTTAATAGTCTCCTTCCCCCACCTCCTACAAGAACTCGCCTCTCTGTTCAACATCAGAAACGTTTTCCTCTCTGGCATGTGCTTTCTAGATCCCCAAGCAGCATAAGCAAATTGGAAAGTTCAGCTGTCATTCTTGGAAGGTCATAGATCACACTAGCAGCCTGAGTAATCCAAGAGGTTTTAAGTATCATAGCATTTAGTTTAAAGTGAAATTTGCTCTGACAGGGCTGGCACACCAATAGGAAAAAGAAATATTTGTGCTTGCAGAAGTGCATATGTAAAGACCAAGAGTATAACTGATGGCTGGAAGTGATTTCAGTCTAAAAAAACAAATCATTAAGAGAGTGCATAGGGGTAAAATACACAGTTCATATTTTAAAGAGTCTCAAAATGAACCAGCAACTAAGGTTAGCATTACATAGTAATTAGTTGTGGTGTTCAGGCTTTAACTCGCTCAGTACCAGACAGTACGGCATACCATGTTTCTCATACCAGTGGGAAAACTCTGCTACTCAGATGGTTTGCTCTACGTTAGACCTACAGCAGTAATTTTTGTTCCCTAAAAAGCCAAGGTATTATGACAGATTATATAAATGTTGAACCAGTAACAGACAAACAATTATCCAAAGGAGGTGCTAATGACTCACATTATTGACCCAGGGGTTAGTGATGCGGCTCAGTAAGTTCCCATAGTATTTGGTCTTGTGAAATGAGGCATTGCTTAATATTACCAATTTGCCAACTTCAAGGACCCTTGTACTTAATGGAAGAAATGTACATTAAAGATGTCAAGATGGTGTACCTTCATTCAAAGGTTGTAAGACAGAGCCTGAGTCTATTATAGATTAAAGTAAAGAATAAGCCTACGTTAGATGCCTGTATTTTTATGTTAATTCCTACAAATGAGGAAGACTAGGTGGAGGCAGTTTTTTAATAGCTCAAATTATTCCTTTTTAGTCACTGTTCTCTTCAGCAAGGCCAAGTTTCGAGCAACATGAATACAAAGTTTATTAATTTGTTCCTAGTATTTGCAGAACACAAATTAGCGTAAAGCCAAAAGAACTCCCAGCCAGATGGTAGGCTGAGCTGACTTAGAGAGGCTCCCTAGTATGCAGATGGATAGAAAAGGTAGTCGAAGTACAAGGGGGATACAGAAAGTTTGTGGGAAAATTCCATTATCTTTCCCAGGAACTTTAAAAAAAAAACCCTGGTGTAACAAAAACTAATAAGTAGCCAAATTCACAAAAGGGGTAAAGAATACCCCACATACACCCCCCCAACACACACAACACACACACAACACACACACAACACACACACAACAAAAGGAAAGAAGAAAGAACGATCGCGGTGCCCCGCCCACCCTCCAGAGGCCTGCTACGCCAGCACAGATTACCTGGCACAAGAAGGTACAACTAAGTGCCCTATGAAAAGCCCAAAACTTAAAAGACAGCTTTTTTTTAAGCAGTCGAAGAGAATTTAAGCTAGGTGAATTTGAGCTTCCAACCCAGAAAAGTGCCCACGTTGTGCTTTAGATAGATAAGGAGAGTCACCCATGAGAAAGAGAAACCAAAAACTTGCTCCATGCACATGAGAGGGTTTAAGATGTATTTTTATACATTTAATCCAGGGAACTCCAAGTTTAAGAAATTAGCATTTAATTGGTTCAAGCTGGTAAAACTTCCAGAGTCTTGATATAAACAAATACAGAACCACTCTGTGGAAATGTTTCTACAGCCCAAAGGACAACAAACAAATAAAACCATCCTGAAGTCGAGTGCGCAATAAAAAATTGCAGACCCCATGAAGAAGAGACTATCATTAGGGATAATCAGCAGCAAGGGGTCACAACACCCAAGAAGTTGAGTTAAGAGAAGCAGCGTCTCCAAGGGACTATAAAATGCAGATATGAAGGAATAGCGAATGTAACAAAAGAAGACAGGGTGAACACAACAGTCCCTTCTGAACACGAGAACTACCCGGAGAGAGGACTCTGGAAATGGGCCACACGACAGAGGAGGGTGTCACAGGAGAAGAGACGCGCAAATTGAAGAGATACGAGTCCGGAGATGGGTCTGCTTTCCCCTTTGGACTACATTGGGGTTTTTGACACATGCTCCCTCCATCATCAGAACAAATTTTTATTTATACGTCGATATAACTAAAGGCTCTGTTTCCAAGGTAGATTTTCCCTCCCTAGAACTAACATATCTTTAAATTTTATTTTTTATAAACTGGGGATAATTACTCTCAATCTTATCAGAACAGACAGCCCCATCTTTCTCCCACAGAACTTGTATCATTTGCCCTTGATTTGGGGTTTAATATTACTTCAATTTTACTGAAAAGACAATTCTTTGTGATTTCGGGGGGTGGGTGGAACGGCATTTGAGTGTTATAACAAAAGAAAAATTGGTAAACAAGCATAAGAAAAATAAAGAATAAAAGAAAACTAAAATTTCTATGTATTGATGAAACTTAGTAAAAGATTGCTTAATTGTGCTTTTGGATTTTATTTTTCTCAAGTGCAAGTCCAAAGCAGTAAGTGATATCTTTGGGCAACCTAAAACATGTCATTATTACATCAAGGAAAAAGTTAGAAATTATCCTATCATGATAGTACACTAACACAAGTGCACATTAAACTTTGTCAGCATCGAAGACTACCAGAACCTTGTCTTCTAAGTTTCCTAACCTCCTTCTCATGAACCCATACTCATGAAACATGTTTGCATATGACTGATAGAAAGGCATTCTTATTTTACTCTAACTCCATGGTTTCCAAATGATAAAATGAAGACGTGGATTAACTGAGAACGTAATGGAAACCACTTTCAATCAGTGTGCAGTGTACGCAGTTTAAATTCAATAAACCTGGCATTAAAATGTTTAAAGAACATGACACTCAATGTTAAGACAAGCTCGCCATCTAGTGGCTATTCTGTAAAGTATAAATATCTTGCTCTAGCTTGAATAATGCGCGTACCCATCCACTGCCAAGGAGTCAGAATATTTTCAAGTCAAAGATTTTCTCAACCCATGAAAAGAAATTTGGCTTAAATTTTCTCTTCTCCTCCCTCTCTATCTTTCCCCACCCCACTAATATGTTCATCACTTGCTCTGCATTCATATTACTGACTTAGGAATGTCTCAGAAGAAGAAAAAAATGTATGTTGCTTTCATCTAATTTTAATAAAGTAACAATGCTTTTCGCTCAAACAGCACTTTTCACCCAAGGATCTCAAAGTGCTTTACAAGCATGCACTAATTAAGCCTCACAAACAGCCAGAGGTAGGTGCTTTTCTTCCCTCTTTACAGGAATGTCCACTCTGGCACAGGAATTCCCGAGGAGCTTGAGAATGCCTAGGGAATGTTCCTTACTGGCTGCTGCCCCTTGTACCGTGCTGCATGCAAAGCGCCGCTTTCCCTGCCGGCCTTTCTTTTCTCCTGCCAACCCTCAAATTTAGAATTCTACTGGATGTTATTAGGAATTTGTTTGATGCCTTATAAATTTTAGAGATGATTCAATTTTTGCTTGATGAATGCTACTTAAATTTCTAAAATTTGTTAAACTCTAGATCTGGTTCCTTTTTTGTTGAATTTAAAATACAATTTTTACATATAAAGAAGTTACCCTCTTTCTCAAACTCAACTGTGTTCAAGTCGATTCTCAAGTGCAGGGTCTTTCTGTGTACCCAGAAATCCCTGTTCTTGGAACTAAAACTCAACAGATTAAGTGGGGAACCTTATCTACCATGGATATCTTTTCACAACAAATGGCAACCATTTTCTTGGGGCTAGAATAACGCATTTTGAAGTAGAAATACTGAATTTTTATAGTTTTCTAATTCAGCGATCCAATATATGAGGATAAATATTAAATTACTCTAAATGATGTCTTTTTAGTAAAGTAGTTGGTAGTGGCATGTCCTTGTTGTCTGGGAGCATACAACTTTTGATTGGGTTTAGAAGTAAGAGGAGGAGAATATTGGTAAACAGAGGCTCATATAGAGCAGGCCTGGTTTAAATTCCGATATAAAGAGCTACATATTCAGACTCTGAACTGAAACAAAATGGTCTCCCAGGACGAAAGCAGGTGCAGCAGAGCACTGCATGATCTTGCCCCTTGGCCCTCAGGATTCCTGGTTGGGGCTACAACTGCCGTATTAGGGTCCCTAAACCTGACAGTGTTTTAATCAAAACAGAGGCTTACTGGATCCAGATAACGTGGTGTTTACTGTGACACTGCCTTTTAGTACTCATGGTTTTTCTTGTCTTCCACATAACTTACATGGAAATGTTTTCATGTAAAGGAGTATTTCCTGTTAGGCTTCCTGATTTGGAACCACATTAGCAAGGCCAGGTTCTTACCAGGCAGGGAGAAAGTAGGATAGATCGTCCTGTGTCATACAGTACATGTGTGTCTGTCTCTGGGTGTGAGCATCCTAAGGAACCCAACCTGCCCACTGGACTAGTTATCGGAGACATAGAGAAATGTACTACTCTGTTTCCGGATCAATTTTAAAATGTGTAATTATGGAGTTTATTTTGCATGATATAAAATAAACTAAGAACTATGTCAGAATACCCTCTAAGCTGGTCCTAATGTTTCAAACATAGTTTTCTTTGAACAGCAGTGCCGTTGTGATACATAATGGATAGCTCCAGAAACACTCATCTTGACACAATGAGTTTAAGAATTTTACCCTTGAAACATTTCCCCCCATGATTTCTATGGAAATTCAAAACCCGAAATCATGTGCTGTGCACTATATTACACACAGGTGTCTGTGGGTGCACTGCCAACTGCATGAATAAATCTTTACTACAAAAATCTAAGCACTGTGTTCTCCTCACAGGCTCAGAAACCCTGACTTATCAGTGTTCGGGGGTCAGTCTTAATTTCACTGATGTGTGTCGATTCTTACTAATGTTAGGAACATATTTTAAACTTCTTAAAAGCGTATTTGTGATTTATGAAATAATCATCAAGCAACCCGGATTACATCTAAGCATGGGACAGTTTGAGGGTGGTGTCTGGGCCTGAGTGAAACTCAGGACTAAATGTAAAGAAGCCAGAGGCCTCTAGGGCACACGATACGTGTGAATCTGCCTCCCAGAGAAACAGGGTTCCTGACATACAAGTTTCAGGTGAACCTTAATGTCTCCATAGCTCCTTTAAGCTATTTCAACGTAATTTCACTTCAAGCTGTGAGGTTATTGAGTATATAAATACAAAAGGGGCTTTTAAAAATTCATGGGAAAATTTTTCATTATCTTATAATTCCAATTTTCCACAAACTTTTTGAAGCTTTCTTATACCTTTTAATCTTCTTGAGATTCTGCTGGTGAAGAAAAACGTGTGTTCCATCCAGTGAACTCTCAAATAATATCATTTAAATACACTTATTTTTTAAAAGCTTACATTTCTGCATTTTCCCTGGGTTCTTGGGTTGGAGATAAGCTCACTGGCATTCACTGCATGAGCTGTGCATGAGCATGTTAGAGCTGCCATATTTGCCTGGAAGGGTAAATATTTTGCCAATTTGCTAAGTGTTGGATAATTCCGTGATTATTAGAAGGTTCTTTGGAAAACAGATTTTTCTCCTAAATAATTTTTTTATATAGACCAATATTTTAATTTTGAAATAATAATAATAAACTTTTTCCTATACTCCAAATAACCTTTACAATTCTCTGATAGACCCTAAATTTAATTTTATTGGGTGAAAGGAGAATACCTTTGGGTTTTTCTTATTTCCATAAGGTAAGATGAGCCAGAATTGAAAATGGTCTCAGTGACACTTAACAGAAACATGTACTACTCAGTAATGTTTGATGTGAGGGATCTGTAGGATCTGCAAATGCAGCATAGCTAACTTCTGATTGTGGAGACGTCCCTGTCTTTTTCTTTCCGTCATAAGCTCATGGTTTGATTTGACTCGGGTTCAGGGTTCGCTGCTAACGCTCACACTGTGTTTCACTTCAAACAGTGGAATAGGCAGCTTCATATCAAAAGGACATCATGGTATTATACATTAACAATACTCACTTCCCCTGTAATATTATTACTCCCTTGTATGCGTTACTTCCTATTGTGAGATGAGAGCAGTATATGTGTATAGTGTGTTAAATGAAACTTGGCTGCTCCGATTCTTCCCCTTCATCTTAATTAGTACTTAACACACCTAGTTGGAAAGAAAGAGTTCAGAAGACATCATTGTATGGTTCCCTTCATTTAGGAGCGGGGTAATAGTAACCACCTCATTCGCCGTCACTGCTAGGGATAGGACCGTGGATGTGTAAAGCCCGGGCCTTCTACGCGACCTACGTTGTCGATGTGTCATAAAAACATAACTTAGTGTCTCTTTCTGTTTCTAGCCTTGGAATGGATGGCTTTGGCCAACCAGTTGGCATTCTTGGACGCCCTGCCACAGCTTACGGATTCCGCCCCGATGAACCGTACTACTATGGCTATGGATCACGATAAAATCCGTCCTGCTCCCTTGTGCTCACTCTCAGCGTAGAAGAACTCCGTGCGGGTCGGGATAGCTTTTAGTCTTGCCCTAATAATGCATGTTGTTACTGTTGTGGGTCTCTGTTTCTTTCTCCACACTGCTGGCTTCAGATGGACCCCAACCTCTCTGTTAAGTACAGTTGACGCTGACCACATCTGGATGCTGAATTACATTTCCCATGAGACCCAAAAGTGAATGTTCAGAAGCTATTTGATTGGAAAACAAATACTACATTATGTACATTAAGTGACTAATTTAATTTCTTTTAAAAAGAACCAAAAGTACAAATGAATGAATAAAAGTCATGTGTTTGTATGTCATGCACTTTGTTAGTAGTTACATGTTTATATGTGGTTCAATGAATTGGGTACTTTCTGCTCTTTTCCCCCTTTCCAAACTTCAGTATTAGTGGTGTAGTGGGTTATGGGTTGGGTTGCTAACTGTACAATCAGCTCTTTGAGCCCAGCAGCTGCTCCAAGGGGGAAAGATGAGCTTTCTGCTCCCATTCAGACTGACAGGCTCAGATGCCCAACGGGGCAGTTGTACCTGCCCTGTCCTGTAGGGTCACTATGAGTCGAAATTGATGCCATGGAAGTGAGTTGTTTTTCATTTCCAGTTTAAGTGAATGTCACCTTCCATTTACAATGAAGGATTCCTCCACAAAGATATTAGCTATCATTTTTCAATTAGCAATGGGACATATGCCATAAATTACATCAACTATCGTCTTTTTAGGGAAGCCCAGCTGGTGTGTGTTGTGGTTACACTTTAGGCTGCGAACCAGTAATGTACCAGTTTAAAACCAGGAAAAAATTAGAAGGCTGCTTTCTACTCGCATGGAAAGTTACAGTTTTGGAAACCCACAGGGGAAGTTCTATCTGTCTTACAGAGTTCTATGAGGTGGAACTGACTCCGTGGCAGTGAGTTGGGGGTGTGTGTGCATGAATAGTCGAATCCATGGCAGTGAGTTGGGGGTGTGTGGGTGGGTGGGTGTGTGAATAGTAATCCAAATTCATGGTTTCTTTTTTTCATAAAGAAAACCTAGACTACTAAATAAATTACTTGAGATTAGTAGGTTTTAAATTTTTATTAGTCATGAAATATGAGATGTAGTTACAAAAGAGCCTTGTTGAGGAAAACTAGGTAGAATCTTTTGCTTACTTGGATACCAATCTCCTATTCGTTTGTTTTTATGAGATTTAGAAATGGAGAGACTTTTATGATTAAGAACAAGGTTTTTCTTTATGACAGTATTATAATATTAAAATTCTTACTTGAGGAATCAATCAAATAAACCAATTATAATCCAGAGATATTTCCTTGAGAACCTGCCATGGAAAGAATTACATGTGGTTTCTAAGGAATCTGTAGATCATAAACAAGGCCCTTGTCCTTGGATTTAGAATCTCACTGACCTTTCTAACTACGTTCATTATTTGGCCTGATTTATATTTCAAGCATAAAGGGGCTTTAAAAATGCCAATCCATCTAATTATTTGGAAAGATAATCACATAAACAATTTGAATGTCACCAACAAATTATTTTCTTAATAACCTCTTGTCTAAGGAAGAATATGATGTTCTTTAGGGAATTATGTGCATCTAAGATGAAATTTGTATCTTTTTAAGTGTGTAATTTAGTTGGTCTTTTATGAATTTATTTTACTTAGTTTAATTTTAACCATAGAATATGAAAAGTCGGAAGGGCTTGAGAAGAAATCCTGCCCAATGTCTTCAAACTTAGAGTTGACAATACTGTGCCTGCGAGAGATTGACTGACTTGCCCACACTTACTCTCCTATTTGTTCATTTGTTTTTACTAGACTTAGAAATAGAGAGGCTTTAGAAAAAGATATCCAGATGTCCTCTGTCATATAGATATGTGTAGATATATGAAGAAGGAGGTTAGTAAAATCTGATGGAGGCAGGGGAAGACACTGGGAAATTGGAAAGAGTTAAAGGCAATAGGAGCAATCCTGGTGATGTCTGAATAGATTCCTGAATAGATGCAAAAGTTGACCAGGTATGGGATGGGGATGTGTGTACACTGCTTTGTGGAGGAACCCTTTGGGCAAACGCAAGGGGCTAAGAAGGAGGGTGACATGAGTTGTATGTAAGCACTCCTTCCCATGCCGGCATAACTCTGTTTCTATTCATATATCACTAATACTCTGGGATTTGTCTCAGCTGCCTTTAACTCTTTAAAACTGCCAGTGTCTTCATCTGCCTCCATCAGATTTTACCACCCTCCCTCCTCTTATATAGTTCCTTCCCCTAAACCTATAAATGTTTACAGCCTCGGCAAACCACAGGAAAAGCCCCACTCTCTCCTATAGTGTTGCTATGGGCCATACTTGACAGTGAGTTTGGTACGATAAATGCAGATTCAAATGTTCTGAAACTTGAAATGGGTCTATCCGAGGTCAAACTCCTTTACCATTGAAATGCCCCAGTCTTCTGGTAGGCATCTGGTGGGGTAGTAGTTACTAGTTGGGCTGTGATCCTCAAGGTCAGCAGTTGGAACCACCAGCGGCTCAGTGGGAGAAAGACGTCGGTGGAAGAAGGGATAAACTTTGGGGTATACATACCATGGAATACTACGCAGTGTTAAAGAATAAAGACGAATCTGTGCAACGCTCCATAACCGGACCCTGGAGGACATTCTGCTGCGTAAAAGTATCCAAGCATAAAAGGATGAATACTGTGTGAAACCACTGCTATGTAGCGGCAAGAAAGGGTTTTCTCACTGACAGAAACAGAGTTTGATGGTTGCGGGGGTAAAGCGGGTAGGGATAGGAGGTAGGGCGAGTCACAGGCAAGAGGTAAGCCAGTGTAAACTTGGGTGAAGGGGAAGACAATCTTCAACAAGAGGGAGATGGGTAAAAAATGATAGAAACTGAGCAAGACAATGGGAGGCTTAATGAGTTCTTGAATGTAAAACGTGATCTTCTCTGGAAACCTTTTCTAAATTCCCAATAAAGTAAGTTGGGAATAGAAATACCATATGAGCAGCAATTCCTCTATTTAATATGTCCTAGAGAAAGAAGACGGGACTTTCTACTCCCGTAAACAGTGGCAGTCTCAGAAACCCACAGGGGCCTTTCTACTCTGTCCTGCAGGGTCTCTCTGAGTCAGCATCGACTCAGTGCCAGTGACAGTCTACTTAAAGACGACACAGCTTCTCCGCCAGTGAGTGGAAACTCTTTAAAGTTAGAATTTCTCTTACAATGAAGCTTGGAGCCAACCTCATCTCTGGAACATTTAACATGAATTATTCATGGGTTGCTATACACCGAAATGTGCTCTGAACTGTTTACTGCATCATGTGATGAAGAAAAATTTAGATCTTCAAAATATTTGTAAAAATTGCTTTGAAGTCTTCCATTTTCAACACTATAAATTGCCCTCACACCTTCTGTATATGTGCCTGTTCAATACTCTTTATTTTCCACTCTTCTCAGGCTGTGTTCTGGCTTTGCAGTATCCAACAGCCTCCCACACCAGACAAAATCCTGCTGCCAGTGAATAAATTCTAACTCATAGTGATGCTATAGGACACAGAAGAACTGCCCCTTTGGACTTCCAAACCTTTAAATCTTTTAAAGGCTGAAGTGACTAGTGAAG
The DNA here is from genome assembly GCF_050624435.1 of Tenrec ecaudatus. Classification (NCBI taxonomy): domain Eukaryota; kingdom Metazoa; phylum Chordata; class Mammalia; order Afrosoricida; family Tenrecidae; genus Tenrec; species Tenrec ecaudatus. The sequence goes on along the minus strand of NC_134530.1, from coordinate 182,350,966 downwards.
AGTGACGTGTAACCAACTAACCACCATGGGTCCATACACAGCTTCCCTTGAAAGTCCCTTAATACCTAGTTATTTTTCAAATATTTACCATTTTTCCCTATCCTGTAATTTATGGATCTGGATTCTTCTCATATTTAAAGGTAGGATGATAAATGTGTACATAAGTATGACAAGAGCTGAAAATAGAGTGGAACGCCTTACCTAAGAAACGAGCTGATGTGATCTACCCAATGCAATTTTCTGAATCAACACCCCAAAAGAACCTCAGAAACAATCCTAGAAACCAAGACACTGAGAAAAAAAATGTTATTGTTGAGCTGTCTAATCCACTGCAATGGCTACATAAAACACAGATAATACACAAAATGATGAGCGCTTATTAGGGAAGTTAACAGCTTACCACCAACCAGGATCCTAAAATACTAAGGACAGTCATTGGTCCACAGGATCACCTCCTCTCCGCCAGGAGCCAAGTCTGTCTCTAGTCATTTACCTCTCAGCCACCTAGTCCCTTGGCCTCTCCCTCTGGGGGCCAGGAAGCCCGCCCACTGTTCTGCTTCTTGGTCTCATAGTCTCTGTACCACTCCTCTGCTGTCTCATGGTCTCTTCCTCAAGCTCTGTTCTCAGCGTGGCATGGCCTCTGCTGCCCCCACCACTTGAAGCCAGGGATGTCAAACATGCTCCTCTGGTGCCTCTTCTGAGATGGTTCTAAGAATTTTCTCTCTTCCTGCTTCTGAGCTAGCTCTCTCATAGCCAAGGAAAGGGCAACGTAAAGCTGATCAATCCTCATGAATGGTTTTTCCCCTGCCCTGGTTGCATGGTCCTTCGATCATTTGGTCGGACTTAGAGAGACATGGGTAGAAAAGTCGTCTTAAGAAATCTCACTCCATCATAAACTAAAGCCTCTGGTTTAAAGTCTATATAAGAAGAGAAAAGGATCTTGGATCCATGTTGTTGGCAGTTGGACACATAAGCCATGGGTCTTCGGTGTGTAACAGAAATGTGTCCCCTAAGAAATCAATCGGGGATCAGCCACTGGAGGAAGATAGCAGGTTTGGTGAAGGACCAGCCAACAAGGGCATGGAGGACCCTTCGTGAGGTGCATTGACACAAAAGCTACAATAGATGGCATATGGTGGCAATTAGGAGGATGGGGCAGGGCCGAAGAAGGTACAGCTGTGTTGTACATAAGGTCACCTTGAGTAGGCGCCAACAGCAGCTAACAGCAAGAACAGGTAGGTTAGGTGGATCTCCAAGGAATCCCACATGCAGCTTTTTCAGTCACGTGCTTATTTACCCCTTTAACTGGTATGTTATTCTCTAAAATATATGGAGAGTAGGAATGTGAGCATAAAATTCCTGTGCTGGGAGATGTTACGTCCGTATCACTTGTTCCTGCAGATGTGGTACATGTTGATGTGATGACACGAGGATTACTGTAGTTCAAGAGCTAGGACAGAGGGATTCTGCTTCCACAGACAATTTGGTAAAAGTACCCACAGCAAAAACTGCTGGCCTGAGTACCCACAAGCATACACATTAAAAAGAGCCCACAACACAGGGAATCCAGGATAGCAAAACCCCTCAGGGCCAATAATGAGAGTAGAGATACCAGGAAGATTAGGGGAGGGGGGGGGGGAGAAAGGGAAATTGATCACAAAGATCAAACTAGAACCTTCTCCCAGGGGGACAGATAACGGAAAAGTGGGTGAGGGATGAAGGAAGACGATGTACGATATGGAAATAATAATCTATAACTTATCAAGGATTTGTGAGGGAGGGAAGGCAGGTAATGGAGGGAAAGGAAAATGGGAGGAAACTGATATCAGGGGCTCAAGTGGGAAAATGATGACGGCATATGTGCAAATGTGCTTGCCACGCTAGATGAATGTATGGATTGTAAGAGATGTAAGAGCCCCAATCAAAGTATTAAAAAAAAAAAAAGCAACTGTCTTAATGGTCATGACAAATAGGGATTGAATTGCCCAACTGGTAATAAGTATTGATATCATCTATAATACAATGAAGCGATTCCCACATTGCTACTGAAAAGCAAATGTAACCGTCCATTATACATCAGTGTTCATCGCCACTAGGCATTACTCATCTGGGTGCTTCGTACCCATTTCTGCTTCTGCTTTTACCACAACTTTAATTTCCTTAGGCAAACTCTTTTCTTTGAGTAACCAGGCCTCTCCTACTGCACAATTTTTTTCTTTAATCTTAATGAAGGCGTTCACTATATCCTCAATAGTTATCCTCTACCACAGTGGTTCTCAACCTGTGGGTAGCAGTCCCTTTGGAGGTCGAACGACCCTTTCACAGGGGTTGCCCGATTCATAACAGTAGCAAAATTACAATTATAAAGTAGCAACAAAAATACCTTTGGGGGGGAGACTGAGAACCACTGAGCTACCAGATAAGTTTAGGAGCCCTGGTGGCACAGTGGGCTATGCCCTGACCTGCTAACCACAGGTCAGCTGTTCAAACTCACCAGCTGCTCCATGGGAGACAGATAAAGCTGTCTACTCTCATAAAAATTTAAAATTTTGGAAACCCAATGACACCGTTCCACTGTCATATAGGGCAGAAACATCTTTACAGCAGTGACTGTGGTTTTGAAACTAGGTAAGTTAACCAGCTTGTAGGTAATCGCGAGTGTGGCTCCGGGTCAATGTTAACTGTCAGAAGCGGTATCCCGGAGCCACACTCAGGATTACACTGCAGAGAAGTCCCTTAACTGTACCCCGATCCAGTGGTGTCCTCCGCTGAGATCGCAGAGAGATCTGACTTCCTCGTCCATTCTGTCAGTTCTGTTCTCTGCGTACAGTGCGCAGCATAGCTGCACGGGGGCGGAACTGGGCGGGAAATTCAAAACTGCAAGTCTAAAAAAGACACACACACACACACACACACACACACAGTGAGGATTACATTGTATCAAAGCTTATCACCTCAGATTTGTCTCTAGATCAGTCTCCAGTGCTCTACCTGCCCTTTTCTGTCACTTGGAAATTTTTTTGCCTGGAAATCTTTGGTCCATGGCATCAAAAGAGTGTCACTTTAGCACAAAAGGAGTTTTAGACCAGATAAATGACAGCAACAATGACTAAGAATTACTCACAGAATTGAGTAATACATTGACTACATTATTGAAAAAATTATATTATTTCTATATTTATTATATTATAATTTATGATTTTTTGTATTAAAGTTTATCATACCTGGAATGTCTACTAAAGAGATTAAAATGAATAATTTTTTTCAATCATTTTATTGGGGGCTCGTACAACTCTTATCACAATCTATATATACATCCATGTATCAAGCACATTTGTACATTTGTTGCCATCATCATTTTCAAAGCATTGCTTTCTACTTGAGCCCTTGATATCAGCTCTTCATTTTTTAAAAATCATTTTATTAGGAGCTCATACAACTCCTATCACAATCCATGCATACATCAATTGTGTAAAGCACATTTGTACATTCATTGCCCTCATCATTCTCAAAACATTTGCTCTCCACCCAAACCCCTGGCATCAGGTCCTCTTTTTACCCCTCCCTCCTCACTCCCCCCTCCCTCATGAACCCTTGATAATTTATAAATTATTATTTTGTCATATCTTGCTCTGTCCCACATCTCCCCCACTTTTCTGTTGTATGTCCCCCACGGGGGAAGTCACATGTAGCTCCTTAAAATAGGTTCCCCCTTTCCAACCCACTCTCCCCATCCCCTCCCAGTATCACTGCTCACACTACTGGTCCTGAGGGGATCATCTGCCCTGCCTTCCCTGTGTTTCCAGTTCCCATCTGTACCAGTGTACATCCTCTAGTCTAGTCAGACTTGCAAGGTAGGATTCGGATCATGACAGTGGGAGGCGGGGAGGAAGCATTTAGGAACTAGAGGAAAGTTGTATTTTTCATCGTTGCTACATCACACCCTGACTGTCTCATCTCCTCCCCAAGACCCTTCTGTGAGGGGATGTCCAGTGGCCTACAAATTGACTTTGGGTCTCCACTCCGCACTCCCGCTCATTCATCTATGGTAAGATGATGCCTGATAACTGATCCCTTCAGTACCTCGTGGTCACACAGGCTGGTGTGCTTCTTCCATGTAGGCTTTATTGCTTCTGAGCCAGATTGTCGCTTGTTTACCTTCAAGCCTTTAAGACCCCAGACGCTATCTCTTTTGGTAGCCGGACACCATCAGCTTTCTTCACATTTAGTTGTTCACCCACTTTGTCTTCAGTGGTAGTGTTGGGAAGGTGAGCATCATAGAATGCCAATTTAATAGATGAAAGTATTCTTGCATTGAGGGAGTACTTCAGTGGAGGTCCAATGTCCCTCTGCCACCTTAATACTAACCTTATAAATATATGCACATAGATCTATTTGCCCATTCAATAAAATGATTGAAAAATGAGTAATTTTTAAGAATTACAGGCCTACAATATAAAACAAGTTTTATGCAAAACAATGTACTGCTTTGAGTACAAAATTACTGACATAATTAGACCGCCAGCAGGGAGGTTAATTTTATTGAACGGACAGTTCCCAACCATGCTTCATCCTTGGTGGGGGGGGGGGTTGGAAACTATCCATTGATTTGCATCTTAGAGGGTGGGGGGAACAACACAATCAGGGATCTCACAAGCCTTTCTGAAAATGAAGTTTATTTACCTGTTGTGTGTGGTTGGTGGGAGAAAAATGGGGCTCTCTACTCCTATGAAGAGTTACAGTCTCAGAAACTCACAGCTGCCTTCCACCCTGTCCTATAGGGTCCCTGTGAGCCAACATTGACTCCCAGGCAGTGGTTGGGTATGATTACTTGAAGCAGTATGGAATTGCTTCAGATTTCCTCCCACAGGTTGTAGTACCTTCTGTATCCTCATTTAGTTCCTTATACTGGGTTAACTTTTTCCCATTTAGAATTAAATCAAATCCAAAGAGTTGTCTCAACAGTCTTTTTAAAATCAGCCAGTCTATCATTTTTGTTCTTCTAATTAATAAGGACAATGCAATTCCCCTGAATGCCTCTGTTATACGAGCATATGTTGTTCGTTCATTGTTGAGCAGATGTGGGAAAAGAAGTTCATCAAGATAGTTTCAAGGGCTGCATGCAATTCTTCCAAACCTTTCACTGTACCTCAAGGAGTCATTCTTACTAAAGCAAATGCAATTATAACCCTGAATACATTTTTAGGGAAGCAATACTGTTGGTTGTTACTTTGCATGAGAAGTCTATATAATCCACCTACCATATTACTTAAGAAACAGCCTTCTGGGACTACATCTCTAGGATCTCTTTATAATCGTAACTTCTGACAAGGTGGAGCATTAAGCATATATTTCACTTGATTTACACTTAAGTCACATCTTTTTATTTTTCTTACATTCCAGCTACTTATCATTGTGGTGTCCAACTCTCAAGATATGAAAGGGCCCAGAAATGGAAATAACATCCATCATCCCAATTTCCCTTTTTATAGGCTTAATGGTTGACAGGTGTGTTAGGCCGGGTTGACTAGAGAAACAAATCCATGGACACTCATATGGGTAAGAAAAAGCTTTAGAGCAAGAACTAATTATATGTCGACAAAACATCCCAACTCAGTCCAACTCAAGTCCTTAAGTCCCTCTTCAGACTCATGCAGCCACATGCAATGATGCAGAGTGCAAGAATATCACAGGCAAGTGGTTTCAAAGTCTTGTGGATCCAAGGTGGTGGTGGCATCTCTAGGCCTCTGGCAGATCTCAGATCAGCCCACCAGCAGGTGGCAGGTGAAGGCAAAGAGAGAAGGGGAGGCTTCCTGGATGCTCCTTATCAGAAGGCCATGCCCACAAGGAGTCACCATAAGACTGTGACCTGATTGACAAGCTGAACTCCACACCTACACTTTTATATCTCTTTGAGTTGACATAAAATTATGTAACTGCACAACAGGAGACTTGGGTTGGCACAAATAGCTAAGGCCTTGACTATTAGCTGAAAGGCTGGTAGTTCAAACTCACCCAGAGGCACCTTCAAAGTGATCCACTTCAGAAAGTTCACAGTTTCAAAACCCTGTAGAGCAGTTCTGTGTTGTACACTATGGGCTCACTGAGTTGGGATCCACTTGACACCAACTAATAACATAGTTTAAGTTATAGTGTCGATTTCATTATATTTACAAACCTTTCACTCAACACATTGCCACTGACACATAATGACAGTACTTGTGAAAGCCTTGTTAATCATAGACTGGTTTTCCATTAATTATCTAGCCATTTGGTCTCCATCTACTTGACTATAAGGTAAGTCCATCAGTAACAAGCCACAAATCACTGGGATTTCTATACTGTTATTGAAACTGCCTGGAGCTCTGTGTATTGTGCCAGTCACATTGGACATTCTACAAGGGAACCCTCAGATGAAAGACAAACTTAGCATTGAGCCTACTCACAGGCTTTGGTGGTATTGCTAGCCTAGATTCACAAGTTGTCTGTGTCCACTGTAAATCCTATCAGGGTTGTTCCATTTTAGCAGAGACCCTCTTTTTCCCAGTTGGCACAGCAGTCCCTTGGAATAGTGGAGGACCAGTATTTGTCTTGCCACCTCCTTGTGTAATAATTTGACCCTTTAAAATACCATTTTTATTTGAGTGGAGATTTTCCCTGTCACGGGACTGTAATGTACCATGGTGTAGCTATCCAAAATAAAATTAGATCTGTTTCTATGGTTACAGATCCCAGACCCACGAGGCCTGCTGGGGACAATTAATTTGTCTTTGTCCCCTGGATTTCTTACATCAGAATTCCACTAGTGGCTGGTACTACTTGCCTGACCTTGCACAAATCCCTGTAATCGGTTCCCCCTTTCCACCCCACCCTCCCTTCACCCTCTCGGTATCGCCACTCTCACCACTGGTCCTGAAGGGATCATCCATCCTATATTCCCCTTGTTTCTAGTTCCTATCTGTTCCTCTGGTCACTAGTGACTCTAGCCAGAATTTTAAGGTAGAATTGGGATCGTGATAGTTGGGGGAGAAGGGTGGAGGCAGGGAGAAAAACATTTAGGAACTAGAGGAAAGTTGTATGTTTCATCATTGCTTCACTGAACCCTGACTGGCTCATCTCTTCCCCGCGACCCTTCTGTAAGGGGATGTCCAGTTGCCTACAGATGGGTCTTGAGTCCCTAATCTGCACTCCCTCTCATTCATAATGATTTGATTTTTTGTTTGTTGATTCCTAATACCTGATCCCTTCAACACCTCATGATCACACAGGCTGGTGTGCTTCTTCCATGTAGGCTTTGTTGCTACTGATCTAGATGACCGCTTGTTTATCTTCAAGCCTTTAAGACCCCAGACGCTATATCTTTTGATAGCCGGGCACCATCAGCTTTCTTCACCACATTTGCTTGTGCACCCATTTGTCTTCAGCAATCATATTGGGAAGGTGAGCATCATGGAATGCCAGTTTAATAGAACAAAGTGTTCTTGTATTGAGGGAGTACTTGAGTAGAGGTGCAATGTTCATCTGCAAACTTAATACTAAATCTATACATGTATGCACATAGATGTATTTTACCATTCTCATATATAAATATATTTACATATGTACATTCAGCTCCATCTCGTTATGTCAGGAAAACCCAGTTTCCTCAATTAAGTGCCCAGAAGCATCCCACTCCATAAGCCCGCCTCTTGCTCACAAGCACTCAGCTTTTCTTGCTTTGTGGCATGGGAAGCCCACCACTTTGTCTCAGGCTCGAACTACTGGTTTTGCTGCTACTGCTCTTCAGTTGCAAGAGTTGTCTCCTGAATCAAAGCATTTCAATGCAAAAGCATCTCAGAATCCAAAGGATGCCCCATCCACTCCTGGCTCTTGTCTCTTGCTGGTAGTAAAATCTCCCCAGATGACTTATTTCATACCCAGCAGGATGGCAATTCACCCTGATAATCACTCACAGCTGAATCACATACTTCAGTCAGTAACTTCCCCTACCTTCTTATCCAGACTCATCAGGAAAATTCTCTGTTGCCTTGACTCAGAGCAGTAGTAAGAAGCTTGGAGAGCAGCAGAATAGGGAAGAGTCCCAGGAAGCAAAATTGGGCCCCCCAAGTAAGGAATAGTTCTAGACTTAAGAATAGCAGAAAATGGAAAATGTGCCCAGCAAGATTTCAGAGTTGCTATGAACCAATGACAGCAACCCGCCTCACATCATTCCACTTTTTTAATAGCTACTTTTGTGTCTGTTTTGTAGTTTTGCCATCATTGTGTACTATGGGTGGGGTGTCAAATAACTTCTTTCAGTTCACTGGCGTCAGTATCAAAAGGAGCCACATTGGAGGAGAAACCTCACCCACACTTAGACATAATTTTGATGATGAGATCCTGAATTTCAAGCCAGAGTTTGACGCCATCATATTAGAGAAGAGAGAGTGAACATATTTTGTATGTGGATTAAATATAAATAATTGCGACCAGCAGGTAAACTATAGTCAATTGACCAAGATGAGCATGATATATTTTTTAGCTCTTCTCATCAACAGATGGAACTGATTTCCTTATTTTTTGGATTTGGGTTCACCTTGTATCTTGCTTTGACAAACAGAAAGTGATAAAAATGACATTGTGTGATGTCTGGGTCCAAGACTTCAAAAAAATCTTGAGGGCTTCTGTCATTGCCCTTTGGGCCAGGCTATTGTAATGTAAAGAAACAGAAAACTTGGAGAGAGAAACCCAGCTGAGCCCAAACAGAATGTAGTCATACTGACAAGACAGCAGCAGCAGGATCACCCAGTCAATCCAAAAAAGTGTGATGAACCATAAATTGTTGCTTTAAGACTCTAAACTTTGGAATAGTTTGGTAGATTGTATTTTCAAAATATGACTGTTACAACATATATTCCATGCCTCATGCTCATGCAATGTTGGCACTCCTCCAACTAGTGGCAGTGTGTATCTTCCCTGTGAGCCTACGTGGACCCTGTGGCATTTGTATAATCTCCTGTCAACTTGAGCGAAGGGGTGGAGTCTAGCCTTTCAATCAGTCCATAACCAATGAAGCCTCTGTGTGAGCATGGCTTTCTCCTGAGGATTCTGGGGAATCCAGTCTTCCTCCCTGGAGGTGGAACAAACAGTCTCTCTGCTTGACATCCTGTTGACAAGCCACATGGATATTCACTGATGGAAGCAGAGTCCTGGATCTGGAGGAACCATGTGGAGATCCACACTAGCACTGAGATGCTCCCACCACCACTGGATCTACAAGACTTTCCACCCACTGGCCTGTGATCTTCCTGCATTCAGAACCATTGCATGGCTCTGTGAGTCTAAAGAGGAATTTATGGACTATGGACATAGGGGCTCATGTTGAACTAATGGACTTGATCTGGACTGGGCTGGGATCTTTTCTCAATATACAATTGCTCTTTTATATAAAGCTCTTTATTATACACATGAGTCTCTCTGGATTTGTTTGTCTAGTCTACCCGCTATGACTCAGACCCCCTTTTTATGTCTTGACTAATACAATATGGCATACGTGAGGCTGCATGACTTCCTCATCTAATCATAAAAATGCTTAGACATTCACCTTGTTATCTTGCACATTCACTCTTAGAACCACCTGCATGCTGTGAGAAAGCCAAAGCACACAGAGAGGGCATCTACAGGTGTAGCAGTAGATAGCCCGGACTGAGATTCCAGCAGACCACCAGCGTGAGTAAGCTTCTATTCCCCAGCATCTAAGCTACCCTAGCTGAGGCCACAGAAGTCAAGATGAACTACCCTGCCCAAACTAAAGATTCATGAGCAAAATAAATGAGTGGTGGTGTCTTAAGAGACTAAGTTTGGAATGATTTGATTGATATAAATTAGATCTGAGAGGGGTAGATATAAAACCCTATACACGTACTTCGTGGCACAAGTACTACTACTTCTGTAAACTTATCCACTTTGTCTCCACTTCTGTCGCACCCATTAGCAATTGGCTTCCTTCTGAGGCCCCTTTCCATAGAAGAAAACTCAAATTTCATGAGATACTGCCTAAATGAAGAATAACAGAACATTGGCCCGTTGTTAGGTTTTTTTCTAGTTGACCCCCAACTCATAGCAATACTGTGTTCACCAGCATGAAATACTTCCCAGTCTTGTGTCAGCCTTACAATTGTTACGTGTGAGCGTACTGCTGTATTCACTGGGCCAATGCATCAGAGGCTCTTCCTCTTTTTTTGCTCACCCTGTACCTAGCATGATGTCATTTTCCAGGAACCAGTCTCTTCTGAGAACATGTCTACAGTATGTGTGACAAAAATCTCATCAATCTAAGGTTCAATCGGGCTCTGTTTCCTCCAGGACAGGTGTTTTGTTCTTCTGGCAGGCAATCATCCTTTAGGATTCCTCAAAGACGTTGATTATTTTCTGGTCTTCCTGATTCACTATCCAACCTTCATATGCCTATGAGGTGATTGAAGACACCATGGCGTGTCTCAGCTGCTCCTTAGTCCTCACAGTGACATCTTTGCTCCTAGATACTTTAAAGAAAGATGTCTTTGACTACAGATTTGCCCAATGCACTGCTTCCAGAGCAAAGGGGTTTCAACCCACAGGTTGAGAACCGCTGTTCTAGATGATCAGATGAGTTTTAATTAAATGATTTTGAACATCGCACAGGTGAAGGAAGTACCTGCAGGCTCCATTATATGAGGAAATACTTTAAAAGGGGAAGTTACTGATCACCTCCCATTGAAATTAGTAAGACTGGTCACTTTATTTCTAGATCTTTCTAATGAGTTCGTGTGACTATGCCCAATTAAGTTTCAGATTTTCCCAAGCTGACTTTGCGTGTCTGTTATTTATTTAAACTATTTTATTGGAACACAGTCTACATACTATTCAATTCAATATAGTATAAAATATGATATCAGGCACTGGCTATTGATAAGCAGAAGGAGCTCTAGTGGCGCAGATTAGTGTTGAACTGCCAACCACAAAGCTGGCAATTTAACCTACCATTTGCTCTGCAGAAGAACTATGAGCCCCTCTGCTCCCATAAATATTCACAGCCTGAGAAACCCTACATAGAGTGACGATGTGTCAGAATTGACTGAATGGCAGTGGGTTTGGCTTTGGTTTGTACTGACATGGAGTCTTGTGCTATAAATGTTGCACATAAACTTCAATGTATTCGTTCCCTTTCAGGCACTGGTGCATGAGTATTCACACACATAACATATTCTTTTTCATTGAGAAATAAATGGCATGGCATAAAACCCCACCATTTTAAAGGGGGCAATTCTCTTTTACTGTATTCACAAGAGTGTGCAATTATCACCACTATTTAATTTCAGAACATTTTTAAGACCCGGAAAAGGGACGCATGCACAGTCACTCCCTGTTCTAGTTGTAGTTACTGTGGGGGGGGGGGGGGGGAAGAAGCTCCTGTAACAGAGGAGAACTTCCCCATAGGGGGTCTGAGGCCATCATCTGCCTGGGGCAGAACACCTGGTCCTTCCCATGGGCCATTGGGTGGATTCCAATCGTCAACTGTTAGCCACTGAGTGTGTCATCATTGTACCACCAGGGGTTCGTCCAGCCCCTGGTTATCACGAATCCTACTTTCTATCTCTATGTTGTTAGTTCCAATGGAGTCTGCTCTGACTCACGATGACCGTATAAGGTGACCAGATTTTAACATTGGTAAAGCAGGACACCATTGATAAAACTCATATCCTGAAATAGCCACATGGCAGCCAAAAATCCTATACCCTAGCTTGTCATACATTCTTTCCAAAAATCAGGACTTTTTAAAAACACCGAGGGATATGGGAAAAATTGTTTAAAATCGGAACTGTCCCAATGAGATCTCATATTGTAGTAGTCACCCAATCTGGTGTCAATTTAAGGATTAAGAGTGTAGGGGTGGCATCTAGGCTGTCAATCTGGGGATAGCCAATGAGATTTATGTGTGGGCATGGCCTCCTGAGAATTCTGAGAAATCTGGTGCTTCCTCCTTGGAGGCAGAAGACATCTCTCCCTGGTAGACATTGCAGAAGACAAGCCACATGGATGCAACCAGACCTCAGAAGCCGGAGAAGCCACAGAGAGACCTCTGCCAGCACTGAGATGCTTACAAAGCCACTGGACCCAAGACTTTCTACCCACTGGCTTGTGATCATCCTGCATTTGGCTTCATTGCATGTGTTTTGTGAGTCTGAAGAGGACTTTATAGATTGGTATCAGACATCTGGGCTAATATAAGACTTATGGCCTTGGACTGGACTGGGTTGGGATGTTTTCTCAGTGTTCAATTCTTCTTGTATATAAACCTCTTCCTTATACACGTGTGTCTATGAATTTGTTTCTCCTGTCTACCCGCACTAACACACATATACAATATTTGTCTGTTTTTGTTTAATTTCTAGCTTCATTAGATTTTTGAGGTCAATACACTTAGCACTTATGAGTACCTTATTTCTTGCCATCATATATTCATAATTCACATTTTCTTTATTCATTCACCAGTCTAACCACATCTACCAAACCAGACCCACTGCCATGGAGTCAATTTTAAATTACAGTAACCATAGTAACAAAACTAAAATGAAATCCATTGCTGTCAAGTTGATTCTGACTCATACAGGGTAGAGGTGAGTTTCCAAGGCTGTATATAATCTTTACAGAAGCACACTGCCACTTCTTTCTCCCAGGGAGTGGCTGGTGGGTTCAAACCACTGACCTTTTTGATCAGTATCTGATGGTCCCAGATGTGTTGCAAAATTTTATATTGACTACATGACAGTGGGTAAACTTTTAAGCTACGGCCACAGCCTATAAAAGAACCTTAATGTTGCATATGACCAGTTGTAGCATTGAGGTAGTAGATTACACTACAAGCATGAAAATAACATAATGAGTTATATGTCATATATTTTTTAAAGCCATTACATATAATTATTTAATTCTTATCCGGTGAAGTAAGTACTATTAATGTAAATAGGTGATATTATTATTCCCAATTTTGCTGAATAAGCGCAATACTGAGGTTTAATAGAGATTAGCACGACTTTCCTAGTTGCAGCTGTAGTTTCCCAGGACTCAGACGCACGCAGCGCGCAAGCCAGGCGGGGCGCGGAGAGTGAACAACGTCCTTCTCCTAAAAGTCCTCCCCAAATCTCTTACGCCTTTTCGCCAGCCGACCCCATTTGCTAGAGGCAAACGGCGGCCATTTTTCATTAGGGCGGAAATAGACATTTAAACCTCGTGTGTAAAAGCCTTAAAAGTAAAACCAACACAGAATCCCACCGCTAACTCGGACGTCTGGAGGGAACTTTTGCTGTGCACCAAGTTAGCTGCTGGAAATCGTGAGAGAAAACGAGCTCTCGGACTCGGTGTCAGTGCCCATACTCCAGATGGCGCCCGCCTGAGCATCGCCTGTGCGGCCGCTCTATCTCGCTTCCGGGTTTGTTCGCCGGGCGGTAGCGTCAGCCGGGCGAAGGGTGGCGTTCTGCCTCATTTCCGGTCCCGTCTCTATGGTGTCGGAGGACTCAGACTCCGGAAGACTGTAGGTGTAGTGGCTGCTGCCTCACGGGGGAGGCAGGGAGGTTGGTGTCAACAGGAGGCGAACGGAGGACCGGAGCCCCTACCCTCTGCCGCCTGCCCACAGCCGCCCACCCGCAGGTAACTGGGCCTCCCGCCGCGCTGCGTCTCGTGACAGTGCGGGGCCGGGCCGCGGGGGAGGGAGGCGGGGGGCGCGCGGGGGCGAGCGCGGCCTGCGCCGGCCGCCGGTTGAGCCCTTCCCCGGGCCTGCGCGCGTCCTTCCCCGGCCCTCTGGCGAGGGGGTGCGCTCTGATTGCGCGGGCGACCCCCGCCCGGGCAGCACTGGCTGCTGGAGCTGTCTGCGGAAGCCATGCAACCGGGCCTTTCCGGGAAGTGTGGAAGGTGAGGGGTCCACCCACGGGCCTCCCTCCGGCAGAGGGGCTGGCGGGCCGGACGCTTCCCGGAGCGATTGATCCGAGACTTGGTCCAAGTTCCTGCGGCCCAGCCAGCTCTGAACGGCGTTAAGCTTTTTGTTTAGAATTAAAGTCAAATACATTGCTCTGGTTTTAAAAAGTCACGTGAATCGTGTTGAATCATCTGGTCCTGAATTGGCGGAGTTACTATTACTGATATTTTTGAGAACCTGTGTGCTTATAGACACATGAAGTCGTATCTCTTAGCAGAAAGCACTTATTTTGATCCTTGAAGGCTTCGTTAGATATTGATCAGTGAGCAACCCTGCGCCGAGTTCAATACCGGGAATGTATACGTGAATCAGATCCGACCAAAGGGCTCCCCAGATAGCAGGGACTCGAGTTCCCCAGCCCCGGTAGCTAGGGCCGACGTCATTAGAGTTAACCCTGGGGAGAAGGAGGAGGCTTGGTTGCACAGCTCTGCTGCAAACAGAAAGGTTGGCAACTGGACCCAGTGGACGATGTGGCGGCAGTCTACTTCCATCAAGATTTCCGCCTGGGAAACGCTGGGGGCCAGTTATATAGACTCTGCCCTGAAGGCTTGCTTGAGTCGGAATCAGCTGGCAGTGGGTTTTATTTTCTGATTTGGCTCGGAATAGACCAGATAGTTCCCTAGAGAGAAAGGTCTTAGTTCAGTATATGCGTTGCACAGCGTCCTAGACACCCAGCATTCTGAGTACCTATGTGGTTGGGAAACTGTGCTATTAGAGGAAGCTAGGCGCACTTATTAGTTTCTTTTAAACTTTATTGTGATTTAGGTGAAGGTTTACAGAGCAGATCATCGATTTTACATTCCATTTCAGCCCCCTCACTGTACTGCCCCTCACCCCTCGTCTGGCATCCTTTCCTCCTGCTTTCCTAACCCTCTGCCCTTGGGTAAATGCCGCCCTTTTGGACTTAAATGGTTGCTTATTGTAACGTGAGGTTAGTGGTTGATTATTCTAACATGGGGTGAGTTCAGTTCTAGACCTGAAAAGTTACTAAGGGCCATAGCCTGAAGAGTCTATTTGATCTCCGTTTGACCAGTAAACCTGATCTCTCTTTGATGTTGATGTGAATGTGATCTTTAGAGGCTGTCTACTCAACATTTTATTTTGGGTAGCAAAGATGATAAATTCGACAAAGTACCTATTTTTCCTATGGTCTTAGAATGTCTTTTTGTACTCTCATGACTTCCATTCCTTATCAGTTTCACATTTCAGAAAATTCATTTTAGCTGAATTACCATTTAAGCAGCAATGTTTATGTCAACAGTATTTGGACCTCTTTAGATACAGTATTATGGAGTAAAGAATTGAAGCATTTGAGATGTTCTTAGATTGTAATCATCAGTGCATCTTTTTATTTCCTCCCAATAAAAGGCAGAGTTTACCCTGGACGTAGAATATAACCCTCAACTCCATCCGTAGACTTCTGTCAACAACCACCATGCTGCCAAAACAATAAGGTACACCGTTTGAGTTCTTTCAAGACGCAGAGTCATCCCTTTTTAACATTTAAGTGTGATTCCTTAGGGTCTTAGATTTTTAAAGTGAATTAATAAACAAGCATCCTTGGTGGCACAGAGAGTTAAGCACTGGACTGCTCACTGAAAGTGGGGGGAGGTTCGAGTCTGTCCAGAGATACCTCCAAAGAAAGCCCTGGTAATCAGCCTCTGAAAAATCAATCACTGAAAATCCTTTGGAGCACAGTTCTACTCCAACACATACGGGGCCACCAGGAGTTGGAATTGACTTGATGGCAACTGGTTAGAGCAAAATTAGAGTGCTAAACAAAACTGTCTGTTTTAATGTGTTCCAGCGCTTTCGTGTGGCCATGAGTTAACGGTGTTGGCAAAGAATACTGACAGTACCAGGGACTGCCAGAAGAAACAAGCATATCTATCCTAGAGGAGATAAAGCTAGGATGTTGTTTAGAAGCAAATATGGTGAGACACACCAGTCCCAGGAGGACATCATTGCTTATAAAGTGGACAGTCATTAAAAAGAGGAAGACGCTCATGGCTGCAACAGTAGATTGAAACCTAGCGAGTGTGCAAGGACTCAGGGGTACTCAGTTTTTTTTCTGTTGTACATGGGCTCTCTGTGAGTCACAACTGACGCATCAGCACCTAACAACCACAGCAAAAGGTTCATAATGATGTTGGTTATTTTGTTAGGAAACTCATAATATTTAGCCAGAGGTTAGTGGGTCTTGTAAGGCCTACAGGTCCCACAAAAAATAATTTAGAAATGAAGTAAATTCAGTACCCATTGTCAGTCTAACCAGAGCATTGCTCCTGAATCTTGGTCGCCATCTCCTCCTCTGAGAGCTCATCCCAGTTATAACTAATAAACAGTGAAATTTTCTGCCAAGATTTCATTAACTTGTTCTCAGTATTCATCTTGGGGTGTGTTGATTCTAGAAAGCTCTATTTTATAGCCAAGAAAGAAGGATGTTAGGTTAACCAAGTATACAGAAGAGGCAGTATTTTAGGAATGGTATTAAGGACATATGGCATAGTGGTTACATGTTAGGCTCCGTACTATGAGGTCATTAGTTCAAAACCACAAGCTGCCCCACAGGAAAAAGATGAGGCTTCCTACTCCCGTAGTTCCTGCCTTGTAAAGCTCCAGAGGCTGTTTAGTGTGTCTTGTAGGGCCACAGGAAGTCAGATTGCCGTGATGGCAGTGAGAGTTTTACTTGAGGACATGGAAATATGAGTGCATGCTTGCATTGCCTTACAGAAAGCTTGTCCATGTTGTCAAAGGTACTCAGTCTGCAGAGTGCATGGAAGAAAATTCAGATTTTAAAGATGTCAAGATTTCCCTTTTGCCTTCAGGATAACATCCAAAAAAAACCTGTAATACTCTTCATGGTTTGACACCCATTTACCTCCAATCTTTTATCAGCCCGCTCCCTTCTTTACATTCATCGTCCATCCGTAAGAGCCTTCTTTAGTTTCTTCATGTATCTTACTGTGTTTCGTTCCGGGACTTTGCACACCCCGTGTTCCTTCCCTCAAAGAGCCCAGGTGGCGTGGCGGATTACTCACTGGGCTGCCAGGAGCAAGGTCAGTAGTTAAAATGACCAGCTGCTCCATGCTCTGTTCCTGTACAGATTCACAGCCTCGGAAACCCGAAGGGGCAGTTCTGCTCTCCCCTGTACGGTCACTATGAGTGAGAATTGGCTCAGTGGCAGTGAGTTTGGGGTTTGTTTTTGGTTGTTGTTGTTTTTTTGTATTCCCTCAGCTTCAGACGCTCAACAGTTTTTGATTCCATTGTCTCATGTTTCTCCCTGCCTTGTTCCTGGATTTTCCTTTTATTCCTGTCTCTTAAGTTAGAATCTATATGCAATTTCCACCAGAGTGTAAGCTTCACAAGTGGACCTTTTGTAAGATTGTGTCTCCAGCAACTAACACAATAGCCTGAGTAGTTGATTTGTATAGGTAATTTTTTTTAAATGTCCTTTTGGTGAAAGTTTAGATGGCAAGTTAACTTTTCATTCAGAAGTTTATAGACAGACTGTTCTGTGACAATGATTGCAGTCCTTGTCTTCGTCCACCCCCTCCCCAGTGTGTCAGCTCTCTCCCTATTTGCTCCCTGGGTTCCCTATTTGTTTATCTGAGGGCAGTGTTTGCTGTCATGTTTGTTTGTTTTTAGTTTGAATTTGTTATACGTCTTTTGCCCATTCTGATGGTGCTAGGGATGGGCAGCTGTTGTGGTCTAGGTCAGAGTGGTCTGTCTGAGCTGGGCACCATCTAGTTCTTCTGGTCTCAGGTTAGAGGTTAAAGAAGACTGTGGTTCTTGTGGGCCATTAGTCCTTTAGACTAATTAATTCCTTGAGTCTTCATTTTTCTTTGCTCTCATCTATTCAAAATGTAGCCCCCTGCCCATGAGTCCATTTTTGACTCATAGCCACCTCCTAAGAGTAGAGCTGCCTCTGTGGGTTTCTGAGACTGTAAACTTACAGGGTATTAGAAAACCTCATCATTCTCCTGACAAGCAGCTGGTGATGTCGAATTGATGCTCCTGAGCTGCTGACCTTGTGGTTAGTTGTACAACTCATAACCCACTGTATGACCAGGTTCCAGCTCGTTTGCTCTAGGCAGGAGGAAGCC
Organism: Tenrec ecaudatus; assembly: GCF_050624435.1. NCBI lineage: Eukaryota > Metazoa > Chordata > Mammalia > Afrosoricida > Tenrecidae > Tenrec > Tenrec ecaudatus. The sequence goes on along the minus strand of NC_134530.1, from coordinate 182,332,867 downwards.
AATCGTGGCTTCATGGCCACTTGCAAGCTTTGGAGACTACATACTACTCACTAGTCTAGGACATAGAGCATAATTTTTATGAATGGTGTTTTGTCAGTTGGCCCAGATGTTTCCTGAGATTGTGGTCATTGGCCTTCAATCCAGGGGTTTTAGTCCCTTTGTCTTAGTTTTTGTAAGTTTTTATAACCACGCCCCTTCTGTTACATAATATGTATGTAGAACTATCCACTGCCAAATCTACCTGTGTTTGGGGTATACTCCTATAAGATTTCCCTCTCCTATTTAGCATACCTATTTACCCCTACATCTCACAAGTTAGTGTTGTTACTGCTATTTTAAGGTTATATATACATGGGATCGCATTGCCCTTACTTGTCTACCTTTGCCCACCTGTCAGCGTCTTGGACTTGAATGTGTAGTGCTGCTTTCCTTATACTGTGTTTCTTGGCCTTTGATCAGAATTAACCCTTTTTAAAAAATCATTTTACTAGGCGCTCTTACAGCTCTTATAACAACCCTTCCATCATTTGTATCAAGCATATTTGTACATATGCTGCCATCATCATTTTGTAAACATTTACTTTTTATTTGAGATCTGGGTGTCAACTCCTCTTTCCCCCACCTCCTCGTAACCCCTTGATGAATTATAAATATTATTTTCATATTTACACCTGTTTCCCTTCACCACGTTTTTGTTCTTCATCCTCCTGGGAGGCAGGGTGTGGAGGGCTCTACGTTGATCATTGGGATCAGTTTCCCCTTCCTCTCCTGTCATCCCCTCATCTTCCCTCCTACCCTTAGAATTAACGCTTGTCTACTCTCTAATTAAAGATTTTTCCCCCTCGCTAACCTCTCTCTGGTAACCACCAAAGAATATTTAATTCTACGTATAAACGTTTTCTTGGCTTTTCGATAATAGTAGTCTCATACAGTATCTGTCCTTTCAAATTTGACTTAACTTCGTGGTGTATAATGTCCTCCAGATTAAGCCAAGTTTTGAGATGTTTCCCAGATTCATGATTATTATGTAGTAGTCCATGTGTGTATGCTCCCTGTTTATCGTGCTCACTTGTTGATGGAACTTAGTTTATGTTGCAATGAACATGGGTATGCATATGTGGATTCATGCCATAGCCCTTAGATTTCTATGTATTTCTCTCATGCAAAAATTTACTGCCATCGAGTCAATTCTCACTCATAGAACTGTCCCTGTGGGTTCCCCAGACGGCAACTCTTCACAGGAGTAAGAGAGCCTCATCTTCTAGGTCCTGCTCAGTCATAGATTTCTGTTCCTAGCTGTTTAAGGGAGTGCTGGGTTTTCCATAAGGTTGTGACATTTTGGGGTCCCACCAACACTGTGAGAGAGTTCCAGTCTTCCCACAGCCTCATTTGCGTTTATGGGCTTTCGTTTTTAATATCAGTGCCATTATTGTTGATGTGAGCTTTTTTTTTTTTTTTTACATTTTAGTGTTGATTTGCATTCCTCTACTGGCTAATAATTTTGTACATCTTTTCATGTATTCGTTAGCTACCTGAATATTTTATTTGGTGAATTGTCTGTGGACCTTTGCCCATTTCTAATTGCATTATTTGGTGTGGGGTTTTTTCTGGTGTTGAAGTTTATATAAATGTAGCAATTTGTCCCTGGTGGATATGTCTTAGCCAATATTTTTGTCCTAGTCTGTGGGCTTTGTTTTTCACTTTGTGTGGAAAGGCTTTTGATGAGTATGTTAAGTTTTTTTTTTTTCAGAGTAACAACCTGTAACTTATTCCTCTAGTCTGACAGGTTTTTCAGGTAAAATGAGCTAAAGAATAATTTTCCTCTTAATGAGATGGCATTTCATTTGGTGCCAAAGAACATAAACCCACTCAAGCTGCCTCAGGTAACGAGCGCTGATTGGAAGGTTGTCGGCGAGACAGTGAGGGAAGTGACTTTGAAGCTGGGCTTTCTATGGGGCATGTTACCAGGAAGGGTGCTAGGCCTGAGTATTCAACAACGTGAGCCTCCCTACTCAGCAAGGCTTTTTGCTCACTGGGCAGGCCCCACAGCTCCTCAAACAGGAGAATCAACCATAGTAACTGTCTTAGTAATCCTATGTCAACATTAACTTTTTGTGGATGCAAGTAGAAAAGTGAATGTTACAGATTCTTGACATTTTTTAGTGCTTTTTATTTTTTCCAGGGGTGGGGGACTTTGATTATTCTTAAAGGAGATAAATTACTAAGTAGGGGATTTACTGCAAAAAAAAAAAAAGAAAGACTTACCATATATACTCGAATATAAGCTGACCCGAGTATAAGCCGAGGTACCTAATTATTACCTGGGAAACCAGAAAAACTGATTGACTCGAGTATAAGCCTAGGGTGGAAAATGCAGAAGCTATTGGTGAATTTCAATAATCAAAACAAATGAAAATAAAATTACTAAAAATTAAGACATCAGTGGGGTAATATATTTAAATATATATTTTAAATAAAAAACATAAATAAAAGGACAACAAGTTATTTAACATTAGTAAACCAGCACAGTGAGTGGAAAATAGGTTCAACAAAAACAATAAGGTATCAACGATGATACCTTAAGAGTACTATTCCCTGAGCTCAATCAGCAACCAAGCTAAAATGTAAAGAGTTAAAATCCTTCAAAACTGGATTCCTCATCATCATCCGTATCCCATTGCAGAGCTTCAGCTGGTGTGAGGTCATCATAGACACTGTCCTCACTGAGATCGCAGCCATCACCATCACTGCTGTCATTTTCATACAGAGCGCAGTCTTCACTGCCATCCAAAGCATTACTAATACTACATTTCTGAAAGGCGCGTCGCACCATGTCTTTGGGAATGTCTTCCCATGCATCTCGAACTCACTTTGCTCTATGTCAGACTTCATGAGATTTCCTCCTTTTGTTAGTCGGGCTTGACCAGATGACATCCATTCATGCCACTGACCCGTATATAAGCTGAACATTTTTTGTGCTGAAAAACTCAGCTTATACACGAGTATATACGGTAGTTCATAGCCTCAGAAACAATCTTAGATGTTGAAAAACTTGGCAGTGAGTTTGGTTTTTATGCATACACACACGGACATGTGCCTGTACTATCTATAATCCAACACTGCAAACCTCTGTTAATATTTTGCATATGTCTATCCAACCTTTGTGTGTATGTATTTTTAAAACAACTTTATTGTTTGGCATATGATTGGCATACATAAAATACATCCTTTTAATTGACAAAAATGTTTGTATAAATGATATAAAAATATTAAATAGAACCTGTTGGAAATGTATAACTTTACACATGTCGATGTTTGTTACTGATCGTCATGATCATAGTCAATATTTCTACAGCCCGAGAGTTTCCACATGCCCTTTGTGGTGCTTCCCTCACTCATGGCCTTTCTTCCTGCACCACTACACATCGCCCATCCCAGGCAACCACTGATGTGTTCTCATGGTGCTGGTTAATGTTAGCTTGCTAGGTGTGATGTAGCTACCCTCCATTTTGTCATCTGGTGTAATGGGAATTTCTTGGCGATGTGGCGTACATCTAACATACATGGAGGTTCTGGCAAAATGCTCTCAGTCTTGCACATAACTTGTCACCATTTGGCCTCTGTTTCTTGTGATGTGAGCTGGTAGACTGCCTCTGACCTACAGATTTTAGGTTGGTCACTCTCTGCAACCACAGAGTCAGAAGAAGCCTCCAGCTTGACTGTTGACCCATGAATTTGGGACTTAGTGTGCCTCTACAACTTTGTGATACATTTGCTTGAAATCAATCTGTGTAGACAGCCACGTGCTACATAACAACCATTCAGGCAACATTCGGCCACATATCTATCCCATATAATGTAGTTTGGACATCCTAATCCAAGAGTGAGATGTAGCTGATGTAACAGCTTCTTGTATGCAACATGTCGATCTCCTGTCTGCAGTAGGAAAGCTGCACATTTTTCTCCTGCTTATTGTTTTTATTTCTCTAATAGATTTTCTGTTTCATTTCCCATTATTTTGCTGGTGTCTTAAGAGCTTTACTGCACTTTATATGAGCTATTTACTTGTTTCTCATATTTGTTATCTAATTTGGCTAAATTGTGTTTTCCTTTTGAATTGTAAGTTACTGTGTTAGTCTGGGTAGACTAGAGAAACAAATTCATATACACACCTATGTGTATAAGAAAGAGATTTATATACAAGAGCAATTGAACATTGAGAAAACATCCCAGCCCAGTCCAGATCAGGTCCATAAGTCTGATATTAGCCCATATGTCCGATACCAATCTATAAAGCCCTCTTCAGACTCACAAAACACATGCAATGAAACCAAATGCAGGACGATCACAAGCCAGTGGGCCCAGTCTTTGGGCCCAGTGGCGTTGTAAGCATCTCTGTGGTGGCAGCTATCTCTCTGTGGCTTCTCTGGCTTCCAAGGTCTGGTTGTATCCATGTGGCTTGTCTTCTGCAATTTCTCCCAGGGAGTAACAGACAGAGAAGTGTCTTCTGCCTCCAAGGAGGAAGTACCAGGTTTCCCAGAATTCTCAGGAGAAGGCCATGCCCATACAGAAATCTCATTGGCTATTTACAGATTGACAGCCTAGACTCCGCCCCTACATTAATCCTTAAATTGACACTAGATTAGGTGACTGACACAGTTACTTTGTTATGTTTTCCTTTTGAATTTTAAGTTTATTCAACTTTTTGTGGGGCAGTGGAATGAAAAGATAATGGAATGTTTCCACTTATTTTTTGAAGCCTCTTCATACAGAGATTTCAATATTTTTAAAGTTTTGCTTCATTTTCCTTTGTAGTCAGGATATGTGAGTAGGTTAAAAAATCCACTGCCATCGAGTCAATTTTGACCCGACAGTGACCCTGCAGGACCAAGTCAAACTGCCCCTTTGGGTTTATAAGACTTTAAAGTGAATGGGTTAGGAAATGTAGAGGTGAGTGAGTGAGTGAGTGAGTGAGTGAGTGAGTGAGTGAGTGAGTGATAAAGAGATACAGAGAGACAGGAACTGCATATGGTATTTGGTTAAGTGTGTTTACTCTGGTGCTGTCACTTGTTACTTGGCAAGCATTGCTGATACCTCACTGAGCATTTGCCATTTTTATTGTCAAATGCTTGGTTTATAAAGAGTGCAGAAATTGGTAGATTAAATGCTTATACATGGCTGTATCTTGACTATGTCTTGCTAATGCTGTGGGTAGATTTAATGTTTGCAATTATTTATATTTTCTTTCAGGTCTGCTTAGCTTGTAGAAGAGCTGCAGTACAGCCTCACTGCATAAGGGATGGGATCAGAGAATAGTGCTTTAAAAAGCTATACATTGAAAGAACCACCATTCACCTTACCTTCTGGACTTGCTGTTTATCCAGCTATACTGCAAGATGGAAAATTTGCTTCAGTGTTTGTATATAAGAGAGAAAACGAAGACAAGGTTAATAAAGCTGCCAAGGTACTGTACATAATAGGTGACTGCTGAGACACAGTAGTGCCGTCTACTACTACAAGGTTGGTGGTTCAAAACCACCAGTTGTTCCTTGGGAGAAAGATGAGACTGCTCCCATAAAGATTTTCAGCCTCAGGAACCCTGTGCTGGGTTGCTTTGAATCAAAGTTGACTTGATGCCAGAGGGTTTGGTTGATTGATAGTACCTTTCATATCATGTTTTCTTTTTAACCCTATAATGCCTGAATTTTTAATTTCAGGGGAAAATTTTTTTGGTTTTTATTCTTTACTTTCATAGTTATCAATATATATATTAATATATACATTTAATTAAATGTTATGAAAATGTCACGCTCGGTGTTATAGGGTTAAAATGTTCACACTCAGCAAGGTCAAAGTAGGCAAGGCCATAGGAATGCTGTTCTTAATTTAAAAAACATCATTTTCTTTTCTGGGAATGGTTCCAATTTGTATGACATGGTCAGTTACTAAAACTATAACCAAAATGTGTCATAAAAATCCATGTGGTGGCTTTTATCATTATTTCTTTATTTAAATTTTTGTTATTGTTGAGATTTTACTCAGCAAAGCACCCCAGTTCAGTCATCGCTGCGTGTACACATCAGTGACATTGATTGCATCTTTGAATTGTATAACAGACTCCCTCTCCGTTTCTGAGTGTGCCTGTCCCAGTAACACGGACTCCCCATCCCCAAAGCTGCTGCTGTCCCTGTGGTTCTTTAAAGAACATAGACCCAGCACATGAGCAGTAGTCCCAATATTGGAAAGATGGTGGAGAAAGCCAAGAAAGACGATCCTGTTGGTTCCAGAAAAAGCAAAGGCCTATCGGGTCCTCAGTGCCAGCCAGGCAAAGCGGGCACTTTGGGGAATAAAGCAGCAGCAGAAAGGAAAAGGTTCCAGTGTGAGTGACTTGGATCATCCCTGCTTCATTCCCGACCACGGCAATGGAGCAGGAGCCAAGTAGGATGGCTAGAAAGTGCCCATGGACGCTCTTTGACCTTTGCTGTGTGCATCCCAAGGCTCAACAACGTGAGCTTTCTGGTGAAGAAGACCTACACAAGACTGTGTAAAGACGATTTGCAGTGGTGTCTTTGATCCCATAGTGATCACAGTGATCCCTGTATGGCATAAGTGCTACAGATGTGCATGGTGGAGTCTCTGTGACATAGCGGTGTCCAAATCTGTAGGCTGTGGGGAACTCATCCTGAAACCTGGACAAGCCAAGGTCAAAAATAAGACCATCCTGCTAACAGAAACACAGTGATTGAGGAGCACCTGGGGAAGTCGAGTGCCATTTACAGGGGAGATCTCATTCATGACATTGCTTTCCTGGGGAAATATTTCCAGGTGGTCTCTCAGTTCTTGCACCCTTTCCAATTCTCTGTGACCCATCCTTAGCAAAAATAAAGTGGGCTTCCTTTAGGAGATGGGCTCCCCTGGGCATCGTGGTGAACGCATCAGTCAACCTATTCAGCAGCTGAACTGAAAGCACAGTGCATTGGTGGAGGCTCCTGTTTCAATTTTCAGAGCAGATATCAAGTGTCTTCAAAGAGATTCCATTTTCTGTGCCTTCTAAACGAGAGGGGAAGAGGCAGTGGGTGGTGTGGACTGCATGAGCCTCTTTTCTCCCCAGGAGAAATCCCAGTGGTTTCCACGCAGCTGCCGCATGCTCTCAGATCAGTAAAGGAGTAGTTGGATTAAGAGGGAGTTATGCAATGTCATATCTTAAGTCCTGGCACTTAACGTTGATCGGTACCCTAGCACGTAAGAAGGCTCTCCAAGATGCTTGTAGCAGTGGACTAAACTCGGGGACACCTGAACCGGGGATGCGTAAGGCCTTGCTTTGGAAAGAACTTAAAATCCAATTAGAAGCTCAAACGTATGAGGGGCATAATGCTAAAGGCAGACCTTTTCACTAGTTAGCGTAAACTGTTGTTAAGTTTTATTAATTAAACTATTGCTTGGCTTTAGTAAGACATCCGAAGGTCTTTTTGGTTTAAGATTGAAAGAATATCTCAGGATAGTTCTAGGGTTTTGTTTTGTTCTCTCCCCCCCCCCCCCAATATTCAGCCTCCATGTTTTGAATTGGATGAAGGCTTCTAGAACAGATTAATTTCCATTCAACAATTCACACACATTTGATTCATCTCATTGACTACAATCCCCACAGTGAAATATCTCTCATTCCATCTTCTCCCTGTTACTTGTTTCCATTCCTCCTTCATTCCTAACCCTTCCAAACTTTGTCCTGGGGAAAATACTGCCTTTTTGATCTCAACTGGTTGCTTGTTCTGAAGTGTGCACACCTCACTCCTGTTACTGGTTCCCATATAGCCCTGCCTGTTGTTTCTCTGAAAATTGGTCCATGGACTGTGAATGTGGACTCTAGTGCTTGTTGAAGTGCTTTGGAAAGATCGTTCATTTTAGAGGTTTGTGTTAGTCTGGGTACTTTAAAGAAACAAATCCACAGAAACTCATAATAATGAGTTAAGATTAAGTTATATAAAGGTTAAGTGTGCATCAAAAAACATCCCAGCCCAGTGCTTCCCAAGCCCACAAGTCCAACATTAACCCTTATGTCCAACACCAATCCTTAAAGTCCAGCTAAAGCAGGGAACTGACTGAGGCAGCTGCACCCTGTTCCAACCTGGTCAGAAAGTAAGAGACCCAGGAACTTGAAAGGCGAGGCTCACTGAGCCATTTATCCCTCCGCCCTTCAGTTAACCCCACATGTGTTTATTGGCCAGGCTGGCACAATAAACTAACAACTCAATGTGGCAATATCCTTTTTAGGCAAAAGGCGCCACTAGTTCCTGTCTTCTATTCTAACTGCTGTGCACAGCAGAGGCTGCAGTACCTTGTTGTGCTGTCTGCTGCACTAGCAAGGGACCCTGACTGCTAATTACAAAGAATGATTCTACCTTGGGTTATAATTTTAAGGAAATGACTCTGTGTTTTTGAAATAAAGTAAAAGGAGAAATCAGTTGATACTTCTTGGATAGTTAGCAATTAAATATAAATTTATGTAGATATACACGGAGGTACCCCAAAATAGCTGTCATTGCGCTGGACAGAGCAGAGCTCTCCTAGTAAGCATTTATCCCACTAGTCGAGCATGGAACTCTGAGTTAGTGCACCCAGTGGTGTTGCCTGGGACAGGTCTCCCTGGTCACAGTGAATTTTTTTGTGAAAGCAGCTTCATTCAAACCTCGTCTTTTGTGATGGCGGATTTAAGAGCAGCATGCAGCTATGAGATTTTGTTTCCTGCTCAGGAAAAACGCCGCAAAAATTGTGTTGTTGAATACAGTTTACAAGGACAGCACTGTGGGAAAAACTCAAGTGTATGAGTGGTTTTCTCATTTCAAAAATGGTGAAATGTCATTGATGACAAACCTAATTCTGGACATGTCAACTTCTCAAACGGAGTAAAATGTCGACTCATTGTGCATTTGGAGTTCGTTCCACCAGGTCAGATTGTTACTCCAGCTTTCTATTTAGAGATTCTGAAAAGATGACAGTGTGCAACAAAATGGCCAGATTTGCGGCAGACCAGGGACTGGTTTTGCCACCTTGAGAATGCACCTGCTCACGTAGCCATCTCTGTGCCAATTTTTGGCAAAGAAAAGAATAAACCCAAAAAACAGCTTACTTACCTGACCTCACTCCCTATGACTTCTTTTTGTTTCCGCAAATGAAGAGGTACATGAAAGGACAGCAATTTGACAGCATACAAGAGGTGAAGAAAAAACGAGGGAGGTGCTCTCAGTCATCTAAACAGATGAATTTGAAAAATGTTTCCAAGAATAGATTTGGCAAGTGTGTTAAGTGTAATGGAAAGGACTTTGAAGGTTATACGGTTGTTTTGTAAAAAAATTTATTAAAAACATAGCTTTGAAGGGACAAAAAAGTCCCCTCCTTTTTTTAAGGTACCTCTTCATAATCAGGTGCTCAAGTTATCTTCAAAGGAATGTTCCAAAAGTCCAGTATTGTTGTGTTAATTGCTATATATTTACACAGATAACACAAAAATATGCTACTTTAAAAAAAATCAATTTATTGGGGGACTCATACAGTTCTTATCATAATCCACACATACATCCATTGTGTCAAGCACATTTGTACATTTGTTGCCATCATCATTTTCAAAACATTTGCTTTCTACTTGAGCCCTTGATATCAAGGCTTCTCATTTTCCCTCCTCCCTCCCTCACAAACCCTTGATAATTTATAAATTATTTTTCATGTCTACACTGACTGATGTCTCCCTTCACCCACTTTTCTGTTGTCCCTCCCCCAGAGAAGGGGTTATATGTAGATCATTGTGATGAGTCCCCCTTTCTTCCCCTCCACTTTCCCTTTACCCCCCTTATATTGCTGCTCATTATTGGTCCTGAGGGGTTTATCTGTCCTGGATTCCCTGTGTTTCCAGCTCTTATCGGTACCCATATAACATGCTTTGTTCTAGCTGGATTTGCAATGTAGAATTGGGGTCATGGGGGGATGGGGAGGAAGCATTAAAGAACTAGTGCAGTGGTTCTCAGCCTTTTAATGCTGTGACCCTTTAATACAGTTCCTCGTATTGTGGTGATCCCCTAACCATAAAGTTATTTTCGTTGCTACTTTATCTACTGTTATGATGTCACGACCCACGAGTTGAGAACCGCTGAACTAGAGGAAAGTTGTATGTTCCATCGGTGCTATATTGCACCCTGACTATCTTGTCTCTTGTGACCCTTCCGTAAGGGGATGTCCAATTGGCTACAGATGGCCTTTGGGTCTCCATTCCACACTCCCCCTCATTCACATTGATAAGATTTTTTGTTCGGGTCTTTGATGCCTGATACCTGATCCCATCGATGCCTAATGATCACACAAGCTGGTGTGCTTCTTCCATGTGGACTTTGTTACTTCTCAGCTAGATGGCCATTTGTTTGTCTTCAACCCTTTAAGACCCCAGACGCTATATCTTTTGATAGTCGGGCACCATCAGCTTTTTTCACATTTGCTATACACCCATTTTTTCTTCAGTGATCATTGCCAGATACGCTACTTTTATTACACAAATAATGTATGTTGTTTTTAGGTGCTGACAAGTCAGTTCCAACCCATAGTAACCCTCTATTTTTTATAAATCATTTTATTGGGGCTCATACAACTCTTATCACAATCCATACATACATCAATTGAGTAAAGCACCCTTATACATTCGTTACCCTCATCATTCTCAAAATTCGCCTTCTACTTGGGTTCCTGGAATCAGCTCATTTTCCTTTTTCTTTCCCCCTCCCTCATGAACCCCTAACAGTTTATAAATTATTATTTTATCTTATCTTACACTGCCCCGTCTCCCTTCACCCACTTTCCTTTTGCCCATCCCCCAGAGAGGAGGTTATATGTAGATCCCCAAGATCGGTTCCCCCTTTTTACCCCCCTCTTCCCTCCTGGTATCGCCACTCTCACCGTTGGTCCTGAGGGGTTCATCTGTCCTAGATTCCCTGTGTTTCCAGATCCCAACTGTACTTCTGTGCATCCTCTGGTCTAACCAGGTTTACGAGGTAGAATTGGGATCATGATAATTGGGGGGGAGGAAGCATTTAAGAACTAGAGGAAGGTTTTAAGTTTCATTGTTGTTACACTGAACCTGAGTGACTTATCTCCTCCCCACTGCCCCTCTGCAAGGGATGTCCAGTTGTCTACAGATGGGCATTGGTTCCCCATCATGCACTTCCCTCATTCACGATGATAATGCTTCCCCCCCCCCGCCTTTGTTGCTTGAAACCTGGTCCCCTTAGCGCTTCATGATCACACATGTTGGTGTGCTGCTTCCATGTGGGCTTTGTTGCTTCTGGGATAGATGACCGCTTGTATACTTTGAAGCCTTTAAGACCCCAGACACTATATCTCTCGATAGCCGGGCACCATCAGCCTTCTTCACCACACTTACTTATGCACACATTCATCTTTAGCGTTTATGTGAGGAAGGTGATCACAATGATGTTTTTTGTTCTTTGGTGTCTGCTACCTGATCCCTTCAACACCTTGTGTTCACTTAGGCTTGTGTGCTTCTTCTCTGTTGCTTTGTTGCTCTGAAGCTTTGTTGCTTCCAAGCTACATGGCCACTTGTTTGCCTTCAAGCCTTTAAGACATTTATACAACAGAAACTGCCTGGTCCTGCCTTGTCCTCATCATTGTTATGCGTAACCTCCTTATGCAGCCACTCTATCAGTCCATCTCTTGGAGGGCCTTTCTTTTCTTCCCTGCCGCTCTACTTTACCACACTTAATGTCCTTGCCCAGGGACTGGTCTGCTCTGATAACATGTCCAAAGTATATGAGTGTGCATTTTATAAAATTAGCATTGTATGTTTACAGAAATGCTGAGGGTAGTGGTGGTGTAACCATTGGGGTGACAAAAATAAAGTTTGTGAGTTATTTGTGTAAAAATGTGGTAATGCTTGCACTGTGTACAATAGCAAGCTAACAGGTACACCCAAAAAACAGCCAAGTCATTTCCTAGTCATAGAGACCCTGTTGAACAGAAAAGCACAGCTCCCGAAGGTTTTCAAGCCAGAAAATCTTTATGGAAGCAGTCAACCACATCTTTCTCCTGTGGAGTGGCTAGTGGGTTTGGATCACTGTCTTTCAATTAGTTGTTCAATGCTTAACCCACTGTGCCACACCAGTAGTAGGTTGAATTTAGTGTGTGTGTTTTGCTAACATCTTGATCTATGTTACTGAGTTCTCTTACACCTTCAACAAGTGTGAATTTCTCTTCATGATTTTTAGTCTTTTTTAAAGGATTATAAAGGGGTTACACTAGTAGAATTTTGACATTTCATTAGTCACACCAGTTCATTATTTGAATTTATATCTCAGATCTGTTATGAAAGTAACAGTCCTGTCATAATTCCTTGGAGCCCTGGTTGCGTGGTTTTGGGATGTTAAATTCAAGGTCAACAGTTTGAAACCATTAACCACTCATTGGGAGAAAGATGAGGCTTTCTAGTCCCATAAAGAATTAACAGTCACACAACCCCACAGGGGCAGTTCTACTCTGTCCTATGGGATCGCTATGAGTGGGAATCAACTCAATTGAAATGAGTTTGTTGTTTTTTTTATGATGTTCCCAAGTAATAATTCTTTCAGGAAGCATTTCTGAGTAATGTATTGTGCTAAAAAGGACTATTTTATTGTTGGGTTTTCTCCTTTTGGCAGCTTGCAATTTTACCACTTTTCTGTTGCTTGGTTTTGTGGAAATTGTATTTCTTTTTTTTTTCTCTCTGACAGGTTTCCACATTACGCCGGTCCCACTTTTCAAAGCTTTTACTTTACTTTCGTTTTTGCAAAACACATAATGCCTTCCTTCCCTGTCCTGTGTACAATTTATGCCTGACATTTTTCCTGTTCTTTATCAAATAATATTTCACGTGCTTTTTTTGTCCGGCCCTCCCTCCTCATATGCTTTTTATACTAATTGAGGGTGAATATTACATATGATATACTAGAGAATTATACTGTTTCTTTAAGACTTAAAAAAAATTCACCCTTTATGGGATAAACTTAGCTTATAACTTTTTAAAGAAAAGACAGATCCACTCTCTGTGTCTAAAAACTTCTGTGCTGTAAAAATCACAAAGACACCCCTTGTTTCCTCCCCCGCACCCCAATATTCTTACAGAAAGTTATACCGCATTGCCATGTTTTTCAGTTTCTGGTTTTGAAGGCCTCGGGCATGTGTCTGGGAAATTTTGAAATGGTAACAAGGTGATAAGGGCTTCAGATAAACAGGGCGTTTGGAGCCACTGGCAGCACTTGCTAAATGTCGGGCACACAGGGCCTTTTCACGGCTGACATGCTGGACAGCTGTGCTCCGCTCTCCTGCTTCTCTTTCTCCAGGCTCAACTTCCTGATGGCACTTTTCATAGTTTTAATGACCATCTCAAGCAGGTAATAGAATATTTTCCTTGGCAAATGTTGCTGAGTAGCTGTTATACTCTGTCTCTACTGTTGTACATTTAACAATAAGCCAGTACCAACCGGTAAGGTGCAACGCTGATAGAGAGCCCCAAAATAAGACGCATTGCAGATGTGAGCTCTACTGCAAAGCCGTGCTAGAACTAGCTCACCAAATCTTTTCACTTTATCTTCAGTCCACCACCTGTAATTCATAGTACAGTTTGTTTGCTGGTATAATAACTCATCTCTAACCAGTAATTTATTAGGAATGATAAATCCTAAACCAAATTTTTGATTTAAGGTTTGGTATAATCCAAGTGCTCAGTTAGTATTTCTTGGTAAGTAGAAACTTACAAATGCATTTTTAGTGTCTCTGATGACATAGTGGACTTCATGTTGGGCTGCTAAATGCAGTGTCAGTAGTTCATAACCACCAGCTCCTCCACGGGAGAAAGATTCGGCTTTCTGCTCCTATAAAGATTGACAGACTCAGGAATCCAGAGACAATTCTCATGTGTCCAGTAAGGTCCCTCTGAGTCAGGACCGATTTGATGGCAGTTGGTTTGGTGTTCAGGTTTGTTTGTGTGTTTTTCACTTTTGTACCTTGCGTTCTAGGATTGGTATGTAGATGCTACACAGTTGCTCTGCTCAGTGTCCTGGGAGACACTGCTCTACTCCAGGAAGAGTCAGGCTGCTTAGTCAATGAGTTGCTCAGCATCCTGAGAACCTGCGCCACGTGGGCTTGCCAAAAAAAATAAGAAACAATGCCTGTGCTCAAAGGGATTTGCATCCTGCCCTGTAGTTGTTTCTCAGGTTGACATTTTCTTTTGGCCCTCTCAACTTGCATTCTGTTGTAAACCAACTGTCTCACGTTCTCAACTTTTTAAAAAGTGACTGTTTCCAACTCCTTATCAAAATTAAGTGCTTTTTACAAGGCTGTTAGGGGTGCCTACTCACGAGACCTTCAGACTCTCGCCCTTTCTCAGGTATAATGGACTACCAGATAGAACTGGCCATGATCCTAGTTCCCATCTAGTGTCAGACTTCCCTTTCTCACCCTGGCTCCTTCAGTGCTCACTAGCGGCTCACCATGCCCGTCCCTTCTCTGAACTAAACATCTGCTGAAACCTTCACCCCTCCAGGTCTGTAGTTTCACCTGCCTATTGAGTATTTCCACCTGGATGGTCTACCTTCACCTCCAGGCCAAGCTCTCCAAAGTGGAATTCATTTGGCTTCCATTCTCTCTCGCTTTTTAAAACTGGTTACACATTGGGCTGCAACCCAGGTTGGCAGTTCAAAACCACCAGCAGTTCCTCAGGAGAAATACTGGGCTTTCTACTCACGTAAACAGTTATAGTCTCAGACAACCTGCAAGAGGTTGCTATGAGTCAATATTGACTCGATGGCAGTGAGTTTGGGGTTTCTTGGAGGTGGAAACAAATATACTAAAACTTCTGCCAACACAACTTCAATGTTTACAGTTCAGTAGGTTTGATGACATTTTATACTCTTTGGTTACATTATCACTGCCCCAAACATTCCACCACCATTAACATAAACTCATTGCCTCAGAAAAAATGTTTCCCTTTCCCCCTGGCAACCATTCATAACTTTGGTTTCTGTGTATTTGCTTTTCTATCAAGATAAGCTCATCCAGTGTTTGGCCATTTGCAACTGACGTGTTCACTCTGAATGGTGTTTTCAGGGTCCAGCCAGGCCGTGGCATTGCTCAGAACTTGCATCTGTTTCCATTGAAAGTGTGTACCTCATTTTCTGTATCCAATCATCTATTGAGGGGCATTGTTGTTTCTATCTTTGGCGCTTGTGAAAAATGGTACCATGAACATAGATACAGGTTTTCTTTGATATCCCTGCCTTCACTTCCTTCTGAATATCTTCCTAGGATTGGAATTGATAGGTAATTCTGTGCTCTACTTTTTGAGAACTCACCAGACCCATTTCCACGGTGGCTTCACCATTTCCTATTTCCACCAGAAATTGATGCTGAAGGTTCTAGTTTCACCAATTCTAAACCACCAACCCCTCCCAGGGAGAAAGTTGATACTTTTTGCTTCCATAAAGAATTACAGTCTTAGAAACACACAGGCGTAGTTATCCTCTGCCCTGTATGGACTCGATGGCAGTTAATAATTTTTATATCA
Source organism: Tenrec ecaudatus (assembly GCF_050624435.1). Lineage (NCBI taxonomy): Eukaryota > Metazoa > Chordata > Mammalia > Afrosoricida > Tenrecidae > Tenrec > Tenrec ecaudatus. Next base: position 182,317,272 of record NC_134530.1, on the reverse strand, counting down.
TTAACATTCTAATGGGGCCGGTGCTATCTCAGTGTGATTTTGAGGAGTATTTCCCTAAGGGGTAGTGACATAACCATCTCTTCTTGTGCTTGTTCAAAGGAGAAGAACAAGGCTTTCTGCTACGATCGTGTTGCAGCCTTGGAAACCCACAGGGGCAATTCTACCCTGTCCTTCAGGGTCATGCTATTCTACCCTGTCCTTCAGGGTCATGCTAAGTTGGAATCCACTCAGTGGCAGTGAATTTAGATTTTTGGCCATGTGCTTGTTAGCTAATTGAATATCCTTGTGGGTGGACTATTTGTTCACATTCTTTGCCCATTTTTCATATTGGGGTTTTCCTTCTGTTGTTCAGTTGTTGAAGTAATATATGTATATTTTGTCTATCAGACCCCAAAAGTTTCTCCCAATATGTGAGTTGTCTTTTCACTTTATTGATAACAAAATGAAATTCTTCGTCCCTCTTCACTCTGTATTTCATTCTTAGTTTATAACCCAACATTCCAAATAGTGGGTTCTTAAAAACAGATTGTACTTATATCTCTTCTAAGGTTTGCTACTTAGAAGAAGAAGAAAGAGATAAATACCTGAGCTTTTGTTTTCGACCTTACGTTCCTTAGTTATTTTGTTATATTGATTTAGCAGAGTGAAATTTATGACTTTAAAAGCATGCAATGGATTATTATCGCTATCGATACAAATAATGAGCCATTTAATTTTGTAGTTTTCAAATCCAAATAGTAAATCAGAGGTGTAATAACAATGAAAAATTAAATTTCTATGGCCTGAATTAATTCTCTAATCAGCTGAGTCATAAGTGATTCCTAAAAAGTCAAATTTAGTTTATATTCAGGGCTAAAGTCTCACATAGATTATCTCTTTGTGGACATCAAAACCACCCAAACTCAACTGCCTTCAAACTGCTTCCTCGAATCACAGCCCTATAGGACAAAGTAGAGCTGCCCTTTTCGGTTTCCATGGCTCTAATTCTTAAGCAGAAAGCCGCCTTTTTTTTGTTTGTTTTTTTTCACGCTGAGCAACTGGTGGATGTAAACTACTGCCCTTGTGGTTAGCAGCCCAATGCATAACTCTCTGTGCCAACACGGCGCCTTTCTGTGGGCGTGGAGAAGTATAAATACTGACATTTTACACACTGCTATTCATTTTCTTCAGCTTTTACTTGTGTTTTGTTGTTGAGAATATACACAGCAGAAAATAGCCCAGTGCAAGTTTCTACATGTGCCATATAATGATATTGATTACATTCCTTATTCATTTACATAAACTCATTGTTTCCTAAGTTTCTTTTCCCTAAATTTCTTAGCTAATCTTTTGAGTTGCTGTTATCAATTTAATCCCATTTAGAAAATTTTTTAAAGTTTTATTGACATACAATTTACATATCATACTATACAGTGGCTTAGACATATTTAAGGAGTTGTACAATTATCACAATCAAATTTAGAACACTTTATTCTTTTATTATAATCATTATTTTTAGCGCTCCACTTTCACCAACCTCTTCTTCCATAACCCTAAGGAACTATTAATCCGATTATTGTCTCTGTAGAGTTACCTAAACTAGATTTCATATAAAGAAAAACAAAACCAACAACAAAAGCAAAATAAAACAGCAAAACCTTAATCAGGTGGGAGTGGGAGCGAGGGAGAGTAAGGGGATTCGGGGAGTGAACAGTGAAGTCTGGAGGGGAGAGGGCACGGGAGGACGGATTGTGATCGCACAACTCATTTCAAAGGTGACTGGACCAGGGGCGGGGAAGGCATGTTTTAGAATTGACTGTTCCAATGATTGTACAATTCTTCTGGAAAGGATTGAACTATTGAATTGTATGACTTGTGGATTAAGTGCCAATAAAACTATATTAAAAAACCCAATCACAAATGAAGAAGATAATAAAAACGAGCAAATTTAAGATTAGTCAAAAGGAAGAACTAAGGTATTAAATTTGAATTTAATGGGAATGGACTTTGAGATAACACGTAATTGTAGCTCTAATCTAAGAACAATTAGTTCTTATGATGTGTCCTTACTTACCTTCGTGAAGAGATTACTGGCGATATGTGTTATGAAGAAATCAGATGGTGCCTAGCTATCAGTAAGAATAGCATCTGGGGTTTTCCCCCACCTTTTCATCCCTCAATCAGACGTGGCGGCCGAGAGACACTTCTGGAAGATCCACCACGTTGGCCGCCCAAGGAGAACTCCAACTCCTACTGGTGGGTGATGGTGGCACAGGAGAAAGGACATTTGTGAAAGGTCATCTGCCTGCTGAATTGAAGCTGCCTCAGGCACTGCGGTCCATCCCTGTGTGCCATACTACCAGGACCTGTGGGAGACGGTAGGTCAAGAGAAATCTGGAGGACTGAGCGGCGGCTCTCCTACCCAAGCCCACTGTCCCGTTACAATGTTTGATGAAAGTTCCGGTGACTTACAAGAATGTGCCTAACTGGCGTAGGGATCTGGGTTGAGTACGTGACACGTACCCCTCCTGCTGCGTGGCAACAAAGTGAGTGAAGGAGCAAGGAAAGTTAAGGCAAAGTCCGTCGTCTTCCACAGAAAGAAGACCTTTCAGTAGTGTGACATTTCTGCCAAAACACAACCACAACTTTGAAAAGCCCTTCCTTTGGTTGTTGGAAAACTCACTGGAGAGCTGAACTTGGAGTCGGTGCTACGCCTGCTTCCCCCCCCCCTCCCCCCCGTTGTCAGGGACCAGGCTGTGGCAGCACAGTGTGAGCCTGAGTCAGAGGTTGTGCAGACAACCGCTCTCCCAGATGAGGATGATGACCTGTCAGAGAACGAAGCTGGAGCCCGGCGTCAGAAGTCGAGATGTACAGGCAACTCTCCTGGGACGTCAGTGCTGCAGCCTGTTTGCCTCATCATATCACTGAGAAGAACGTGCTCATCTTTGGGATGTTGAAGGAGATGAATGGGCTTCGGAGTGAGTTTGTCACTTAAAACCCTTTTTTGGGGGGGGCACCCACATATCTCATTATTTTGTAACACTTCATTTTTTTTTATTTTTTGAGGAAAACTACCCCTCCCCCCTTTAAATCCAAATACAAAACTGCTATAGGCACATTAACCGGGGAAAAAGGTGTGGGGGAATGGGGGTGGGGTCGCAGATGGGAGTTAGAATCTAGGGTCTTTCGCAACTTTCTAGAGGTGTCAGCTAAGCCCCCGTGAAGAAGCACACCAGCCTATGTGATCCAAGGATTGGAAAGAAGAAGACCAGACGAAGGAATAGCATTGGAGCTTAAGTTCTGAGCACCTGGTCTGCAGAAAGCTGTGGACAGTGAAAGACCAAAATCCATTTGGAGGGTCCTCACTGTGGATTACACCTCTGGTGACTCCCCTCTGACCACTGACCAGGGATGTTAATAGTGTTTCTGTAAGACAGAAGGCATTGGAAAGTGAACTAATGCGGGTACAGTTAAAATCTGACACCACATAGATAATTCTTAGTGTTTGAGGCAGACCTTTTACTAGTTCTCACCGCCATCGAGTCGGCGCTGACTCACAGTGACCCGATAGGATGGGGTAGAACTGCCGCTGTGTCTTTCTGAGACTGCAGCTCAGAGTAGAAGCGTTCTCCTGAGGAGTGGCTGCTGACCATATGGGTAACAGCTCAACAGGTAACCACTGCATCACTGGGCTACATCCCTAGTTATTATGAACTGTGATTAGCTTTTAAGACTTCCAGGAATATTTTTGGTTTAAGGTTTAAAATGATCTTGGGGTGATAGTTTTTCAGGGGTTCACGAGAATTTGAAATTCTGTTCTCCCTTTTCCCCAATTGATCCAGACTCTGATCAAGATGTTCAGTAATGGCAGCTGGGGACAAGCCAGTCCTTCTGGTCTCCTGGCAAAGGAAGGAGGCAATGGTTCATGGAGACCAGTCTCTGTCTTCCCTGTTTCTGATTCTCCTCCTTCCTCCATTGTTGCCGGTAACCAGACAAATCAGATGGCCTCTTGCAAGCATATTAGACCCCAGCATATACACAAAATGAACTAGGAGATAGAGCTGAAGCATTAAAAGCATTATTAAGCCAATAACTGGAATGGCCCATGAAACTGACTAAACCTCCAAACGAAGGAACCAAGTCCCACATAATAATATTCATTTTTCACACTAACCATCATTCTTACCCAGCCTCTTCTTTCCAAGAGCAGCACCTAATACAGTGAAATGATGTAACAAGTATTGAGTAACTTGAGGGCAAACACTCTCATTCAACAGCAATTACCTTTTCCCACCAGCAAAAGAACCACGTGTGTGTTCAACTGATGGTCATTGAGGAAACATCTAATGACATGTAGCAAAAGGCTCTTAATGCTTCCTCTGTCCTGAGCAGCAGATACTTGACTCGAGACATTTCTACTTAATTCTTAACTGCTCATGTTTCGTGACTCCACGCATCATTTGCATGTAATACTGAGTGTGCCAAAAGGAGAATAGTAAGACTCTTGCTTTGTTCAGAGTCATGCAATGACTTGTTCATTCTTCCTTTCCTCATTAAACAAGTAAGGACAGTCTAAGAAGGAAAAAAAGAAACATAAACAATACAAAACAAGGGAAGGGGTTTAAAAAAAACCCAGAAAACCTGGAGCAGGACAGGACCCAGAGAGGAGAAAACTTTAGGGGAGGGCACCCAGTACGGCACCCTCTGGCAGCCAAGGAGCTGGTGGTGGTGGTGGGGTGCGGGGAGGTTGTGGTTTGGAGTACCTGGTCCCAGGTAGAGTTCCTGTTGCCCTAAATGTGGCCAATAAACATGAGGAATGCTCAGTCACTAAGCATTGTTCTTCAGTTCTAGGTGGCAACAAGAACCTTGGCGGTGCGATGGTTAAGCGCTTGCCTGCTAATTTAAAAGTTGGCAGTTTGAATCCACCAGCTACTCTCTAGGACAGTGGTTCTCAACCTTCCTAATGCCGCGACCCTTTTATACAGGTCCTCACGTGCTGGTGACTCCCAACCATAACATTATTTTCGTTGCTACTTCATAAACTAATTTTGCTACTGTTATAAATCGTAATGTAAATATCTGATATGCAAGATGTATTTTTATTGTTACAAATTAAAGCATAGTGATTAATCACAAAGCAATATGTAATTATATATTGTGAAATATTTATTGTGAAATATTTATTTAAAATGAAATTTTGTCTTGAAGCATGGTGTAGTATGGGTAACAGTCTTTACACTGGGTACTCATATGTGGGCGTATCTACATGTGGACAGACCCACCTGGAGACAGATAGAGGAGCAGTGTCTCAGTTCCTAATACCATCGGAAAAAACATATTTCCGATGGTCTTAGGCAACCCCTGTAAAACGGTCGTTCAACCCCAAAGGGGTTGAGACACCCAAGATTGAGAACCACTGATCTTAGAGAAACATGTCGCAGTCTGCTTCTGTAAAGATGCAAACCTTGGAAATCCCATGGGACAATTTTATGTCTTACTGATTGCTATGAGTCGGAAATGAGTTGACAGCATTGGGCTTGGTAGTAAACCACATAGAGGTGGGCATATCTGACCTCTTCTGGCGTCCCTAGTGCCATGAGGCGCAGGGCGGGTCTGACATGCATCGTGTCTGTTCTCCTTTCCCTTTTCTGACAGCGACCATGACTGTTCGTCCCGCCCACCCTCCTTTTATGCTGAGTTCACTAATTAGTTCCAGTGGCCACTGAGAACTCATAGTCAAGGGAATGTGTCCAGGGAGACTAGTGTTGCTTTGTTGTGAGCTTCCTTTGAGGGGGCTCATAGTGACCCCATGTACAACAGAACAAAACTCTGCCCGGTGCTGTGCCGTTCTTACAGCTACTGTGGTAAGCCCACTGTTGCAGCCACTGGGCCAATCCATCTTGTCGAGGGCCTTTCTCTTTTTTGCTCCCCTCCACTTTACCAAACATAATGCCTTTCTTCATGGACTGCTCTCTCCTGATATGTCCAAAGTATGTTAGAAGAAGTCTTGCTATCTTTACCTGTAAGGAGCATTCTAACTATACATTGTTCAAGACAGATTTACTGTACAAACTCAAGTATAAGCCGACCTGAATATCAGCCAAGGCACCTAATTTTACCACAAAAACGGTATTTGCTCTTTTTGCAGTCTATGGTACTTTCAATATTCTTCCCTCGCACTAAACTTCAAATATACTGATTCTTTTCTGGTCTTCCTTATCCATTGTCCCGCTTTCACATGCTTATGAGGCGATTGAAACTACACTGGCTGTATCAGGGGCACCTTAGTCCTCAAAATAAGCTCCTTACTTTCAACACAGAATTACCCAATACAATGTGCCATTTGATCTCTTGGTTGTTGTTTCCTTGAGCATTGATGATTGTGGATCCAAGCAAGAAAATGTTCATTTACCGTGATACAATGTTAACTTATTGGTCCAGTTGTGAAGATTTTTACTTTCATATAAAACATTTTTATTGGCACCTAATTCACAAATCAACACAATCCAGTAGTTCCGTCATTTGGTCATATCAAGAAAATTAGTCCAGCAGATTCTGTCTTTACATTGAGTCACAACACCTTTGTAGGCCAGGAAGCCACCCCACCTGTCACTCTGTCTCTCAGTTCCGTAGTCCCCAGCCACATGAGAAGGTACCGAATCTCAGTACTGTTCCTCTGGGTTTGCATGCCACACCCTTTGGTATATCTGCTCTCAGTGGCTTCTGCTGCTACTTCTCAAAGAGAGTTTTGATGTGCTGGCCCAGACATCTTCTGATCTCTCTGTGTCCCAGTAGGCTCTTATATGCCAAGGAATGACTTTGGTAGAGGTGTGATTTTTGTTTTTTAGCCATCCATACTCCTAAGAAATGAAGGATGGTGTCTTCAATCACATTCAGAAATAAGTTGAGAGCGGTCCATTTTCTGAGTTACAGTAGTCTAGCCCAGCACTCTAGAGCTACAAGCAAGTTCCTTTATCTGAACAATCTTCATTCCAGGTGAAACTCTGAGCAGCTTCAACTATAAGCCAGGTCAAGTCCATGGAAGGCCATCAGGATACAGCGTTTTACACCAGTTCACAGGGTCAGCATATTCCTCTTCATCTGCTCAGGCTCTCGTTATGTCAGGCCTAGCCTTCACCTGGTCAAATGAGAGCCAGTCAGACATCCAGGCCCCTTCTCATATCTTCATCACCCTTTGTGGTGATGCCCAAAGTCATGCCCAAAGGCCCAGTATGCACCAGTGAGGCCATCACATTCTTCTTTCTGGACTAGGTTTATAGACACCAATGGAATGTATCCAATCAGCCCACCTCTTCATTGCTGCCTTCCCCCCACTTCTACTCCACAAGTGGATCCAGGTGGTCACAGAGCAAGCATAGCCATCTACTTGTTGATTCCATTGAACTTTCAGTCCTAGAAGGGGTTTTGTTCTGTTGGGCACAGACTTTCCAGCATAGGTGCATCCAAAGGAAAACTGCTTGCTCAAAATTCAAAAACCAAACTTCTTCATTGGAAGTCTTCCCTTCAAATATAAATCTGTTCTCTCCTCTTGCTCTATTTTCCCCTTCACTTCTCAGGCACCGTTTGTGCTATTCAGTGTTTATACCTGTAATCATTGGGAGGCCTAGGCTCTAGGGGCCTTGTACATCTATAATGGAACTGGATGTCTTTCTAGGATACTTAAATGTTGGTACATTGAGTAATGTGTGAACAAGTCATAGACTCACCTTTACTACTTTGAAATATGTGGAAGTAGGGGGCTTGGAAGAGGACCTTGAATATAAGTAATAATTTTCCTGGGGTGGATATATATATGCATACATATGGCACTAAGTAATCTTGGTTTCCAGACACTAATTCCATCACATCCTCTCTTTATGTTTCTAAAGCACTTGAAGACACTACGCCACCCTTGCTTGCTAAGATTCTTGTCTTGTACTGTGGAAGCAGATGGTATTCATCTTGTCACAGAGAGAGTTCAGCCTCTGGAAGTCGCTTTGGAAACACTGTCTTCTGCAGAGGTCTGTGCTGGGATCTATGACATATTGCTGGCCCTTATCTTCCTACATGACAGAGTGAGTAACCTGTGCACAGTCAGTCCACGGGCTTTGATACAGACTATAGAGAACAATATGTGTGTACGTGCTGGCTCACTGTGCTGTGGGTAGACAATATAAATGTCTTTTGTTCTTAAGAAGCATCCTCAGGAAAATAGCACATTGAAAACCCAAAGAAGTGCTAGAGACAGATGGATTTAGAACCGACAACTAGTTTTCCATTCCTGGGCAATTATTTATTGAATATTATTTCCATTTAATGAAGTCTGCTTTTAGTATTGAGTAGGATTTTACTTAAAGTTATGTGAGACTGGCATTTGTTAATAATACAGAGATGTAACATCAGTGCTGCTGAAGAACAAAGTTCTCATTCGTTCTCAAGAATATTGTCCATTTTAGATGTTGAGAGAGACAGGACCATATCTCAGGAAGAGGCAGATTCATACATGCGTCTTCCCATTCGAGTAGATGAAGTGTACACAGTGTATGCTTAACACTGCATGTTCTGCTCTTGGGGGATGCCTGCTATCAAGAGGAGCATGTGGTAGTTCCAAAACATACATGATCTGCCTCTCAATTACTTTGCTTCCTGGATCATTAAGGCCCTTGGCAGTTCCACAAGATTGAGAAGGTACCAGTCGTACGTTAGAAAACTTGCCCTCCTTGACTCCGCAGGATGTGTGTTTGTAGTGAGAGGAGATCGATGGTTTGGTATATTGAGGATCTCTTAATTAAAAGAGCAGTCAGTTCTCAGTACGTGGCTAGTTGTGCTCTGTGAAGTCCCTGTGTGCACGGAATCCGTGAAAACCAAACCAGCCTCATTCAGCCTCAGCTGGGACACGCACGTCAGCCAACCCCAGACATCTCCACGGCTGCAGAGGCATCTCGAGTGGTGACTTTCGGGTCCTAAGTAAAATTGTCAGTGAGCAGGTGAATAACGACAGTGCCGGTATGTGTAAGAGTGCGCCTAACAGTGACCATTATAAATGCTTGGCTGGATCGGAACGTTTCCTTATTGGAGAAAGTGCAGGCACCTGGGAAAAGGATAGAACAGTACACACAGGATTCTCCCACCTGAGTCCCCCAGTTCTCTCCACAAGCAGTCATGGCTCCCGAGAATACACCTCGTGCATGTCAAGCTAATGTTGATATATTTATTCCCATTTTATTTGTCCTCAAATGGAAACATTTATATGAATGTTTTATATTAAAAATCTGTACTTGATCTAGTGGGTAGGATGTTAACGTGCTCCTTCATCTACCAGAATGATTTTTGGGAAAACTTACATACTTGAACCCTGCGTTCATTTCCTCCTGCCCTCGTACTTCCCCGAGGGTACTATTTTTTTAGGGTACTATTTTTAATTGGCTCTTCTGTGGTCTGGGGGGTATTTCTGGTAGTCCTTATCATTCCATTTTCCTCTTCTTCAGGCAGAATTTTTTAATGTCTACTGACAAGATGTCAGGTGAAGTGGATCTGGGTTCGTGATAGACTGTAGGTGAGAAAGCATTTAGAGGAGAAAATTAATCAAATAACTTTTGGGAGCAAAGATACAATTTTGTCTCTAATGGCATTGCACCGCAAACTCTATAGGCTGTAAAGACCTGTAAATCTATGTTTAAGGAGAGTTGTATTTACTGAGCCTTTTAGACAGGGGACACTGACTGTATCCACGTAGTAACTTAATGTCTTTATTAACCGGCCTCACCAGGTAGGGGAGATACTGAGCGCTGCTTTCTGCTGCAGGTCTTCGTTCTCCCTAACCTTAGAGTGCTTACGCAGGCTCCTGCAGTGTGTCCTTCCTTAATCTCATCATCGCTCTAGTTCGCCACCAGGGGGAGAGCTAGCCAGAAACACTTCTCGTGGTTAGTGGTTTTTGTTGTTTCTGCATTCTAATACCTGCTTCAGAATGGGAGGGGCAAGCTTCTCCCTGTGCTTTTTTCCAGGGAAACCTAACACACAACAACATCTGCTTGTCGTCTGTGTTTGTGAGTGAAGATGGGCATTGGAAGCTCGGAGGCATGGAAACCGTGTGCAAGGTTCCTGAGGCGACCCCAGAGGTAAGACAAGCGACAGATCCTCTGTTACTCAGGGATTGACCCTTTTCCTGAGAGGATGGAGGTCCCGCCTAGGAAACTCCTGTCCTTCTTATGTTGGGCACTTCATTTTATTCTAACGCCCCTATTTGTAGCACTGTAGGACGACAGCCTCATCAGACCATCGAGTCCTTCATCATCGTTATATAGATAAGGAGTCTAAGACTAAAGGAGGTAAAACGCTTTGTAGCCATATTGTAAAGGAGAGACCCTTGCTCTCTATTCCTGTCGTGCCCTGAACTTAGTCAAAGTTACCTTGATGTGTGTACTTTGAGGGCAGAATGGTCTCAATTATTTATCTTCTGCATCTAAAATACCCACTGCTGTCATCATCCCAACCCAGAGCAGCTTATAGGACAGAGTAGAATTGCTTCCGATGGTTTCCAAGGCTAAATATGTGTATGAGACCAGAAAGCCTCATCCATCTCCCAGGAGCAGCTGGTGGGAGTTTAGTACCGCGCATCTGAATGCCTTTGAGTGGGCCTTGTGCTGCTGCCTGGCGCACTCGGCATTTTGTCCGGGAAAGATTTACAGATTGCTCTCCTGGGTTAATGAATCTTTCTAGTCCATCTTTTGTTTTCTTTTCTTTAAGTTTTTGGGGTTTTTAAATCATTTTATTGGGGGCTCATATACCTTTTATCACAATACATACATGCATCCATTGTGTCAAGCACATGTTTTGTTTCTTTTCATCAGGTACTGCTAGACTTCCTTTTCTTTAAAAACAACAGCAGCAATATAACAACCACAAACTCCCATCATACTCCCACAAACCAGTGGCTTACTCCCCCTGCCCCAGTTTCCCCTATTCTCCTGCCTGTGACATCCACACTTAACTTGGCCTTGGTCTAATTTGTACCACAACAACCGCTTTCTCAGTCCAAATTTGTACCACAACAACCGCTTTCTCAGTCCAAATGCTCCCTCCACCGTGAAGATGCCACTCTGAGTATTCCTGCTCCTGTTAATTACTTCTCGAAGTTTGCTGTACGTCTAGTCAGCCTAACATAGCATAACTTCTTTGGGGGTGTATTCCACATGGCTTATCTGGGAGGATCAGCCTCACACCCTCCCATCCCCTCTTCACGTGCAGCTTGCTCTTCAGCCCCACGCCATTCTTACCCTGCTGCATGCACTCTGGCCAGCTGTGTTCCAGGCCTCCGTCACGCTCCTCTTCCTTGACAGTCTTTCTGCTGTATCGGTCTTCTGCTCAGCTTCTAAACTATAAAGTCATCTCAGATAGAGCTTCACTATCCTCTCAGGAAGCCCTGTCGCGGCATCTCCCCCCCACCCTGCGCCCATCCCTCACTCCAACTGCATGACCCTCTGTGCACGGTAGTGCTGGGAAGTTAGTGACAGTTAGTGCTAAGTCAAACTGATTAGAGAGACAAATCCAGAGACACTCACATATGTATAAGAAAGAGCTTTATATCAAGAAGTAATTATAAACCAAAAAACATCCCAGGCCAGATCAAGTCCATAAATCCAATACTAGTGCAAAAGGCCCTCTTCAGACTCAACGCAGCCACGTGCAATGATGCAGAATGCAGGAAGGTCACACGTTGGTATGTGCAAACTTGTATGACTCCAATGGTGGTGGAAGCATCAGGTCTCAGAGTTGCCTGCCAGCAGGAAGGTAAAGACAAAGAGAGAGGAGGAGACTCCCAAGGCCTTCCTTATGAGAAGGCCACGCCCACAAGGAAGGCCCATCAGGCTGTGACCTGATTGACAGGGCGAAAACCATCCCTACACGTTTATATATCTTCAGGTTGATATGAAATTGTGCAACTACCACACTCTTTGCACAGTGTCACTCAGCAGGTGTTAGTGACAGTCTCAGTGTACACCATGTACATGGTGGCACTCAGCAGGTGTTAGTGACATTCTTAGTGTACACTCTGTGCACAGTGTCACTCAGCAGGTGTGACATTCTCAGTGTACACTCTAGGTTGTGAATTCCAGCTGCGGGCGGGGAACTTGTCACGTTAATTTTGTATCCCTAATGCCCTCGTGGTGTTGCAGACATTTAATGGTGTCAGACAGAATCCTTGAAAAAATAATGACTGTTCTGGGGGTGTTGGTTCTGTCTTTATTCCTCATAAGTCCCACCACTTTTTATCCTATATTGCAACAAGCCTTATGATTAACTTAACTCACGCGGAAATTGAGGAAAGATTCAATATATGCTGGAAAAGTCACTTATTTCATAGCACCTGTAGGACGGGAAGAGACTATTCCTAATTCCATATAGGAGAATCTGATGGGATCCCTGTGAACAGCTGAGGGTGCTTGATAAACACGCTGAAGGGGAGAAGAAAGGAAACTTAAGCTTCATTTTCTGTAGGAGCAGGACATGTGTTTGCATTTTTTAAGTAGAAAGGTTTTAAGTTTAGATATTTAATACACAGCATCGGCTCAAAAGGTGATGTTCCCATTGCCTGTCTTTTGTAACTTGTTGTCAGAGATGGGCTCATCAGACATGTGTGAATGCCTTTCCTTAATTTATTTCTCCATCCAGTTTCTGAGGAGTATTCAGTCAGTAAGAGACCCAGCTTCTGTTCCTCCTGAAGAGAAGGTAAGAGACTATATTTCAAAATAACCATGTCTTCACTGTACAACTAAGCATGAGATGGAAAACAGCTTTCTTCTGCCGGCTCCTTTCTTGACTGAGTTGTAGGTACCCCATCCTTCTTGGGAGATTTATCTTGTGAGCACAAACAGCATAAACTTTTGGTCACAAGGACACATGAAGATGTTTTGGTTAGATACCTCCAGGTGCACAGGAGAGGCGGTCCATCCAGATTTTTAGATGAGCTTGTACCCCTTGCAGGAAGCCACAGTGCTTGGGGACGAGCAGCCCTAGTCCTTTCCCGTGCGTTCCCTACGCCACTCACCTGCCTCCTAGCTATTAGTTAGGGCATCAAGTTGCATAGGAGAGTGCCAATTAGCATTATGGGACTGGTAAAAAAGACGATCTCTACCAGTAAATTCCAAAGCCAGCTGTTCCCTCTAAGCCTGTCATTTGGCAATTATAAATGTGCATTGAATCACAAAGGCATATTTAATGTGTTTCACGGACCATGGGAACTCAGCGGTAGACATCAGGGTAGATCTAAAACTCGAAATAAATAAGTTTGATCCAAGTAAATACTGATTAGTATTCTGAAAAGAAAAATAATAATAAAAATGGAACAGGGAATATCAAATGCTTAGTTCTTTAAGTATTTTATGAAAAAATTATTTTATTAATGGGTATGTGTGACTAGAGCTTCAAAAAGCTTATGGAAAAGTTTTATTTTTTTAATTCAATTTTCCATGAACTTTTTGAAGCTCCCACATAATGCGATACATGCTATACTAGGTGATGTTAAAAATATCCACCACCACCGGTTGCAGTTAAAAATACTTTCGAAAGCCAGAGACACATGTCATACCCTGACTTTTTTCTTCTCTCCTTCCTTTCTGCCCCTGTTCGATATTTCGAAATGTGTGATAAATTTTATCCCTACTAGTTTAAGAGCCTGAAAATGAGGGTGTGGTTAGCTTTCGTGTCATAAATGCAACCACAGGAGAAATTGCCTCCCAGAGCGTCAGACATGACTTGTCAGGCAGTCAGTCCCCCATCTCAATGGTCTCCACTGCTTTTAGTCTCCAGAATTCACAGCTTTGCCGGAGCCCCACGGACACGCCCGGGATGCCTATTCCTTTGGAATGTTGGTGGAAAGTTTGCTGGGCGCCTTGAGTGGTGAGGGTGAGTTAGAGTCGCACTACCACATGCTTCAAGACAGTGGGCGTCACCCACATCTGTAGCCCTAGCAAGATGCCTGATGGCGGTCAGCTTTAAGACAGAGTTAACAGGCACAGGGATGGAGCTCTGGGTTGCAGTAGTCAGAGATTGTTACCAAAGAAGCATGAACTATGCCTGTCAGAGCCAGGCATCTTGTTATCGTGGTAATATTCATGTACAAAAGACTGCCTTATTGATTAGTTTGTTGCCATCTTAAAAAGAGTTACGATTCAGAAATACTTTAAAAATAATTCCTCAGTAAGATTTCACTTTTCTTTTTCTCCGTTTGTTCAGAGCCCCTTTTTTTTTTTTTTTTTTGCCCTCTTGATGTAATTTGTGAAATTCTTTTTTTCTTTCATTGCCTCTTAAAGGCCAGGGTGCTAGAGTCCCGGTGCTCTTCTTTCAGGCTAGCTGCATGCCCTGCAGACTGCTTCTCTCCTCCCACCACTCCAGCCCCTTGACTTGAAGCCCAGTAAGTCTATTGGGGCACCTGCCCATGAAGGCACGCGACTGTCTTTATCTCACTGGGCTCAGCTGTGTGCAGCCTAGAATGTCTAGTGCGCATCTCCTCCAGGCTAGGCAGGCTTCTGGCATCCCAAGCACCTAATGGCTGTTGGCTCTAAATTCCCAATCTCAATTCGGAAAAATTCAACCTTTAGGGCCTATAGCATCCATTGTGTGTTAGGAACAAACTTTCTCTCTTAAGTAAACTGGAATGGTGCAGCTTTGCACATCTTTGGGGGACTGAAACCGTAGTCTTTCAAATGATTGTGTGGCCAGTGTTTGAGGACCTAGCTGATGGAGGCCAGCACACAGGCCACTCCTTTCTCCTCTTTGAGCGTGAGCCAGGAAATGAGGGAAGGAGGGAGCTTCCTGGGTAGGGGGAGAGAGGCGGGGCTAGTCGGGCTGGGAGGACTACTTATTAAACCTGCTGAGGAATTTGCTTCCTGGCACCCCGGAAGCAGTTTAGCAACAGTCAGGGCTTTGTTTGCTTGGGTTTTTCCAGGTTGTTTTTGCTCTCGTCAGCCTCCAGCCATAGAGGTCTGAACCGAGGGAGACGGCATTGGAAACTAACTGTAGCTCTGGATTTCAGTTTCAGCGGATGTTCTCTCCAGCTTTCATCAGACCTTGCACTCAACTTTGCTAAATCCCATTGCAAAGGATCGGCCAGCCCTCTGCACCCTACTCTCCCATGACTTTTTCAGGTGAGGGGTCTGTGCGCCACGCCAGCTGCTGCCGGCTCTTTCACACTGTCTTGTCGGGTCTTGGTTATTGATCATTAGGAGAGATTGAATCTGGTCTCCAGGAAAGAATAGAGGGAGGAGGAATTAGGATACTTCTCAGAGCCCTTTCACAAGTAGGAAATGTAGAAATCCTTGATTATCATGGAGGTTAGGTGTAGGAATGATAGCCATGTTCATTAGGGTTTCCTATTATGAGGGAAACAAGCCTGGTTGCAGGGGTCTATAGCAGTATCTTAATTGAGAAAATTAATAAATAGCACCGTTCCCTTCATGGGAACCCTGGTGGCCTAGGGGTTACAAGCTGGACTGGGATCCATAAACTCACAGGGGCAGTTCCGCCCTGTCCTGTATTGTTTCTGTGAGGTGACACGATGGCAGTAAGGTTTTTTGGGGTTTTTTTTGCTTTCTGTTTCCCTTTTTTATTGAAGTTTTTACTGTAAATTGGGTGGTGGGTTTACATTTCAGAGTATGAACTCTGAGTATTACAGTTACGAGTTTTATTGCTGAACTTGTTCTTGTTGAGGGGAATGAGCCGAGCTGGGTCTGTGCTTGTGTAAATGAACCATTCCTGTGCTGCTGGGCCAGAGGGAAACGGGTGTAGACTTAAGAGAAAGAGACCCCGAGGTGAGGGTCACCTGTGCTTCTGGGGATGTTGTGCCAGGCGGGGCTGGTGTGTGCAGACCCAGCCCCAGGCAACAGTCCATACCTGTGTGAGCTGAGAGTGCCCGGTTGAGTCTCTCACACATAACCCTGCCTCCTGAAGAAATAACTGACAGCAGGAAAAAATGCAGACATTCCTGAGACTTGTCGAAGAGATTCCTCATTCCACACTTCCTTTGAAAATTTTACTGCAAAGAAGTGAGGAGTGAGCTATTTGTAATGGTAACCGTAACATTCCTCCCAGGCTAGAGGCTTTGTGACCCCCCCATCAATTATAGCCAAAAATGTGCTTGAGAACAGGCCACTAGACCTTGAAGCATGTTATGTAGCAGTGGTTCTCAACCTTCTTAATGCCTGGACCCTTTAATACAGTTCCTCACAAAATTATTTTTGTTGCTACTTCATAACTGCAATTTTGCTACTATTATGAATCAGTGACTTCTGTGAAAGGGTCGTTTGACCCCCAAAGGGGTTGCGACCCACAGGTTGAGAACCGCTGTTATAGAATGTATATGCTTTTAAACTCTCAGTAGCATCACAGATTCCATTTTGATAAGGGGAACTTACAAAAGTTCATGGAAACTTTTGGTTGCCTTTCAAATCCCTATGTCCATGAACTTTTTTTAATGCTCCCTCATCTTAGATTCCCGGTAGGCTTAACCCAGGCGTCCTGGTGTAGCAGAGGATAGTTTTTGGCTACCTACTGATGGAAATAAACATGAAGCAATCTGCTCCCATAACGATAGGCAGCCGTGGAAACCTTACAAAACAAAGCAACACCGTAGGTCACAGTATTGCTTTGCTTTATAACATTTGTCTCATAAGTGATTTAGTTACATTATAAAATTTTAAATTACATAGTTTTTCTTGTTGAGAATTATGTAAATAAAAATTATTTCCGTGTTTCACATGCCTTTTCTAATTGATCATGCATTTTTTTTACCATTTAGAAATGATTTTCTAGAAATTGTGAATTTTTTGAAAAGTTTAACATTGAAGAGTGAAGAGGAAAAAACTGAATTTTTCAAGTAAGTTTAGAAAATTAAGACCTTAAATTTAATTACTCGGGTAATTAATGAGAACAAGATATTCTGGAGAAGATGAGTCAGATGTTTGATGCAACGAAGTATATGTACCATGTCATGTGTGTCAGGCTAGAGATCTCTGGAGGGAAAGCATGCAGAGACTGCTAGTGGGAGGTGTGTAGAGGGCGGACTGCCCACGTTGGGTGGGGAAGAGGTGGGCAACACTAGTGAGGGAGGAACAAAGGCAAGACACAGTGTGTTGTCTTGAGTCCCTTGTATGAGGGTCAGGACCAACTATTTGACGGGTTTGTGACTAGTGGATTTCAGGCACTAAACCCACCCATGGGAGAAAGCAGCTGTGAAATGATTAGATTCACGTGTTCTATAAATGACTGCTACGTGTGGAGGAGACAGGCTGGGAGTGGCTAGAACTCTGTGGCAATTCAGGCAGTCAGTGGAAGGCCTCCACATTGTTGGTAGAAAGGAGGCTGGAGCCACTGCTGCAGGGGCAAATGAGCAAGTCTTGGTGATCACTATGAAGGCAATACGGAGTACTGGAGTGAGGGTGGACCTGTTGTGCCTGGAAAAAGATGAATTCTTATGAGGGTGCTGTGGTGGAAAGGGTATGGGACCTTAAAGATGATGATGGCATTTGGCCAAGTGGCTCTGAAACTCCGGGGCAGTCTTAATGCGAATGGTGAATATTAGTGAACTTAGCCTATAGGTGGTGAAATTTTCCCGAGAAAATGGGTAGCCTGGAAGGGTCAGTGGGCCCAAGCTGGAGCATTGGGGCAACCGATCTTGCAAGGGCATGAGTGTAAGGGATGAGTGAGAGAAAGCACTAGTGGTTAGACATTTCAGACAAGGGCAGAAACACAGTGGTGCTCTCAAAGGAATAGAGAATTGGAGAAAGAGAAGAGCAACCAGGAAAATCAAGGAACTTAAAGAGCAGTGGCAGTAGAGTGAGTCGGATTCTTGGAGCTCTACCAATTTAGCCAGTGAGACTTGACCCAAAGGTGTGAAGCCCTGCCTCTGTGGGGCTCCACACCTACCTCCCCATTGAGTGCAAGAGGAACCCCACTCCTTCGGCAAGCAACCTGCCTGCAGGTGCTCAGCTTTCTTGCTCTGAGGCTGGGAAGCCCACCATGTCATCTGCCACTGGCCTCCTGATTCAGCTGCTGCCACTACTCACTGTCCCTTACCATTTCCAGTGTCACACTTCTCTGACTCCTGAATTGGAGGGGTTCTGAGCGGGAATTTAGGGTCCAAAGGATGAAGCACTCCACTCCTAGCTCTTCTTTTTTTAAAAATCATTTTATAGGGAGCGCGTACATACGTAACACTCCATAGTTCATTCACATCCAGCAGCTTTGTACAATTGCTACCACATCCAGCAGTATTGTACAATTAAAAAAATTGAAAATGTATCAAAACATTTTCCTTCTTCTTGAACTCCTTGACATCAGTTCTGCTTTATCCCCTCCCTACTCCCCCTCCCCCCTAGGAACCCTTGTTTGTTTTTTACCACATTTTACACCATCCAGTATACCCATTTATATACAATTTCTGTTGTTTGCTCTCCTGAAATGGCATTGTACGGTCATCGGTGCTATTAGCTGCTCCCCCTTTCCTGCTTCACCCCACCTCACTTCCCTTTCCTCAGGGAACCATTACTCCTGTTACTGTTTCTGAAGGGTTCTCTATCTTGGCTTTCATGTACCAAATAATCTTAATTATACAAGTGAATATACACAGGTCTAACAAGATTCATGAGGTAAAACAAAATCCTTAATACTATGAGGAAGAAATATTAAAGAGCTAGAGGATAGTTAAATGGTTCATCAGTGCCCTACCACACCCTGAATTTATCATCCCTTCCACGTGACCCTTCTGAGAAAGAATGTCTAATTATCTTACAGGTGGGTTTTGGGTCTCCACTACATCCCCATTCCTTCACATCAATTTGGTTGCTTGTTTCTGAACTTCTGATACTTTTCCTGTTGACACCTCATGATCACACAACTTAGAGGTGAGAAGCATTATTACTAGAGGAGAAAATAGTCTAGGAGGTAAGAGACTGAGCATGTCTTAGGCTGGGGACAAAGGTTTTAGTGAGTAGAGGGAACAGTTGAAGTCTCCGTCCACATGGCGTAGGCGGGAGGGTGTGATACTAGAAGAGAAGGAATGTTGGAGCAGTGAATGGCTAGGATGCCCTCAAATCACTGGCACCTGGGAAGGAAGTTGGAACGAGTACAGATGTAGGCCTGAAGGAAAACCACACGATGTGTCCTATTAGTGCCTATTAGCAATTTAGTACCTTAGGAGCCCTGGTAGCATCATAGTAGTTACAAGTTGGGCTGCTAACTGCAAGATCAGCAGTTTGAAACCATTAGCTGCTCTATGGGAGAAAGAGCGCTTTCTACTCCCATAATGAGTTCGTCTTGGAAACCCAGTTCTATCTTGTCCTATAGGGTCACTGTGTTAGTCTGGGCAGACTGGAGAAACAAATCCACCGAAACTCGTATGTGTACATTAAGAAAGCATTCCAACCCAGTGCTGTCCAAGCCCCAAAGCCCAACATTACCCCATAAATACCAATCTACAAAGTCTTCCTCAATCTCACAAAGCACACTCAATGACGACTACAGGAGAAAAATCAAATCAGTGAGCGTGTAAGCATCTCAGTGCTGGCAGGGGTCTCCACACAGCTGCTCCAGCACCCAGGGCTGCATCCGGGTCATTCCATGTGGCTTCTCAGGGACGTCTCACAGGAAGTTAGCCTTGCCATAAGAAGCAGGGAACTGGCTAAGGCAGCTGCACGCTGGTCCAACCATCAGAGAGCAAGATACCTGAGAACTAGAACAATGAGGCTCACCAAGCAATTTATCTCTCCACCCTTCAGTTAACCCACATGTGTTGATTGGCCAGGTTGGCACAAAATTACCTTAGTCACCATGAGTTGGCATCAACTTGATGGCAATGAGTTTGGTTTGTGTATCTAGTTTGAACAAAGTTTTTTTTTATATGTATGTATTATATATGAGGGGGTGTAACAAAGTTCATGGAAAAATAGAATTTAAAAAATGGACTTTTTCCCATTAATTTTTAGAAGACCTCTTGTATCTATAGATGTACATCCCGACACCCTCCTCTCCTCACTACACCCTCTTTTCTCACTATGCCCTCCTCCTCCTCTGTTGATTAGCCTGTAATGACATCTCATATTTACAGAGTAAGAAGTCTGACAATTTTGTGCATTTAACATTACACATTTGGCAGTTTTGGAAATATGCAGGCTGTGATGGTTAAGGTGTGTGTCAACAAGTTGTCTGGATCATGATTCTCAATGGTTTGGCAGTTATGCAATGATGTCACTTGGTAATTATATAATTACATTGTCCCTTTTTTTGTGATCTGATGTGGTCACCTTCCATTTTTACTAATGCTGACTATTGCCTAAGGACCCAGTCTTTGGAACCTAACCATATCAATAATCTACCACATTTATATTTGAGAAAGTTACTGATGAGAAAGTCTTATCATGGGGGGGTTGGGGGTAGGAACCATTTTTCTGTGAATAAAAGGCAGTTTGTTAAAACACTTTCCAACTTGGAATTGAGGTTTTACAAGCGGGGCTCAAAGAGTTTGCAGAAAAATGGAGTAAAGAGATTATGGAATTTTCCACAAACTTTTTGAAACCTACTTATATGTATGAGGGATACAAAAAGAAACCTGTAATCCACCCCCACCCCGCCAAGCCATGTAATTAGATTTTTTTTTTAATTTATTGGGGGCATGTACAATTCTTATCACAATCCATACATCCACCATTGTGTCAAGCACATCTGTACATTTGTTGCCATCATCATTCTCAAAACATTTTCCTTCTACTTGAGCCCTTAAAAGATTTTTTTTATAAACAACTTTTATCACCTTCAAAGTACTCTCCATTTACACTTAATACATTTGTCAAATCTGTTATTCCATTCTTAGAAACATTTTTCAAATGCATCTGTTTGGATGACTGAAAGCACCTCCCTCATATTTTTCTTCACCTCTTCTATATTGTCAAATCACTGTCCTTTCATGTCCCTCTTCATTTGCGGAAACAAAATGAAGTCACAGGGAGCAAGGTTAGGAGTGAGGTGTATGGGGCAAGAGAGTGAGGTGTATGGGAGCAAGGTTACGAGAGTGAGGTGTATGGGGCAAGACATGCTGCTTTTTGCCCAAAACTGGCACACTGAAATGACTGCGTGAGCAAATACATTGTCATGGTGGCAGAACCAGTCCCCCCATCTGCCACAAATCTGGCCTCTTTTGTCACACACTGTTAGGCAATCTTTTCAGAACCTCTAAATAGAAAGCTTGATTAATAGTCTGACCTGGTGGAACGAACTCCAAATGCACCACAAGTTGACATTTTCATCCATCAGAAAGTTGATGGATGATCAGAACGAAGTTTGTCATTAGTCGACATTTCATCTCTTTTGAAATGAGAAAAGCACTCATACACTTGAGTTTCCCCCATGGTACTGACCTAGTAAGCTGTGCTCAACATCACAGAAGTTTTTGTGGCATTTTTCCCAAGCAGGAAACAAAATTTCACAGCTGCTTCTTTTAAATCAGCCATCACAAAAAACAAAGTTCAAGCGAAACTGCTTTTATGAAAAAATCCAGTCACCAGAGAGAACCTTCCCAGGTGACACCAAACGGTGCACTCACTCAGAACTAGTTGTCTGCTGCTGATGCTCATTTATCTGGAAAAATGGCTCTGCTCCGCCCAGTGCAATTCTGGATTTTGGGAGGTCCTCCTCGTACGTTAACTAAATTTGGAGGCAGAACTGTAGAGGTTCCCTTACCTGATTTCAAAATACATCACACGGGGAGAAGTGGAAGTAGTTGGTGTGTAAGCATGAGCAATTTCCCCAGCCTGCCTTCTGTGCCCTCAGATTTCTGCTGGATCGAGTCAGCTGCTTGTCAGAGGAATTAATAGCCTCAAGGCTGGTGCCGCTTCTGCTTAATCAGTTGGTGTTTGCAGAACCAGTAGCTGTTAAGAGTTTTCTTCCTCATCTGCTTGGTCCCAAAAAAGGTGAATTTTCTCTTCAAAGTATTATTGTAATTAAATCATTTGTCAATTATTAGTCTATATTCAAGCAGATTGAGTTTACTCCAGGGCGTGGTTTATGTTTAGTTCTGAAGATCGAGAATAAAGATTGCCTCCTGAATAATTACTGACTTTAAACTGGTAGCGGAGTCACAGGATAAAGATGGAACACCGTCCTGGAGAATCAGATTTATAATAGTGAGCATGTGGACTCGAAACTTAAATGCATGTGGAGTGTAAGACTAAACATACATCATACTTTGGAAGATGATGTAGAATGGGGTGCCCCTAACAGCCCACCAGCAGTCAGCCAGTTTTCCAGTGTGAGTGGAAAGATGGTAAAGCGCCAAGCTCATTTCATTGGTCAGGCCTGCAGTGTCTCTGAATGTGAAGTGATTGTTCCTCTGAAACCTGCAGCACTCGAGAGAGCGCATCAGGTTAAAACATGCGGCATTAATTTAATGGTACTGTACTTGTGAGTCTGGGGTAGTACTGCTGTTGGAAATTATTTTCTTAGCTCTCAGTCCACCCGACCAGTGCTATAGGCAAGTTTTAAAATACAGAATGTTACTTGGCTTCTTGGATGCTGTTCCCATCAGCCTTGCATTTTCTTCTCTCTGTAACTTTCTCACCATTCACTTAGTCAGTCTGAGGTAGAGGTGTCTCAGAATTCCCCAGGGAGATTTTTCAAATCGCCTATTAAACTGAATCCACAAGTTTTGGGGACAGAGTATGTCTTTGGGGATATGGGTGCATCTTTTTTTAATCCCCCCAAAACTAATAACCAGAAAGAGAGGACTGCTGGGCACTGAGGCCCCATTGTAGCAGTGAACACAGGGTTTTTGCAAGTAAAATTCTAACATTATCAGTGCCCTTACTCAGTGTGATTACACAGTTATTGAGTTGTGTATTAAAATACAAACATTACAGTGCATTGAATGATCTTTCAAGAAGATAATTTCTACAAGGCAGTGTTATTGAGATAATTAAACTGAGTAATTCCAGGAAAACAAGAGGACGTTCCTTGGTTTGAGGAGTAGGAATGTAGAAGATTCGCTGTGTAACGTTCTGGACTGTGTGACCGAGGCTGAGCGCTCCTTTCACTGACATGACTGACACCTTCCTCATGTGTTACCTGTGGTTTCCTTGGGTAGATACCGTGCAGGGAGAAACTCCCTGCCTGCTGTCGCTGGCACTGTTCCAGTCGCGAGTGATCCCTGTGCTTCTGCAGCTGTTTGAGGTTCACGAGGAACACGTGCGGATGGTGCTGCTGTCTCACATTGAGGCTTACGTGGAGCACTTCACGCAGGAGCAGCTGAGGAAAGTCATCTTGCCACAGGTCAGGGGCAGGCCCTCTCCAGGGAAGCATGAGGGTGGGGGTGCAGAGGCTGTGCTGGAGGCTGACGAGAAGGGTTCAGAGTATTCCAATGGGAGCTTAGGGCTTGAGGCCAGTCAGTTAAAAGTCGGCTGGAATACCAAGGGCTGCAATCCAAACTGTGTTTCCATTTCGTTACACAAGGAAATCAATTACAGTGACACCTCAGTTGTCGAGCCAAGCGCGGACCTTCCACTCCTCCAGCAGCAAAGCTTGAAAAACATCTGCTTGGTGTTCATAACTTTGCTAGATAGTCAAACTGAAAATCCAATTTGAAAAACATGTGTGAAACAAGAGTGCGTCTCTAGTTGCATCTCGCCGCTGATACAAAGGGTGACACTTCAGTCAAAGCGCCACTCTTGTTCCGACAACATGTTCGTGCTAGTATGGCACAATATTCCTCGGGCTCTGTTTGGGGGGGGAGGGGACTTATTTGCATAAATTGGAGCACGGGTGGCTCCAACGAAAGGCGGCAGCAGCAGCAAAGCAGGAGGAAAACAATCAGAGTTAAGTCAGTGCCGCCTTTGAAGCACATCGGCTTGTCTGATTTGGCAACTGACATTATCAACAATTTTAAGAAGGAAAAATCTGATTAAAGTGGCCAGTGTATCGAAAGGTATGAAATTGTTCACCACAAAACAAAGAACCCAGGCCATCTAAACGGTTGAAAAGTACTGTGAACTTGGAGAAATCAAACTAACTGCATGGCAATATTTATCCAAGACACTGCTGTGTGAGCGCTAAATGCCTCCTTAGCGATTTGAAGTCCTGGAAAAATGAATTTATACGTGTAATTTGGTGTCTATTATTATAGGAAAATATGTTCAGTTCTCAAGCATTTCCATGTTTCAACACAAATTCGTAATGAATTGAGTTCAACAACCAAGGTCTCACTGTATTTATATTTGATCTTAACCTCAGAGAATTTTTTTAATTGTTGGCTAATCTTTGGAGGGTAGTGAACAAGAATCACTGGTGCAATACTTTGGAAACCTAATCTGCAAGAATGTATTTGGTTATGGCATGATGTAATTCAGCTGAAATTGAGAGGAAAAAAACCCAACAAAATGATTTTTTAAAAAAAGAACAGCCAAGTATAAAAATGTAATCCAAGCCAATTAGGAAACACAGTTCCGACCTGTAGTGACCCTTTAGGACAGAGCAAAGCTGCTTTGTAGGGTTTCATAGGCTACAGCTTCTATAAAAACAAACTGCCACATCTTTTCTCTGGCAGAAAGCTGCTGGTAGGTTTGAATGGCCAGTCTTTTCAGTTAGCAGTCCTATACTTAACCCACTGTGCCACCAGGAAGCCATTACATTAATTTGCCCACTCAAGGGCTCCCGGTTTTAAACTCACTCTCAATTATAGCGACCCTATAGGACAGAGTAAAACTGCATCTGTGGGTTTCTGAGATGGAAGGAGTAGAAAGTCTCAACTTTCTCCCTGAGAGCTGGTAGTGATTTTGAACTGCTGACCTTGAAGATCACAGCCCGATGTATAACCACTGAGTCACCAGGTTTTAAAAGATTTTGTCACTTAACATGGGATCTTTCAAGTAATGCTTTCCGATTGGGATTAATTTATTTAGAAATAATTTTTAGAGCAGTTTTATTATGCTTAGTTTTGTGCTTCCTTACCCAGTAACGAAGCATAAAATAACTTAGCACGTGTGTAACACCCTTCCTATTTTCAGGAGCTCAAAAGTAGACATTTCAGTATCTGCTGCTGTATAACAAACCACCCAAAACATAGGTCTCAGAAGTTTTTTATCCTCATTCTCTTGGTTGACTGGCCCCTCTGGTTGTCAGCTGAGGCCTAAAGCTAAGAAAAAGTTCACCTGAGCGAGCACATTGTGATGCTGCCCACTGCTTTGTTGACAGCAATGTTTCCTGAGAGTGGGCGATACCACTGGGGTGTGTGGGTGGGGGTGCGACAGCGGATGCCTACATTTTTTAATTGCTGGATGTTGGGGGTGGTGGTAGGGACTGAGGTTATCCCCATTTCAGGAAAAAAAATTAAACTTTCCTACTTTAGCCCATAATCCAGGATAAATAAGTAGCTGCTTTTGCAAGCCCGATGGATCACTCCATAGTCCTCCAGGGGGAGGTGTCACCCACTTCAGAAACACATTTTTAGAGAGAGAAAATGATAGGGATTGTGGTTGTCTCTTACTTATAATCTGATTCCCCTCTAGGTATTACTGGGCCTGCGGGATACCAGCAATTCCATTGTGGCCATTACACTCCATAGCCTGGCAGTGCTGGTCTCTCTACTTGGACCAGAGATAGTTGTGGGAGGAGAAAGAACAAAGATCTTCAAACGTACTGCCCCAAGTTTTACTAAAACTACTGACCTTTCCCCAGAAGGTAAGAATGATTAAAAGCTCTAGCTTTTTAAGTGTTGTTTAAACTTTAGATTTTTCAAATTACACAAGCCATAGCAGGTGGGTTATATTCAGTCAGATGAGAAACATTAAGAAAAAAGTTTCCCTATATACCTCTCCCTAGAAATAATACTAGTTTGATCTCTGTTTAAGCTCAAAATATACAGATGTATGTTTGTACATGCAAGAAAGCTTCCAAAAAGTCAATGGAAAAATTACCTTTTTTAATTCCAGTGTTCACCAAGTTTTTGAAGCCCCTTTATAGAGGGTTCATTTTTGTGTTTTAAGAAGATATTTTTTTCATGTAGCACCTTATCAGTCTTGTCAATACACCGGTACATAGAAATCTAGCTCACCTTTTGATAACTGCCTAATCTGTCACTGAATATAATTCATTTAGCAGTGGGTATGCATTGTGGGCATACAGGCTATAAGTAACCCTTGCTGGTGGCACATTGATTAAAATACTTGGCTATTAACCAAAAAGTTGGCAGTTCGAACTTACTAGCTCCCTTGAAGAAAGATGTGGCAGTCTGCTTTTGTAAAGATTTAGAGCCTTGGAAATTATGGGGCAGCTCTGTTCTATAGTGTCGCTGTGAGATGGAATCAGTAGCAGTGAGTTTGGTTTTTGGTAATAGCTATAGAAGCAAGGATAAGAATTCTGTACCACTAATCTTATTGCACCTTTATTTTGCTGTGTAATTTTAATAAAACTGGTATTCCTTATAAAGCTATATATATATAGCTTTTTCTCTAATTCTGATGCCCAGAGAATTTTTAAGATAACTGGCTTCCTAGAGTTCTGAAAAATGTTCATTTTTTTTCGTACTGCTAATACAAACACTGTCAGTGTGGTTCCAAGGAAGTTGAAAAGGATAAAGGCTCTTCTCACCTCCTCTTCTGTCAGGATATATCCATTTGTTATTCTCTTAGCAGATTGCACCAGATAGTAAATGAGAGCTCTTTAAACACACCAGAACTGTTTTGGGGGTGAGAGATGGGTGGGAGAATTTATTGAGATACAGCTTAGGGCTTGTTCAGGGCTCCTTCATATGCAGAATTAGCAAAAGCTTCTGCACCTAACCTCTTTTATTTCTTGGATGGAATTTCCTAGACTGAAGACACTCATTTACATCGTCTGAATTACCCAATCATTACAGGAGACCCCAAAAGGCAACACACCCGACAGCAGCAGTGGAAGATTTTTTTTGTGTTAGTTTCCTGAAAAGACAATTTCTAAAATAGATTATCAATTTAATCCCCGACTCCGAGTATGGTTCTTCCTGAAAGAGACGGGTGTGAGGCATGGGTGCAGCCCACACAACAGTTTACCACAGCCTCTTCAGAAGGACATGGGGCATTGCTGAGATTGGGCCTCTCACACGCCCTTTATTCTTAAAGGGAATGAAAGTGGGAACCACCTGTGATTTTAAATCGGCACCAAAATGTTTGTAAAAAGCTCTAACGTTCACAGCTAGGTATCCTAAGTTACCTGTCTCATCCAAACTCTCCCGGCCTGCTTGGGTCCCTTCTGTTCCACCACGTAGGCATTCAGCCGGGGCTTAAACACTGCTAAGAACAGGCAGTCCAGTTCATAAGGAGGTTGTTTCTTCCTATTTTGAAAGATACTCTCTACAGCTTTTTTTTCTTCTAAAGATCATTTTATTGGGGGCTTACAGCTTTTTTAACAGTCCATACATCAATTGTATCAAGCGTATTGGTACATATGTTGCTATCATTTTCTATTTGAGTGAGCCCTTGGTATCAGTTTCTCTACAGCGTTTTTATCTGTGTTAACTATAACTACTTCCATTTTCCAAAGTCATTCTCAGTCACCGCCCGATAGATGAAGCAGCACTATACTTTCTGTCCTCTTCACTCTTTGGGGTTTTTATTCACCTTCAGATTCTCCCATGCACGTCGCCTGCAGCCAGCACAGTAAGATCGCACCAATCTTGGAGAATCCTTCCTCTAGCCTTTTATCTAAATGTTTCTTTTCTGGCAACTTGCCCGTCAGCAGCAAGAAGTTCATACAGCAAGATTATTACTACAATACTCTTTTACAGAAAGGTAGAAATACTACATTTGCATAGCTTTTCTGTTGCTTGCATGAATGTTTTCTTGGGAGTGATAATTTAAAGGTTGAGGGCATTTAGGTAATTTGATATTTCTTGTATCATACATACAGCTAAACCTGTAAGAGACAGGAAGAACTCTGGGAACTGCCTTGTTTTTCTGGGGCTTTCAAATTTTCTGCCTTCAACACGCCACTTTTCTCTGTTAGTGGAAAATATTCCCATTTTCCTTCTCTGACAGGTTCCAGCTCGTGCAGGTTTTACTGGATATGATTGTATTGTCAGCACTGGGCTTGCTCATGTCTCCCTGGATGGTTGGGTACATACCAACTCTCCCCATAAATGGTGAGAAGAGTGTTGACACCTTTTGAATCCCCTTTGAAACCAGATACTTTACTTTGGAGCTTATGATACTTCAGTGCAATATTTTCCAACTCATACTAAGCAACAATAATCCTGGGCGATCTTAGCAGGTCTATCATGAAAAGAGAAGCCTTCTTGACATAGTTGTTACAAGTTGGCGTACTAACTGCAACGTCAGCGGTTTGAAACCATCAGCCACTCCTGGGGTGAAGGCTTTCTACCCGTTTTAGAGTTGCAGCCTCAGAAACCCACAGGGGCAGTTGTACCTACAGGGTCGGAAATCACCTTGAAGCCAGCGGTTTTTTGTTTTTTCATTTTGGTTGTGAAGAGTTCTGTGGTTAAGTTTAGGGAAATCAGCTTCAACAGAATATTGCACAAGATTTCTGAGTGCCATACTTAAACTTAAGGAAATCCTCTTTCAAACTAGGATGTGTTAGGGTAGGCAGGTTTATTTGCATACACAATAACTACTGCAGTGTGCTGGTAATGAACATCTTGAGGGGAAGAGTGCCTCGCTTAGAACATGTTTTATATTTGCTTTATAGACAATAATCCACAAACACTAAGTTTGAGTAGATAGCAAAGAACTGAGTGCTTTAGTTAGTTATTACCTGGCATCTTTAATGCAATTACATACTTCTGAGTTATTTTCCTCCAGTTTAAGTATGCATGGATATTTCTATTTCTTTAGCTTGAGATTGATTTAACCTTTCTCCAAATATATTGCTTGCTCGTAACCATCGTTTTACAATTATTGCACGTATTCATAGGCAATCCATTTTCTCAACCTATTAAATTTCCCATGAACGGGGTCTCAGATGTGAAAAGTCCTTCAGAGGACAGTGAAAACACCCCCTCAAATCCCACAAAGGCTGAAGACTGGCCTGACTGGAGCGAGCCTGAGGAGCCCGACAATAAAACTGTCGACATACGGATTTGGTCGCAGGAGCCACATGATACTGCAGAGTCCCCAGTGAAGGGGGAGACTCGGGATGACTTTGAGCACAGCAACTTAGAAATGGAACTAAGCCTCAGAGGCGGACTCCCGGCTGCAACAGCTATTACCTCAGGGGAACAAAAACCCATTCCTACATTGTTTCCACCCACTGAAGAGTATAGTCCTTTGAACGTAAGCCTGTCCCCAAAGACCAGCCTCATACAGAGCGGGGAGGATGCAAACCAGAAGCCACCAAAAGCGTCAACAAAAGAAAGGTCCTTTAAGATTCCATCAGAACTTGGTTTAGGAGAAGAGTTTACCATTCAAGTAAAAAAGAAACCAGTCCAAGATCCTGAGTTGGATTGGTTTGCTGACATGATTCCAGAAATTAAGCCTTCAGCTGCTTTTCTTATTTTACCTGACCTGAGGGCAGAGATGATGCTTCCCAACAAGAATGATATCTCCCCAGTGGTGCCGTTTTCCTCAAAGTTTGCTGCAGCAGAAATTACTGAGGTGAGGGTCTGAAGGATGACATGTCGGCGGGGGGCTGGGTGGGGTGGGGGAGCTGTTAGTTGCCATTTCATTTCAAATGAGGGAAAAATTGTTTAAAATAATCAAGTTGAACATAAAATGAAACCAGTTCTTACAAATGGTTATTTTTCCCTCCCCAGGCTGAGTGGTAATGGTCCACTTGGTACATGAATAGCCTATTAATTTGGATGAAAGGAGGTTAAGCCAAGAATATGGCTTCATCAGACTGACTTTACTGAGTTATGTGATCCGTGAAATTTTGGTTTCCTACCATCTGGTTTTGTAGTACTGTAACCACAGTAATTCTTGCTACTTCTTGGTTAGCTTGGGAATTGAGTTCTGGCATCAAAGACAAGGCATAGGCCCCTTTCCTTTCTAGTTCTCATTTTCAGCAGGCTGGTCTGGTGTGCTTTCTGTTGCAGGGAGAGACTGGCGGCTGGGGAGAAGAAGGAGAGCTGAACTGGGAAGAAAATAACTGGTGACAAGCGGGTATGATTACACTTTAGGGGGAAAATTTTTTCAATTAAATTAATACCTCAAAAGCAGGCTCTGAGGACAAAAAGACCCAAAGCAGCCTGTTTTCCCCGTACCAGGAGCATTTTCTTGTGTGTGCCAACTGAAGCACAAGACCTCAAGTGCTGGCTTTTGAAAAGCCTTCCAGGAGGCGGCTTCAGTAACTGGTCTCTAGGAGAAAGAGTCTGAGTGCAATAGACTGACGCTAGTGTCTTTGGAAAGGTTGGATCTTACTGCTCTTTCCAGGATGATTCTGGAAGTAAAAATAAAGATCAAATATCAAGCTGGTTAGCTTAAATTGTGCCATTTCTTTGAACAGAATAGTAAGCTCTATTAAATGATATACTGAAAAAAAAATTAGCTGTAAAGTATATAATTTTAAACTAAGATTTCCTTAGGCAGCTTATTTATTTGTTTACAGTTCTTCTGAGTGAAAGGTCCTGTGTGGATATCTGGGCAGTATCTAATTGGTCCACTTGTATTACATTATTACGTTGTACCAAAGTTCATAAAGAGGAATATTCCCAACGACCCTGTTCTCTAAATATCAAATAAAGACTATTTTCACTAGATTTAACTTTACAAAAGTTGTTTATGTGCTTGATGATGTACAGACATAATTACACAGTATTTCATTTACATCATGTACATACATACCATAGGTTGACATCAGTATACATCCCCAGTACATTCACGTCTCCTCCGTGAGCAAGCAGCGTTTCAGCTCAGCGAGCCTTTCTTGGAGTGCCTCAATTTCCACAGGCAGCCAGTCCGGAGCAGGACACTTCTGGAGTAGTAACTCAATTGTCTCTAAGGCCCCAGTAGCTTTTTGTAATGCTGTCCTGTACTCTTCTTCTAATGGGAACTCACGACGGGCTCTTTTTGCACAAGGCTGCAAAATGAGGGGCATGTGGCAGGTATAATACCGACTCTAAAATGCTAAGAGGGCTGGACTACAGTAAAACTTATTGGAACAAATTTATATTCCAATCCATTGCTTCCTCACCAGAGGGCATTCCCACCTCCTCCAGGTCATGTGGAAAACTGAAAGCATTTCTGGCCTCCTCTCCCTGTGCCAACCACCTCAAAAACACCCACTAGGTAGTGTCTACCACACAGAAAAGGTGTCGGACTCCTATAAATGGTTACCTTTGCAGATGTGAGGTCTAAAAGTTCCATGAGAACTGTAACAGTTCTCAACATTTATGTATTGCTATTTCTAAAAGTACTGGTAGCATTCAAAACATTATTTTATCTTTGTGTCAAATGACTGCATTTTAGTAGGTATAGTAGGGTAGATGATACGTAAGGCAAAGTATTTAGCCATTTAGAAAGTAAGGTAACAGATTTTTTTCTGTGATTCCAAAACTACTCTCTGGGATACTAGAACTTCCCCCAAAGGTCATGACAAATGATTTCAGATTATGTGATCTATGATGTTTATAATTTAGTATTTAAAGTATCCCCACCTCTATGTATTTGATAACCTTTAAAGAAATGTGATTTTAAAAGAGCAGTGACAAAGAGTTTTACGTGCATAATTTCCATTCTCAATATCCCTAATTAAGAAAAGCAGCATCTCCACACTGCAAAGAAACCCTTACCTCTAAAGGTGACCACCTTGCTACTTCCAGAGTCCCTTTAACAAAGGGCTCCCAGAAAACACCTCTCTCCTGTTTCACACGCTCCACTCTGGCAGCTTCTGTTTCCGCTACAAGCCGAGTCTGCCACAAAGAAACAGCATTAATAGTGTTCTCTAAATTTCAAATGTTCAGAAAATGAAAAGGTCAAATAGTTTGTGTAAGTGCTACATGATAAATCATTTTGCCTCAGCCTGTGAATCAAGCCATCTCTGGAAGTTAGTTAGCTGGACTCACTGATAACTTTAGAGGTTGTTAATAAGAAACACTGTTAATGTTTTAATGATATAATTTGGATAAATGTCACCCAGCAGTGCTTTGCCCCTACAGAAAAGCTGTACAATCCTCTTACTAGAGAAAAACATGACAATGAGCTACTCTTTTAATAGGAGTCCCAGTGGGTTATGCAATTGGGCTATTAATCACAAGGTCAGCAGTTCAAAACCACCAGCCACTCTAAGGGAGACATATGAAGCTTTCTATTCCTGCAGAGATTTTTTTTTAATCTTTTTATTGGGGCTCATAAGGCTCTTATCACAGTCTGTACATACATCAATTGAGCAAAGCACCCTTATACATTCGTTGCACTCGTCATTCTCATAATTCACCTTCCACTTGGGTTCCTGGAATCAGCTCGGTTTCCCTTTTTTCCCCTGTCCCCCTCCCTCCCAGATCCCACCCCTGGTCCCTTGATAGTTTATAAATAATTATTATATCTTTTACTCCCCGGCGTCTCCCCTCACCCGCCTCCCCATTGCCCATCTCCCAGAGAGGAGGTTACACAGATCTCCGAGATCGGTTCTCCCTTTCTACAACCCCTTCCCTCCTGGTGTCGCCACTCCCACCGCTGGTGTTGAGGGGTTCGTCTGTCCTAGATTCCCTGTGTCTCCAGATCCCCCACTGCACCGCTGTACATCCTCTGGTATAATCAGGTCCGCAAGGCAAGGTAGAATTGGGGTCATGATGATTGGGAGGGGAGGAAGCGTTCAGGAACCAGAGGAAGGTTTTTAGTTTCATTGTTGCTACCCTGAACCCTGAGTGGCCCATCTCCTCCACACTACCCCTCTGGAAGGGGTGTCCAGCTGTCTACAGATGGGCATTGGGTCCTCATCACGCCCTCCCCCTCTTTCACGGTGATGTATAATCACCACCACCCCACCTTTGTTGTTGGAGACCTGGTCTCCTCTGCCCTTCACGATCACCTATGTTGATGTGCTGCTTCCGTGTGGGCTTGGTTGCTTCTGGGCTAGATGGCTGCTGGTTTGCTTTCAAGCCTTTAAGTCCCCAGACGCTACATCTCTCAGTAGCCGGACACCATCAGCCTTCTTCACCACACTTGCTTATGCACACTTTCGTCTTCAGCCATTATGTGAGGAAGGTGATCACACAATGATTGTTTTTGTTCCTTGGTGTCTGCTACATGGTCCATTCAACACCTTGTATTCGCTTAGGCCGTGTGCTTCTTCTCTGTGCACTTTGTTGCTTCTGAGCTAGATGGCCGCTTTTTTGCCTTCAAGCCTTTAAGACCCCAGACGCTATATCTTTTTTGATAGCCGGGCACCATCAGCTTTCCTCACCATGTTTGCTTACACACACGTCTGTCTTCAGTGATCATGTCGGGAAGGTGGGTATCCTGCAATGACTGTTTAGCAGGGCGAGGTGCTATTGTATTGGGGGATTATGCATGAGGAGGCCCAATGTCCATCTGCTACCCTACTACTGAACCTTTAAATATATGCATATAAGTCTATTGCCCCCATAATCATAAATATATTTACATATGTACATGTCTGTATTTAGGCTTTTCTGTATGCACTTTGCCTCCTACTCCTTTCCTCTATTTCCTTTCGCTTTCCTCCCGTCCCATTACCATGTTTAGCCTTCATTCTGGTTTCAGTAATTCCTCTCAGTTACCTTGTTCTTGGTCACTCCCTTCCAGTCCTCCCCTCCCCTCCCTCCTCTGGTTTTGAACCATTCGCTGTTTCCTTGTCCCTGTGTTGGGCGACACCTCCTCCCTTCCCCTACCTCCCACGCTCTCATGTCCCTCCAGGGCCGTTGGTCCTGTTGTTTTCTTCTCTCATTATTTGTCCAGCCTATCTTGTCTAGGTGGACCTCCTGCAGAGATTTAAAGTCAACTCTAACCTTACAATCTCTCTATGATTCGGAATTGACTAGATGGCAATGAAGGGTTTTTTTTTTTTTTGGGCTAATCTTTAATGTACAGATTAATAAAATCATATACTTAAATTTAACTTATATGTATAATGTATATAAAAGGCTTTCTGCTATCAAGTCAGTGGCCGTTCACAGAAACTGCACCTGTAAGTTTCTAAGACTGTAACTCTTAACTGGAGTAAAAAGCCCAACTTTCTCCTATAACCAGTACACAACCAGGGCTCCTGCTGTACTTAGAATATATCCTTATTTATATGCATTAAAATGGGTTGATTTTAATCATTCATTGTTCTTATTCTAGTTCAGTTTAATAATAGGGATATTATAAAAACAAAAAAATGAAGTACCCTTAAGCATAATTCACTACGTCCCAGGCTTCCAAATTCATGATTTAACAGTGCTGTCAGTACTTTTACATTGAACTTTTTTTTATATGAACTCTTAACTTACCTAACATCATAATCCACACATTGCAAAAAATGTACAAATATGGGAGCTAAGCTCTTCAATATTTTGTTTTCAACTTAAAAGGGTGGGAGGCTTTTACAAAACGACCTTGGAAAAATGGATTTTAGTCTGAAACATAAACAGAAGAAGCCCTGCATTATCTACCTGAGAGACAATACGTGCTATCCTATTTGTCCTTCTGCAGGTAGAGGAGCAGCCGTCACTGCTCAGGCGTCCGTGGAGGCAGTGCTTTCCCACCCTGGCCATCTCACCCGTGTTCAGTGCAAGCACACCCCAACTGACAGCCCATGTGTTCTCTAGCAACATTTAAAATGGGCTAACTCACGGGTTCTCAACCTGTGGGCCTCCACCCCATTTTGTGAAACGACCCTTTCACAGGGGTCGCGCGATTCATAACAGTAGCAAAATTACAGTTATGAAGTAGCAACTAAAAATAGTATTATGGATGGGGGTCACCACATGAGGAACTGTATGAAAGGGTCGTGGCATCAGGAAGGCTGAGAACCACTGTACTCACTGACAACACGGGGGCACCACAGTGAGAAGTTTAAAACATATTCCAGTTGGTTACAGTTAAACCGTTTCTAAGGGGAAAAACATAATAAAGACAAAAACATGGAGCCAGTACTACTTTGGTTAGCAATAAATACCTTTTCCAGAAAGGATACAACTTTGTTCTTAGTTTCTTCAGAACTGAGGCACTGTGGAACGATCTCTTCATGATTTGTTCCCTATTAAAAGGTAAGAAGACTAATTTTGATACATTTCAACAATTTGCAGACACGTGTAGGTTGAAGAGCTATCTTAATCAAAAAATGTATTTTAAAGAAAAGTACATAGTGCCGGGGGATCAATATCAAAAATATCAAATTGCCATTTTCAGGGTGCTTTAGAAGGATACAATATTAGCTTCTGTAGCAGTCCAGGGTGTGAGCTTTAAAATTATGTTTCGTCAGCCATCCTACTTCCTCTAGAGCCCTCGTGTGCACTGGCATGGCTGCAAACTATGAGTAAGACTGCAGGGGAAACCCAGGCAGATCTACCTTCTTTGCAGAACCAACAGGCTACGTGACAATTCAAGAGAAAACATGTTATTAAGTTAGAAGCGCTGTCTGGAAACAACCAGTGTTAATGGACTTGGTGTGAATACCTAGTCCAGCCCTTGCTAGCCAGAGGACCTCGGCAAAGTCATTTCAGTTATTTCTCATAAAGCATGATTAGTCATGTAGCCCGGTGGTTCAGTGAGCACTAGGCTGCTAGTGTAAAGGCTGGTGTAGTCACCCCGCTGCTCTGTAGACCAGCCTGGAGAGCTGCTCTCAAAGATGACAGCCCAGAAAACTCTTAGGGGGCAAATCTGTCTCATGGGCTCCCCTTAGTGGAAAATGGCTTGAGGGTACCTAACGATAGCCCCCCCCCCCCCCCAGCTAAAAATATTCTACAAATAACAGACCAGCAGCTCAGTATTTTTGGAATCCTCATGGATTTGGTCCTAAAATTTACCTCAGCAAACTGAGTAAATGCCTCCAGCGTGTGTTGTTCTACCAGCCAGTTCCTGTCAGCTAGCAGTAATGCAAAAAGACAAGACAGATCAGGCAGAATTTCATCCTAAAAAGAGAACCAGATACAGAAAAACAAACCTCATTCAATATTCCTATTTTCTAGTTACCATAACTCTGTCCCCGAGAACATAAGACAGACACATTTTGTCCTTATATTTCTTCCAAGAATCACGGCCTAATTGCTTCTGGGAGCTACTAGCTCTCAGTGTACCTGGAATTAATTAAAGGATATAAATGAAGAGCAAACAGAAAGAAAAACTAGTCCAGCACAGAACTAGTCACTTCTCATTATGCACAATATGCCCCTGCTTTCTCTTCTTGCTTGATGTCACCCTCTCTACTCCTTAAACTCCTTTCTGGCCACTACAGCTTTCTTTTGCCAATATTATTTTATCGTGATTCTTGCATAAGGCAGTAGTCAGTTATAAGCTCAAAAGACACAGCCTTTTAAGCCCTCTGTTGGTACTTTTCATCTAAACACTACCCCTCTGGGCTCACTTCTTTTGTATTCAGTGTTGACCAATCTCAGGGTAGGATCTGGGTTCTCTTCCCCCATCCACCCGATCCTTGAAATGCTCTCATTCAATGACCTTCAATGCATGGCCACACTCTACATCTTATTTGACCCCTCGAGTGTACTTTACTTTGCCCTCCTTGAAATATGTTATCTTCAAAATATAGTACCTGTGCTGATGGCTTCTTAATTTATACCCGACCTAGACTTCTTTCCCTGCATTCCAGATTCATAGATCCAAATGCCTACCCAGTATCACTTGAATCACATAAAGACATATCAAACTGTATACAACACTGGACCCCGATCCCTCCTCCCAGTCAGTAATAATTCCCTCAGTCTTATCCATTTCACTTACTGACAAGTCAATTCTTCCATTTGTACAGCCCCCCCACCCCCCAAAAAGAGCGGAGAGGCTCTGACTCTATTTCAGATTCCTTAGGTCACTATGAGTCAAAATTGATGGCAATGAGTTTAGTATTGGTTTTCTATCTAATCTATCAGCAAATCCTATAGCCTTTATTCCTTCTTGTCACCTTCAGTGCCACCCCCTAGCACAAGCCACTATCACTTCTAGTCTGGATTTTTATAATGGCTTTCAAATGCTGTTTGTTCTTCTTCTTTCATCCATTCTATATTGTTTTTTAATTTTTATTTTATTAATCATTTATTGGAGGGCTCATACAACTCTTATCACAATCCACACATCAATTGTATCAAGCACATTTGTACATTCGTTACAATCATTCTCAAAATATATGCTCTCCACGTAAGCCCCTGGCATCAACTCATTTCCCCCCTCCCTCCCCGCTACCCTCCCCTCCCCTTATGAACCCTTGATCATTTATGTTATTTTGTCATATCTTACTGTCCAGCATTTCCCTTCACCCACTTTTCTGTTGTCCATCTCCCAGGGAGGAGGTTATATGTAGATCCCTGTAATTGGTTCCCCCTTTCTACCCCACCCTTCCTTCACCCTCCCAGTTATCGCCACTGAAAGGATCCGCTCTGGAGTCCTTGTGTTTCCAGTTCCTATCTGTACCAGTGTATATCCTCTGGTCTCGCCAGATTTGTAAGGTAGAATTGGGATCATGATAGTAGAGGGGGGAGGAAGCATTTAAGAACTAGAGGTAAGTTGTATGTTTCATTGTTGCTACACTGCACCCTGACTGGCTGGTCTCCTCCCCATGACCCTTCCGTAAGGGGATGTCCAATTGTCTGCAGATGGGCTTTGGGTCCCTACTCAGCACTCCCCTCATTCACAATGATACGATCTTTTTGTTCTTTGATGCCTGATACCTGATCCCTTCGGCACCTCATGATCACACAGGCTGGTGTGTTTCTTCCATGTGGGCTTTGTTGCTTCTGAGCTAGATGGCCACTTGTTTACTTTCAAGTCTTTAAGACCCTAGACGCTATATCTCTTGATAGCCGGGCTCCCTCAGCTTTGTTCACATTTGCTTATACACCCGCTTTGTCTTCAGCAATCGTGTCAGGAAGGTGAGTATCATGTAATTCCAGTTTAATAGAACAAAGTGTTCTTGCATTGAGGGAGTACTTAAGTAAAGACCCAATGTCTATCTGCTACCTTAATACTAAACCTATGAATATATGTACATAAATCTGTTTTCCAATCCTCATTTATAAATATATTTACATATGTACATGCCTCCATTTAGACCTCTATAAATGCCCTTCGTCTCCTAGCTCTTTTCCTCTATTTTCTTTGACTTTCCTCTTGTCACTCTATCATACTCAGCCTTCATTTGGGTTTCAATAATTCCTCTCGTTTACATTACCCTTGTAACCTCGGTTACATTACCAGGTCTCCTATACCCTCCTCAGCACCGATTTGGATCACTTGTTGTTCCCTTGTCCCTAGGTTTGTTAAAACCACTTCCTTTCCCCCCACCTCTCTCTCTCTCTCTCTCTCTCTCTCTCTCTCTCTCTCTCTCTCTCTCTCTCTCTCTCTCTCGTCCCCCTGGAACTGTCAGTTCTGTTGTTTTCTCCACATTGTTCATCCAGCCTAACTTATTTAAATAGCCCTTCGGAGATAATAACATGCACAAAACCAAGGCAGGGCAAAACCAAACAAAAGAAAACAAAACAACAAAAAGCCAATGATAAACAAACAAACACAAAAACAAAGAAAAGCTTATAGTTAACTCAAGGACTGTTTATTGGCCTTTAGGAGTGTTTTCCAGTTAAGTCTGATGGGGTGCCAACCCTGGCCCCAGAGTCTATTTTTGGTATTTGGTATTCCCTTGCTGTTCTGTTGCACGCCCTCAGTGTTTTGCCTCAGGTGTGTTGGGATCAGATCGGGCGTAATTCCCACACTGTGTCTCCAGTGTTGTCCCCTGTAGAGCTATGGGTCAGTGAGGGATGTTGTGTCTCATAGTAGGGACAGTCACATGGTCCTCTCTGTGGATTGGCTGCTCTGAGCAGGCATATCGTTGTCAAGGCTTGGTGGGCCATTTTCCTCCATCATTCTATTCTCCTTATCATAGCCAGAATGTTCTTATTAAACCTTGTGAGATCCTTTGCTCAGATGCTCCCAGCAGCTTCCCATCTGCCTCAGAAAAACTACAGCCCTTACAATTGCAACTACTTTTCTCTCCACTTCTGGGGCAAAGATGAATGAAGAAAATCAAATACTTATGAAAGCAATTAGTCTAAACTAATGAATCATGTGAACCTCAGCCTCCACCACTACTCTGAACAAAAGAACTAGATCAGTGGTTCTCAACCTGTGGGTCGCGACCCCTCTGGGGGTCAAACCACCGTCAGAGGAGTCGCCCAATCCATAAAAGTAGCAAAATTACAGATATGAAGTTGCAACGAAAATAATTTTATGGTTGGGGGTCACCACCACATGAGGAACTGTATTAAAGGGTCATGGCATTAGGAAGGTTGAGAATCACTGAACTAGATGGTGCCTGGCTACTATGGCGGATCAGTCACTATGAAATCTCAGTAAGTCATCCTGGATACAAGGAGTAAAATATGGAAAAACTCAATCATAAAAAAAAAAAACCTGACAAGGGTTACTGGTCAAATAGAGATTGATGGGAAATGCCTTCCACGAATCTACTTAGACCATTCCCCAGAAGACATACGCAAGCTTTCCTCACTGAGTAGCAGAGCCCAACTGGGATGAAATGCATGCATTCAGCTACAGCCAACATGATGTGTTATCTATATGTCAACGTACTTTTCTAAGAAAATAAGTTCTATTTTGACAAAGTTCACTTCTTCTCTTTGGACACTACATTTCTTTACCACAAAATTTTGCAAATTTAAGGCTCGCAAATTCCTAAATCATTACTTTTTACAGAGGTTGGGTGCTGAGAGTATTACCTGGATGTTTTGAGGAATGAAAAGTTTTCCTAGAGAAGGTAAAAACTCCAGCACTGCGAAACGGACATGGTCAGGAGTCTCTGATTTAAGTAGTGATGCCTGCAACATAACCACCTAGAAAAGTGAAGACCAAAATCACAGTTATAAATTCAGTGCAGACACAATGACTCAAGACTTGGATGGGCAAGTGGGCAGGAAAACAGATTAGAAACCAAAGCAAGCTCCCCAATGCCTAAACTTCAAAGGTGGCATTTGATTAAGATAACAAAATGAGAATGTTATCATTTTGCCTATCACACTTTACTGCCTCCAACCACTATTAAAAAAAGATATTTAAAAAAAAAACCAGAAACATGTTTTCCTGGAAAACCGTATACCAAATCTTTAGAAATAACATGGTATTTTACATGTCACAAAATAATTATTTAAAACAGGTTTTGGCAAACTTTATCTGTAAAAGGCTGTGCAAGAAATGTGGTCTCTTGTACATTTTTGTTTTTTTTTTATAGCCATTTAAAAATGTGAGACACTTCCTTAGCTTTCAAGCTGAAATAGAGGGCCAAATTTTATCCAAGGGCTACAGTTTGCAATTTCTCATTTAAATGAAAGTTAAGGTGGAGTTTACAAAGGAAGCAACATTTATCATTTTGTAAGAAATCTTTTATGTTGAAATTTCAGAATTTTAGCTAAGTAGTTCTTTATATCAAAATCATTTAATTCTCAAAAAAATGTAGAACTAGCTCATTCAAATTGTTGCATTCAGTATAATTTACCGTATATACTTGTGTATAAGCCAAGTTTTCCAGCACATTTGCAAGGCAGTTTTTGTAGTAAAAGTAGGTGCTTTGGCTGATATTTGGGTTGGCGTATACTAGAGTATATACGATAAGTCACTTATTTTACTGTATCCTCCTTTCTTTGTAAGTTAGTAATCCACGTTATACAGTTATGTGTAACTGTGTTAAAGAATATGTCCAATGAATAATTGTGAATGCTAACATCTTTGTGTATACAACCAGAGTGTACACAAAGCATTTGGTATAGGCACAATGACTGTACCTTCTAAAAACGAAGCTCTTAGTAGTTCCACTTTTTCTCAGTCCTCCCACACACTGTGATAAGATTTCATCTCTTCATTTCCTCAGCTGAAAGTTCTATTTTACTTTTCCTACCTCATGGCTTTGGGAATCAATTGTTTCTTTTGATGAAAACCTTTCCCGTGTTCTCTCTCCATCTCGCTCCAATGGATGTACAAAGCCAAGGCAGCATCGTGATGACCCAGCTAATGACCCTGATAAGCCAGGGGCCATGGAGTAAATCTGATTGCACTCCTCTTTCAAAATGATTTTCTTCTTCGGCTAACAGTGAGTGCTATCCTGAAGTCCACTTTTGTCCCCCTCCACACTCCCATAGTGGGTGAAATGCTGTGGAAAATGGTTGGGAGCAGTAAAGCAAATAAGTTACCACTCCTCTCACCACCAGGGTTGTTCTTGGGCAGTCAGCGGCCACAAAGAAGTAACTTCTTGTGGTGTGGTAAATTATTTGATAAGGCCTTTCTAACCAGTCTCTCACTTTCACTGAATGTTTTCTTTCCTGATAGGTCTGGGTAGAAGGTGGAGGAAGATGTTGATAAGCGTATGATTCAATTGTGACTAATCTTAACAGGGTTAACTGATTGTAAACAACTTGGAACTCTAATGTGGAGATTAGTCAATTTAGCCATCCTGGTGGATATAAATGGAGCCTTCATTAGGGGAGCACTTCCCAAGATCCTTGAACTTTGAATACCCTCAATCCAGGAACAGAAAGTTGTGATATCAGAAAAGTGGCAGAAGAAAGGTAGCAGAAGAACCAAGCGCCAGAGTATGAGACAACAGCAGCAGCAGAATTAAGAAAATGACCGGGCCGTGGCCTTCCCAGCCCAGCGTAAGTAAAGCCGAGGGCCTCCTTGCAGGAGGCTTTCGTACAGTGAGTGGGCTCCCTCTAAGCACTTCATTAGGGGAGGCTAAGGTTGCTGGCCCAGATCCACTAGAGCTGAGTGTTTTTACGGGAAGGCTGATGATATGGTGGTGTTTTGCTTTGCTTTGTTTTTTTAACATTTATTAAGCAGCACTAAAAGAACTTCGTAAACTTGCCCTTTGTCAAAGAGCTGAGAGGCCAAGGACTGGAGAAGACGAACTGTCCTGAAAGAACTATGTCCTGAGCATTTCCGATCCTGAACTGTAATCTGTAGATTTCCCTAATAAAGCCCCTAATTGTGAGCATGGTCTCAAGAGTTGTATGGTCTTTGGAAAGAATTATGTAACTCAGCTGGGAAGTACAAAGTGGTGTAAGAGGGAAGGTTGGTGTCAGAATAGACAAAGGATAAAAGGAGACAAGTCTGACTCCAGCCAAAAAGAAGAATCAATCTTGGGCTAGTTCTGAGTTTTATTCTCCCTCCCAGCTTGTGAAGCACAGGAGGCTGGGAAATGATGTGAACACCCACCGCGACATACACACAATGCCTTTTTACACTGTTCAGTATCAGAGAGGAAAAAATATATAAGGAGTACATCCCAAAGATTTTTTTCAAGCTATGTATTTAAATTGTTTTTAT
Source organism: Tenrec ecaudatus (assembly GCF_050624435.1). Classification (NCBI taxonomy): domain Eukaryota; kingdom Metazoa; phylum Chordata; class Mammalia; order Afrosoricida; family Tenrecidae; genus Tenrec; species Tenrec ecaudatus. Next base: position 182,274,832 of record NC_134530.1, on the reverse strand, counting down.
AAAACAAGCTTATCACCTTTAATCTACTCTCTATTACACTTAAAACAATTGTCAAATTTGAGATTGCATTCTTAGAAACATTTTTCCAAACTCATCTGTTTGGATGGCTGAAAGCACGCAACTCCCTCATTTTTTTCTTCACCTCTTCTATGTCATCAAATCATTGTCCTTTCAGAAACAAAAAGAATTCGCACCGAGGTCAGGTGAGTAAGGTGCATGGGACAAGTGAGGCATGCGGATTTTTTACCAAAAACTTGTGCTGAGATGGCTGCATGAGAAGGTGCACTGTCATAGCAGCAAAGCCAGTCCCCCATCTGCCACAAATCAGGCTTTTTTGTCCCACACTGTTACATAATCTTTTCAGAACCTCTAAATAGAAAGCTTGATTAACCGTCTGACCTGGGGGAACAATTTCTTCAATTCCCCTCGCATCAAAAAACTAAATGAGCATCCCCTCGATCTTTATTTCACTTGACGAACTTTTTTGGGTTGAAATGACCATGGCATCTTCTACTGGCTTGACTGGTGTTTGCTTTCGGGGTCGTCAGAATAGCACCGTGTTTGGTCACCAGTAATGACCTTGGGGAAAATTCGCTTGCTTCACAGCTGTTCTTTCAAAGCATGGCACGTTTCTAATCGACACTCATTTTCCTGGTTAGTTAGAACCCAAGGTACAAGCTTCACAGTGACTTTTCTCATTCCCTAATCTCCCATTAAAATTTGCTGAACCAAGCTCCAAGATAGTCCAGATAACTCCGCCATTTCTTCAGTGGTCCATCATGGGTATTCGAGCACAAGTGCACAAATTTTGTTGACAGTTTCGTCACATTCAGGAAGTTGACATACATCTAGAACGGGGTTTGTCTTCCAGCAACATTTAACCTTTTCTGAAATGAGAAAACGACTCGTACACCTGGGTTTTTCCCATAGTGCTGTCCTTGTAAGCTGTGTTCAATATCAGAACAGTTTCTGTGCCATTTTTCCCAAGCGGGAAACAAAATTTCACAGCCACACGCTGTTCGGTTAAATTGGTCATCACAGAAAAAAAAATTTTGAGCAAAACTGCTTTTATGAAAAAATTCACTGTGACCAGAAAGAACCTTCCCAGGCAATGCCACTAGGTACACTCAGATTCAATGCTCACCTAGCTCGATGCTCACCTAGCGGGGGGCGGGGTGGGGGAAGGTGTTGTGTGTGTGTGTGTGTGTGTGTGTGTGTGTGTGTGTGTGTTAACAGTTCAACATGGGTTTATTCCAAATAAAATTTGTTTAAACCTAGATCACTGATCGCTGCAAACAAGCACTCTCAGTAATAAACTTGTCTTGGTGTATTATTCAAGCTCTCACAGTAATACACTTGTTAGGGTGTCTTCAAAAGATGTCCAGTCAAAACAGTGGTCCAAGAGTATTTGCAGAGCCAGTTAAGTTCAAGAGGGAGAGGGTTAGAGAGATAGAAACATCAGCTTCAGAAGTGTATAAACCTAGATGTTGAGTATTTCGAGAAATAATAGCATCAGATTTTGACATTTTGTTTAATAAAGATTTCCAAGATTTTATAGCAGTACTTTCTGAATATCCCTACATTAAGGCTGAATCAGCAGACTTACTGTAAAATACCTACTAAAAGAAGAAAAACAATGAAATATTCTTGAAAGAGACAAGTATGTAAAGCTTATGTTCAGTTCTGGGCAGCAAGTAATGAACAATAAAAAAGCACTATCTCTACAAAGTAAAGTCATGCCAGTTTAGGAAATTCCTTAGCAAGTGACATTTCTTATTCTTACCTGACTGATAACCTGAGGATCTACAGTTTGAATGAAAAATCCCAATAGTGGAAGTAAAAGGCTTAGTGTCCGTTGAACATAAGGTTGACTTATCACCTTAAAAAATAAACATAAAATAATCTTGGTAAACATTTTAAATTATGTAAGAATATAATTTAAACATTTATTATATATTAGGAAATACGTCTTTATATTTATGACCTCATTTATGCTCAACAAAAAGGTGATGCTTTATACACCCAAAAAGAGTTACAGTCTCAGTCTCAGTAACTCACAGGGGCAGTTCTGTCCTCTCCTATAATGTCAGAATCAACTCAATGGCAATGAATTTGGGTTTTTTGTTTGAGGAAATATAGTCATATTTATGAACTCACGTAAGCTTGGCAATAACATGAGATAGATATTATCACTTACATTTTAACCACAAAAATGTCAACCCATTGCTGTTGAGTCTATTCTGACTCATGGTGTGGCACCTAATGAGGAAGCAGGGGTCAGACATTTATGCGTTTGATCATTTTCTAAAATCACATAAACTAGGAAAAAGATTTAACTCAAAATGGGATATAATTGCTTTTCTTTGCCACTGGAAAACTTGTATGTATCTTAGTCTTTTAAAAATTTCCCTTTTGCATAATTATTGTTTATAGCATATAACAGCACTCAATATTTGCTTAATTTGTGAACATTGCTGAAAAGCACTTGTTAGGGTCAAAACATATCAGTAAGGAATCTAACCATATATAAACATTAATAATAAAACAATTGCAAAATCTATCCCTCCAAATCTGAATTCTGTCTCTAGCTTCCACTGCCTAGGATAACATGAGGTCATATATTTACTACCTGATCAAAATAAACAAATGTCATATATATTTTAGTCTTTAAATCCAGAAACCTGGTGAAGGTACATTTACAATCATGTGGTAGGCAAATCATTCTAATTCACTAGATTTAGAAGCTTTGCTAGAAAAGAATATATGAAGTAGCCATTGGCCCCCTTTTCCCTTAAGAAGCTACACACCTTCTTGCTGCCCAAAATATCCCATTAAAAAAATGGATTACATTTACCAAGAAAGAACAGACATACTTAGTAGAAGAGAGATAAAGTCTAACTCCCAGGCGCGAAAAGTTAGAAAAGTCATCACTGTGCCTCTACTGAGTTCTAGTTGTACTGATAACCTTCATCACACTGAGAATGAGACCTGTCTGAAAAATAGATCATTCTAAATTACCCTCAAATTCTACTAAACACCTAGAGAAAGGAGACACAGTTGATTTTACAAGAAAATGTCAATACCACTTTTTTGCAATATTCTTTTTATTTAAATTTGTTGCTTTTCTTACCTGTTTAATGCTTAAAACTACCCAAAGTTGGCTCCCTACTTCAGTAATTGCCGTTTGTTGTCTAATATCCAGAGTTTCACCGGCAGAGTGACACACAGTAAGCAAAGCAGAGAGGGCTGTGTTCTAGAAGGGAGAGAAGGCCAGGCCCCAAGTTTAATAAACTTCAGGGAACCCCAGGAGCCCAATTACTCAGAGTTAATAAGTTTCTAGAAATTCTTAATAAAAACCTGTAAAGAATAATGTTCCAAAGAGTTGAAGCCATTTTTCAGCTATTAAAAAAAAGTATTTTCTAAAACCAATTTTAAATATGCATAAAAATAATTTTGATTCATTTTTCTAAAATGTTAACTTTCAAGATAATATTTTAATACCGTGAAGGGAAAAAATCATATTTTAATACATAGTTTTAATTCAAATAATATGGTCAAGTTAATTTACAATGTTCACTAACTATATTTTTCACATTATAGGCCCCAACAATCTATATCACTATAAGTTTTTTACTGCTGCTGCTGTTTGTTTTTTAAATCATTTTATTGGGGGCTCTTACAGCTCTTATAACAATCTAGACATCCACTGTGTCAAGCACGTTTTTTAATATGTTATCCTTTTCAAAACATTTTCTTTCTGCTTGAGCGCTTGGTTTCAGCTCTTTTTTTTGCTTCCCTACCCCATTCTCTCACCCTCATGAACCCTTTATAAATTATAAATTAGTATTATTTTCATATCTTACACCATCTGCTTCATATCTTAAACCCATGTTTCTGTTGTTCGTCACCCTGGGTGAGGAAGGGTATACATCGATCATTGTGATCAGTTCCCCCTTTCTCCCTCTACGTTTCCCCTACCCTCATGGATGCTGCTGTTTTACAAGTAATCTGTAAAATCCCCAAGAAGAATATATTCGATAAATAAAAATCATGCTTAAGAAATATTTACTGTATTGTACACTGCTAAACGAGAATACAGGTCTCCAAGACTAGTTTTTATTTGTTTTGTTCCCTGATGTATTCCCAATACCCAGCACAAAGCAAAATTTGGAACATAGTATCATTCAAAAACTATTTGCTAAATGAATGCAAGAATGAGCACTAAACTGGAAAATTCAGCAATCATATTGGCTTCTTATAGTCAATACATCTTTTATTTCATTGCTTTTTTCTAAGTAGAACAGTACATCAAGGCTAAGAGTAGGTTTGCAAAAATAGGAGTTGCATTTTGTCAATTAGAAAAATCATGTCCATGTCTGACAGAGATGCATCAGATACATCAGCATCATATCACAAATAATCCACAATGTTTCTAATTTTACATCAATGTATTTTAAGACAAAGGGACTGCTTCCCTGTCAAGTCCCACCTGCCATAAAGTACAATTCACTTCGATCTAGAAGACAATAAAGTTTCCCAGAGATCCTTTTACAATTTAGAAAGCTGAAAACTCTGCTTAACGCCAATTTAGGAACATGACGCTATCTATCTGTTTTACAGCCTTTCCCCAGTACTCAAGACAGGGCTCAATAAATAACTACTGAATGAATCAAATTCTTCTTACCAGAGACTCAAGTTCTCCCAGAGTGCGACTACTGCTCAGCCATTCCCGGCACTGGGTGGTGCCCACTCTGGTGACCTCCGTTGCTATTTGTTTCCGAAGGTCAGCAGATAAAGCCTGGAAGGAAATATACTGCCACAGACACAAGTTTTCTGCTGCTTTTGGGGGAAATTTCTGGATAAACTCCACCTGAGATAAATTGTTAAGAAAATAAGAGTGGTATGAGACAGTCTGACAAATAGGAGGCAAAACCTCAGAGTCAGCTTTCAAGAGTAACTACAAACATTGTTTTTGTAGTTACTGCCTCTTGTTTCCAAAATGATAAACACAGTTTAAGTGAAGCACAGGAGAAATGCACTAGGAAATGCTAAGTAATGTATTTCATTGTTAGATAGTTTCATCATGTCCTATAGCCCTCTGGAGTCTGACTTTCCTACATATAATGGATACACATCACCTTTAGAATAGTCAAAAGCACAAACTGGCCAACAAAATCAATTTAGCAAACCTCTGTGGGAGGCTTACTGTGATCCCCGGTGACAATGAGAGAACATTTAAGAAGTATTAGAGGTTCCATTTCCAAGTGGCGTAGTCAGCTCAACTCTAGACGATTTCATAGACTATTTCACAGTTACAGACAACATGCTAAATTAAGTATCATAATGTAAATGCATCCATTAATCAGAAAGTATGGCAAATCCTTTCTAACATGGAAATACCTTCCAGAGTTAACAGTGAAGCAACTAATTGGTGAAAATGCAGGTATCACCTGGAGCTATGTTGGCTGAATGGCCCCCCAACCCCAACTTACTGCCCAGCAAAAATCTCTCAGTCTTAAACCATAACTATGCCCAGAAGTCTTTTTAAAATCAAACAACAGTTTAGCTAATTTGTAAAAATGTCTGCTTTAAGCATTGTGCTCTTTTAAAGAATTGCCTATACAGTAACTTGAAAGGTCAGATAAGCAGCTCAGTGGGCAGGATGTTTGTTACATTAGATTTGCATGAAAAAAAGTAAAACTAATGGTACCTTTAATTACTGAGTTAAGTATAATCTAATGCTGCAACCCTTTAATACAGTTCCTTATGTTGTAGTGACCCCCCCCAACCATAACATTATTCTCACTGCTACTTCATAACTGTAATTTTGATACTGTTATGAATTGGGTGACTCCTGGGAAAGGGTCGTTCCACCCCCAAAGGGGTTGCCAACCACAGGTTGAGAACCACTGATCTAAATAATAAGTACATTTTTAAAGCAGTAATATAATTCAGATTACAGTATATAAAATCTTGATAAATTAACATCTTACCTCAAAAACTTAAAAAAAAAACAAACCTGATTTAAGCCTAGAACAATGCAATGTTATATAAAAGGAGCTTCAAAATGTCTGTGGAAAATAGAATTAAAAATTAATGGAAGTATGATTGATATGTTAATTATATCTCAAACTATTTTTTAAGAGATTATGGTGTTTTGAGGCCCCCTTGTATTAAATTTGACAGAAATTTCTTGTCATATACATATTTCAAATGATGTCTTTTGCAGAAAATAGCTGGTCAAGATGTGGCAGAAATCATGTGACTTTGTGCTGTGACACATACTATAGCAAGAAATATGGGTCCCTTGGGGAACTTCACATTTATTGTCATCAGCATTTTTATGAAGCCAAACTGTATCAGGAAAGTCAACTGAATTGTGCCTAACAAAAAAGTCACTTTTCTTTATAATTAATTCCAATTTTAATGAATGAACTAGTTCCCTTAACAAAATAAGAACTAAAAATAATGATGCCCGGAAACATAAAAGTGTAGGTATTCCAAATTGTTTACATAGAGTTAAAACGTTCAATTCTGAAGTCAAAAACCCTGGTCTTAATTTTTTTCCATTTTAAATCATTTTATTGGGGGCTTACAGCTCTTATCACAATCCATACATCCATCGTGTCAAACACGTTTGGTACATATGTTGCCATCATTTTCAAAACATTTTCTTTCTACTTGAGCCCTTGGTATCAACTCATTCCCTCCCCCACCCCCCATGAACTCTTGATAATTTAAATTTTTTTTCATGTCTTACACTGACAGATGTCTCCCTTCACCCACTTTTCTGTTGTCCATCCCCTGGGAGGGGGTTATATATAGATCATTGTGATCAGTTCCCCCATCTGCCCATGCCTTCCCCTTCTCCTCCTGGTATTGCTACTCTCATTATTGGTCCTGAGGGGTTTATCGTCCTGGATTCCCTGTGCCAGTGTACATGCTCTGTTCTAGCCGGATTTGTAAGGTAGAATTGGGGTCACGATAGTGGGGGAGGAGAAACCATTAAAGAACTAGAGGAAAAGTGTATGTTTCATCAGTGCTACACTGCACCCTGACTGGCTCATCTCTTCCTAGTGACCCTTCCGTAAGGGGATGTCCAATTGTCTACAGATGCGCTTTGGGTCTTCACTCCACCTTACCCCCCTTTCACATCAATATGATTTTTTGTTCTGGGTCTTTGATGCCTGGTATCTGATCCCATCAACACCTCATATTCACAGACTGGTGTGCTTCTTTCATGTGGACTTTGTTGCTTCTCAACTAGATGGCCACTTGGTTACCTTCAAGCCTTTAAGACCTCAGATGCTATATCTTTTGATAGCCGGGCACCATCAATTTTCTTTTCCATTTGCTTATGTGCCCATTTTGTCTTCAGCGATCCTGTCGGGAAGGTGAGCATCTCCGAATGCCAGGTTGTTAGAACAAAGTGTTCTCACATTGAGGGAGGACTTGAGTAAAAGTCCAATGTCCACCTGCTACCTTAATACTTAACATAAATATATGTACATAGATCTATTTCCCTATAGTTTTATATATAGTTGCATATGTACATGTCTGTATTTAGACCTCAATAAATGTCTTTTGCCTCCTAGTTCTTTCCTCTATTTCTTTTTGCTTTCCTCTTCCCACTATCATGTTTGGCCTTCATTTGGGTTTCAGTAATTCCTCAGCTACATTGCCCTTGATCAAGTCCCACCAGGTATCCTACGCCCTCCTCACCATCAATTTTAGATCACGTTGTGGTTGTCACCTAATCTGGTGTCAATTTGAGGATTAAGAGTGTAGAGGTGGAGTCTAGGCTGTCAATCTGGAGATAGCCACTGAGACCTCTGTGTGGGCATGGTCTTCTGCTGAGAATTCTGGGAAATCTGGTAATTCCTTCTTGGAGGCAGGAGACACACTCTCTCTCTATTACTCCCTGGGAGACATAGCTGACAAGACATCTGAAGCTGGAAGAGGCATGTAGAGACTCCTGCCAGCGCTGAGATGTTTACGCCACTGGATCCAAAGACTTTCTACCCACTGGACTGTGATCATCCTGCATTCAGCATCATTGCATGTGTTTCGTGAGTCTGAAGAGGACTTCATGGATTGCTGTCGGACATATGGGCTAATGCCGGACTTATAGACTTGATCTGGACTGGGCTGGGATGTTTTCTCAATGTTCAATTGCTCTTGTTTATAAATCTCTTTCTTATACACATATGAGTGTCCATGGATTTGTTTCTCTAGTCTACCCAGACCAACACACTTATTCCCTTGTCCTAGGGTTTGTTGATAACCTACTTCCTTTCCCCCTGCCTCCTCCTCTCCAGTGTCCCCCCTAGAATCATTGGACCAGTAGAGTTTTCTCCTCCGGATTGATAGACAGGCAGGAATTATAATAAGCACAAAAACAAGACAAAGCAAAACAAAACAACAAGAGAAAGAAAAACCTATAAATAGTTACAGGTCTGTTTGTTGACCTTTAGGGGTGTTTTAATACAATTTAAAACCAGTCAAGGTCTTAATACAATTTTAAAGATATGAAACTGCTAGAACTGACACAAACAGTCCTTATAAGACCTACGACTTTCTCTCTTAAAAACTGAGATATGTATCCATATGCCATTGAGTCGATTCTGACACATAGCAACCCTGTAGGTCAGAGTAGAACTGGCCCTGTGGATTTCTGAGACTGTAAATCTTAACAGAAGCAGAAAACTTCACCTTTCTCCCAAGAAGCGGCTAGTGGTTTCCAACTTTTGACCTTGGGGCTAGCAACCCAATGCTTTACCTGCTGTGCCACCACCGTGTGTGTGCAAATAAATATAATAACTTCTACATTACATAAAAAGGGCAGCATAACTACCAGTGTGTTTAAGGCATAGTTGATCTTTTCCCTCAAGTAACCTTCCTGTGTTTCCCCTTCTATAAAATAAGACTACTACTACTACTACTTACTGTTAGCTACCAAAAGAAATGTGATATTCAAAAATTACTTCCTATAGTGAAATAGTATTATTTTAATCCCCATATATTGGCATTTCCCCCCAAATATGATTATCATATTTGTTTTTAAGTAAAATATTTTCATTTATGTTAATGGTGCATCATTGATGTAAAGTTTGGGTTTTATTTCACTATCTGAAGAGGAGCCATCATGTACACAAATCGACTGAATAATCATTACTGGCTTCATCACTTGCTTCTCTTGGCAGCCCCAGCCTATCTTCTCATCTTTGTTCATTATCACAACCCCTCCCAATTTTTCACTCATCCTTTCACATGTGTCTCAAATGCCACCATCTCTAAAAGAGTCCCCCCCCCAACACCTCTATTCCTACCTGTTCCCATACCACATCTCCCCCTAAATGATCTTCTAAGCTACACTCAACAAAACCCGATTTTTGTCTTATTTTTGGCACTCATGTGATCTTTTATTATGAATTATTTTCATAAATGTGATCATTTCTTTTAGAAACTGTTCTTTGATAGGCTATAACATAGTGCAAAGCTTTTATTTTAAGCAACTATTCATTACTAAAAAAGATGAGAAAATGTTATGTGCCGAATTGATTTCTTCTGATTTAAAGGGACAAGAGGACAGAATAAATACTCCACAAACAAAGGAAGTCCTTACCGAGCTGCATAACTGCTGGGCGAACAGTGGAGCAGTGGAAAGAGCAGACTATGGAGTAAGACAGATCTGCTGTTGAATCCCAGCTTAGCCATTTATTGCATATGAGTTCGGGGAGGGTCTTTAACTTTCCCAAGCGACTATTTCATCATCTGCAACACAGGCACATCTATCTCACAGGGCAACTCTGAAGACAAAGCTTGGTGCTGAACGGTGTCAGAAGTGGCAGTCCTCTCCCTCCTTCCTTTACAGGGAGCAGCTATGCCCCACAGTGAAAGGAAAAATCTCAAGCAGAATGGAAGACATAACTACCATTTATTAAATGCCATAGATACAACCTATCTCCTTAAGTCTTGGTTATGTATGAGGTACGCATTCCCCTCTCAATGTTATGATGAGCTAACTTTCCCAAGGGATTTCAGCCAGAGCAAGGATTCAAATTTAGGTTAGTCTTTTAATCTTAAATTACAGTGGAAATCAATCAACATTCAATGACTGAAGTAACATATTAAAAGTAGCCCCTCATTTACCCATAACTCATATATCTGATAGGTCCCATTATTAGGAGTAATTTAGAAAACTTAGAATATTCAAAATGAAACCGCCAAAACTGTACCATTTAAATAAATTCAGCTTCTAGTCTTAGAGCTGCTTCATGCTAAATTGAATTATTCCAAAGGTTAAATTTTCATAACAACCCTGGAAAAAGGGTAATTTATAAATGAGAAAATGCTATAATCAAAGTGATTTGCATAAGGTCACATGGCTAGTTGGCCAGTGAAAGCTAAGCTCCCTCATACCACCTTTCTAGCCCCCACCCTGCTTCTTCAGGAAAGAACTCCCAGTTCATAGGGACTGTACAGAGAAAAACGTATCAGGAATCAAGGGCCCAAACTCAGGTAGGGAAATGAAAGGGATTAGAGTGTTTGAAAGTTGGATTAGACAACTCTTGTAGTTTTGGCAATCCTTACATGCTTTCTAGAGGGGTAACCGGTGAGACTGGTGGGATCTCTATCGTGAAGCTATCTCTGAGGAGGAGGATCAATCAGGAGGTTAGTGTGGTTCCCTGTGCCTGGCCAACTTCTCCAGGGTAGGGAAGCAGCATAACGTGGGGCAAATAATCTAGTCAGAAATAACCGTAGTGCTTACCGGGGACTTCTCTTGGAGTTGGTCCTAGCCTGTTTTGTGCAGCTATTGTAAGTCTTTCTATAATATTTCAAAGTAGATACACACATATACCATCCACCTTCTGGACAGAAAACTGAAGTTCAGAAAGGATAACCTGTTTAAGGTTGCAGTAAGGCAAGATTCAAACCAAGTGCCATAGGACCTAAAGTCAAACCTAATGGTTTCCAAGTTTTGCCCCACATTAGAATCTCATAGGAACTTAAAGACACCACCATCACCCAGGCCCATGCTATACAAAAACCTCTATGACCACTTCATCCACAGATTAGGTTACAGGAACCCACATTTTAGACAGCACAACAGGAGTTCTGGTATGATCAGTCCGTGGGGCTGCCCTACACTGTGCAATTTCTTCTATCACAGCAGAGCCTGCTTTCCTCCCAAAGGCCAACTAAGGCATCTTATGCTTTTAATATTATCCTAGAAATTAAACTTATTTACTATAAAAAATAAGAGATATCAAGAAAGAAAGAAAGAAAATTAAAAGTGAAGACATAAAGCCATTTCATTTCTTAAATGTATAAAAATTGAGCGTATAGATATATCTCAGAACTTAAGAGTACCAAACATCATTGAGTATAAGCCGACCCAAATATCAATCGAGGAACCTAATTTTACCACAAAACTGCATAAAAATGTGCTGAAAAACTCAGCTTGTACATGAGTATATACGGTAACTAATAGCACAAGAATGCCAAAATCTGCATGTCAATAGACAGCAATAGCATCAAAAGATGATGTCAGCCTTGAGTTTAGAATCCACTGGGCAAAGCGCTTTCCCAGTGGTTGGGAAAGAATGGCAGTGGCAGCATACTTGCCTGGTGGGGTGGGGCCAGGAAGAAGAAGAGGCGCCTCAATAGTACTGACAGGTTGACAAGCTGATAACACTCCCCAGGGCAAGATTTTATCTGGGGATAAAAAACACAGGAGAAAAAGGAGAAAGGAAAGTAGGAAGGAGATATTTGATTGGTTTAAAATAATAGGCTTTACAAGAAAAATATATGGCAAACTATTACCAGTCATCATAGCTCAACCACTACCATTGAGTCAATTCCAATTTTAATTTGGGCGTTTCTTTCTTCAGTGACTATATTACTTTCACAATGAGAAAAATGACCATTATGTTTGAAAATAACACTTGTAATCTTTATTTATTAATTACCATTTGATGTATTAATCCTCCAACTCTACAAAATGGAAGCATTCGTCAAAGATTTTATAAACTCTATCTTCTGAAAATAAATGAAGTATGAACTTTTATTTAAATGGAACATGAGACATAAAACACAACATGAAAATCATTTGTTTTAAGAGTTCAGGTTTGTGGAAAATATACTGAGGATTTAGTAATGTGGGTAAGTGGTGATCAAGGCTACTAGCCAGTCACAAAGACACAGATATAAACTGTTCAAGTTATATAATGAATTGGGTTAATTTTACAAAATCCTTAAAAGGTATACCAAGAAATGTATGAAAGAGTAATCTGCTAAGAAACAAAACACAAATGGAACTACGTAAGTTCTTTAACACAAAAACCAATGGTAAAAATAAACACTCATGACCATCTTAGATGGAACAAGATATTAAACAACTTGTAATTTGAAGCAAAAAAAAAATCAATACTGAAAATATTATTTTATTCTTTACAAAGCATTACTTCTTTTCCCAAAGGTTTCAACCATTATCAAATTTAATCATCCTGATTAGAATAGATACAACAAAATCAAGAGCCAGCTTGTCTAAGTCATATTTAGGCAGTTAATTCTTTTCTTTTTTCCTGCTGTGTATTTAGTTTTAAGTTTATTCTGGATTAGCAAACTAGTATCTCCTACTCAGAACAATTATAGCTCTATGAAATTTTGAAAACATGAGGCAGTTTTCCCAGTTTTACATGCATTGTTCTGACATGTCTTTCGCAAGGACATAAGCATTAACAAAGAAGATGCCAAGACCATTTTGGCTTCCATGCTATTTCCTTTTGATTTCTCATCATTTAAGATTATGTCCTCAAAGAACTAGTTGGAAAGCGTGTTTTCTGTCTTGTATTCTACTCACCAGATGAGCCACTATGGTAACATGGTGTGCACAGAGTTCAGCAGTGCCATATCTGAGACAGAGAAAAGGCAATCAGGTTTACACAACTGTGCAGAAGGGGGGAAAGACGCATTCTCATAAAGCACTAAAATTTCTGACAAGGGCCTATGAACTGTAGTATTTCCATGGCCAAGGAGTACCAGAATGTAAACAAAACCATACATCTAATGGCCTAAAGCAAGGAAGGGGAGAAGGAAATGACTTCTTAATTTAGTACGGTGACAGAAAAATCATCTTGGAGAGACTATTCAAGGATTAAACAGATTTTTTTTTCTGTAAAACTTAAAAGTACAAAGGCATTTACTGTCAGTCACTACCATAAATCAACTTAAAATTAAAAATTCCGGTATGTCCTACCGAGCAAGGAAGCACCAAGCGTCCATAGCTAACAAAGAGGTGATCATGGTGGCACTCAGCACAGTATTCAACAGCGCAGCATCCTAGAGAAACAGAAAAGCCACAGTGACTTACTTAAATAAACCCCAAGATTCACAATAAGAATTATTATCCATATGACAGGAAAGCGCTAGCAAAATTCAAATAACAGTTCCTCATAGGGAACCTTCTACTTCTTAGCATCTCAAAGAACCTAATTTATTGGGCACGTGCTATTAGTACCAGCCTATGAGAATTCAAAAGTGGTTTAAAATGTAATAAATTAACCACTACTGGAGATACTCTAAGTAGCCTGAAGTTGTTAAAACAATGCCTATAATAAATATGCCTATACTCTCTCCCTGTAACTATTCATATAAATATTAAATATTTTCTGGGTGTCTGTTGACTAAGTATTGGACCACTAACCACAACCATTCTGAGAGAGAGAGACAGGTTACCTACTCCTGTAGAGACGCACAGCCTCGGAAATCCTATGCAGGACTTGCTGTAAGTGAGAATCAACTCCATGGCAGTGGATTTGCTTTCTTGGTTTTGGATACTTATTACCCATTGGTACAATATGAGATTTACCTAGAGTCTAAGAACTTCCCCCAGGATTGTCTTAATGTCTTTTCTAATCCAATATCATAAAAATAAACAATAAAAATAATAGCAAAAAACTTAATTATGCCTAAGATCTATAGGCCATCTGGTACTATATAATATCATTTTTTTCTTTATGAAACTGACTTAGGTAAGCTCCTTTTTCCAGTCTTCCCATACCGTCCTTCCCAAAATGTTTTCCCAAATATTTCAGCTAAATTCTAGCTCTAAATTGTATAAGAATCTAGTATAGTCATTTCTTCAGATATGTGAGTTAAAAAGATAAGAGTATAATAAAAAAAATACATGTCAACTTTCCCATATTTTATTTCTAAATCTTATCAATGAACAAGAGAGTAACTTCAGCTTAGCCTGGCAAGTAAATAGCTTACCAGTTCAGGAAAAAGTGATGGATGAGAGGAAGCAATAAATGTACACAGTTGAACACAAACATGCTGATACAATGTGACAGCAACCTGGGCTTGCCCTTTACTTTCTACTCCTTGTAAACAAACAGGTAGAGAGAGTTCACCAGAACACTTCTCGAAACTGTAGAAAATGGCTTTGAGCAGCGATATCCTGCAAGGAAATTGAGAACATTGAATTTAATATGAATAATTAATAACTTACAGGTATGACAGTAATAATCTGACATTTAAGGTTATTTTTGTCAAGCTTATGCCTCAAGAGGTATATATTAACAACAGTTTCCAATTAGTGAATAGCCACACATAAAAATAAAATACATTTACTGACCGAGAAGTATTTCTCTGCACATTTTTAATCATTTATTAAGTACAAAGGGAAGTCAAAATGTATTATCTTAGAAACTTATAAGATATAAATATCAAAACATGAAAGATTGTTTTTCAACATATCTTCTACTTCTAAACATGATGTTTCCATGTCTCTAACCCTTTCCCAAAGAATTCTGGGCTCGATTTATACCACATCAAAATAGCACCCTCAAGGGACTGAAATTCTTCTCCTTTGAAACATTCTTGAGTCTGGGGAACAAAAAGAAATCAGAAGGGGAAAGTGCTATCAGGGCTGTCGGGTGGGGAGGGTAATGATATCTAACAAAATTCTGATAGGACAGACCTTGGTACTTTTGAAAAATGAATAGGTGTACTGCCCTGAGAGAGAGAAAAATTCCTCAGCACGCTTTGCCTGGCCATCTCACCAATGCACTTTTCCATAGTCTTAAAACTTCTTCACAGGACAAATAATCCCTCCGGATTGTAATGTGTTCTCAGAGAAAAATCTAGCAGGACACACTATTACCATTTCAAAATACCAAAAAAGTCACTTGAATGTTCTGTACTGATCTCTCTGCCTTGAATTTAACTGACCCATCAGATCCTCTTAGAAGCCTCTGTTTGCATTGGATCTGTTATGGACATTCTAATGAGGCGTTCTAATTACTGAGAGACCTTATCTGCAGTCATCCACTGATCACAAAAGCAGTTAAACGCATTTTGTTTGGAATAAACTTATGGGTGCATGAACTGGAACCCTAGTAGCAATACTTTCTTACTTAATATATTGTTCAAGGGGGAATACAAAAGTTCACGGGAGAAAAAGTTACTATCTTTCCATTCAATTTTTCTACTAATTTTCTGAAGCCCTAGCAAATACAAGGGGCAAAGCTATGAGCTATACACAGTGAAAGAAAAAGTTCCTTAAGGAACTTAAAACTTAAATGGGTTTATTTTACCCTAACCCTAACAAAACTTAAATGGTTTCAAACACTGACTTTTCTTTCTTACTCATTATTTTTATCTTTATATTATTTTATCCTTACCACTTTATTTTGCTTTTTATTGTTTCTGCTGGTTTCCCAGCTGTGAAGCCCAGAGCTAATAACTGATGCCAGAGTTTGTAGGGGATGTCTGAGTCAGGGTGAGCGAGAGGAAGTGTAAGGGGATTTGGCGGGAGGGGGAAGGAAGTGGCCCCAGAACTGACAGCGATTACACAATTCATTTTAAAGGTAATTTAACTCTTGTGGGGGGAGTTGTAAAATTAATTGTGGTAATGATTGTACAATTCTTCTTGATATGATTGAACTATTGAATTATATGATAGATGGATGAGGTGCCAATAAAACTAAAAAAACCCACAAAAATTAAATGGTTAAAATACAGTAAATGTAAACAGCAGAACAGAGTTATAGTTTAAACAGAGAGAGGACACATTAGTTGAAATGACTAAAGAAATCCTCACGAGGGAGCAAATAACAAATTTAAAAGTAGATGATACAATTAGATAAAGACAAAGCATGAGTAAAAGGCAGACATGGCCAACCAGTCTGCTGGAAGCACTGATGTTGAACAAAGTAAGTGAAGGGAGGAGGAGTAACACCAGACACCAACTCACTAGAGAGGGTTTTCAGAGAACTAGGTCATGGAACAATTTGCCCATGAGCTACTTATTGGGAAAACTAAATTGTTACGTAAGCTTTCACCAAAAGGGCAGTAAGATGTCAAAAGGTAAAAAAAGAAATGGACTTTTAATACAAAGCTATAGAATTCAGAGATAATGTTTTAGTTACTGAGCAGAACAGCAAGTTCAGATCCAGGCTTTAGAGAGACTAACCAGCTAGTAGTTTAGGATATCTAAAGAAAAAAGTGAAAAACTTCGCACTGCAATGATCCAGGCAGTAAGAAAAGAAGTCCTAAATATTAACCACTAGGGAAGGCCTTCTAAATCATTGAATAGAATTTTTAAAATGTTTTTAGCATTATGATACATACTTATGTATTTTACTAATCTAGCCTCACATATTTTATACTATACATAATAGATATAATATGTAAACTTCGTATATGTATATGAAGTTATGCATATATGAAGTTTACACCGTATAAATGAACTAGAAGATCTGGCATAACAACAAACTGCAAGACCATTCTGAACAGCAGCACATTCATACAATACACCAGCTGGAATATAACCAGCATTGCTGCTACCTGCTTGTAGCTCCTGCGACAGGGCTCTCTGCACACCACAGCATCTGCATGTCCTCAGGCTGGGAAGGCAGTTTATTCAGGACCATCAGGAGAAGAAGGCATTGTGGGAACTGTAGTTCACATGGCAGATCTGAGGGGTATTCAAATGTGTTACAACAAATTGGTGAAAACATTCCCTAAGTCTTTTCAGTAGAATTTTGTTATATGCAATAAATATGTAAAGACTTTTTAAAAAAGAAAGTGGAAATAAAAAAATTTTCATTTTAAAAAAAGAATGACTACACAAGGAAAACAGTCTTTAATATGTCAAAATCGAAACGGATGATTTAACATGAAATTGATTTTGAAGCTTACCTAATTTACTGTCTAAAACCACGTGTACAAAAGGTGGGAATGGGAGAAGCTGACTGATGAGGGGATCCAGGATCACCAGGAAAGTGCCTGCCATCTCCTGCTGCTGTGCTGTAGTGATTGAGGCAGCATACAGGCTTGGAGGAAACTTACTGGAAAGAGAAGTGGTACAAAACCTCACACATTAGTAGTAGTTATTTCCTAACTTAATGAGTAGTTGAAAGTATATTTAAAAAATCAGTAGCATACATTTTAGAAAACACACTTCAAATTACTGAATAAACACCAAAAGTAATATACAGATTTCTAACCTAAATAATGTGGCTGTACTAAACCAAACCTGTGATTATCAAAGCAGTTCTGACTCATGATGACCCTGTAAGACAAAGTGGAACTGTCCCCACAGGGTTTCCAAGGCTGTCATCTTCACCGAAGCAGGAGTGGCTGGTTGAGCGTCAACTGCTGACCTTCTGGTTCCCAGACCAGTATTTGCAATACTGTACCACCAAGGCTGGCTCACCTAGGCACTCCCACAAAATTAAGAGTGTATACTTTCAGAGAAATCTCTGGACTTGTTTACCTGTATGTTAATACTACATTTGGCACCTGTGTCCTTAAAAATACTCCAAAAAATCATGAATCTTAAATTAACTAATAAAACATTATTTTAACAAATACATTAATGAAAATTTCAGGCATATTTACCTTTATTTAAAAGTTGTTTTAAAATAAGTAGTACACCAAATTTACTATAATCAATGTCAGTTCTCAAAAGCAAGAACTTTACAAGAAGCAAATTGTATATGAGTACTAGTACTGAAGGAGAATCCAAAGGTTTTTATACTAAAAACTACATGAAATAAAGTCTTCAGTAATTTCTGTTGTGATATTTTAATGATGGTAAACTTGTCAGCATATATGGAAAGCCTGTCAATAGGAGATAACAGTATTTGAAAGGATGCACACAGCACTTTAAACCTTTGTAAAATTTTTAAAAATCAGTAATTCTGTCCATTATTATTTCATTTCACTTCCCTGGCCTCAGATTCTTCAATTGTAACACTGATTGAAAAGCTGTTATAAAGATTAAATTATAAGTAACATAAAAGCCGTAATACACAAATGATAAAAACACCAAAGACTTGAATCACAGCTAAAAAACGCCATGGAAATGATTTGATACAATTTGATTTGATTATTTGATATAATCAAATAATGTATTTTTAAATTATTTGATCAATGTTTAGTAAGGGCTTCTTTCCAGGAGGTGGTGAAACAGAAGTCAACAGAATATAAACAATCAGTGCTTCTTCTTTACATTCCAATGAAGGAGACATTTAAGTAATAAAGTAAATGCATGATAAAGTAGATGTTAATAAATGCCATGAAGAGAAAACTGAAACACAGAAATGTGGAGAGGTGGTTCTAGCACAAGGGTCCGCAAACTTTTGAGACAGAAGAACCAGTCCTGTCCTTCACAACAATGTAAATTCATTTGAGAGCTAGAAATGTATTTTTACAAATGAAATCACCATTATCTGAATAACATCCTTCAAAACGTTTCAATTTTACCTCAGAGCCACATGTTTGTATTTACCTCAAGAGTCGCATTATGGCTCGAGAGCCAGTTTGCTGACCCCTGTTCTAGAGGATGGCTAGTTTGTGGAGATGGAAACAAGTATAGCATCTGAACACCAAAGTGGTATGATAAGAGTCATGTCTTTATCACCTTAGACACTGCATGCAGTATAGAATACACCAAGGCAAGGGTGGAAGAAGAAATAGCACAGGGAGCTTTTTATAACAATCCAGACCTAAAAAGAATAATGGGTAGGATCAAACAGAAACAAGTCTTGGTGTACAGACACACACACACACACGCACGCATGCACACACTCATATTCTCCCCCTCTCTCTGAAGGTAAAGTAATACAGACAGAATTTAAGGGAGTAGATGCAGGACATGAGAACAAGAGGAAAATGTCCAAAATTATGGCAAGGTTTTTGGATCTACTGTTTGGAAGTCAAGTTGCCATTTTAACTGGGGTAAACACTTGGTGGAGTAGGAATCAGAGTTTGAGGCGATTTAAGTGGAGATGTGCTGATTGGCAGTCAAACATTGAGATCCAGCACTCAGGGGAGAGAGATACCTGTAAAGTGGTCAAACTAAACACTGATGGAAAGAAAATATCCGAAAGACTGAGCACACCCAAGTTAGAAAAGCTGGGAAAGAAGCTGCTAAGAATGTAGAGAAAGCAACCAGTGAGATCAGAAGAAACCATCAGAAGGAAGTGTTCCAAAGGAAGGGTCGGATGCTAATGGCTAAGAATTCAGGCCATTAGACAAGGCCAAGAATTGGCCAGGAGACATCAGTAATGGGACCTCTGATGACCTGCCTTGAGGTAGTAGAATGAAAGGTCTGATTGGAACAGCTCCAAGAAAGAAAATAATAGCAGTGGTAAAAGCAGCTCTTTCTAGAAGCTGGGCTGTAAAAAAGGCTGAGAAATAGAAAGCAATGGCTGGTAGAGGATGAGGATGCAGAGTCAAGAGGTCATGTTCACTTGTTCTGCATTGCTCTGAAGAAATAACACCATGCATGCAGATTCAGGAGATTGACCCAGTGAGGTGTAAAAGAAGACAATGTAAGAAAGGGTACTTTCCACTGAGGAATGGCTGCTAGAGTAGTCCCCAAGACAACTAGAGAAGTTGCAAGGCAATGCAAGTGGCAAAGAATGCACTCAATCATTAAGAAAAAATTACTGTTTTATTTTAAAATTAAATACATTTAAGCTTTGTGTGGTACAAATGACATGGTTGAATTATAACAATCATATGGCTATTCTTACCTGTGTATCTGCAGATAAAGCTGGTGCAATGTACCGCAAGAATCAGAGAGAAAAGGAAGAAATTCCTAAAATAAGACGACTCTATTCAGTCTATGTATAAAAGGTGCCTTGCTAGCCCACATCCTTACAAAACCAAAAATAAATGATCATCAAGTCGATGCCAACTCATAGCAACCCTATAAAGACATTCACAATGAAACAGAATCTTCAACGTGTTACATTAAAATTTAACATTTTTACTTTAGGGGTAAGAAAAAAAGACTAAGAATTGTAACTTCCTTAATGTCAACTACCACTACAACCACAATTAGCAGCTAAGATTCACTGAGAACCTACTACACACCAGACATGTCCCAACTGGCTTTAAACACAGAACTTTTAGTCCTCTCAAAAATGTTATGATGAATTGTTATTCCTCAATTCACAGACTAGAAAACTGAGGCTCAGAGAGCAGTAACTTGGCCAAGTCACATACCTAAAGTCCAGTAAGGTTAAGGTTAAAGTAAAGATATCACTGCTCCATCCAGAAGTTAGGCTACCTCTTAAAAAACTAAAATCATTTTTAGTAGTTAATAATTCATAAAAATGGTGATTGTTTTTTTAAAATTACCACTAGCACAGAATTCATTAAAAGAGCATAGTTAGGGGGCCATTTTGCCATCCACAACTCAAGCAAATATGAAATGGGTGCTGAAACTTCCTGGGATGGAAGTACCTCCACCACTTCAGGGGCCCATTGTAAGAATAGTCCACTCCTGTAAGTGGCAACTGTCCAGAAAGGCCAAATAGGACAGCAATGTGTCCATACCCAGGGTGCTTACCCCCAGAGTCTGACTCTAGTAAACAGTCATTGGACATTCCTATCATTTCCTCACAAACAGAGGAAGATAAGGTCAAAGGCATATTTAACACAGACAACCATTTTTTTGTTTAAATCACAAGTATGCACTGTTTAATATCCATTCAGGCAACATCCAATGGCATGTCTGTGGGCCATGGTAACCTTGTTTGAGGTTGGAGCCAACTGCTCTGCCAGCCCAGAAGGTACCTAATCTGTGGCAGTGGAGGTCCAGAACCAAACTCCCAACCCCGGTCTCTCCCTTGGCTCCTATGACTCAGCAGGTCTAGACCCCACATTATGCCTACTGTGGTCCCATTGGGCTCTGCGAGAAAATTATGCATCTGGATGCCCCAGCCTTGATTTATTAGCCTAAGCCCTTAGCTCCCACCTTTGTCCCCTCCACAGGACAGGTTCTCATGGGCAGAGGAACTGGCCTTTCCTGCAACTGGCTTAGAGAAAAGGTCACGAGTGGAGGAAGGCCCAGCAGAGAGCTACCCTGGGTGGTAAGAGCAGGGGCTACCTGGGCTGCACACAACAATGTGTCCTGGGAACCTCGTGCCCCATGGACACCTGAATGTGTCCTATTTCATAGAACATAGCCTGGATAAGTGAAACATAGCTGTCACTGGCTACCTTTCCTTATACAAGCCTTCTTTGCTCTTCACTCTATAGAATCTGTCTAGACAACTTATCCGTAATGTTCATATACAAGGGCTTTCAAAAAGTCTTTGGAAAAATTCAACATCTTTAGTTTCGGAAGTCTTTCTGCATATCTTCAATCATCACATGCTATTCTAATGACTATCAAATACACAGATATTCTTAAAATAATTAATTTTGATATTTAAACCTGAACGATATAAATTAGTAATACGATAGAGTTTCATGTTACTAAAAGGCAAATGGAATCATGTGCTGAAAACTGACTTACGCTTACTGAAATAATTTTTTCTCAGGAATTAACTTAAGTAAAATGATGACAAACACCTTAAATGTCAAAGACACGCTCAATATTTAACTACATGAAGACATTTTTTTCAAAAACTTATAAAATACATTCTTGACAAAATAACTTCAAATGATTTGAATACTAAATGAAAGTATGGTAATTTATAATTCATGTAAGTTATAATTTTGCATTGTAACACACAGGCCTTACCTTAGTGTAGTGCAAAAGGGAGTTGGCAAAAAAACGACATAACTTGAGTGTCTTATGAAATAATCTGGAGTCAGCATTATCCTATGCCAAAAAAAGTTAAGAGATAATAAGAATATGAAACTAACAAAATACACAAAATTAACTTTTAATAAACACATTTTCTAAGATAATTGGGTTATTCTCTCCATTGCTGTTAGGAGCAATACAAACCAACAGATATAAAAAAAAAACTATACAGGTATTTCATAAAAATTAACTCTGTAACAGTCCCTAGGCGATAGAAGTGGTTCACATGCTCACCTGCTAACCCACAGGTGCCTAACCAAAGGGCTGGCAACCTACTTCCAATCAGCCACTGAAAGAAACTGATAGAGCGCTGTTCTCCTGGGATACATGAGTCTGAATCAGATTGACAGCAATTCATTTTCTTTTATTAGTTTACATAAATGGAAAGAAATCTTAATGTAAATAGCAGTTCTTTGTTGATTTTAAAGTGAAAGATAGAAAATAAATAAATGAGGTCTTATAGAATAAGAAAATTATATATGTAAAAGCAAACTGTTCAGAGAAAAAGAAAATACAAACTGCCAATAAACTAACCTTGAAAATTCAAACTGCATATCTTTGAGAAGATACTATTTGATTAAAAAGACTAAAAACATCCTTTGGATGGAAAAGAAGTGGGGAAACAAGCTTTTAATACTGGCGAAATAATGAGCTATTTATTTTTTAAAACGTTTTATTAGGGGCTCATACAACTCTTATCACGATCCATACATCAATTGTGTAAAACCCATCTGTACATTCATTGTCCTCATCATTTTCAAAGCATTTGCTCTCCACTTAAGCCCTTGGCATCAGGTCCTCTTTTTTCTCCCTTCCCTCCCCCCTTCCCCCTTCCTCGTGAGCCCTTGATAATTTATAAATTATTATTTTGTTCTATCTTGCCCTGTCCGACGTCTCCCTTCACCTCCTTTTCTGTTGTCCGTCCCCCAGGGAGGAGGTCACATGTAGACCCTTGTAATCGGTTCCCAATGAGCTCTTTTATTACTAAAAACTTAATGTGCTAAAACTCCTTGATCTAGTAGCAATTCAACTTCTGGAAATATATCTGAGAGCAAATGTATGCACTATAACAGGTTATATGGTAAAACTTGGAAATGAACCAACTGGAAATGGCTAAATAGATTCAAGGTAGTTTATA
Organism: Tenrec ecaudatus; assembly: GCF_050624435.1. Classification (NCBI taxonomy): domain Eukaryota; kingdom Metazoa; phylum Chordata; class Mammalia; order Afrosoricida; family Tenrecidae; genus Tenrec; species Tenrec ecaudatus. The sequence continues at coordinate 182,251,577 of NC_134530.1, read as the reverse complement.
AACTGGAAAACCATATAGCTATTTAAATTAATTAGGTAGATGTATCTTCAAGGATATAAAAATTTCCACGGAAAACAAGTTGTAAAATAATACAAATGCAATACTATCATTGTTTTCTAATGTAGCTATCAAATCCCTACCTTTGGTTCCCTGTAACAGATGAAAGGCTTTTGTTTCCCAAACTCAGTATTTATGTAGTATGAGGACTTCGAGTATAAAGTATGTCTGTACATTGCCAAAGCAGTGGGCTAAAGCAAGATAGGTCACATGGACGCAGAACAATGTAACGGGCTATTAGGACACCCCGGTTAGGGTTAAATCCTTGCCCTTACCACAATTACTTCATGATGCTAACCAAGTTTTCATTTGTTTTAAATCATTTTACTGGGGGCTCTTACAGATATTATAACAATCCATAAATCAATTATATCAAGCAAACTTGTAGAGATGCTGCCACCATTTTCAAAACATTATCTTTCTTCTTGAGTCCTTTGATTATCAGCTCTTTATTCCCTCCCCCCTACTACCCTCATGAACCCTTGTTATGTATTAGTATTATAATCCTACACCATCCAATGTAGCCCTTCACCTACAAACCTGCTCTTCGTCTCCCTCAAGGGGTTTATGCAGACATCAGTGCTATCAGTTTCCCCCCTCCCCTGCTCAGTTCCATACCCTCATGGAATCATTACTCCCATTACTGTTTCTGAGGAGTTCATCTAGCCTGCATTCTGTGTATCAAAAGCTTTTTTCTATACCAATGTACACACATCAGTCTAGCAGGATTTGTTAGGCAGAACTGAGGCCATAATATTGGGGGGAGGAAATATTAAAGAACTAGAGGAACATTGTGTTTCGTCAGTGCTATACTGTACCCTGGATGTAATGTCCCTTCCGCGAGGGAATGTCCAATTATCAACATGGGCTTTGGGTCTCCACTGTGATCCCTTTCCATCACATAAATATGATTGCTTATTTTTGAACTTCTGATACCAGTTCCCTTCGACACTTTGTGTTCACACAGGCTGGGGTGTTTCTTCCATATGGGCTTAGTTGTCCCCTGCTAGATAGATAACCGCTTGTTTGACTTCAAGTCTTTAGATCCCATATGCAACATCTTTTAATAGCCAGGCACCATCAGCTTTCTTCATTTGGTTATGTACCCATTTTGTCTTCAGTGATCATGTCAGGAAGGTGAGTATCATACAGTGCCACATTCTTAGAACAAAGTGTTCTTGTGTTGAGGGAAGACTTGAGTAGAAGCCCAAAGTCCGTCTGCTACCTTAATGTATTAATATATAAATATATGTACAGAGACTAATATCCCTATTTTAATATATTAATCTATTGACATATATACATGTCTACATTTATACCTCTATATAGACAGTAGTTTGCACTTCCTAGTTCTTTCCTCTATTTCCTAAAAACAAAAAAAGTCACTAAGTCCATGAGGAACCCAAAAATTAACTTCCAACTCAGGGGGCAGTACTTGGCACCTCACCTGACCTGGATGGGGTATAGACATAAAGGTCAGCAAATAGAATTGGACCTATTTATAGGTTTTTTGTTTTAATTTTTGTTTATTGTATGTCTATCTATATAAGATAGGCAGGATAAGCAATTCTGAGGAGAAAATACAGGACCAAGGACTGATGGGAGGTAGTGGTGCAGATAGGACAAGAGGAGGGATGGGAGAAGCAGTACAAGGGAACAAAGGGTCTAAAAGCAAGGGGGGAGGAGGGTGTAGAGTTCCTGGTGGTGTTTGATCAATTGTAAAATATCCAAAGGTAATTACTGAGAGGCAAATGAGGCTTGAACATGATAGTGGGGCAAGAGGAAAGTGAAGGAGATAGAGGCTAGCAAAATTATTTAACTGTGGCCCTGTTTCCTCAATGAGGTAAACTTACGGTTATTGTTAGGTTTATACAGTGTCTGACATTTTGTTGATTTAGTTCAATAAATATTGGTTCCTATGTAATCCAAAGAGCTTTAAGTTAGTGCTATGAAATTAAGTCAAAGATACATTACCACCTTTGAGAAACATTCCAAATGAAAATTATATACCTTAACTTTAATATCAATGGACTATGTTTGATTTCTTTTCTAATATAGCAAAACTTTAGTTAAATCCAATCAAAGGGGAGCTGAATAAGCCACTATTTGAATATGAACTATTATTTTGATCTTTATTACAAATGTCTGAAATCAATTTTCTGAAGCAAAATAGGTTAGATGAAAATTCACTATTCTTTGATAATAATGAACATGAACTCCATGATAGAGTATTACCCACCCACTGCCAACAAGTTGACAGAGGTACTCTAGAAATACTGTAAAATGAATGAAGGCCTCAGTTTATTATAACCTAGCTTACTTTTTCTTCTCAAAGGAGAAATTGTGCAAGATTTAGCCGAAGGATCTCATTTTATTTCATTACTCACTAGAACACTACTAAGTAAATCTAGGAAGGCTTTTATACTGACATTTTCAAATTGCAAGGTAAGTAGCACAAATTCTGTCTTTATTTACTCAAAAGTTTAAAATAGCTTACATCCTAAAGCCAATAAAGGGACTATAGCGCAAATAAAGAAGTGTTGATCTGAGCACTTTTCAGTAATAGTTCAAAATGAAAATACTCATTCTTCCATTCCTTAAATTAAAAAAAATACTGCTACAAACTAAATGTAGTGGCAATGTGTCTAATGGTAGACAATACATAAAATTACTAATTTCTGGTCAACTGATTCTGAAACATGGCAACATCCTGTGTGTCAGAGTAGAACCCTGCTGCATACTTTTCAATGACTAGTTTTTTTTGGAAGCAGATCATTAGATCTTTCTTCCAAGACATTTCTGAATGAACTCAAACCCCAAACCTTTGATTATCAGCCAAGCACGTTAACTAACTGTATCACCCAGGGACTCGAGACATATAATGGTTTGTTTTCTTAGTCACACAAATTTCTATAAATATATATTTTAAGTAGGAATTATAGTAGAAACTAAATTACATCAAATTTCCCCCATGACTCTTTACAGGAGTAGAAAGCCCCAGCTTTCCTCCAGCTGGCGGTCTCCTGCACTTAGCAGCCCAACATATAACCACTATACCACTAGATTAAAAAGTCTGCCTAGATTAAAAAATCTAATATGTTTTCTTTTAAAAACCAAGTTTAAGATTCATCAAAAAATAAACATATCAAAATAAATTCTTTATCTGATAGTCCCTGCTAACAGATCTAACTATATGCTTCCATAAAACTGGAAAACTTTAAGTTAATATAAAAAGCAGTTTCATTTGGTTTTCATTTGATTTTTAAATAAATACAAATAATGAACAGTAGGGGGCATTGCAGATCAGAATGTAGCATTAAAGACCAGGGCCAAAAAACCCAAACCAAACTCACTGCTAGCAGTATTTAAGAATTGGGTAAAATCTTTCACCTCTACCGGTCATTTCCTTTGCAGAAATGAGAGCAGGCACAAACGAATTCCCTATACAGCTTGCAGGGCTGTAACAGGAAGGAAGGGGTTATTGCTGTTCCAGAAAGTGACATTTAATTCATTTTCTCACTAAAATTATTATATTTGACTGTTGGATCCTGAGTAAGAGTTATTTAGAACTCTTAGGTATTAAACAGAATTGATAGAGCTAGTCTGAGAACACCATGTATATCATTGGTATAGAAAAATGAGCTCTAATTGACAATGATATGAACAAATTTTTAGAACACAATTTATTTCATAAATCAGATGACAATTCAAGCCTATATTAACTTTTTAATATATAAACATGTGATAAATATTTGGCAATTTTAGAAGACTAAAGCATATACATATTAAATACACACAATACCAAGTATCACTAAAGCTTGTAGAGGATTGGTAAAGGAAATAAATAAAGATCTCTTTGAATATATCATAAATCAAAATAAACATATAATAATTGATTATATAATAAATCGGATTGCATGTATATGGATATAATACGAATATATAAAAATCAAAAATAAATACAGGCCTAAGGAATTTAATTTTTCTAAGGGATTTAAGTTTTATTCTGGGAGAGAGAAGTTAAAAATACTCTGAGAAGAATATTGTGGCTGATTAGTTAGCATGTAAGGGAGCAGGGGCAAGAGGGGCACAGGCATGCTCGAGGTGATGCTTCGGGTGAAGAGTAACTCCATGGGCTTTAAGCAATTCTATGGATTAAATAAACAAAAAATGAAACCCTTTTAAAATAAACTGATCTATAAATTCAAATGACATTTAGTAACTGCCAGCATATAAGTAAGGAACACTGTTTTAAAATGATGTTAAGACAGTATTTTACCTGTGTGTCTGACTGTGTCATCTGCTCAGCTAACTGTAAGCAAGAGTGGAATGAGAAGAGAATGTCTTCACACAAATTACTAATTATGTCTTTATGCTTCAGCTGTTTTTTTATAACCGACTGGTGTTTAAGAGTCTGCCTAGATGAATAAAAGGGAAAGAATCATCGCAAATACCTCACAAGTACCTTCCAAAACCAAACCAGGCTCACTGCCACCCAGTCAATACTAACTCATAGCAACCCTCTAAGACAAGGTAGACCTGCCCCTGTGAGTTTCAGAGTAGAAAACCCTGTCTTTCTCCTGAGAAGCAGCTGAGAGTTTCAAGTTACTGACCTGTCAGGCCAAAGCCCAGGGAGTAACCACTACCCCACCAGGGCTCCTCACAAGTAATTTAGGCCCATGGAAATATTATTACATCACATTTTAAAAATCCCAATTGCATCCAGTAATTAAACATGGCATAATTAAGATATTTTGACATTACCTCTGAAAGCTTTGTTTGACAAAATTGCTTCTGATTTTCCTCTGTGTAAATATTAATTGAAATCTTACTTTATGCTAGGCACTCTGCTATTCCTCGCAGATAAACATGAATCAAATAAACACAACCTCTGTCTTGTCTGTTCAAAGCCTGTAATCTAACTCAAAAGAGAGCATTCAATAATCACAAGACTAATTAGACAATCACAGTTGTGCTGAGTGCTAGACTGGGGCCATCTGGGGCACTCAAGGAGCACACAACTGCTGGGAGGCAATTCTACCGTGGGCTGAGGAGGAGGAGAGCAAAGAATGCAGGCACAAGGAAGTGCCAGCTAAAGAGCAAAGTGGAAAACAGGAGTCAAAATTGCGGAGCAGTAGGAGAGAGAAGCATGGGAGACACATGGGGGTGGGGGGGGGGTGCGGCAGCCGCACAAAGCCTCTGGAACAGGAAGGAGAGTTTGGTGTTTTAGAAAGTCTAATCAAGTGTGCTGATTTAGAGAGGCCTTAAAGAGCATGAGAGGCTGGTGAGGAAAGCAGAAACCAGGAATTCGGTTGTGATACTTAGTAAAATAGGATCGATTTTAGCTGCCGGATAACCATCTGCATTGCATTTTTAAAGATCACTTCCAATGCTGCATAGGAAATGAACTGGAAAGGAGCAGAGATAGAAGTCATTCGATGGGAGCAATGGTGAGGTGGCCAGTTCACTAAGCACTCGCTATGTGGCAGGCACCACTCTAAGCCGCTCACACTGATAAACTCGGGTCTCACAAGAAGAAGTAACTAAAACTGTTTCTCCCATTTGCAGAGGGGAAAGCAGATCCACTTGAACCAACTTGCCAAACCACACAGGAGAAAGGGACTTCAGAATGGATTCCGACATATGCAGTATGGCCCTGAGTTGACGGTCTTATAACTGCACTGTTACTAGGTGACTGGCTGGTCGAAGACAAAACAATTAAGAGCTAAAACTGTAACATTTCATATACGTATACAAAGAGTCCTAATCAAGTTTACTTCTTCAATCAGATCTTCCCCAACCTGTAAGAATCTAATAAAAGCTACGAGCACTCTCCTTAGTCAGCCTCATGAGACTCCAGTTTCACAAATTATAATTACTTTATAATTGGAACTAAACTTGAATCCCTCAAAAATATATCATGAATGTACTATATTTAACTCTAACTCTAATTACTAATTCATTTAAGCCTGGAAATAAGATATCTGAAAATTAAACAAAAGCAGAAAGTCTAGCCTAGCCTACTATTTCTGCAATACACGGTGACTTCCAAAGTTTGTGGAAAAATTCCATTACCTTTCAGTTCCACTTTTCCATGAGCTTTTTGTACTAACTAACCAGGTAACTTTTTAAATTTTATTTTATAGTAAAGAAGACTAATTTGGCCTGAGACTTACATGTATTGCCAGAAAGCTGTATCTAAAAAAATATACACACCAACATAAAATGTGTCAGATGTAATCTATGAATACTTATAAGGAAGTAAACATTTGGCATATGGAAAAGCTATGCAAAAATTGAAAAAGAAACTTACTTAATTATAAACTTCCAAGTGTTGGCATGAAATGCACTGTCGATACTGGATATGACCAAGCAAATATCCAACAGTGAATGAATGACTGCAAAGAAAGACAACACAACTCTTAGGAGAGTCAAATGTAAACATGGGTGAGTGCTTTCACTTAAGAACATATGCTGAAATATGACATTTGATTAATTGTAAAATGGGCAATAACTGTGCCACAATTTTGACTAAAGTTTTTCATAAATTATTGAAAACTTATTTCTGAAGTTCATACCTACCACATGATCTAAGTAAAAGTAAAAATGTTCTTTGGTATACAAAATTACAAGTCACTATAATTGCAATATTATATAGATACAAGTGGCAAAGTATTCAGGAGAGAAAACCTAACAAAGGGGAATTAAAACTAAATAGCACAGTATTCCTATAGAGTAGTAAGGCTCTACTCATGTAAGGTTTCTACCCTGCCTGTGGCAGATTATGAAAATGGCTTAGCTCTAGTCAAAGGATAATACATGCAAGGCACACAGAGACCGTTGCCCTTGTGCACTGAGGTGTGCTCTAGCTATTCTTGAAAACTTAAAGACCTCACAGGTAAGGAGGTCTCTGAACCAACACAGCTGGCCCAGTCCTTCTGCCAATAGCCACGTGTGTGAGTGAGCTCACTGACCACAAACATTTGAGCAACCCAGCTGTATCATGAAGGCACACAGAAAGCTATCCCACTGAACCCAGACTAAAGTGCTGACCCGACAAATCATGAATAAAAAATTGTGGTGTTTAGGTTGCTTTATTACAGAACAAAAGTACTGGATACACTTTAAAAACAAAACAAAACGTTATTATTACGTTTACATCCAAGTTATAAATATAATAGTTTCCCTTTAAAAGCAGTTTCTCAAACTCTGGATCACAATATTTAAGTGTGTGATTAAACCAATTAGCAAATTTTGAAAAATGAAACAGGGTGAATCATATGTAAAGGTGGTATTATTTCATGTATAATGCTTAAATAAAATGTTTATGGAGGTATATAAAAACACAACACATATACTTATGAGTGTTTTCAGTAGCAATATGAAATACGTGTCTTACTATGGTAACAGGGCAGCAAAAAAGAGAAAGGCCTTTGTGGTAATTACATAATCTGGTGTCAACTTGAAACTATTAAGAGTGAAGGGGTGGAGTTCAGTCTGTCAATCAGGTTGACAGCTTGATGACCTCATTTGGAGGTACTAAAGAGAGAGCTCGCTGGAGGTGGAACATTCCTGATGACAAGACACTCCCTGCAAGACATTAATGACAATGAGCCTGATGAAGCTATGCTCATGCAGCCAGAGCCCTGAAGCTGGAGGAGCCACGTGGAGACACATGCCAGTGCTGAGATGCTTCCACACCGCCACTGGATCCACAAGACTTTCCACCCACTGGCCTGTGATCTGCCTGCATCTGGCATCATTGCATGCCTTTCATGACTCTGAAGAGGAACTCAGAGACTGGTATCAGACATATGGGCTAATATTGGACTTAGGGACTTAAACTGGAGTTGGCTGGGATGTTTAATCAATATACAATTGTTCTTTTATATAAAGCTCTTTCTTATAAACATGAGTGTCTATGAATTTGTTTCTCTAGTCAACCCAAACTGACACAGCCCTCATTAAGATGGATTGACACAGTAGGTGCAATAAAGGGTTCAAACACAGGAACAATTGTGAGGATGGCACAGTCTGTTGTACACAGGGTCACTAAAAGTTGGAACAGCCTCAAAGCAAATAACAATAACAACTACAGACTGCAAGTAAAACACTAAAGCTAACGTCTCCAAATATGGACCATTTGGATATAAAGTTGCACATCTTTGTTACTGAGGAGAAATTACTTTCTGAATGTTAACTAGATATGAAAATCTGTTAAGACATCCAAATTAAAATGTACAATTCTCAAATTTAAGGCTATTATTTAAAAAATTCAGAAAGCATTCAATAAATGCTAGTTTTATTATTCAAAATAAATAAGTAAAGTGTAAACACCTAGTATTTTTTAAAAAAGACTATTATTGAGATGGCTCTAAATAATACTCATGAGGGACTACGCCATCATGAATCTTTAGAAATAGTGTAGGATCAATCATTTAACAGTAATAAAGATTGTTTAAGCTTACAGAAAACAAATATCACTTTGTAAGCAAGTTGTTTATATCACTCACCTATTACCATATTCAAAATATCATCATTCTCATCTTCTACAGAGTCCGAGTCCAGGCAAACCATATCCAGCAGCTCCATTAGCTGCTTTTGAAGAGAATAGGCCTCCTTAAAAAGAGCCTGGAGAAGGTCTGACACAAGGTGCAGCCGCCCAGCATATACGGATTCACTGTTCTGATCACAAATGCAGAAAAACGAGAGGAAAAGCAAATCACAAAATCTCAGGAGTCAAATTTACTTTAATCTATAATATCAAAGGTGTTAAATTACCTGCTGTTTTTTATTGACTCACGTATCCGTTCATTAAACAAGGGTTTAGTGAACATCTACTACATATAGCACATGTCAAGAGATGCAAAATACCATTCCTGGCTTCCATGACACGCCAAATATAGAACTAAAAGGGAGCTAAATAGTATTTGGTCAGTTGTATGACCTAATTTTAGCACCATCTCACCAAAGAGGAACATTGCTTAATTATTGGTTTGCACTCACCCATCAAATACTATCAAAACTATGTTTGCTTCAGAGACCTTAGGTCAGCTTTTGTGCCTTAACTGCCTCAGAAATGCAGAGATGAAGTAAGTCAGGGCTAACATCCTTTCACAGGCACCCAATCATTAAAAAACGCACCTGCCTCATAGTAAAATTATGCCACAATTACTTCTTTATAGGGAGGACTTTAAAAACAGAACTCCTTACCTTCAGCCTCAAAATAAAAGATCCACTTGTTATAACTTCTCTTTTATTCTAAAACCTGCATTTAGATACTAGCTATTTGTTCTATGAGAAAGTTATATTGCAATAACAGACTAAAATATAAAAGGCATGCATGCACAAGCACCATTTTAATCAGTCCTCTTCCCCAGGGATAAATACCTAGGCCTTTTAAAATGTATTAAGACCCATTGCTTACCTTACAATGAACAAATGTACTTTTAATTACATGAAGGACTGAGGAGGGGAGGCTGTGAATATTTTCTAGAACAATGGATTCCTGTGTGGCACAGACATGCTGAACACATCCCGTAAGAGCTCCTAGGACCTTCACCATTGTCTGGAAAAAATGAAAGAAGTTTCTTTCAGAATACAGTTTTATATACAAAAAAAAGCAGACTCCTAATCCACATGGCAGATGTCCTACACACGTGCTAAGAAATTACAAGTCGGACTTCTTGTCTTGATTAATTGTCTCCTGAAAGTTAAGATATGTAGATTTAATAGCAAAAAATTATACCAAAATCCCCAGAATGTATTTCTATATTCATATCTCTAAATCTTTAGTTCTATAAATTTAATTCAAATATTAAAACAGAAACTTACTTTTGGGAAACAGAAGGATTTCTCCCAAGTTGTTTCCCCCAAATATATATCAAACCTAGCTGCTTGTGAATGACTATATACTTGGAGGTCATCAGGAGCAGATCAGGGGTCATTCTCCCTAAGAGCTATCAGCCCATCTAGAGCAAGCAGTCACCACTGTTTATCCCACAACAAATAGGGCCCAGTCCCTTCTGATAAGGATAATAGTTGTGTCCTTGTAGGAGATCCCTGAGAGGTCAAATCCACCCAAGGATGACTAAGGCTAGGCTGCCATCATGAATCTAGGGTCCGCCCTTCTTGTCACATGTATACCCCTAGACCTTCCCATTGCTGTGGGCACACCCCTAGCTCATCCCCTTCCTGTCAAGCTTATGCCTATGATACTGCCCCTTCCTGTGACGTGTGGTTACCTGTAATCATGCCCCCCCCCCAAGGAGAGATAACCCTTGGTTAGCAATAAAGTGGAGGCTCCCTCCTGCTCTCAGACCCTGGGGCTCTCCTGCTCTCGAGGCTGGGTTCCCCCCACGAGGACCACCAAGCGGGGCTGAAGTGAGCATGCTACCATGAAATGTATCTGGCTCCATTGTTCCGATCTCTACCTCTCATGCTCTCTATGATTTTACTATCACCTCTAATTATCATTGTACAATTGCGCCTACCGGACCTGTAATGATTTATGGGGGACCCTCCTCTCCCCACACTTGCTGCCATCAAATCGATTCAAGTACATAGCAACCTTATAGGCTGGGAGTGGAACTGCCCCTGTGAGGTTCCAAGACTTTTATTCTGTACAAGAGTAGAAAGCCTCATTTTTCTCTCGTGGAGAAGCACACTGGTGGTTTCAAACTGCTGACACTGCAGAAAGCAGCTCAACACATAACTACTATGTCACCAGGGCTCCATATTCAAGTACTGGGACATTACAAAATGAATACATGGCTAATGAATATTAGTATTAAAATGCTCACACTCTTAACTTGCTCTACCCCCCTTTTCAGTACATTTGACTTACTTGTAAAATGTTCCTTAGAGTGCTCTGGAGTTCTAAATTTTGGCTAGATAGTTCTCTTGCTTGATTGGTTAATTCATACATCATGTCATCAAATAATTTCACAGTCTGTGAATCAAAACACGTTATATAGAAATCATTAAAAAGGAGACACATTTAAAGAAAGCACACACACCCCAAAAAAGGCACATGAACTGAATAGGATGATTTGATTTCATATTAATCAACACTATTAGGATACTGTCTAATTGTCTAGTAACAATGGCACCAAATAAAGGCTCCTACAACACCATCTCTTAAGAATATAAACTCAAATAGAAACTGAATTTTTAATTTCTATAATTTGATCTATTTAGAAACATCAAAGTTGGGTTGTTTTTAGATACAAGAAATGTAAAAGTTGCCCTTTGCCGAATGAATGATGACATTCTTGATCCAGCAACATTCACACAAGCATGTACAAGGGCAAGTCCTGGAGTGGCGATGGACTGGTGCTCAACCACTCACTGACATACTCTGAACTAGTTCTGCTTTCGGAGCATTCAAAACACTCTTCTTATGTGAGAGCTCAGTATATGGCCTAAGCTTTTGTCTGTGAAAACTTAGGCTAAGATCTTAATATTTAGACCGTCTAAACAAATTAAATGGTGCAAATACTGTAAGAATAACAACAGTCAACAACATAATATAATTAAAGAAGCTATTGTTTCCCACAGCTTGTTACTGCTCAGCATCCCTCTTTTTATCAATGTTATCTAGACCTTTTTTTTCATAAGTCAAAAGTAAATCTATGAAACTTTTCAGTAAGATAATCAAGTTAATATAAGTAAAAGGAATCCTAAGGATTATTTGCTTAAGTGTCAAACTTAGAAATCCATTTTTTACATCATCACTGTGCTTAAAGTATTATATATTAAAATGTCTATGTAGATATGAATAATAAGATGGAAAATATAATCTATGGACTTAATATTTTACCAATATTCCAACTTTTTTAACTTGGAAATTTCTTTGATAAATTTTAAGTAAATATTTCTTTTAAAATGTTTAACTCCATTTTTCCAAACAATAAAATCTAACAATTATTAATTAATTAAAAAGAATATATAAAATGATAGGACTTAGACCATCATCCATTCCAATTTTTAACTTAATAGCTTTAAAATACAAGAATATATATATATGGCTCTCACCAGATGGAACACACACAAATAGAATCAGATTGAATACTTCAATGGAAAGAAATGATAGAGAAGCTCATTATCAGTCAGAACAAGGTGAGGGGCCAAATGTAGAACTGACCATCAATTACTCCTCTGCAAGGTTCACGAGGAAGCTGAGGAAAATGAAAACTAGTTCACAAGAGCCAAAAATATGACCTTGAATATAATCAACCTGCATTTAGAAAAATTATCTCAGGAAAAGATGTAATACATTACACATGAAGAAATAAAAATGTCATTAAAGAGATTGGAAATAAGAAAACACTAGAGTCATTATCAAAGGAGACACTTAAAAGTTGCTCTTGAACATAGAATAGCTAAATTGAAAAGGAAGAAATGATGAAGAGATGAACAATTTCAAAGATAGGTTCAAGAAACAAACTAAAGCATGGTAATCAAATATACAGTGACCTAGGGTTAGAAAACTCAAAAAGAAGCCGACACTCAGTATTTAACAAGCTGAAAAAAATTAAAAGAAAAATTCAAGCCACAAGTTGAAATAGGTAAGGATCCTATGGGTAAAATATTAAGTGGTGCGGGAAGCATCCAAAGATGATGAAATATACAGTCACTGTATCAAAATGAATTAGTTAACATTCACCCATTTCAAGTAGCAACATATGACCAAGAACTTATGGTACAGAAGAAATAAGTCCAAGCTGAACTGAAGGCACTGCAGAAAAACAAGACTTCAAGAATTGATGGAATACCAACTGAAATGTTTTCAACAAACCAATGCAGTGCTGGAGGGGCTCACTTGTCAGTGCCCAGAAATTTGGAAGACGGCAACCTGGCCAACCAACTGGCAGAGATCCATTCCAAAGAGAAGTGATCCAACAGAATGTAGACATTTTCTAACAATATCATTAATACCACACTTCATAAAAATTTTGAAGATAATTCAAAAATAATTGAAGTAGTTCATCAACAGGAGTTGTCGGGGTGTAGTTGGATTTAGAAGAGAATATGGAGCAAAGTATATCATTGGTGATGTCAACTGGATCTTGGCTGATAGCAGAGAACACCAGAAATATGTTTACTACTATTTCTTTTACTACGTAAAGGCATTTAACTGTGTGAATCACAACACTGATAAGAATGGGAATTCCAGAACCCTAATAATGTTCATGCAGAACCTGTACATTGACCAAGAGGTAATTGTCTGAATAGAACAAAGGGTTAGAGTGTAGCTTAAAAGCAGGAAAGATGTTTGTCAGGGATGTATCCTTTCACCATACTTGTTCAATCTGTATGCTGAGCAAACAATCACAGAAATGAGATTATATGAGGAAGAACACAACATCAGGAAGAGAGAAAGACTAACTTGAGATGTGGAAATGACAAAACCTTGCTTGGTGCAAGTGAAGAGGACTGAAGCACTTACCGATGAAGCTCAATGACTACAGGCCTCAATATGGATTACTCCTCAACGTAAAGAAAACAAAAATCCTCACAAATGAACATATGATCAACACCACACTAAATAGAGAAAACATTAAAGATGACAGGATTGCATTTTACTTGGATGTGGCCATGGGAGCAGAAGCCACAAAGTCAAATCATGTGTTGCACTGGGCAAATCTGCTAAGAATGTATTTTTAAACTGTTAAATTACCATTAGTCAGAATGGATTCAATGGCACCCAACAATAATTTAAAATTAGTGATAGTTTAAATTAGTAAAGGATAAAATCTGGAAGTAGTTTTTAATTGCTTAAAGATCAATCTAACACTATCATACTTTCATATGAAATCTTCCTTAAATATTATATTTGGATTTAAAATATATTTCAACATATTAGGAAAACAGATAAAATTTAGAATAAATAATCTACATTGAAACATGATTTTAACAAACTTTGCCATGTAGATTGATTAAAATAATATACCTTGGGTAATACTTGAGAAAACAAAGTCTTTTCCAATGCCAGGTGGTTCATATGAGGTAGAAACATATCTATGATAATTTTCAGAAGTTCTACAAAGCAAAGCAGTAATTTACTTAAGTTATAATAGTCAACAAACTCTTTACCAAATCTAAGAGTACGAGGGATACCCCCCAAAATAAAAACTGGAATAAAGCTCTGCTGGGCAGAGCTTTCGTCGTAGGCATTTTCCCAGCTAGGTGAGCATCCAGCATCTCAGAGTTAGTGCACCCAGTGGTGTTGCCTGAGAAGTTCCCCCTGGTCACAGTGAAATTTTTTGTAAAATCAGTTTTGCTCAAACCTCTTTTTTGTGATGGCAGATTTAAGAGAACAGTGTGCAACTGTGAAGCTTTGTTTCCTGCTTGGCAAAACACCGCAGAAACTCTTGTGATACTGGGAAAAGCTCAAGTGTAAGAGTGGTTTTTTTGTTTCAAAAAAGATGAAATGTTGATTGATGATGAACCTCATTCCGGATGTAAGACAACTTCCTCAACAGATGAAAGTGTCTGCTCATAGTGCATTTGGAGTTCATTTCACCATGTCAGATTGTTAATCAAGCTTTCTACTAGAGTAGTGGTTCTCAACCTGTGGGTCACGACCCCATTGGGGGTTGAACGACCCTTCCGCAGGGGTTGCCTGACTCATAGCAGTAGCAAAATTACAGGGATGAAGTAGCAAGGAAAATAATTTTATAGTTAGGGGGGTCACCACAACATGAGGAACTGTATGAAAGGATCACGGCATTAGGAAGGTTGAGAACTACTGACTTAGAGGTCTGAAAAGATAGCTTAACTGTGCAAGAAAAAAGGCCTGAATTGTGGCAGACGGGGCACTGGTTTTGCCCCCATGACAACGCACCTGCTCATGCAGCCATCTCAACGCGCCTGTCTGGGGGCAAAAATCAGGATGCCTCTCTTGCCCCACATATTACTCATCTGCGCTTGCTCCATGCAACTACTTTTTCTGCTAATGCAGGGGCACATGAAAGGGCAGTGATTTGACAGCATAGAAAAGGTGAATAAAAAAACAAGAGAGGTGCTGTCAGCCATCCAAACAGTTGTGTTTGAAAACAAATGTTTCCAAGAATGGAATCTCCAATTTCACAAATGTATTAAGTATAATGGAGAGTAGAACTTTGAAGGTGATAAGGCTGTTTTGTGAAAAAATTAAATACATAGCTTTGTGGGGGGAAAACAGTCCATTTGTGGGGGTGGTACCCCCTCATATGTAAGTATGACCAATCTAAAACTGTTCATATTCTTTATGGAGAATTTATTAACTATCTGGAATAATAATCCCCCGCAAAAAAAGACAACCTGTATTTTCAACATTTGGAGACCAAATAGACATATATTTACTGAGTTGGATATTCTGCCATCACTCAAGTACTAGAAATTAAAAAGATGGAAAATGTTCACAATGCTTTAAGATTAAACAAAATAGGTTCTAAATCAGACTGCTCCTAATTTTAATATGTATAAATATATAAATACAAAATTAAATCGGTTCACTGGGATGTACAGAAACAAGATGAGAATTTTCTATACCAATGTGTTAATAATTATTTCTGATTAGTGGACTTCTATTTTTTGGTGTGTTTTTCTGCCTCAAATTACCTGCAATGAACATGTAAAACTTTTAGAGTCAGGATAAAAATAATTATGCTACAGGGGAAAAAATTAGGCCAACAAGTAAATGAGTCAAAATTATATACAAATATTTAACCAAGTAAAATATAGCAAACTGAAAATATATAAATAAATTAGTGTCTACAGTCTTTATTCTCTAGCTCCTCTCCTTCCACCTAAAAGAATATATATAACATCAGGCAACAATGAAAAATACAGCTCAAAATGAAAAATCAATTTTTTACAACTTAGAAATTATCTAAATAAGACTAAATTTCTTAGAGGTTATTAACTAGATTACATATTGCTTTACAGACTTATGTACATCTAATGATAGTTTAACAACTCAAATTTTTGAACACTTTTAGTGTCTTTCCAAAATAAAACTTATATCTTTAATTCTAAGTACTGTAACTTTTAAGAAATTTGGTCATTCTAATTTCACTCATGGTTACAGAAGCCACAATACTATATAAGCCATGCTCAGTTCTTTCCAGGTGATTCTGATTAAGAATAATTCTATAAGCAGAATAGAACGGGCCTATAAGGTTTCCAAGGCTGAACCGTACAGAAGCCGACTGCCACATCATTCTCCAGTGGAACAGTAGTGGATTCCAATTGCTGACCTTTAGGTTAAGAGCCAAGTGCTTATCCTCCATATCACCAGGGTTTCCCAACACAACAAAAAAATTTTTTAAATCCTCACTGCTATTGAGTCAATGCTGACTCTTAATGACCACCACAATGGGTCATGTATAGGAGTAAAAGCCCAGTCTTTCTCCTGCAGAGCTGCTGGTGGTTTAGAACTGCTGACCATGCCAAGCACTGACCAACACATAACCACTACACCACCAAGGCTCCATTAGAGGATGATTAAATTGGAAGGGAATACGAAATTTACAGAGCCTTGGTGGCTCTGGGGATTCAAACCTACCACTTGCACTGGCAGGAGAAAGATAAAGGTATGCTTTCATAAAGATTTACAGCCTTGCAAGCCTTATACACCATCGACTGATGGCAGGGGTTTGGTTTGGTTTTTGTTGTTGTTCACTGAAATATGTGAATGACATCAAAGTAAATCACAAAATTAAGATAATTCTACTTACGAATATGTTCGATCCAACTGTCAGAATGTTGATACATGGAGTAAAATAAATAGTTAAAGAAAGACACTAGCATTGTGGCAATAAAATATTCATCAATGGGAATAAATGTAAAAAGAACCCTTCAAGAAAAAGCACCCTTCTTTATAATTTAAACAATGACCCATACGACATTGAAATTAGACTCAGATGCTGGCTTAACAAGACAACAAAAACACAAGCAGCAAGACAAAATAAGTAAATGAGACCTCATTTGTTCATTAAAACACTTCATAAAAAAAGTGAACCGACAACCTACAGGTCAGAATTTTTGCTGAACCTTATCTCTAATGTGGTTCCAAAATATATTATCTGAAACAACTACAACTCAACAAAAGACAGACAATTCAATAAAAAAAACTGGCAAAGGACTTTAACATTTTGCCAAAGGTAATTTAAATGGGCAAAAACACATGAAAGAATGCTGTTAGTAGCCATTAAAACACAGAGATCCATTGCCATAGAGTAGCTTCTGACTCAGAGTACACCGTATGACACACAACGTCCCTGTGGACTTCCCAGGCTGTAAACCTTTACCGGAGGAGAAAGCTTCAACATTCTCCCAAGGAGCAACTGGTAGTTTAGAGAGTGGCTGGTGGTTTAAACTGCTGGCCTTAGGGTTAACCCCAGCCCAGTGTGTAACCCCTACGCCACCAAGGCACTTATGGGATGGAGTAAAAATGCCCAAGATTCCCAAAGCTGTAGAAACAGACTGCCACAACTTTCTCCTAACAGCAACTGGTGAACTTAACCCTTTCAGTTAGTAGCCAAGTGTTTACCCACTACACCACCATCAGCACAACGCTCCTTTACTAACCATTCCAAACCCAAACCCACTGTCCTCCAGGACAGAACAGAACTACTCGATAAGGTTTCCAGGCCGTAATTATTTACAGAGCAACTGGTCTTTTCTCGCAGGAGCAGCTGGCGGGTTTAGGCACGGACCTTACAATTAGTTGTCAAGTGCTTTAACCACTGTCACCAGGGCGCCTTCATTAACCATTCTAAACCAAAACCTAACTCACTGCCATGAGTACATTCTGACTCATACTGACTCTACAGGACAGCGTAGAACTGCCCACTATTGGGTTTCTGAGATTGTAAATCTATGGGAACAGAATGCCTCGTCTTTCACCTGCAGAGCAGCTGGTGGGTTCTAGCTGCTGGCCTCGAGGTTAGCAGTAGCAGCCCAAAGTGTAACCCCTTGTGCCACTCCCTCCCTGGTAAAAAGGCAGTAATCAAATAAGCCGAAAACAGCAAGTGTGGAAAAGATGGTAGAGAAGCTGGAAGCCACATCCACGGCTGGTGAAATGTAAAATGGTACAGCCACTGAAGAAAAGCTCGGCAGTTTTCAAAATCTTGGGCACAGGACTGCCAGACGGCCTAGCAATCCCAATGCTAGTTACAAACACACAAAGAAAGTGAAGGTGCGGAAACACACAGAAACCCGTACACCAGTATTCACTGTAGCACTTTCCAGAGTCAAACTGTGAAAACTGAAATGTCCATCGGTAGATAGAACGAAGTGTCTATACACCTACAATGGTACATTCCCCTGCCACGAAGACACTGAAGGCCAAATGCATACATCATACTGAAATAAGTTCTCAAAAGGGCAAATACTGTACAATCTCTTACATAAACTACACAAATATATAGAAAACAAAGATTATTAGTGGTTACCAGAAACGGGAGGCTTGGGGGGCACTGACCCTATGAGACAGAGTAGAGCTGCCACAAAGGCTGTAATCTCTTTGAGAGCCAACTGCTAGATCTTCTCTCCCAGGGAGCAGCTGGTGCCGTTCAACCTGTGGTCTTCTGTCACCAGTCAAGTGCTTAACCAACTGTGCCACCAGGGCTTCTCTCTGATACACTGTATGTGTATCAAAAAGCTATTAAGATGGCTTTTCATCTAGCTCAGAAGCAACAGACCCCACATGGAAGAAGCATACCAGCCTGTGTCACAAGATGTAGAAGGGATCAGGGATCAGGTATCAGACATCAAAGAACAAAAAATCCTATCATTGTGAATGAGGGTGAGTGCAGAGCGGAGACCCAAAGCCCATCTGTAGGCAACTGGACACCCCCTTACTGAAGGGTTGTAGGGAGGAGACGAGCCAGTAAGGCTGCAGGGTAGCAATGATGAAACATACAATTTTCCTCTAGTTCTTAATGCTTCCTCCCCCCCACTATCATGATCCGAATTCTACCTTACAAATCTGGCTAGACCAGAGGATATATATTGGTACAGATACGAACTGGAAACACAGGGAATCCAGGACAGATGATCCCTTCAGGGCCAGTAGTGAGAGTGGCAATACTTGGAGGGTGAAGTGAAGGTGGGTTAGAAAGGGGGAACCGATTACAAGGATCTACATATAACCTCCTCCCTGGGGAATGGACAATAGAAAATGGGTGAGAGGAGACGTCAGACAGTGTAAGATATGACAAAATACTAATTTATAAATTATCAAGGGTTCATGAGGGAAAGGGGAGAATGAGGAGCTGATATCAAGGTTCAAGTAGAAAATGTTTTGAGAATGATGGCAACAAATGTGCTTGACACAATGGATGTATGTATGGATTGTGATAAGAATTGTAGGAGCCCCCAATAAATTTTTTTTTAAGATAGCTTTTTTTATTTTTCTAAGTCATAGGTCTTGAAGACAGTACTATTTTACTAAGTCCTCAGCTGTACAATGGCTAAACAGGAGCTTTGGTACCAAGTAAGATTTTTCTAATGCATACATCAGTGACTTCTACATGAGGGAGATATTTAGTTATGGTAAATATAGCTGTAAAAAATTACTTGTGCTGTTGGGACTCTCGCAAATGCTCTTTTTTTTTCATTTTACTTTTGAGTGTAGTTTAATGCTGAACATGGGTTCAAGGAAGATATTAAAAACTTTTTAATGAGGGGCTAAGATTTCAGGCATTTACCACCACAAATACATGAAACCGCTAGAGTTTAGACCTGAACAACGTAACTAGTAAGCAATTCAAACTGAGTAGTCGATTTAGGTCAAAAACCCAAAGCAGCAACTCCTTTTTAACCAGGAAAGGGGTTCAAGAGAAAAGCAGAAAACGTGTTTCTGTTTATCGAAGAACTTTCACAGATCTGCGCGAACTACGTCCTCTATCTTCACAGCACTGAGGAAATCCTTCACCACTCACTTTACAAATTTTAAAAGCAGAGTTCTTTCTACTCTACCTCATCCAGCTATGAAGAGCCACAGGGCAAAGGTATTTAATTTACCCAGAATTGCACCTTACAAGGGCGGAACTCGGAGAAGACGCGCGGGGATGGAAGAAAACACCACAACCACTTGCCAAAACCACGGCCCGGGAAAGTTCCGCGAGGCTTACTCCAGTGCCAGAGCCAAGCCTGGCCTCGATCTCAGCACCTACGATCTCGCTCGCTAGTTCACCCCGCTACCAGCCCCGAGAGGGAGGGTTCAGACCACGGGCGCCGGCACTGCCTTCCCAGCAAGCAGAGGGCAAAGAAGAAGCGCCCGGGTGCGCCGCTCCACATCCCTGGGATGAAGGCGGCAGCCAAGGATATGAGGAGCCGGGGCAGCACGGACGACAGTTCCTGGCGGCATAGCTCCTCCGACCAGCTACTCAAGTCTTCCAGGGATACTGCGCTCTCTGGGGCCGCGCGGTCCTCAGACATCTTCTCCCGGAGGAACCGCTTCAAAACAGTCCCCCCTCGGCTGAAACCGGAAACTCTCTAGTCCCGGCAGGCCTTGCGACCTCGCTTCCGGCACCGAAACCATAGAGAGGTGAGCCCGAGCCTCTCGAACAGAAAAAATCAGAGGCCCCCGTTCGTGTCCTTGGAGAGGACTCCGATGTATCTCGAGCCTACAGAACGGAACAGCAATGTCCCACAGGTTTGAAAACTATTAAGGAGCCGACTGCCACATCTTTCTCCTGCGCAGGGCCTCTGAGGGGCGGGCATGACTCCAGGGCTTTTCTAGCCCGCGGAGGACTGAACTCGGTGGTGCGCGCCTGGCGCGGCGCGGCGCAGGGCCGAGGACCCCGTGCGGACGTGCGCGCGCGTCCCCCGCTCCAGGGCGCTGTGCCGACGTCAGTGTAAGTGGAACGCTTTGGGTGCGGAGCTCCAGAGGCCACGTTTTTGCTGCCCTCAGTAGCATGGGGTTTTGAGATGTCCTACCTGGGGCTGAGTTTACCTTGAGCGAGAAATAACTGCAAGCTCTGTGGGTACGTAAGACATCCCATCTTCTAGAATTGAGAAAACTGCAGCTGGTAAGATAAGCGAGGATTCTTTCAACTCTCCCACCCTCACCCCACCCCTCCAAAAAAACAGACGTGGAAAAGTTTTTTCCACGCTTGTCCATGAACTTTTGAAGCGCCCCCTCCTATTGTTAATAGTATGTAAAAGTACAAAGATTCTGGGTTTTTTTAGTACAATGATTCTTAAGGCCAGGCCATAAAGAATGTGTTGTTCAGCAGGACAGTTTGCACTAAACTATTAGTTGAGCGGTAGAAAGTTTGAACTCATCCAGTGGTGTTTTGAAAGAACAAATTCACTGCCATCAGAGTGGGTGCCGACTCAAAGTGACCCCATAGGACACGGTAGGACTTGCCCCTTTGGGTTCCCAACAGGTGACTCTTCGCAGAGTAGAAAGCTTGCAGTTAGCTGTGAAATGCTAACCACTACCCCACCAGGCCTCCAGCGTTGGAGCAAAGACCTGGCAATGGGCTTCAGTGGTTCTCACCTTCCTAATGCCTTTCTTACAGTTCCTCATGTGGTGGTGACCCCCCCTCCCCCCAACCATAACATTATTTTCATTGCTACTTCATCACTGTAATTTTGTTAGTTATGAATCATCATGTAAATATCTGATATGCAGAATGTATTTTTATTGTTACAAATTGAACATAATGAAAACAGTGATTAATCACAAAAATAATAAGTAATTATATATTGTGAAATATTTATTTCTAATTAAAAATAAATGAAATTTTGTCTTGAGGCATGTGGGCGGACCCACCTGGAGATAGATAAAGGAGCAGTGTCTCAGTTCCTAAGATCATTGGATTAAGTGTCTTCCAATGGTCTTACATGACCCCTGTGAAAGGGTCACTTGACCCCCCAAAGGGTTTGCAACCCACAGGTTGAGAACCACTGTTCTAAAGATTAGAGCCAAGAAAACCCTGTGAAACTCAGTTCAACTTTATAACAGATGGAGTCTCCGTGAGTTGAGTAGCTAGACAACAAGGGATTTTCAACCACCAGATTAAGCTTTACTAATTACCTCAAAATCACACCACTCCCATAGCTTAGATCTAAGTTATTTGAGTGCACATACACCGGAGCAAATCTATGCATATTTGTATAGATACGTTCACCTATTAAAGACTTGATTCTTGGAGACAGTAACTGAGGAAGAAGCCTTGGTAGCAAAGTGGTGTAAGGTACCACAAGGTCAGCAGTTCAAACCCAACAACCCTTCTGAGGGATGAGGATGAGGCTTTCTGCTCCCTTAAAGATTTACCACCTTAATTGTACATGTCCACTTGAGATAACAGATGTATGGTTTGTTATAATATATGTAAGAACTCCAATAAAATATATAATTTTTAATTTACTGCCTCAGAAACCCAGAACATCAGTTCTTTGCTGTCCTATAGGGTCACTACAAATCAAAAGCAACCTGATGCCAGTGTGTTGGTTAACTGACTGATGTGAGGAAATTCTGGAAGTTTAAAGAGTAACTATGCTTAAAGACTCTGTGAGTCAGAATCAATTATGTCAGATTTGGTCAAAATGCCCAGAAGACACCTAGTAGTTGGTTTGCCATTTCCTGTCCAGAAATCTTGGACTTCATAGTTTTTGGTAGTAGTGGGTGCTGCTGTTGCTGTTGTTTTGTGTGTTTTTCGAATCTCCATCTCTTTACCCTCAGCTTCTTTTGAAAGATTGTTCACTAGAGGGGGAAATTTATTATTACATTAGAGGGAAATGTGACCTTTGGCTTTAATAATCTTTTTATTTTCTCCAGGATTAACATGAAAAGGACCTCTTAATTTGGCATTTGGAAATATCTCTATAAGTATTTGTGACTATATATGTGGCTAATGAATAATTGATTTCAACAAAACAAAGTGAACACTTGAGTCCGCTTTGTATGTGTGTTGTTAAATTCCATCTGAAAAGTGAAGAATCCACTGAATTTAAGGAGTGTGAGCGTTAGACGTGAGGATGACCTTTCACTTTAACTTCACTATAGAAGAGCATTTGGAAAATGAATTAGCATCTTTGGGAGATGAAGATTTGACTTTGGATTCCTCAAAAAATTCCATTTCAGAAAGTCAAAAAGGAAATGGCAGAAAATGTTCTACGGAGCAATTTAATCTGTCGCAGGATCGCGTCTATGATCATAGGCCGGTGGGAAATGCAGCTTCCTCTCCTATCAGAGACAGTCCACTCAATGCAGCTCATACTTCAACTAGCTTAGAGCAGCACAAAAAACAGCCCTGCCTCAGCGTTGCCAAAGAGCATGCTTTTCCTCAAGATTTAAAAAAACTGTTAGAAAATAAAGTTGTGGAAACTTTTTCAGGTCTGCCACATGTCCCTGTCTCAATTGTGAAAATGGCTTTGCTGGAAAAGAACTTCCCTGGAGAAAACATCGTATCAAAAAGCTTTTCTTCGCACTCTGACCTGATTTCCGGTGTTTATGAAGGAGGCTTAAAAATCTGGGAATGCACCTTTGATCTCCTGGCTTATTTCACAAAGGCCAAAGTGAATTTTGCTGGGAAAAAAGTGTTGGATCTTGGCTGTGGCTCTGGGTTACTAGGTATAATTGCATTTAAGGGAGGGGCCAAAGAAGTCCATTTTCAAGATTACAACAGTTTGGTGATTGATGAAGTAACCTTACCTAATGTGGTGGCCAACTCTCCTTCGGGAGAAGATGATGACATGAAAGAACCAGCTCCGAAAAGAGTGAAGGACTTAAAATTAGCACAGGAGCTAGTTCAATGCCGCTTCTTTTCTGGGGAATGGTGTGAGTTTTGTGACCTACTAAACAGTGAAAAACTCTTCATAAAGTATGATCTCATTCTCACCTCAGAAACTATCTACAATCCAGATTATTACAGTAGTTTGCACCAAACATTCCATAGACTATTAGATAAAAATGGACGGGTGCTTTTAGCCAGCAAAGCACATTATTTTGGTGTAGGTGGAGGTGTTCATCTCTTTCAGAATTTTGTAGAAGAAAGGAATGTGTTTGAGACTAGAACACTTGAAATAATTGATGACGGACTCCAGAGGATTGTAATGGAACTGACTTTTAAGCACCCCAGTTAATGTCCTCTAAGTGAACTAAGCAAAATAAATTATGTTGCCAAAAATTTTGTTTTGAGTGTTCAATTTCTGCTTTGTTATTTTTTTCTTTAAATTGTTCATCTAGTTTTGTTTAACCAAAGAATAGACTAATCCTACTAGCAGGCTTGTACCTGCTAGGTGAGACTAAGAAGTTGTGGTGGACAGGGTTCTCTGGAGAGACAAACCAGAATAATACTCCTCCTGGTACATGGAATGCAATCCACCCCTTGCCGACCTGGCACCGATACACAATTCTTTACCCATACATACTTATATAATTTCCAGATATTAATGAAATCACACTTATACTTATCAATCATCTATCATACATAAAAATGAAAACACTGAGTCAAAGTATATCTGATATATCATACTTGAACAAAGGAAATATATGCAATAATCACAAAGAATATACATTGACAATTGCAAACTTCGCCTTTGCAATTGATCACGTGGTCGTAATTGATACGTAGAACTACTTTCTACTGCTACCCATTCTGTATTACCTTTGCCCTCAGCAAGCACCTTAGCTGGCTGTGGTTTTTGGCCTGGCGGGGTGACCCAAACCTTCATTCCTGAGGGGTCTGGGTCATTATAATTCCTGTCAGGATTGGGTTGCTGTAACTTACCATTTACTTTAATAACGGCATGGTAACACTAAGAGTCGGCCTATGGGATCTCCTGGATTCCAGAAATATTATTCTTTACCTCCATTATGTAGTACCAGTCTAATTTCTCCTTGGTAATCAGGATCAATCACACCACTTAATACAGTGACACTCTTCCTGACCTGTTGATCCAAAGGCATGAGAAGTCCAAAGTGCCCAGGGGTCATTCTCAGCTGCCAGTTCAGTGGAAACGTGCTGTGTTTCCAGGTGGGAGAGTTGTGAAAGTATATTGTTGCCCCTGCCAGGTGAAGGCAAACTGCTTCTGGTGGTTCTTTGAGACTGGTATTGAGAAGAAGGCATTAGCCAGATCAATAGCTGCATACCATGTACCAGGAGAAGTATTAATTTTCTCAAGCAATGTAATCACATCTGGGACAGCAGCTGCAATTGGAGTCACCACCTGGTTAAGTTTACGGTACTCCACTGTCATTCTCCAGGATCCATCTGTCTTCTTTACAGGCCAAATTGGTGAATTAAATGGGGATGTGGTAGGAATCACCACCCCTGCATCTTTCATGTCTTTGATGGTGGCACTGATCTCTGCAATCCCTCCAGGAATGCGGTACTGCTTTTGGTTTACTATTTTCCTAGGTAATGGCAATTCTAATGGTGTCCACTTGGCCTTTCCTACCATGATAGCCCTTATTCCACATTTTAGGGATCTGTTATGGGGGTTCTGCCAGTTACTAAGTATGTCTATTCCAATGATGCATTCTGGAACTGGGGAAATAACCACAGGATGGGTCCGGGGACCCACTGGACCCACAGTGAGGCATACTTGAGCTAAAACTCCATTGATAACTTGACCTCCATAAGCCCCCACTCTGGTGGGCCTTCGAAACATTTTGGGTCTCCTGGAATTAGTGTCAGTTCTGAGCCGGTGTCTAGTAATCCCCGAAAAGTTTGATTATTTCCTTTCCCCCAATGAACAGTCACTCTTGTGAAAGGCCGCAGGTCCCTTTGGGGAAGGCTAGAAGAAAGACTAACAGTATAAACCTTCAGTGATGTAGCAGGATCCTCCTTACAAGGGACCCGGCCTCCCCTTC
Organism: Tenrec ecaudatus; assembly: GCF_050624435.1. Taxonomy (NCBI): domain Eukaryota; kingdom Metazoa; phylum Chordata; class Mammalia; order Afrosoricida; family Tenrecidae; genus Tenrec; species Tenrec ecaudatus. The sequence goes on along the minus strand of NC_134530.1, from coordinate 182,225,698 downwards.
ATTCAAGGGGTTGTGGGTCTGTAAAGTGGCTCAGGTCTGGGAATTGATTGAGCGATCGTGACTGTCTATTCTGCTGTTCACCTGATCTACCATTCTTTTGCCTGTACAGATCACGTAAATATTTAGTAGGCTTCCCATCTATTTCATTCCTAGGGATACCGTGGCTAAGTAGCCAATGCCATAATTCCACACGAGACAGGTTGCTTTGATTATTATTGAAAACTTGTTGTCTATTATAACCACACCCACCCTGTCCTGTTGATTCCGTGCTGACACCTGCCCTCTACCATCACGGGGACCAATCAGCCCCATTGTGGTCAAATGTCGGAGTTCGCTTAGGGCAGTGCCCACTGTTAATCCTGGTGCACATAAAATAGCAATTACAGGAGTCTTAAGAGATGCTGGGACCCACTTCACAAACTTGTTCCTTATGGTTGTGGTAAAGGGTATGTCCTCAGGACACCCCCTTTGTGGGTCTATGGGAATATCTTGATAGATCCATTCTAACATACCAATTTCTCTAAGCTTTTGGATGCCTTCCTCTACAGTGTACCAAGGTAGGTCAGGTACTTCAAGTTGGTCTAATCTAGGCCATCTGGCAGTCCATGCTTCATTGAACCACCTAAATAAAGACTTAGATCCTTTTTTAGCCTGTCTCGCAGAGACATTGAAAGAAGAGTCTGCTTAGGGGTCCCATATCCAGAAACTCAGACCGGTCTAATATTACGTTTCGTGCACCAGTATCCCACACCCTTAGTAACCATTCCCAGGGATATTCTCCAGGCTTTTGCTTGTACTTATTTGAGAACTCAAGCAGGTCTTTATGTGTGTAGCGCGCTTCTTCTTGGATAATCCTCTCAACCTCACCTTTAGGAGGTTTCTGAGACTTAATTTTAGTGACAGGTCTAGCAGAAATAATGGGTGGTGTGAGGGTGTTTCCTGCATGCTCTCAGCAATATCTCGCGAGGCATCTTCCTCAGGTAATGCTACTGATGCAGCCCCCCCTGGCATATCAACTTGAATAGTTTGGCTAATCTGCTCAGGTGGTTCTAAGGGCTCAATATCCTCTTCTTTTGGATCATCAGCCCATATGTTCCCATCCCATGTTTCAGGGTCCCAATTTTTCCCAATTAATGCCCTTACTTTGGTTTCAGACACTACTCTAGATCTGCAATTCAGGTGCCTTTGTAATACAGCCACTCCTATAATGGGACGCTGGACCTATTTTTCAGCAATGTCAGCTCTTTTATTAGAGGAGAGAAGGCTCTCCTTTGTAGCACAGATGGAAGTTTTCAAATCTGTTAGTCTGCACCTGAGGCGTGCTTTTGAGGCTCTGAGATCATCCTTAATTACACTTTCCATTGTACGAAGGACCAGCCAACCAGCTTCCCTATACTTGTCATTATCACAAAACTCCTGGAAAATATCAAACATACGATCACCTAGAGCATCTCCTTTATCCAGCACCCCATCTATCGGTGGTGCTACTTTAGGTATTATCTTTGCTATTTCACACCATGGATTATAAGGGTAGCAGACGTATCCACGTCAAAACTAAATAGGTTGGAAAGCCAATTTAAGAAATCCATATTTATGGTTTATTTCTCTAGACACACTCCTGGTACCAAAATGTGTTGGACAGGGTTCTCTAGAGAGACAAACCAGATTGCTAGTAATTATATATAAATATATTTATAAAGATAGATACATAATATAAGAAAAGAACCGTTAAATTATATACAGATAGATAATACAAGAAATTAACAGTTAAATTATAAAGCAGTGAGACACTAGAGTCCTTTAAGGCTTGAGAGCCGCCAGTTGCCAGTCCCTTTTTGTAGAGAGAGCTGGGCAATATATACCCAGGAAGCAAACAGCAAGGCAAGTCACCAACTGTCGGTCCCCAGCTCCAGAGACGAACATTCTAATCGTGTGGGATTAAAGGGACCTCAACTTGCAGCAACACAGTCCACAGGCTAGGCATCCCACAGACAAGGCGAGGCTCATGGAGCCATTTATCCCTCTGCCCTTCAATTAATCCTACTTGTGTTTATCGGCCAGGCTGGCACAATAAACTATCGCAGAAGTCTTCCTGAGCATTTGGGGGATACTGTTTGGAGAAACGGTTCTCTGGGAAAGTTCTTGGTTCTCCTATTATTCTATTTGGCTTTTCTATGACCTTTGATATTTTACTAAAAATATCCCAGAACAGGCTTTCGTGTATTCAACATGATATTTTACTGTGTTTTAGGGGAAAGTTTATGCAGAAAATTAGGCTCTGCTTTAATAATTGTTACACAGATTTATTCCTTGCCATTAGTTATGCTTTTTACAATAAGTTAGCATTGCTATTTCCCTTCTGTTCTACTTCCATTGATCTAGCTTCTTGTGGTCTTGAGATAGTTAAGGTTTATTGTGCCAAACTGTCCAGTAAACACGTGGGGCTAATTAAAGGACGGAGAGAGAAATGGCTCGGTGAGTCTCACCTTTCTAGTTCTCAGGTCTCTTGCTTTCTGATGGTCGGAACAGGGTGCACCTGCCTTAGCCAGTTCCCTGCTTCAGCTGGCAAGGCTCTCTTCCTGCAAGACATCCCTGTGGAGAAGCTACATGGACCTACCCCAATGCAGTCCTGGGTGCTGGAGCAGCCACGTGGAAACACCTGCCAGAGATGGGATGCCCCCACCCTCACTGATTCTGCTTTCTTGCTGCAGTCAGCATCGTGTGTGTTTTGTGAGATGGAGGAGGACTTTGTAAATTGGTGTCAGACACATGGGCTAATGTTGGACTTGTGGGCTTGGACAACACTGGTTTGGGATGCTTTTTTTTAAAATCATTTATCATTTAATATTTTTTAAATTTTAAACATTTTATTAGGGACTCCTACAACTCTTATCACAATCCATACATATGTCAATTGTGTAAAGCACATCTGTACATTCTTTGCCCTCATCAATTTCAAAGCATTTGCTCTCCACATAAGCCCTTTGCATCAGGTCCTCTTTTTTCCCCTCCCTCCCCACTCCCGCTTCCCTCATGCCCTTGATAATTTATAAATTATTATTTTGTCTTATCTTTCCCTGTCCCACCTCTCCCTCCAACCCCTTTTCTGTTGTCCATCCCCCAGGGAGGAAGTCACATGTAGATCCTTATAATCGGTTTCCTCTTTCCAACCCACGCACCCTCTACCCTCCCAGTATCGCCACTCACACCCCTGGTCCTGGAGGTATCATCCACCCTTGATTCCCTGTGCCTCCAGCTCCTATCTGCACCAGTGTACATCCTCTGCTCTATCCAGACTTGCAAGGTAGAACTCGGATCATGATATTTGGGAGGGGAGGAAGCATTTAGGACCTGGAGGAAAGCTGTATTCTTCATTGGTGCTATATTGCACCCTGACTGACTGACTCATCTCCTCTCCTAGACCCCTCTGCAAGGGGGATCTCCAGTGGCCGACAAATGGGCTTTGGGTCTCCACTCTGCATTTCCCCCTTCATTCGCTATGGTAAGATTTTTTTTTTCTGATGATGCCTTATAGCTGATCCCTTTGACACCTCGTGATCGCTCAGGCTGGTGTGCTTCTTTCATGTGGGCTTTGTTGCTTCTGAGCTAGATAGCCGCTTGTTTACCTTCAAGCCCTTAAGACACCAGATGCTATCTCTTTTGATAGCCGGGCACCATCAGCTTTCTTTGCCACATTTGCTTATGCACCCGTTTGTCCTCAGCGATTGTATCATGGAGGTGTGCACCAATGATATGATTTTTTGTTTTTTGATGCCTGGTGACTGATTCCTTCAGAACCACGTGATCACACAGGCTGGTGTGTTCTTCCATGTGGGCTTTGATGTTTCTAAGCTAGATGGCAGCTTGTTTATCTTCAAGCCTTTAAGACCCCAGATGCTATCTCTTTTGATAGCCAGGCACCATCAGCTTTCTTCACCACATTTGCTTGTTCACCCACTTTGTCTTCAGCAGTTGTGTCAGGAGGGTGAGCATCATAGAATGCCAATTTAATAGAAGAAAGTATTCGTGCATTGAGGTAGTACTTGAGTAGAGGTTCAATGTCCTTCTGCCACCTTAATACTAAACCTATAAATATAGGCACATAGATCTATTTTCCCATCCTCATATATATAGTTGCATATGTACATGTCTTTGTCTAGACCTCTATAAATGCCCTCTGCCTCCTAGCTCTTTCCTCTATTTCCCTTTACTTTCCTCCTGCCCCACTATCATGCTCCGTCCCCACCTAGGTTACAATTACCTACCAGGCCTGCCACACCCACCTCACTACCAATTTGGATCACTTGTTCCCTTGTCCCTGGGTTTGTTAACACCACTTCCTTTCCCCCTACCTGCCCTTATCCCATGTCACCCGGGGAAAATCCTCCAGATTGTTCATCCAGCCTATCTTATTTAGACAGTCCTGCAGAGGTAATAACATGCACAAAAATAAGACAGAGTAAAACCAAGCAACAATATACAACAAAACAAAAACAAACCACTGACAAAGACCAAAACAAAACACAAGAAGAAAGAAAAGCTTATAGTTAGTTCAAGGATCATTTGTTGGCCTTCAGGAGTGTTTTCCAGTCCAGTCTGTTGGGGCACCACGCCCTGGCCCCAAAGTCCACCTTCAGCATTCCCTGGGAACCTTGCTGCTCCATTCCATTGCTGTTCCGCTGCACTCCCCCAGTGCTTTGCCTTGGTGTGGAGGGATCAGATCGGGAGCAATTCCCCCACTGTGTCTCCGGTGCTGTCCTCCACAGGGCCATGGATCAGTGAGGCGCGTCACATCTCATAGTGGGGCCGACCACGTGGTCCTCTCTGTGGACTGACTGCCCTAATTGGGGTCATCGTCCTCAAGGCCTGGTGGGCCAGGATGTGCTGCACTCTCTCCTACCCCCCCCCCCCTTCATCTGCTCCCGTGTGCTCTGATCAGATATGTCCCTCTCCTGGAGCTGCAGATTCAATGTTGTTCTTTGAAATAAATTCTTCTGGGGTGGGATGCTTTCTTAATGTACACTTACCCTTTATATAAAAGTCACACATATGAGTTTCTGTGTATCTGTTTCCCTAGTTTACCCAGACTAACACAGGTCTCATCTTTCTTTTTGTGTAAATGTTAACTTGACTCATACAGTGTATTGTTTGAGGGGGCAAATGACTCGTGGATGATGCTATTTATTTCATAGAGCAGCCTATTAATTTTGCTGAAGGATGACCCACAGAGAGAACCACAATTCCAGGTTCAAAGACTATCTTAGATGGATAATCTCAGGGGTGTCTCTGGTCTCCTTTGGCCCTGTAGGTCTGACTTTTTCAAGGAATTTGACTTTTCTTCTATGCTGATCTTTTATTCTGTCTGGGACCTAGCATGTCTTTAGTTGGAACATTGATATTGATAGCCAGGTACTGTCTAGTTCTGGTTTCAGGTTTGAACCTGAAACCATGGAACCTATTAGTCCTGTGGACTAGTTTATTCTTTGGGCTTTTGATTTCCATTGTTTTATTTTGTGTCATATCTGAGTAGAGATTTGCTGTGGTATCTTAAATGCTCACAAGTTTTTAGGACCCCAATGGGGAAGTTCTACTCTGTCCTATAGTGAATCAGAATCAACTGGGAAGTAGTGAGTTTATGTTAAGACAATGGCTTTTAAAATGCTTTTAAAAGCTCTTATGATGAGTTTATGTTAAGACAATGGCTTTTAAAAGCTGTGAGTGGCCACCCAAGATGCAACTATTGGTATCTCCTTATCCAGAGCAAAGAGGAACAAAGAGCATCAAAGACTCAAGGAAACAATTAGTTCAAAGGATAACTGGGCCACCTGAACCTCAGGCTCCACTCTCTTGAGACCAGAAGACTTGGGTGATGCCCACATACCACTCCAAACTACACTGATTGGGATCACAATAGAAGATCCCTCCTGGACACGGAGCAAAAAATGTAGAACAAAACTCAAAAGGAAAAAGATCAGGTTTTTGCTAGAATGGTAGAACCCTAGAGACTCATCACTCAACACCCTTCAAGCCTGGATAGGAATCCATCTGAGAGATCAGCTTTCAGCCAAGCACTAACTCCCCTGCAGAACGTACTCATACCAGTCAACCATAGGAGACAAAAAGGGCAGCATTTTCCCAAAAACAAGGCTCAGAAGATGAGCAGAAAAGAAGGGCTAAAGGAAACAAAATAGGAATTGGTGAAAATGCCTTTACATTGAGTGGGTTGCAACCATGGTGACAAAAGAAAAATGTGTATCAGGGAATCCAGGCGGATGATCCCTTCAGGAGCAGTAGTGTGGGTGGTGATACTGGGAGTGTAGTGGGAGGGTGGGTTGGAAAGGGGGAACCGATTACAAGGCTCTACATGTGACTTCCCTGGGGGAAGGACAACAGAAAAGTGGGTGAAGGGAGACATCGAGCAGGGTAAGATATGACAAAATAATAGTTTATAAATGATCAAGGGTTCATGGGGAGGGGGAAAAACGAGGACCTGATGTCAAGGGCTTAGGTGGAGAGCAAATGTTTTGAGAATGATGAGGGCAATGAATGTACAAATGTGTGTTACACAATTGATGTATGTATGGATTGTGATAAGAGTTGTATGGGACCCTAATAAAATAATTTAAAAAGAAAGAAAGAAAATGTGTATGAATTGTTGAATACAAAACCAATTTGCTCTGTAACATTTCACTCAAATGACAATGAAAAGCAAAGAGAAACAGAAAACAATGGGTTTTGTAATTCCTGTGTACCATTCAGTCAGTTATGACTCACAGTGACTCTATAGGACAGAATAGGGTTTCCTTGTCTGTGATCTTTATGAAAGAAAATTGCCAGGTCTTTTCTTTGGCAGAACATCTGGTAGGTTGGAAACACCAACACTTCAGTTAACAGCTGAATGCTTTAACCATTGTGGCACCAGGGTTCCTTTTGGAGTTCACGACCTTGGTTTGAGTCAAAATTGGGCAGTGAGTTTGATTTTTGGAGTTTACCTTCGGTTAGGATTTTTTGCTGCCTCAGTCCTTGGCGCTCAGATTGCTTGTCTAAGCCTGTTTTCGCATTTCTAAAACTGAGTTTATGACAGCATCTCTGTAATGGTTCTTGTGAGGAGTAAACATTAATATAAGCTTCTGTCACATATTTCCTAGATAATGATAATTATGATTTGTATACTTGTGATCTGTTATATTTCTAAAAATTCTTAGAACATAGTCGCCCTGTTTTACCAATCAGACAGGAAGCCTTGCCTACATTTGTTTTAAAAAAAGGAGGGGGGCGTTGATGACTGAGGCTTACAAATCTCAGTTCAAAACTCAAGGAAACAGCTTCCACACTATGCACTGGCGGACCAGTGCCAGTCCCCACTTGCTACGTTCTACTGTGGAGAAGCTTTGGTGCTGTAGACCTTTAAGCTCATCTTCTGTTTCTGCAAACTCAGTCACATCCTAGCACATACTGCATTCTGCCTTTACACTTCCCATCCCTCAGCTTTACTCTGGGCCTTAGACCTGTCTCGTTGCTACACAGCTGGCGTTCTCCTCTGAGCTTACACAGAAGGGTTTCTAACCAGGAGCTGTGAAGGGCAAGTGCAGTTGCCAGTGACAGCTGTACTAGTGTCCTTGCTCACAGTATACACAAGTCAGCGCCTTCATTAGAGAATACCTTTCAGAGGAAGAAGTCAAGTCTTCGACTTTTAGTACCCTCCTAATTCAGATGCTTGGTAAATACCAAAGAGCTTGGGCAGTGTAGTGGGCTACACATTGGGCTGGTAAGCACACGGCCAACAATTTGTACCCACCAACAGCACCAAAATCAAAAGATAGAGTGTCTGCTCCTGTAAATATTGATAACCTGGAGAAGACTGAGGATGGCTCTATCTAGGCAGTAGGGTTGCTATGATTCAGCATATCAGTTTCACCAAGAGAAAAGGCAAGTCAACTCTGTGACAATATGAACGTGATTCTCTGTGTCCACTTCAGAAAGAATTCCTTGAACTTCCTGTGTTACTCCAGGTGGACTAGAGAAGCAAATTCATAGACACTCTTATGTGTATAAGAAAGGAGTTTATATACTAGAGCAATTGAATATTGAGAAAACATCCCAGCTAAGTCCAGTTCAAGTTCATAACTCCAATATTAACTCTTATTTCTGATACCAATCCAGCCCGACTATGCGTTGTTGCTCATCAGGGCTGCAGCAATAATGTAGAAGGACCATGGGTTCCTTCTGGGTCAATTCAAAAAAGGCACGATGTGCTGAAATTCTATAAATTGCCCAGGGTCATCAGAAAATTGGCCTATTTTATCTTGGCAAGTTTTCAAATCTCTCATACTAAAAGGAACCTGTACTCTCATGGTATTTCCATTACTTTGTTTCACTTCTTGTCAGAAGGCATGACTGAAGGGAAGGAAGGAATATAGGGGCTGAGAAGTGGAGGCCACAAACATGACACTGCAGGTGGTCTGGGGGGTTGTGCCAGTGGTAGTATCTGGTGAAGCCGCAGGGGGTGCTCGAGGAGTGCAGGGCTGGGTGTAGTGGGACTTGTGGGGCAGGGGTGGGGTGGCAGACAGATTCCTCCACCAGTTCATGCCAAATAGGTGGACCTGTGTGCTCAGAAAGAGCCAACAGGTGGGGGTGGGAGGGGAGGAAAGGGCAGAGAGAGCAATTTTGGTGACTTAGCTCCTTTGTCTGAATTGGGTGGGGGAGGGCCACTGACCCTCTCAACCAAATGAGAGAAGGGTACCTAGCTGGAGCCAGGGATCAATGTATGGCTAGGCTTCTTGGTCACCACATGCCACACTCATTGTGTGATGGACCTGTCTAGAGTTCTCTCAGGTCAATCTACCCCAATGGTGGGCAGTTTACTTCACAGAACGGTCTCAGTTCTCCTGTTTGGAGTTTCACTCCATCATTTTTGATGAAGTTAGATGTCAACGGTGTTGCCAGAAATTCTTTAGCTTGATTTGAAGGGGAATCTCCTTTCCCTGTGGACCTCCCACAATGGCTCATGCTCCACAAACAACCGAGTCTAGATCTTGCCATTCCTCTCTTGAGGATTTCCAGGTGCCTCTTAGCTTCGGTGTGTCAGTATAAACCCCTGACGCAGAACCCATTTTCAATAGTAGTGAGGACCAACACCCTGAGCCATATGAGGTGCACCACCAGCCTGACATAAGACTTGGAACTTGCTCCCTAGAGCCTGGAGGCTCCTTGGGCCCTGATCTGTTGGACAGAGTCACACTTCACGAACATACAACACGCAAGGCCTCCCTTCCCTGGACTGGCAGACTGGCTGAAGACCACGGTGGCTTCCTGTCTTGTAGGTACTCAGAGGGTGGTCATGGTCAGGAGTAGCCCAGGCTCCCCTTCTGATCCATGACCAGGACTGGCCACCTGTGGGCCCACACCATTACCCTGGTTCAAAATACCAGCACCAGGCTTAGCCATTCCTTTACCCGCTTGGTTCTTTCAGAAATGAGTCTGTGGTAGGTTTGGCCAGGAGGAAAGGATATGGATTTGAACCACTAACTTGGTGGTTGACAATCCAATGTTTATCATAGAGTGCCACCAGGGCTCACATCTTTATGGCAGCAGAAAGTCGCCTCTTTCTCCTGAGGAGTGGCTGGTGGGTTTCCCATGCTGACCCGACACACATGCGTTCTTAGTAAATCCTTGGACACTACTGACCTTGTGCTAGTGGTCTCCCTCATCCAGATGATATGTTGTCTTCTTTGTCTTGTCTTTTCCTGCTTAAGACTAAATACATCTTCTCTTTAAATTATATTTGGAGTGTTGGGTCTCTTTTTTACCCTAAAACAATATATACTATTAATCACCAACCTTCTCAGAGTGGTCTTTTCTAAATATTCAAAGTTTAAGTAACTCCCCACCTCTTGCCTGGTTAGTCATTATCTTGTTTTATTTTCTTCCCAAATCTCTACCACTGTCTGCAATCCCTTGATCAGTGATATGCTTTTCCCTCTCTGGATTGTGAATTCTGTTGCGAGCTATGACTTTGTCCTATTCAGTGCCACATATTTCCTGTTGGCAATGATGCTCCACACAGAGAAGACTCACACAATAGCTGTTGGATGATTCCCCTTAGCTGTTACGCATTGTGTTTAGTATAAGGTCTAACCTCCTGCCTAAGGCTTACAAGCTGGTTTCTGCCCCCTCTTCTAGCTTTCCTTCTGTAACCTGCATCTTCACTGAATTCTTGGCTTTGTGTTTTTTAAGTTCATGTGCTGTCACTGTGACTTGGGGACTTTTGCTTCTCTTGTTCATTGTCCTCAGTGCTCTTTCCCTTCTGCATTCATCTTGGCCAAGATGCCTTCTGTATTTCAATATTACCTAGGACTCTGCTTCCTCTGTGCTGGGGGTTGCTCATCTTTCCAAGCCGCTTCCTGTTTAGTCCAGAATATTAAGAGGTTTCATTTAGAAATTTCCAAAGTCTCCTTGACTTCTTGGAATTAAATATTCCATGAATGTTAATAACACGAAAATTGCTACTGGTGTTGACGAAGACAATTATGAAGTGATTCTTAAGTATTGTTTTAAATAGTCTATTACCATAGCAATCAGAAAATAATTGTAGTGACTCATATAGTAATAAGCATTTCAAAAGTTAGGTTAGACAAGGTGTTTCCTGGACAATCAGAGGGCTTTCTGTTTTCACTTCTCTGCCTTTAGGTCTCTTGGCTTTTTTCTGCGTGTATTTTCTCTTGCATGTATTTTCTAAGGAGTGATTGTATTTGGGAATTGTTCTCTGAGACAGTTAAGGTTTATTGTGCCAACCTGACTGATGAACACATGTGGGGTTAATTGAAGGGTGAAGAGATAAATGGCTCAGTGAACCTCACCCTTCTAGTTCTTGGGTCTCTTGCTCTCTGATTGTCGGACCAGGGTGCAGCTGCCTTAGCCAGTTCCCTGCTTCAGCTGGCAAGGCTCACTTCCTGTGAGACATCCCTAAGGAGGAGCCACATGGACCTACCCTGATGCAGCTCTGGATGTTGGAGAAGCCGCATGGAGACCCCTGGCAGCACTGAGATGCTTACACACTCACTAATTCAGCTTTCCTCCTGCAGTCGGCATCATTGCATGTGTATTGCGTGTGCTTTGTGAGATTGAGGAGGACTTTGTAGATCTGTGTTGGACATATGGGCTAATGTTGGACTTATTGACTTGGACAGCAGTGGATTGGGATAATTTATTAATGTACATTTACCCTTTATATAAAACTCTCTCTCAAATACATATGAGTTTCTATCGATTTGTTTCTCTAGTCTACCTAGACTAACACAATCTCTGTTCACCCAGTTCTGTGAATAAAGTCAAAGTTATATATCTGATTAATTTAAACTGGCCAAATCTTGAATCTGAAATGGTAGTTTGTCATCTGCAAAAGACGTTCCCTTCTGCAGAACAGACAATTTAAGGGGAAAATATAAGCATGTATCATCGTTTCCCAAGATTACCCAGATCTTATAAGTACCTTTCCTGAGCTCTCAAGTGGAACTAAATTCCTTTTTCTATGTGCACAAATAATTCTATGACAAAACGTATCATGTTAAAGTGCTATTTTCCCTTGTCAATAACAAATAAAGGATTTGACATAACTAATCTAGTTAAAGACCTTGAGGTAAAACCCCAAACTGTTAGGGCCATCAATGAGAGAATTGGGACCAACTTGAGAACTTTGGCACAGGAAATACATAGGCTATCAGAAATAGGGAAGGACACAAACACAAAGGATGTACAAACTGACAAGTGGGGTGTACTGAAGATAAAACACTGTGTACATCGAAAGAATTCACCGAGAGAGTAATAAGAGAACCCACAGACTGGGAAAACATCTTTAGCAATGACACATTAGAGAAAGGCCTTATTACTAAAATCTACAATACTCTGCTAGCTTTCAAAAAGAAAATAAATTAATTGCCCACTGCAAAGGTGGGCAAAAGACCTGAACAGAAGTTTCACAGGGGCAGAATTCCGAACGACCAACAAACATATGAGAAAATTTTCCCTATCATTATCCATAAGAGAAATGAAAATTAGAACAACAATGAGATATCACCTAACACCCTCAAAGATAGCCGAATTCAAAAAATCCGAAAGCAACAAGTGTTGGAGGGGCTGTGGGGAGACAAGAACTCTCATCCACTGCTGGTGGGCCTGTAGATATGTACAGTCACTATGGAAATTGATTTGGAAATATCTAAAACATATGGAAATTGAGCTACAATACAAAACAGCAATCCCCCTACTGGGCATATACCCAGAAGAGGCAAGAGAAAAAAAAAAACCACAGCCAGACATCTGTGCTCCAATGTTCATCATGGCACTGCTCATAATTACAAGGAGTTGGAAACAACTCTCTCTCTTTCTCTCTCTCTCTCTCTGTCATTTTGTTTTTGTTGTTTTAGTTTCTTTTGTCGCTTTGTTTTGCTCTGGCTTGTTTTTTGTGTGCATATTATTATCTCTGCAGGTCTATATAGATAAGATAGGCTGGATAAACAATCTGGAGAAGAAAACAATGGGACCAATGGTTCCAGGGTGGGCATGGGAGAGGGGGATGTGGGGAAATGAAGTGGTGTTAACCAACCCAGAGACAAGGGAACAACAAGTGATCCACAATCAGTGGCAAGGAAGGTGTAAGAGGCCTGGTAGGGATTGATCAAGGGCAATGTAACTGAGAGGAATTACTGAAACCCAAATGAAGACTGAGCACGATAGTGGGACAAGAGGAAAGGTAAAGCAAATAGAGAAAGAACTAGGAAGCAAAGGGAATTTATAGAGGTATAAATACAGACATGTATATATGTAAATATATTTATATATGTTGATGGGAAATAGATCTATGTGCATCTATTTATAGTTTTAGTATTAAGGTAGCAGATGGACATTGGGCCTCCACTCAAGTACTCCCTCAATGCAAGAACATGTTGTTCTATTTAACTGCATTCCATGATGCTCACCTTCCCGACATGATCACTGAAGACAAATATGAGCATAAGCAAATGTGGTGAAGAAAGCTGATGGCACCAGACTATCAAAACAGATAGTGTCTGGGGTCTTAAAGGTTTGAAGGTAAATAAGCGGCCATTTAGCTCAGAAGCAACAAAGCCCACATGGACAAAGCACACTAGCCTGTGCGGTCACCAGGTATAGAAGGGAATCAGGTATCAGGCATCATCAGAACAAAAAGTCTTACCATAGTGAATGAGGGGGAGTGCAGTTTGGGGACCCAAAGCCCATCTGTAGTCAACTGGACATCCCCTTACAGAAGGGTCGTGGGAAGGAGATGACCCAGTCAGGGTGCAGTGTAGCAACGATGAAGCATACAACTTCCTTCTAGTTCTTAAATTCTTCTTCCACCCACCAACCCCCACCCCCACTATCATGTTCCCAATTCTACCGCACAAATCTGGCTAGACCAGAGGATGTACACTGGTACAGATAGATAGACCAGAGGATGTGCACTGGTACAGAAACACAGGGAATCCAGGACAGGTGAACACTTAGGACCAATGATGAGAGTGGTGATACAGGGAGGGTGGAGGGAAAGTGGGGTAGAAAGGGAAAACTGATTACAAAGATATACATATAACCTCCTCTCTGGGAGAACGGACAACAGAAAAGTGGATGAAGGGAGACGTCAGACAGTGTAAGATATGGCAAAATAATAATAATTTATAAATTATCAAGGGTTCATAAGGGAGGGGAAGCAGAGAGGGAGGGGAGAAAATGAGGAGCTGATACCAAAGGCTCGAGTAGAAAGCAAATGTTTGAGAATGATCAGGGCAACAAATGTACAAATGTGCTTGACACAATGGATGGATGTATAGATTGTGATAAGAGTTGTATGAGCCCCCAGTAAAATGATTTTAAAAATATCTTTACTGGAGCCGACAGTCTCATCTTACTCTGGAGGAGCAGTTGATGGGTTTGAACAGCCAGTCTGTTGGTTAATAGCCTAAGACATAACCACTGTGCCCCCTTATCTTAACAATATTAACTACCAATTACATGCCAGACCCAGCTTGGGTTATAAGTCGTATATATAGATAAACATATCCATTCTGTATTTTTAGGGAGCATCTAATCTATGGTGGAAGCCAGAACACAACTAGCTTCTGGGTTTGTAGATTCCTGCCCTTATGGTAACTGACTGGGTTCTTTCAAAAGTTTGGAGCGAGACCATATTCCTGTCATGTGGTTTGTGTGGGGAGCGTGGGGGATGTGGACAAAGAGTTGAAGGAAAAGAGAATGGATCCAGTATTTTCTAGCATCCACTACCTGGTGTCAAAAAGAAGACTTTGGTTGGTGGGCCACGGAGCTAGGACATCCCGCGTCTCTTCTGTGGAGTCTGAACTCCGGGAATGAAACAGTTGCTCAGAATTTCAAATTCTCATAGAATCCAAACTTTCTGACTCCATTTAAGCTCCCAAACTATTACCCTCAGATAATCTTTAAATCTTCCACCAAACATATCGCCTGGAGTTTTCTTGAAACTAAACAATCATTTAGTGTACTCAGTAAAGAATGAGCATTGTGCCCCTTAGAGATCAAACTGACAAAAGCCATGTACAAGGTCAGATAGGATGCTGACGCGGCTGTGAGTTTATACCAGTGGGAGGAACAACTCAGAAAAGGGGAGTGAGAACGGTTTCATAATGTGAAGAATATAATCAATGTCAGTAAATTATATGTGTAGAAACTATTGAATCGGTGCATGTTCTGCTGTGTATATTTTCAACATCAACAATGACAGATAATTGTTTTTGGAGTTTTTGTTTTGTTTTGTTTTAAAGAAAGTATTGATGGTTTGGGGGAGATAGACTTTGCCATGTGGAGGCGGAAGATGAGTAACTTATACCCCATAAGAGAAACCTTTGTTTAAACACTACTATTGCTTCCCAATTAGAGTCTCTCGACATTGCCAGGGATTTTGTTTGATTAGGGCCCAATGAGTCGTTTCCTTACATAGTTATGCAAGCTGAGCTTTAGCACGCAGTAGAAGAAGAGCAGCGATGGCAGCCTGTTGCAGACAGTGCTAAGACGGTGGAGGACTCCTTCAGGCCAGGGAAGGAAGACTTCTCAGAAGAGATACAACTTGACATCAGCTTCTGAAATGTAAGTAGTTTCACCAGACGTACGGAGCAGGGGCTGGAAGGATGGAGAGTTGAGAGCTTAACCGGCAGATGGACTAGTCTTTGAAAAAGCACTGAATTCCTAGAGTACATCAACTTACTGTTTACTGAGCACCTACTATGTGCCTAGCATGTTCTAAGATCTTCCATAGAGGAAGAGAGTCCTCATTTCTAGCAATGCCTCCAATGATGCGATGCTTCCAGGCTATAGGCAACACTACAAAAGCAGGGCTCCAAATTGCAACCTCAATTGAATGAGAAGCTGGCTCGGTAACTATTAAAGCTTTCAAACTCATTATTGTTCCTGATATCATTTGCTATCAATTATATTTCATTGAGAGTTTATTTTAATAATGTAAATGACATGTTCTGTGGGCACTTTTTAAGAACTGGCATTCTTTTAAGTCAGTCTAACACAGGCAGTTGTAAATTCTATTTATAAGGAAGTTTTTTCTTTATATAATTTCAAAGTTTTTATTGTGAATTAGATGAGGGTTTACATTTCAGGTAATCAATTTTTTATCCAACAACTTGAAACTGCCTGTCAAAACTCCCAATAGTTTACCCTGCTCCATCCCCTTGATTTTATTCTTCCTCTTGTAGCATACTATCTTCACCTTCACCCAAGTTGGCCCCTGCCCATCCTCTCCAGGACTTTTTAAGCTTTTCCCACTTGTGACTCCTTTATGGCCCGAGGAATTTGCAATAGGGACAAGCTGCCAGGAACACCTCGGATTCATTGCATGTTTCACTTTGAGTTAATTTGTGGATGCTGGGAGTTCAGAAACCTCACACTGTTGCCAAATTTGTCATGCTTCCATTTGAGGTCTCGACCCACAGAAGCTCTGCTCACCTTGACTCGCTATCGATTGCTTCACTGCCCTCCGAGGCCTGACTCCAGTAACCATCAAAGTTGTTTCCTTTGCTATGAAAACCTTAGTCTTGGTTCAATGACGAATTCTCTTCCCTAAGAGTAAGTACACTTTATAAAATATCTACACCCAGGATCCAAGAAAAATTACACCCTGCCTGTTAGGCAAATCACTCCCCTCAGGAATATAAAACCCTTGCATTTTACTTACTGAACTTGAGAATCACTCTGTGAAGTGCATTTGCTTCTTGGAAGGAAGTGACTGTGATGTACAGAGGGATCAGTAAGTGGACAAGCCTCTGAGAAAGCACTGGAACCTGGTGGGCCTGGGTATTTCTTGTGGGCATCTTCCAGCCATATCTTTTGCTGACTTCACACTAGCATGTGTGACTTCCTGTGGCTTCTTAACCATGAAGCACCTCTCTGACCCAGCTGCACAGAGTGCAGGGTGGTGGGGAGCACCCTGGGCTGGAAGGCAAACAGGCCCTCTGGCTTTTAGTAACCACGAGTATGTCCTTTATGTCCTCCATAAAGTGACCACGCTATCGTGAATAGCTTTCTCTTCAGCACAACATGGGGTCATTACATCTGTCTTCTCTAATCTACTGAGTCACAGCTGCAAATATTGTACATGAAAGAATTTGCATAAATTTGAGGCATTACTATTATCTAAGAAGCATATTTCATGATTTATTTTTTTTATTTCATGATTTTTATTTACTTTCTGTTCTCACATTTGACTAAAGCAAAATTTCCCCCTTGTATTGCCACTGCCAACATGTAGTTAATTGTCTCCTTTGTTAATCTGTTTCTAATTAAGGATTCTCTCAACTCACTTTGCCCACTGCCAAACCATTCCATAGTACGGCCAGATAACAGTTTTCATGCCATGCCAATTTCATCTGATCTTTTCCCTGATTAAAACCTTGAGCAGCTCCCCGTTCCAAAGACTGTGGTTTCCAAAACGAATGCACGAGATTCTTCATTGTGATACAGAAAGATAAGACTAAATCATGCATCGTAACTATTTTTGAAACTGAAAACAAAATAAGGACATCAGTTCCTGACTCATCTCCAATGGTATATGCTACACCAAAAAGTTAATACAATCTCCCAATATTCTGCCATTAGAATGGACTTCGTCTTCGCACCACATCAGGACCATAAGGACCATGTCTATAGGAAAGAGGGGTCAGAGAAGTCTTCAGACAGAAAGAGGTGACAATTGGTCATCATGGAAGGCTTTGTAGGGCAAATTTTAAGGATTTACACTGGCCTAATATTTACCTTGGGGTCAGCCTGCTTACACATACTTCTGGAAAAGATCCAAAAGTTGTCTAACTGAAGAAAACAAAATCAATGTTTCATCATATCACTTCTTTTCCCGGGAACCTCCAGTGGCCCTCAAGATATTATATTGGGGTAAAATTCAAATCTCTCAGTCTTCCTTCAAAGGTTAGTTAGCCTAAACGAGGCCTGGTTGTATAGTGGTTAAACACTGGGCTGTGAACCACAAGGTATAAAGTTTTAAACCAGCAGCTGCTCAGTGGGAGAAAGATGAGGCTTTCTATTTCTCTTAAGAGTTATAGTCTCAGAAACCCACTGGGGCAACTCTACTCTGTGCTGTAGAGCCACTGTGAGTTGAACATGACTTGGTGGCTGTGAGTTTGGTTTGGGTTTGACCAGTTCCATAAAACGGACTCTTGTGGCCCTGTCAGGCAGGCATTGGATTGCTAACTGCAAGCCACTCTGTGGGAGAACAATGAGCCTATTTGCTCTCGTCAAGATTTGCCGTCTTAGAAATCTACTGCAGTAGCTCCAATCTGTTCTGTAAGGTCACGATGGCTTGGAATGGGCTGCTCAGAAATGGGTTTGCCTTTGTGTTGTTGTTACGGTTCCATCCTGTTTCAAGAACACTATGCTAATGACACCACTGAAAGCCACCTCTACATCCATTGTCAAAAGCAAGTCACCCCATTTGCCCACTTAGACCCCCCACCCCGCCCCCTTTTACCATTTGCACCACTCCTTCACCTCTTCTTATCTCCATGAAACTTGCCCTCATCTTCTGATTAGGCTCTTTCCCCTGAATTTCTCTGGAATGTGAGGTGCTTTACAAAGATGGTGGATAAACGGAATTAAAAGGTAATAGCATTTGCCCATAAAGTTTTTGAAACCCCCTTGTATGTTTGCAGTACCACGTAAATTAAAAAGCTCAATAGTTAGCATGATCATGAAATTTGTCATCCAATCCAGAAACTGACTTGTGAGAGTAAAATGAAGTAGTAGCAACAAGTTTACTAGAACAACAGGTATAAATCAAGATTGTCGCCAAAAGTTACCATGCTTATTACCCTCCTGGAGACTTCAAAGTTAGAACTTAGTGTCTTATGTTCTTTTGTTACCTTGTACTTTATACAAAGGTAAATACAGTACTGCCACAATATGTTACAAATCTTTATTGAACAAATATAACTAATGTGAAGCTATTGACATAGCCTCCATCTAGGTTTATACTCTTTATCTCAACCCATTCCCAGAATTCTAACACATAAAAACAGCAGTTTGGACATCCTGAAAGAACTCAAATCTTGTTTCTTTTAAATGCTCATTGAGTTCTGCAAAGTATGAATGAGCAAGGTGAGGACTATGGTCACAACAAATGGCAATGAAGGTCACTTTTGATCTCTCCCGGTTTCCCTATTGCCACAAGGCAGGGGTCAGACATGCCTTCACTCTCGATCTTTCTTCACATATTCCAACACCAACCATTCCTCCCACAATACTCTTCATCACTGTGGGTCTGATAACTCATTGTACTGGCCTCACAGACAATACTCACAATTAAGTGCCGTGCCCTATGTGTTAGACCGCCAACTGCAAGGTCAGCCATTGGAAACCACCAGCTGCTCCTGGGAAGAAAGAGGAGGCTCTTGCTCCCATAAAGAGGAAATGTGTTTGGAAATGATGATGGCAGCATATGTACAAATGAGCTGGATTCAATTGACGTATGGAGTGTTATAAGAGCTGTAAGAGCCCTCAATAAAATGATTTTTTTTTTCAGAGTTACCATCTCAGAAACCCACAGAGGCAGTTCTACCCTGTCCAGTAGAGGCACTATGAGCCAGAATCAGTAGAGGGCGGTGAGGAGTAGGGAAGTTAATAGGTTACCACAAGTGAGGATCAGCAAGAGCAAGGATTGGTCTCCTCAGCCAGCAACCACATTTTCTCCTGTTTTCAGCCTCTCAGCCACAGGAGAGTCAAGCTTCTAGTTGCTTGTCTTTCAGTCACATAGTCCTTTTGCCCTTACCTTTAGAGGCCAGGAAGCCAGCCCACCTGTCACTCTGTCCCTCAGTTGCAGAGCCTGAGACCAGATAAGGAGAAGGTACACCCTCGTCTCAGGGTGACTCTTCAGAGTCTCCGTGACCAGTCGGTGGTGTATCTGGTCTTGGCAGCCTCTGCTGCTTCAGCTCGAGAGCCTGAGCATGCTCTTCCAGGGTCCTTTTCTGCTGCATTCAGCCTGGCTCATCCTTACAGCGAGGGGGACGGTAACTGAAGCCTACTAGTCCCCTCTACCAGTGTTAGACACGCCCTGCTTGCATAGCTCCACGCAGTCATTGGAGGGAGTTACAGGGCCATGTTAAGACTTCACTCCTCCACAATGATTTCCAAATGAAATTAGTGGAGGACAGTCCTTGCTTTCCTGCAAGAATAAGCAGCTTCATTGTTGGGATGGAAAAAATGCCTTAGCCCAAATGGTTTGAGCTGTTCCTCACCCATGCAGTTTTCCATGTTCTTAAAACTTCTTCATCACTCTTGTGTCTTTTGGGAAAATCTATCAAGATTACCCATTGGAGGACATCCCCTCACAGAAGGGTCACAAGGAAGGAATGAATCAACCAGGGTGTAGTAAATCACCAGTGAAACACACAATTTTCCTCTGGTTCTTTGAGGCTTCCTCACTCCCCAATATCATGACCCCAGTCCTGCCTTTCACGTCAGGCTGGACCAGAGCATGTACACTGGTTCAGATAAGAGCTCTTGACACGTGGAATCCAGGTCAGATAAACTCCTCAGGAATAGAAGGGAGTAGTGATACCAGGAGGGTAGGGGGAAGGTAGGGAGAGTAGGAAGAGGGAACCAATCCCAATGACCAATACATAAGCACACACACGGGGGACAAACAACAGAAACTGTAGGGGAAGGGAGACAGCGGTCAGTGTAAGAGATGAAAATAATAATAATAATAATTTATAACGTATCAAGGGGTCATGAGGATGGGAGGGGAGACAGAAGGAAAAAGGAGAAGCAGATACCAAGGGCTCAAATAGAATGTAAATGTTTAGAAAATAATGATGCCAACATATGTACAAATATGATTGATACAATTGATGTATGTATTGTTATAAGAGGTGTAAGAGCCCCAATAAAATGATCTTTTAAAAAATTGCTGCATTGGAAGCTGGTAGGGGAAAAAGTCCAGATAACTTTTTGGGCTGTCCTCTCTGCCTTCCACGTGGCTGCCCCAGCATGCGCCTTCAGAAGCCACTGTCTCAATTAAGACTGTTTTCTGAGGGTGCCCTACGAAAACTAAGAAAGTGTATTACTGAAAGAACTTGTGCAGTTCTTTTGTTTGGAATAAACCTGTACATGTTTTTCACTTTATCCTCATATATAAAAGGAGCTTGGTAAATACTGACAGGTGATTTAATTGATGTGTGCAAATTTCAGAGCCAACAATTAAATATTATTTCTGCCATTGTTAACATTGTATACATATTTTTTAAAAGCAAGTTTGACAACCCTATAGCCCTTGACTACAGAAAGGAAGAGGGCACAGAGCCCTGGCAGAGAAAACAGATTCAAACAGCCATTCAATTCTGATGTTTTGCTCCAAAGTTAGTGAAGTGTTGAGACGCAAAAAACTGATAAGAGCAAGCCTGACCACTTTTTGTTTGCTTTATATTTTGTGTGGGGCTCTCTTAACCCCGCTTTGTGGCCAAGTATGGGCAGCCACACTGTGGTCTCAGATAAGCTTCAATTCAGGCCAACACTCACAAACACATAAAGTGCCAATTTTGTACACTGTTACACCCAGGGCCCTTTGGTCACTGGGTTATTCAGTTGTGCCTGGAGTATCTCACATAAGCACGATTTTCGCTCTTTATTTATTGGTAGGACTTCCAAGTTGATGGTTCAAAACCACTAGCTGCTATTGGGGGAGGGTGGGGGTGAGGTGGAGGTATAATGGGCTACCTATCAGTTCCTGAAATCTGTACAGCTTTGGAAACCCCACGTAGGTTTGGATGAGTTGGAATTGACTTGATGACAGTGGGTTTGATTGTTTTCCCCCTTTTTTGTCTAAAGAAAGGCAGTCTGGCCTTTCCTCCTTGGCACCCCTTTATTTACTGTTATTTCATAATGCATCATATCAAGAATTGCCTCTTTCAGGCCTGGCGATCTCTTACAAGGCACGAGTCTCCACAGTGGGCACGATGCTTCCACTCGGTACCATGGGTGCTGGCGTCTCCCACGGGGGGAGTGCTGCGAAGGCAAAGCTACTGTGATTTGCAGTGTGAGCAGACGTCTTCCATGCTCGCTCTCTTTGAGTTACATTTTCCTTTTATTTGTTTAGTGCCGTTATACCAGAAATACCATAAATAGATGCCTTTAACTAACTTTCTCACAGTTTAGGGGAGTAGAAGTTCAAATTCAGGACACTGGCTCTAGGGTAGTGCTTCCCAAAGTTCACCCTCAGGGTCGTTGGACCAATCCAGCGGGCTGTCAAAACAGATAAATGTCATCCTGGATTATGCACTAGAGTTGGCAAACCATGGCTCTCTGAGCCATATTCAGTTCTTTCAGTATGTGCATGTGTTCGGAAGTAAAATTGAAAATGAAAATAAAACTATTATAGTTTTGTTTAAAGCATATTATTCAGACAATGGTGATTTTATTTGTTGTAAAATATATATTTATCCTTCATGAATAATTTTTAAATTGTTGTGAGGAACAGGATTAGCTATCCTATCTCAAAAGTTTGCGGGACGGAACTGGGCAATTTTTTTCTTTTTCTTATTTTTTTCCTGAAATGGGAGTGGTAGGCCAATAATTGGGGAGCAATGCTGTACGGGAGCTTTCTCTCTGTGTGCGCCCTGGGGAGGGTCCTTATCCCTTGAACTTCTAATCCTGGGTCCCTTGGTGATCCTGTGGAATATATATTCCCTTCTAAACCTGCTTGCTTACTCTGCTCCTCTATATTCCAAAAAGAAATGAGTTAAAAACAGCCTAGACACGAATATGGCCTCATTAACTTAACAAAGAAATCCCTTTCCCAATGAAAGCGCACAGGTAAATCTGTGGGTTTACCTCCACAGGTACAGGGAGTTAGGGTTTACAATGCTTATTTCTGGAGGGCACCATTCAATTCAAAATGTTTTTAGGGCAAAAGCTCTTCCAGGTGTTTTTAAAATTATTATTATTTCCAGTATACTCCCCACCCTCCTCCTCTCTGTCATGAATTAATTGCAGAGTTGGGCCAGTTAATTGCAACACTGGGAGGAAGACACCACACTAATTAGAAACACGCTTCCTTTCTGTCACTTAGGGGTTTATTATAGACTCTAGCCTTTCCTTAAGGCTAGAGTACTTCTTTCCCAAGTGGAGCTGCCAGAAAAAATACAAATCTTTTATGCCACATCCTTATGTGTAGAAAAAGGAATTTGCTGTTGATCTTTGATTTTTATTTGTTAAAGATGATAATCCTACTCCTAAGAAACTCCTCAGTTTCTTGTAGAAATTGTCTTGGTGGGGGGGGGGGCTTAGCTAAAAACCCAAGGCAAAAGTCCAACTCTATTTGACTACACCAATGAAAAGCTTTGCCCAATTTCCTTAGGAAGGAAAACACTGTAACTGCCAAGCAAAGACCACACATACTCGCCCTGTCAGTGATCTACTCACATGGAGAAGAGGCGGAGTGAGATCTGCCTCGCTAGTGCACACTCAGCACACTCCGTAGCACAGAGCAGAACTGCCCATGTGGGATTCCAAGACAGTAACTCTTTATGGGAACAGGAAACCTCATCTTTCTCCTGTGGAATAGCTGAAAGTTAGGACCCAAACTTGAGGTTAGAAGCCCAACTTAAAACCCACTACACCACCAGAGTTCCTATGAGTCTGAATCGACTCACTGGTGGACATTGGTCTTGGTCTGGCCCTGCCAGCAGGACTGGCCGGGCCATACAGCACAGATGTCAACAGTCACCCCTCTCATGCTGCAGTGAGCGCAGCGAGTTCCCTAACCACCAGGAACAGATAAAGAAGTGGGGTTGGCCAGGTGCCATCTGGTGCTCACACATGAGCAAGACACAGTGACAATAACTATAGTTACAACGGGGGGGAGGGGGGAGAGGGGGGGAAGACATCTCTGATCAGGAGAAGGAGGAAATGGAGAGTGGGTCCCAATTCCCAGTCTGGTTATCAGAGAATGTCCTGGGTCCAAGGACGCCTGGATGGGAAGTGTAGAAACAGAGCACTCCCCCAGCACTTACCTAAATAAACTGACCACTTAAAGTCTGAAGCGACCATTCCCTAATGTCATTCACTGGGTAGGAAATGTAATGCACCTCTAAATCACCAAAGAAGCCTGAGGCCGGAAGTGTATGTAAGAACCAAGAGGTTGAGTTGGGAGAGTGTAGCGTCCTAGAATTCAGATGACAGGATGGAGACATTTTCAATGCCGAACATTGGCAATAGACCAAGTAAAGATTTAAGGACTGAGAATGGATCACTGGATTTAGCAATGTGGAGGGCAGTAGTGATGTTGACCTAAGCAGTTTGGTGAAATGATGGGAACGAGAGCCTACATAAAGTCTGTTCAAAAGAAATTGGGAGGAAGGAATTGGAGCCAGAAACTACATATTTTGATTTGTGATTTCCCTAGGCTCAGACAAAGCAGTCACACAGGACTTAGTGATGAAGGAAACAGAGGAGAATTGCTGGGTAGGTGCCCGTGTGTCTTATCATAACTGATTACACTCAAGCTCAAGTGGAAGGGCTGGCCTTAGAAGCACAAATAGGAGGCACGAGGAAAGGCAAAGTGCCTGGTACAGGAGTCTGGGGAGCTCTCATTAGATGGCTTCTATTTTCTCAGCGATAAAGAAATGAGGCCATCAATGACGAGTGATGCTCGGGTAGAAGATACTGGACGTCTGTCGAGAGAGGGAGGGCAGAGCTCTGCAAGAGTGGGCCAGTGAGTGAAACGTTAACACATCATTACGGGTCCGGTAGGTGCAATTGCACAGCCATAATAAGTAAAGATCATAGTAAAGTTATAGAGTGCCTGAGAGACAGAAGAGAAGTATTGATATCAATGGAGTCAGACACAATTCATGGTAGCGTGCTCACCTCAACCCCGCTTGGTGGTCCACATGGAGGGAGAGAGCGTTTAATGCTAGCCCAGGCTTTTTATATTCTCTGGGGACATGCAAGCCCCGTAATTACAGGTGAGGACATATGTCACAAAAAGGGGTTGTGCTATAGGTAATACAGTAATGAGGGGGTGGTCTAGGGACATACACGCAATAGGAAGAGGAGGGATTGGGGGTATACATGTGACAAGATGGGCGGATACTAGATACAGGATGGCAGCCTAACCTCGGATGCCACAGATCTGTTTGGCCTGTTTCCTGGCTCAACTGATAGAGACCATTAATCCATTGTCTCTAACACCAGGGAGCAAGCCCACTCCTGTGGTGTGGGGAGATGGCAGTCTGGCAGGGACTGCTTCCAGGGAAGATGCCTGTGAGCATCTGACCTCCCTCCACAAAACGTGAGAAATATATTGTGATAGCTAGTCAGGAATGAAAAGTCTGCTTGAAGCTAGTAATTATGATTTAATTCATTAATTAGCAAGATGGGCTCAAGCATGGGAGCAATTGTGAGGCTGGTGCAGGGCGGGCAGAGTTTTGTTCTGTTCAGCATAAGGTCATGATGGGTTGGAGCAGACTCCAAGACAGCTAAAACCCACAACAGCTAACAAGGCCTTATGGTTTGTCTCCAACCATGATCCCCTACAAGAATGGAAGCCCAAAGTAAGAAGAGTAAGATTTAAATAAGTCTATTAGTTTCATAGGCTGCTGTAACAAATGACCACCAACACTAAAGGGCGTTATTTCACAGTGCTGGAGACCAGAGGCTCGCACTCAGGTGGTGGCAGGGTTGTGCTCCCTCTGAAGGCTTTAGGGGTCAGGCGTTCCTTGCTAGTCCAGCTTCTGGAGGCTCTAGGCAGGTTTTGGTTGGGGACTGCATAACTCCAATTCTGCCCTGTCTTCACGTGGCCTTCCCCTGTGTGTCTTCTGTTCCTGTATGGACTTCTATCATTATATTTAATGACCTAGGTGGATAATGGATTACACATTGGACTGCTTATCACAAGATTGGCAGTTTGAATCCATCAGCCACACTGTGGAAAAAAGATGAAGCTTCTACTCGAAGGGTCCTCAAACTTTTAAAACAGGGGGCCAGTTCATGGTCTCTCATACCCGTTGGAGGGCCGGACTACAGTTTAAAAAAAAAAACTATGAACAAATTCCTATGCACACTGCATACATCTTATTTTGAAGTTAAAAAATACCAAATGGAGCAAAAACACCCGGTGGGCTGGCTAAATTTCCTCGGCGGACCTCATGTGGCCTGTGGGTCATAGTTTGAGGATGCCTGTGCTACTCCATTAAAGATTTCCAAGCTCAGAAAACCACCAGGGTGGTTCTGTTCAGCCCAGAAGGGCTCTGTGAGTCAGTGTTGACTAAATGGCAGTGAGTTTGAATTTTGAATAATCCAGGGTGATCCTATCTCAAGATGGCTAACTTGAATCACATCTAAAAGGACCTGTAAGGTTTATTTGGGCGCGAAACAGAACCAGAGATCCAATTAACAAAGTTTTAGAAGCAGACTTTATTGAGAAGCTTGCGGGCGGGATAAGCAACTCAGGGCATTGGGTTATTGAAGCCGCGCAGTGGGAAACTTTAGCTGTGTTTTTATGCCCCCCCCCCTTGCTGGCAGGCACGGGGGGGGGGGCGGAAATGTACCTACACAAGGGATTGTAAAAAAGGGAAGCAGTCGTTAAATTTTCCGGGAATTGGGTGGGAGTTGGGCAAACTAGCTGAGCAAGCATCCTGTTAGTAAGAACATGCACTTTTGGACATTTGTGGTTTACCGAAGGGAGGGGGAAGTTGGTGAGGGGTAAGTTTCAAGAACTAACATGGAAGCACCTGATTCAAAATGGAGTTTCTTGTGCTAAGGCCATACACCCCAGACTCCACCTTATAAGGAAAATGGACGAAGTCATCTTTTCAGTAACTGCTTCCTGCGGGCCATGTACGACAATTAAGGGAGAGGGGGTGGGGGTGGTTGTAAGGCAGAGTACTGGGATTCTGGAACCGGCACGCGACGGGGGAATTCATATCGAGGTTCCCGGAGAGATTCATATTGGGGTTCATATGGCTGTAACATCATTTGGCGAACTGCAGCGTGGGTGATGTCGCACAGCTGGCTTTGGAGGAGCTGGATAAGACAAGGAGCGATTAAAAGCAAAATTATAACTAAAATTATGGGTCCTAATATGGGGGCTAAAAAGGAGTACAGAGAAATGTTCCACCAGGGAGAAGTTCCATCTGTTGTTGGTCTGGTGCTCTGTAACTCACAGCTTAGTTTGTTAAGGGTCTGGATATTGGTTTCCACAATTCCCGACTCATTGATGTAATAACAGCATTCCTCCTGGAGGAAGAGACAGGTTCCTCCCTTTTCCGCTGTGATGAGGTCTAGAGCGCGGCGGTTCTGTAAGGTAACTTGAACAATAAAAATTATTTGTCTTTGCAAGGAGGCTAAGGATTCTGCGGAGGTATCGAGTGCCAATTGGAAGCATTTGGCTAACTGGTTGTGGTGATGGAGTGTCCCAGGGCGCCACCACTCAGTCCCACCACGACTGCTGACGAAGCTAGGGAAAGGCCTAAAACAACCGGGAAAAAAACTGCTCTTTTACTGCGGTGACTATGTGTCTGGGTGTATTTGGTCTGGAATTCAGCTGGGGTGTAGACAGTGAGCTGCGGAACTAGAGTGACAGGTAGGCACAAGAGGGTAGACATGCTACTGATGTTAAGATGTTTGGTGAGTGTATAATTGCACCAGAAGAAAAATCCTGCTGGTGCTGTTATTGGCTGGGAAGGTGGCATTGTGGTGTTGTACAGCTGAGTGGGTGCATTGGAGTAACAAATTGGCACCTGTGCATACCCTGGTGTGAAGTAAAAAGCGACACTGGGATAATTATGGGTTGCGTGGTGGAGATCTTAAGTGCAGATGATCAGCTGGGAACTGGGACTGCTGCTAGAGTAGGGTATTCCAGGGCTGCACACATGAAGCAAGTGGAAAGGTTGCCTAATCCAGCAAGGTTGGCGATGGCCAGTCCCTGCCGCATCAGGGTGAGCCAGGAAAAGGAAGACTTAGAAGGTTTAGAAATTTTGTTATTGAGTTGATGTTCTTGGATCTGAATATTACGGTGGATTGGACCTAGGCTAGCGACTTTTATATGAACAGTCTAGCATTAGGGTATGTGCTTTGGGAGTTAAAATACCAGCTTCCCTTGACTGGTATGGTCCACCTGTTGTCCCACGGGTCAGGGATGGCTCAGGTGAATTGTGTCCCTGACCAATAGAACCGGTGGGATTTGGTTATAGGGTGGGGGCGAGCATGGTGAATATTGCAGGACTTTCAGGGGCACCCTGTGTTTTTTTTTACCCATTTTTGTGCACAAGCGGGGTTAGAGGTTTGGTCACATAGAAAACAAATGATGAGGGAAGTTGGTTTGGGAAGAACGTGCGCATTCGTGGAGTTGGAACTGTGTTTGAACAAGGTGAAATTAAGGTAGACTGGACTGGAATAACTGGTGACCGGACAATTGGCTGTGGTTAGGAGATAACCTTCTCCTGTGAGTAGGTGATGCTGGTGATATTGGGAATTAGTTACATTTTCAGTGAGAAAGAACTTCCAGGCAAAAGGGGAAGTTATGCCAGGCCTAGGACCAGTAGACTGAAAAGACCACTGGGGATCATGATTAACTTTGGTTACCGGTTTGACTCCGGACAGGTATATCCAAGAGTGTAGACCCACTACCTTGCCGGCCGAGGGAGTGGTGAGGATGACAGTGTATGGATCTTCCCACTGGGGTGCCAAAGGTTTGGGTGTTAAAGATTTAATTAACACGGCGTCTCCAAGGTGTACTGACTTTGGGAGGTTGGGAGAGGCTGGAGAAGGTTCAGGGATAACAGAGTTAATGTGTTGTTTAAGGAGGTTGTGGAGTAAGGACAGGTAGGGTAAATATGAGGCTAATGGAGGCCTGTTGCTGGGAGGGAAAGGGGAGAAAAAGAAGGGTCGCCCATAAAGTATTTCAAATGGACTGAGGCTGGACGGCTCCCGGGGGCGCGGGGGGACGCATGCAAACCGGTAAGAGCAAAAGATAATAGCTTGCATGGTGTAACAATAACATCCTAATAAAATTGCTCTAAGCATAAACAATTCCTTGGGACTAATCTTATTTTAACAAGGGCAACTGTTTTCAGTTTACCCATTGCGGCTCGGAACTTAAAGACACTGTTTTAAGAGAATTACCAATACACTTGAGTTAAAACTCTGATTTTTTTGGGTAATTTCCCCCTTTTTTTAAACTAACACTGAAGAGTTAAAAGGAAGATATCTGCTGAAGCTGTGGTTTTAAAAAAAAACAACCCAAAAAACTGCAGGGTACTGAAGCAGAACATTTGGTTTAACTTCTTGCTTACTTCTGCTTGGGTTTGCTTAACAATTCCAGTTTTGTTTTTAATAAAAGTAACCTTAGGCTAAGTCGGTGGGTTTTTGAAATTGGAAACTGGGTGCTGGGGTGAGGTTGTGGAGGTGGCCTGGTTTCAGAGAGCAATAAAGGAGAGAGCGTTGCTGGAGAAGGAGATAGTAGCATGTAACTTGGTTAAAATATTCCTTCCCAGCAACAGAACAGGGCAGGAGGGGATAACTAAAAAGGAGTGAGAAAATGGAAGTTGATTTTTCTAGCTTCAATGGTTAGCTCAGAGGCAGCAGTGAGAGCATGAAGGCACGATGGCCACCCGCAAACAGTAGGATCTAATTGTTTGGTGAGGTAGGCAACTGGGACAGGAGAGGAGCCTATGGGCTGCGCTAGAACTCCTAATTCCAATTGTTGTCTTTCATCTGTGTACAGAAAAAAAAGGTCTAGAGGGGTTTGGTAAAGCAAGGGCAGGAGCAGTGCAGAGGGCTTTTTTGCAGCAGAAGGAAGGCACGACGCACCGTCTGAAGGGAAGTAAGGGGACCCACGGGGGATTCTTTGGCTGCCTGATACAGAGGTTTGGCTAAAAGTGAGAAGTTGGGGATCCACTGTCTAAAGAATCCCGCTAATCCTAAAAAGGAGGAGATTTCTGATGCAGACCAGGGAGCAGGGAGAGCTTGTATGGCCTTGATCCTGTCATATGTGATTGCCCGGTGGGTGGGGGTGATGGACAGGCCAAGGTATGTGACTTCAGTGAGCACTATTTGAGCCTTGGAGGGAGAGACCTTGTAACCCTTGGAGTTTAGGAAGTTTAGCAGGATGGTGGCGGAGGATATACTATCTGATTCAGAGAGGGAGCCTATCAACAAGCCATCTACATATTGTAATACAACCGACGGAAACAAGGAACATTGTAACAGATCTTTGCCTAGAGCTTGTCCGAATAGATGAGAGGAATCTCAGAAACTGCACGAGAACTGACCAGGAAAGTTGCTGGGATAAACCAGTAACAGGGTCATGCCACATAAATGCAAATAAAAACTGAGAATCTGGGTGAAGAGGAATGGTGAAGAAAGCATCTTTGAGATCTAGTACAGTGAAGAGGGTGGTGTTTGCCGGGATACAGGATAGGAGGGTGTAGGGGTTGGAGACTACAGGGGTGATAGGGACCATTGCTGCATTAATTAGGCGGAGATCCTGTACAAGGCGGTATTGTCCATTAGGGTTTTTTTTACTGGTAGAATAGGAGTGTTACAAGGGGAATTTACTGGCCTGAGCAAACCTTCCTTTAATAATCTGTCTATTATGGGCTTGAGGCCTAATTGGTGTGTTTTCGAAATAGGAAACTGTGGTCGGTTGGGGTAAACCTCAGGATTTTTTAGTTTAATTAGTACCTGGGTATGATGGGACACAACGGAGGAGGTGCTTGTGTCCCAAACCTTCGGTGATACTTTTGGTAAATGGGAAATAGCAGGGGGCTGTAGAGGGTCATCCTGACTGTTGAGCCTGACCATTAGGAGATTAAAGAGGACGTTAAGGGGTTAAAAAAGGAAATAGTAGTTTTTTAATTTAGATAAAATGTTTCTGCCTAGTAGCGGGGCCAGGCAAGAGGGGATGACCAGGAAGGAGTGCGAAAATGGAGTATTATCAAACATGCAAAACAGCGGTTGGGTTTGCCTAGGGTTGAGGGGGACCCACAATTCCCACCACAGAAATCTGGGAAGGAAAAGTAAGGCCCGAGTGAGAGGGGATCACAGAATAGGTAGCCCCTGTATCCACCAAGAAAGAGATGGACTCACCTGCTACCTGGAGCGTGACCCTGGGCTCAGCGAGGGTTACCAGAGTTGAGGAGCTGGGGCCTCTTCAGTCCATGAACGCCAGAAACTCCATACCTTGTAGCTCTGTGTCTGGAGCTTCCTGGATCTCAGCGCCTCGTCTTTGCGGAGCCGGGGGAAGAGCCAGGGTCGGCAGTCCAACTTCCAGTGGCCTGGCTGTTTGCACAGCAGGCAGGGCTTAGTAGGAGGCTTGGGGCTGGGGCAAGCTTTTGCCCAGTGGCCGTCGCGGCCACATTTGAATCAGGCTCCTGGCGGTAAGTGCTGGCTGACCTGGGGAGCGCGACAAAGGACGGGATTACCTGCCAGCCTTAGGGCTGCTACCAGGGCTTGGGAATGGAGGCTAACCATCTGTTGGACCCTCGCCTGGCGAGTGGCTTCAGCCATCTCCTCCCGGGTGTTGAAAACTTTAAATGCCATTTTTACCAGATCCTGTATAGGAATTTCAGGGCCCTCCTCAGCCTTTTTCAGCTTTTTTTTTTTTTATGTCAGGGGCTGACTGAGAGATGAAGTCAGAGGCCAGGATAGAAGCCCCACTTTTAGACCCTGGGTCTAAACCAGTGTACTTTGTGAGTGCCTCCTGGAGGGAGTTAAGAAAAAGAGCAGGGTTTTTATCTGCCTTTTAGGTGACTTCCCTTAATTTGTTATAGTTGACAACCTTGCAGGAAACTGTTTCTAAGCCCCTAATGAGGTACCTGAGTATTAGGTTTCTGTGGGGAAGGTCAGACCTCCGGCCAGGCTGGTAATTTTAACCGGGGTTTTTTAGTGGGATGGCATGCTCTTTTAAGGGGACATTTGGGTTGATAGCATGATCTTTGTTTGCTAGCTGGCGGCCTGCATCAGAGACTTGCTCACGCTCTTCGGCGGTAAGGATAGAAGCAAGGATTACTTGGATGTTATGCCAGGTTAAATCATACATTTGGGTAATGTAAGTAAATTCCTTAATAAACTTAGAGGGGTCTGCCAAAAAAAAAAAAAAAAGCCCAGGCTGGTCTCTAGTAGTGACAGGTCCTGCAAGGAGAAAGGGACACGGACTCGGACGAGTCCCTCTGTTCCCGCGACCTCTTTTAGCGGACAAAGGGCAGCGGGAGGGTTGCGAGAACGGGTAAGAGAGGTGACCGATGAGGACAGGGGAGAACTATCGGACAGAGAGGCCACCTATGAGGACAGGGGAGAACTATTGGGTGGATGACCGGACAGCGCAGTGGGCAGGGGAGACAGATAGGGCAGCGGGAGCGGCACACTGAGGAGTTTGGCTGGCTCTTCAGGGGTTGAGATGGCAGGTTCTTTTTGCTGAGGGGATTGCGCTAACAGTATTTGGCAGGTGGAACAATGGCTACAGAGGTCAGGGCGGGAACGCAAGTCCCCAAAAGCCTGCACATAGGGGACTTCAGAATGCTTACCAGTCCTCCTGCAGAAATTGTTCAGGTCTTGTAGAATGTTGAAATCGAAAGTGCCAGTTGGAGGCCAATGTGACTGGTTGTTAAGCTGGTACTAGGGCCAGGCAACTTGGAAAGAAAAACAAGTCTTTTCTTTCGCAAGGTCTGGGTGTACCCCAGGCGAGAAAAAATTTTTAAGAGACAGCCCAGTGGAGTCAATGGGTCAATTTTGGATTGTCCTGCACCCATGGTAAGAGTAAGAAAGAGGAGGAGTTATGGAGCTGCAGGTTACAGATACTGTAAGAGTATGAGCAGGTCAAGTAGGAAACACACAGCAAGGTAAGACAGTCTTAGGCTGACCCTCTAGGAGTTAGTTTAGTCTGAAGAGGGGAGGGGGGAGGTGCCCCGCGCCCAAACTAAGAGTAAGAGGGAGGAGAAGATAAAGAGATTCAGTTTACAGACACTGCAGAAGTGTGAATAGGAAGTACACAGCCAGGTCAAACAATTCTAAGCTAACCCTCTGAGAGTTAGTCCAGTCTGGAGGGGGCAGCTGCCGCGAGGCCTATTGCAAACAGTTCCGTCAGTGGTGGGACCGTCAGAAAGTGAATGCCATTGCATTAGGTAAAGGGCCACACAGAAAGAGGGAGAGGGAGTGAGCAGAAACAAGGTTTGGGTTTTCCTGGTGAGCGGGACCAGGCAGGAGTCACCCAGGCGTCTCCAAGTGAGTCTTGGCTGGGACAGCAGTGAAAGACGTGGGGAAGGGATTGCCAAGATGT
Source organism: Tenrec ecaudatus (assembly GCF_050624435.1). NCBI lineage: Eukaryota > Metazoa > Chordata > Mammalia > Afrosoricida > Tenrecidae > Tenrec > Tenrec ecaudatus. The sequence continues at coordinate 182,192,859 of NC_134530.1, read as the reverse complement.
CTCAAGAACAATCCTCCCCAAGGTTCCTGGGGCCAACTGAAGGAGAATTCCCGGCGCAGCCACATCTTGGACGGGAAAACCCCTGTGGAGCTCAAAAACTGAAACCAAGCTTGGATAAATAGAGGGAAGTGGAAAGAAAAAAGGGAACTCACCAGGGCAACTGCAGGTTGGTTTTGAAAAGCGTCCAAGCGTGGAAGGCAAGGAGATAGGGGGGATCACAGGGGAGCCCCAAAGGAGGGGGAGCTGCACACCTATTCCGGGTGCCATACCTAAAGGTCCTGGAGATTTGGAGGAGATAGGGGGGCTCTCATGGGACCACAAAGGAGGGGGGAGCCACACACCTATCTCGGGTTTCGGCACCATAATGTAAGGTTTATTTGGGCGTGAAACAGAACCAGAGATCCAATTAACAAAGTTTTAGAAGCAGACTTTATTGAGAAGCTTGCGGGCGGGATAAGCAACTCAGGGCATTGAGTTATTGAAGCAGCGCAGTGGGAAACTTTAGCTGTGTTTTTATGCCCCCCTCTTGCTGGCAGGCACGGGGGGGCGGGGCGGAAATGTACCTACACAAGGGATTGTAAAAAAGGGAAGCAGTCGTTAAATTTTCCGGGAATTGGGTGGGAGTTGGGCAAACTAGCTGAGCAAGCATCCTGTTAGTAAGAACATGCACTTTTGGACATTTGTGGTTTACTGAAGGGAGGGGGAGGTTGGTGAGGGGTAAGTTTCAAGAACTAACATGGAAGCGTCTGATTCAAAATGGAGTTTCTTGTGCCAAGGCCATACAGGACCCTCTTTCCAAATTAGCCACACTCACATGTTTGAGGTGAGCATATCTTTGCGGGCCACCATTCAACCACTGGAACAGGGCTGGGGTTTAGCCAAGGGGAGATTAATGATGTGAATGTTTCAAGACTTGTCTCCTTGCTAAGCTATCAACAGAAAATCCTTGTAGCTGGAACACATCTCCTCGCTAGTGCAAGGGGACAACTCAGAGCTGGCACAAGGTGTTTGCACACCCAGTGGTACCCTTTCTGAGCTATCTGCTCCTACAGAGCTAAAACAAGCAAACTAAACGTGATCTGGCTAAGACAGCTCTTAAAAGAAAATCTTCTACTCAAATAATTTCCACTTGTTAGTGTACTTCCCATCTTTTTGAGCTCCATTGGCTTGGATGAAGATGAGAAAGAAGGTTGGCTCCTGCTGGGGGATTTTTCTGTGACATGATTCAATGTTTTGTGTTTTCTCTCAGGGAATTTCTGTTTCCTTAATTTTGCTGTTGAGGCCAAAAATAATATCTCAGCTTTGATGGTGTAACCATAAATCAGTAGACTGGGTTGCCTGGCACAAAAGGATGCCAAAAATTCTGATCGGAATAAGCAAGGTTTACGATATTCTGATACATAGGAAATTTTATTCTCACAGACAGAAACATTGTTTTGCAGACAGTTATCTTTCAATTAAATATATACTGTTTTCTGTCGCACACAGGTGTGACAAGAGCTATGTGGCTGTCTCTGCAGCTTGGTAATATCCCCTGAGGGTGGGGGTGGAGGCTAGTTTTATTCTAATATGGAAAGGTCCTAGCTTTTCACCAACATCAGCTCCTTGTTTTTTCTAGTTAGTTTCCCATTCTTGGGAAGTGGGGCAATGTTATCATTTGGTTACTTTCAACTGAAAGGGTGTGGGTAGATGGGGTGTGGTGTGGGTAGATAGGAAACTATGGGGAGAATTTATCATCAGGGGTTCTGAAAGCTGGATGGAAGTCAACATCTTATTGGATTTGAAGATAACACTTGTTAGGTAATTCAAAGATGTTTGTTACTTTCTGCCACCGTTTTGATCAGGAGGGGCAAGCAGGTGCCAATGAGGTAGACTGCAACTACAAAGGTGAGACTGGGAGTTAGCCACGGGCTCAAAGTAGGAAAAATGTTCTCTAGCCGGAACACCCCTTGGAGCTGAATTTACGTAACCATTTGGTGGACAGCCTTCAGGTCTATATCTATTTCTCCAGAAGTGTTGATTCAGGCACAACATGTCTTGTTGATAACTTTAAACACCACCTGCTTTTGCTAACCAAAAAAAAAAAAAAAACCCAAACAAAAATATGGGCAGTGCACTAGTCTAAGACTAGTAACTGGTTGAGTGAGGCCCACTGAACTCTTAAAGCTTTCTCTGTCCCCATAGCTAATAAATCGATGGTATCAGATAAATTCTGGATGACATGGTCTGCATGATAGAAACTAGCATCAAGAATTATTATTCTAAGAAAATACCGTTATTTTTGGATGCTTTGGGGTAGGAAATGCTAAAAAATCCTAATGTTCATTTTCCAATTTGCTAAACACTGAATGGCCCAGTGTTTTCACGCCTTTGATATAAAGCTGTAAGAAATTTGACTATTGTCTTCCACATAAGAAAGTATACCCAGGTGGTGGCAAAGGGAAAATTTAACATCGGGGCTGTTTGGGATAGAGGAATTAGCACGTAGTCAACGCAATGCACTTAAGGGCCTATTACATGGGGGAAAGAAGTTGGAATCTGCACTTCCACTATATACTATTATCAATATAATTAATAGTAGATTAATTACAATAATTTAGCCCAGGTGTGTGAAAGGCGTGTAACATAAAGTTACAGCCTCTCTCTGTAGTGTGACTGGATATTCTAATGAGATACAAACAAGTCACTGAAAAAGGGTATTTAATCAGGCTCCAGAGGGCTCATGGGTCAAGGAACAGTTAGGATTTGGAAATGGTCATCAAAAACAGGGGATGCTACAGGGCTTAGAACTGCCAGTGAGTGGAGGGGGTTATGGCACCCTTACCACTTGCTAAGATTTCCTCCTGCAACCTGAGACATGGTCACAAGCTCATTGGTGATCAAGTCCAGTCATCTGAGGACTGGTAATCTACTATGACAACTTTAGTTCTCTTCACTCTTGCTATTTCTAAATCCGCTGGGAATTTTAAAAAGGGAAAAAAGTACACACAATAATTAACTCCCAAGTTGCACAGAGTGAATTTTAATCTGGATCAAACGTCTTGATTCTCCTTCTCAGTGGTATTGGCTTGGGTGAGATTCTAGAAGTGGTCTGAATTCTGAAGTCATAGACAATATTTGGAGTATGGCTTGTTCTTCAAATTCAGTTAATTGGCCCAACAGAGTCAATTTGACAGGGTATCTCCAACCGCTAAAGTTATTTGTCCTTCTATCTGTAAGGTTTTAGGAGTTTCTCGTCCTGGATTCCCTGTATTTCCAGCTCTTATTTGTACCATTGAACATCCTCTGGTCTAGCCAGATTTGTAAGGTAGAATTGGGATCATGCTTCGGTGCTATACTGCACACTGACTGGCTCATCTCCTTCCTGCGACCCTTCTGTAAGGGGATGTCCAGTTGCCTAGAGATGGGTTTTGGGTCTCCACTCCACACTCCCCCTCATTCACAATGATTTGATCTTTTGTTCTTTGATGCCTGATACCTGATCCTATAGACACCTCTTGATCACACAGTCTGGTGTACTTCTTCCATGTGGACTTTGTTGCTTCTCAGCTAGTTGGCTGTTTGTTTATCTTCAAGCCTTTAAGACCCCAGAAGCTATATATTTTGATAGCTGGGCCCCAGAAGCTTTCTTCATCACATTTGCTTATGAACCCACTTTGTCTTCAGCGAGCGTGTCTGGAAGGTGAACATCATGGAATGCCAGGTTAATAGAACAAAATGTTCTTGCTTTGAGGGAGTACTTGAGTGGAGGCCCAATGTCCATCTGCTCCCTTAATATTAAACCTATAAGTATATGCACATAGATCTATTTCCCCATCATCATGTATAAATATATTTACATATGTACAGGCCTGCATTTGGGCCTCTATAAATTCCCTTTTCCTCCTAGTTCTTTCCTGTATTTCCTTTTACTTTCCTCTTGTCCCACTCTTATGTTCAGCCTTCAGTTGGGTTTCAGTAATTCCTCTCAGTTACATTGCCCTTGATCAAGCCCTACCAGGCATCCTATGCCCTCCTTGCCATCAATTTTATATCACTTGCTGTTCCTTTGTCCCTGGGTTTGTTAACACCCACTTCCTTTTCCCTGCCTCCCCTTTTCCCATGCCCCCTCCTGAACCGTCAGTCCTGTTTTCTGCTCCAGATTGTTTATTCCACCTATCTTATCTAGATAGACCTGCAGAGATAATAATATGCACACAAAAAATAAAGGGACCTTCTTAGAAGAAGAGGAAAAAATTTAAAAAATCTTAAATCAATTGATCCTCTCATTAGTGGGACTGTCTTTTACAAAAGTACTTTAAATCTTGGAAGGGCTTGCAAGAATATGGGGTGATACTAGCTGAGGTCTGGTTCTGAGAGGAGCTGTCTTTGCTTGAGTATAATAACACCAAGCTTAGACGTTGCCTAAACTTCAGGGAGAATTTGTCAGGAGACCTCATAGGGGCCAGCTGAACCTGCAGTTTGATTCTTCCAAACCTTCAAAAGCACTTGGTCTCTCAGCAGAACCTAAGAAGAAGGTACTAGAGGGGAAGGGCAAATGGAAGGAAGCATATTGGCTAATGTAACTTAATGATGCCCTTAGCGACTTGGCCCAACTTCCTTTGCTTCCATTGCAGCTAAAGAAGGGAAAGAACAATTCTTAGGAATGGTCTCCCACCTACCATTTCATATGCCTTCAATTTGAGCCTGCTTCGGGGGACCACTTGGGTCCTAAATAGGGAAATGGCTAGGGAACCAGTTTCCCTTAGTCTGCTGTCAACCGTTATCCAGTGTTAAGAGTGTGGTTCCTTTTTCCAGCAGATGGCGGTCTCCAGGATGCATGCAGCTTCCAGATTATGTCTCAGGCTTTGCTGAGTTCTTGGGTAATCTAACCTATCAAGACCCCTTTTCATGGACACAAGACAGTCCACCTGGGGATAATCTCTGCCACCAAGGGTTTTATTCCTTCTGAGTCTTGTTTAGTTCCACTGGGGATGGCTTCTACCCATCCGAGGTATATGACTTCGGAGTAGAAAGCCCTGTCTTTATTTCGATGTCTTCTGTAATTTGGTTTCTTTCCAGAGGTCTTACACAAACTAGTACTCTTCATTTGGCCCCAGGTCTCACCACAGGCAAGATGGGGGTGTTGTAAGGACCACAGCAGAATCTCAATAGCACTACTTTTAGATATTGGTGACTTAAGGGAGACACTTCAACCACTGCCTCTTTTCCCCAGGAGTGTTATTTTTGATGGACAGTAGCTGCTCCTTTAGTTTAATGACAACTGGAGTAGCTGAGCATGCTCTCTGGGGACTTTGATCATTGAATTTAGGGGTTTCTTTCATTGAGAATGAGCTTCCCTTCTTTGTCTGGTAGCAGCACATAGGTAGCAGTACTACTTGCAGGGCAAAGGCATTCTACAGAGAGATCTACACTATGTGACCTAAGAGACTTCAGCATTTAACTTTTAGAAAAAATCTCTCCCCAACAAGGCAAAAGGCCTTCAGAGTTGTATAGAAACTCAACGCTATAGGGAACTTTCTTCTACTTCACAACCTAGAGGCTTGAAGAAATGCTGGCTTCCTATTTTGCAGAGACTCCGGTGGTAGGGGCAATGTGGAGTAAAAGGAGAGAAACTCTCATGTTGATCACCAACTAGGTGACCCCTATGCCCAAATTAAAAGTGATGGGGTGGTCACCCACTTTTAAGGTGACCCAGGGCTCACTATGGGTGACTTTCACAGGCTGGCTTAGAGCCCCTGGGCCCCATCAGCTTATGCCACCACTTGACTCGCCGCTTGACACTGCCTCTTGTAAGCTTGCAACGGAGCATCTTTTTTTGCTTTAGTAGTTTTATTAGCATATAATTCACCTATCACACAATTTAATAATTCGATCATATTAGGTAGAGTTGTACAACCATCACATATTCAATTTCAAAACATTTCCTTCTTTGTACTCATTGTTGTTAGCTCCCTATTTCCCCCAACCTCCCTTGCCCTGCCCCTAGATAATTATTAATCCAGCTACTCTCTCTAAATCCTCCATTTCAAGCATAGAAAATCATACAAAACACAAACAAGAAGCAAGCAAGCAAACAAAAACCCAACCATAACAGAGAAAACCTCAATCCAAAAGAAAGCAGAAAATATTTAAAAATGGAAGTGGGCCTAAGGTGGCTGAAGGACCTTGGGCCTCTACTCAAGCACTCCCTCAATGCATGAATACTTCGTTTATTAAATTGGCACTCTATGATGCTCACTTTCCCGACACAACTGCTGAAGCCAAAGTGGGTGAACAAGTAAATGTGGTGAAGAAAGCTGATGGTGCCCGGCTATCAAAAGAGATAGTGACTGGGGTCTTAAAAGCTTGAAGATAAACAAGCGGCCATCTAGTTCAGAAGCAATAAAGCCCACATGGAAGAACACACCAGCCTGAGTGAGAGAGTGATCCCAAAGGGATCAGTTATCAGGCATCAAAGAACAAAAAATCATCATATCATTGGCTGAACACCTCCATGATAGGATCGCTGAAGACAAATGGGTGCATAAGCAAATGTGGCGAAGAAAACTGATGGTGGCCGGCTATCAAAAGAGATAGTGTCTGGGGTCCTAAAGGCTTGAAGGTCAACAAGCAGCCATCTAGCTCAGAAGCAAAAAAGCCCACATGGAAGAAGCACACCAGCCAGTGCGATCACGAGGTGCCCAAGGGACCAGGTATAAGGCATCATGCAAAAAAAAAAAAGAATATATGTATGTGTATATATATATATGTGTGTATATATATGTGTGTATATATATGTGTGTGTGTGTGTGTATATACCATAATGAATGAAGGGGGAAGTGCAGAGTGGAGACCCAAGGCCCAAGTGTCGGCCACTGGAGATCCCCTCATAGAGGGGTTTAGGAGAGGAGATGGGTCAGTCAGGGTGCGAGGTAGTACCGATGAAGAACACAGCTTTTCCCCAGATCCTGGATGCTTCCTCCCCCCAACTACCATGATCCGAATTCTACCTTGCAGGGCTGGATAGGGCAGAGGTTGTACACTGGTACATATGAGGGCTAGAGGCACAGGGAATCCAGGGTGGATGATACCTTCAGGACCAAGGGGGTGAGGGGCGATGCTGGGAGAGTGGAGGGTGAGTGGGTTGGAAAGGGGGAACTGATTACAAGGATCCACATGTGACCTCCTCCCTGGGAGAGGGACGGCAGAGAAGGGGTGGAAGGGAGACTCCGGATAGGGCAAGATATGACAAAATAACTATGTATAAATTACCATGGGCACACGAGGGAGGGGGGAGCGGGGAGGGAGGGGGAAAAAAAGAGGACCTGATGCAAAGGGCTTAAGTGGAGAGCAAATGCTTTGAGAATGATTGGGGCAGGGAATGTATGGATGTGCTTTATACAATTGATGTATGTATATGTATGGATTGTGATAAGAGTTGTATGAGCCCCTAATAAAACGTTTAAAAAAAATGGAAGTGGGCCAAAAGAGAGATTACATGATGAGGTGTTACATTTTAGCCTCCCCACACCTGCCACACCGAACCTCACAACGCTCTTTGTCTGAGAGCAAGGCTATCGATTTCCCGCCATTTGGTCAGATGGGAGTCGCTGGAGGATTCATCCATGTAGGGACTCTGCAAACTGGATTTTGGGTCCCACTGTCATCCAGTCTTCTCACGCCACCTGTTCAGAATTTAAGTTGATACCACCGTTCCCAACTGAGTGTTTTCCAGTCTTTCGTTTTGCTTCCTTCTGGGGCATTCACGTTTCCTATGACCTTTCTGTTTGCCACAGACACCTTGGTGGAGACTGTGTTTTATACTCTTGTTTTCTCTGTTTCTATCTAGTCTCTGTATCCAAAGGGGGGGGGGTGTTCTGGGGGTGGGGCTAGTGCTGTGACTAATTGTGCCACTTCTTGTTTCATTTTCTGCTTTGCCACCTGCTCATGGTTGTTAAATACTTCGAAGGCAATCTCAACCCAGTGTTTCACCGCCATATGTAAACTCCCTTTTACCTGTAGCAATTTGCTTCTATCAGGGACATATTGTTGACTAATAGACGTCGCATTACTCAAGTAGGGGTTGTCAGGATCCTCAGGGTCTCTGTTGCTATATGCGGGGTACCCGTCTATGACTCTCTCAGGAATTCAAAGGGGTTTTCTTCTTTCTCCTGAATAATTGTTTTGCTCTTCTCTAAGCTCTTTCTGGACTTTGAGGCTCTGTTCTTTAATCCTGTAAGTATACAATCTCAGTACAGCTGAGTTGTATTAGGTCTCCAGGCTGGCTAGGGTCTCATGACACGTTCTGGGAAGGAATAGCTTCGGCCCCGGGGCATCTGGCTTTATCATTTGGATTTACTTGGTGAAGGTGGTCTGCCTCCTCCTTATCCTCTTCTAAGATCATGTGTCTCTCTTCAGAGGTGAGGAAAATAATTAGTAAAGTCTGAATAACTGCCCGGTCGGGTTGATAGACAGCAAAAATGGAGGCAAATCACGCTTCTAGGCTGGAGGGATCACTACAGTATGAAGGGAGACTGGATTGCCAGTTGTGCAAATCTCAAGTGGTGAGAGGTATGAGCTCCATTCTGGGTTGCCCTCCCTCAACAAAGCCGATTGGCCCCTTGGGGAATGGGACTTGCTCCTCCTGGGTTCTGTGGCTCCCCCACTGAAAACATTTCCCTGTGTGGTGTGAGGGGGTGAGCCCCTCCCTGGGGAAGCGGTGGTGATGTCTGGGGCTGGTCAGTGGTGGGCATTCTCAGTGCCCCTGCTTCACTTCTTTATGGGACAGGGCTTTTGGCCAGGAGGTGGGCTCCTCAACCTGAGGGTCCTTGGGAGCTGAGGGAGGCAGTCCCTTCTTAGGTTCATTAGCAGTGGTATTCTCCAAGACAGCTTTGGGGGGCTGAGAAGGGTTAATGTCTTGCTACAATGGCATAGAGGCCTCTGCACGGGATACCTCATCCCACTTGAGGGTGTCCTGACCAAGGAGCTTTAATTGCAGAATCGTATTATAGTCCAGAGACCCATGTTCAGTCCACTTTTCTTGGTCTTTCCATTCATACTGTGGCCATGAGTGATTACACACAGACACCATCTGCGTCTTCTTCATGCGCTCACAGCTGTATCTTTTCCAACACACCCTAGGGGAGAGTTTTCAGGTATAGATTGGTTTCCTCCCCTCTTAGGACTGCAGTTATCATTTTAGGGATGACCTTGGAGCAGGGAGGAAACAGAAAGGGAGTGAGGGGGCGGGGGAGTGGGGTAAGAGAATAAGAGGGCTGTCTTTGTTCTGCGGCAAACCACCTTAAGGAATCTGCTACGGCTTTTTTTGGGGGGGAGGGGGGTGCGCATTAGAGGTCGCGCACACACCTAGCCTGCCCCTCCCGCCCGTCCCTCGCAGCTGCCTTGCTTCCTGTGCGTGCACCCTTCCGGACTCTGGCATGGGGAAGTCTTTACAAACTGCTCTTCTGTAAGAAAAGGAAAGGACGCAGTCAAGGTTATAAGTAACCAAAACAAAGTACTGCCAGGGGTGTGCGGTTCCGCAAAACGCACTCCCACGAGGCAGACTAGCAAAAGAAACTCCGTTTTTAGCTGCTAAATGACCTGCCTCCCTCCCCTCCCATCTCCCACCTCAGAAAGTCCCACTAGTGATTGATTTAGAAAGTATTCTCATGTACCCAAGTTCTGGAGACTGCAATTAGTTTGGACTATTCTCCAATGTATCGTTTGCTTTCATATTGTTCCTTTTGACGTAATCTGAGTGGTGGAGTTAGTTTTGTTATGGTTCTCTTATGATGAGGAATGTACCTTGTAATGCAGGCTTGCTCTTCTTGAAGTTACCAGGATGTTATGATCGATGCTGTACCCTGCAACGCTCTCTAACCCTAAGGAATAATCACATTAATTTTTGCTTAGCAAAGGATAAATGAGTTTTTCGCCTTCCAAGATGAACTGAAATGGGGACTTGGGACTGCAATCAAAGAATCGCTTTCAGATTGTAGCAGTCCTGTTATAACCGAATAAAAACTCTTCTAAATTATCAAAACATTCCAGCGGTTGCCATGTGTTCGAACCCACATCATACACCATGCCATGCCGTCTTTGAGCCCTTTCCTTCCCAAGGATTTAAGAGCCTTAGTCACGGAACAGTTCACATCCTACCAGGAAAGGGCGCAGGACATCAGTCCCATCACCCCCCTGGTGCAGCTCTGGATCGACACAATGGGGGCAGGGGAGGGGGGCTGGCGTCCTTCCCCGGCCTGGTTTGCTCACCAGGCCGGCGCCAGCACCAGCGGTGAGGGGTCCATTGGGCTGGGGTCCAGACGTCTGCAGGGGCCTCTTGGGAAGAACCTGGGGGTGGAGATGCCAATTCTGTGAGCAAGAACACCGACAGGGCTTTAATACATACGTGCGGGGAAGCCAGCTAGAGAAGTCCTGACTAGAGACTGCCAGCCTCGAGGAGAAGGGGTCAGGAGTTCTTCCAGGCTTCTCTGGGGCAAGGCTAAAGCCAGGTGTTCTCGGAGATTTTGGTTACCCGACTTAACAATTTCAGAGGATTTAATGCCATATCTCGCCAATATAAGGAGAGTTAGAGAGAAATGCTAGTGGTCCAGCAACAGTCCCTGAGGGTGGGTGGCAGTGAGTTTCCAAGTCTTACAGGAGAGGGTGGACAGTCTTGTAGGCTATCTTAGGGTGGGGGTGGGAGTTGGTTTTGTTACAGAATGGAGGTTTCTACCCTACCAGAAAGTAAAAAAAAATAAAACCACCACCTCATTGCCATCAAGTCAATTCGGACTGATCGGACAGGGTAGAACGGCACAGCGCTGACACGTCTGGAACTGTTGATGGGTGTGGAAAGCCTCCATTTCCCGGCAGTTGGTGATTTCTCACTGCTGACCTTGTGGGTTAGCAGCCTGGTGTATCCGGTGTCCAAGGCAATCAAAGCCACACCGAATGATAAGAAACTTTTCTTGAGAGCTGGTGACTGGGAGCCAGCTATTGCTCAAGTCTCCCCTGTCAGAGTACATCAGAACACTCAGCTTTTAAAGCATAAAGCCGCAAGAGGGGGTGAGGTGGGGTGATCAATCATTGATACATTCACTAAATCAAAGTGGGAAGGTTTGGGGGGATTTACAAAGTCACTGTGACTTGGGAGGTCTGACTGAGTCAAGCATAAGCAAAAGTTATAAAAGCCAAATTCAGCCAGTTAGTTAAACACTGCTAGGCTATTTCAATAACCCAGTTTCTGTTTAGGGACTCGAGTTCTTGATTTAAGCGGGCAGCAAATTTTGTGACTCTCCCTGAACTTCCGCCTGATCACTAGCTTGTTGGGCAACCGATTTTTCATGCCTCACCCCCCACTGCTCCCCTTGAAGGAAAACCCGAATTGAGTTTGGCATGTCTAATATATGTATGGTCCATTATGCCAGGAGGGCCTGAATTGGTAGGCAATTGGTTAATCTTTGTAACCACCAAATAATCATTCCACAATTTGATGCTTGGGGGTTTGGCTCTGGTAGCATGAAGAGAGCATGTAAAGAACTACCCCCGCTGGACAAATTTTTATAGTAAAAGAACCTCCATCTGCGTCTCTCCCAGATGTGTAACTGAAAGGAGATTCTGCAAGAGGGTCTGCCCAACGGCATGTAGCAGTGACAGTGGCCCATCTGGTAGTGCCCCCATCCAGATGAGTCCTTAACAGCCCCCTGAGGCGATTCTTCTTTTCTTTCTCGTCTGTGTAGACTGGACAGTATGGTAGTTGAGGGGTAGAGAAGGTCATTTGTGGGATACAAAAAGAGCGCTTCCCAACTCAACTCCCCCAAATATATATGTTAGACTTAGGACACTGCTTGCAACTAATGGTAAATGATTGTCAAGTATCTCCCCTAAGACTCCAGCCATCCATAGCAAGCAGACACCATTATTTCTCCCACAATAGGTAGGTAGGGCTCACTCCCCGCTGTTTGGGACAGTGGATTGCTTCCCCTGAAGTCTTAGGCTAAATAAAGTCTCCAGCTCTAGAGAAAGCAAGGTTAGACCACCATCATGAATCTAGTATCCACCTATCTTGTAACATGTATACTCTTAATCCCTCCTCTTCCTATTGCACGTATACGCCTAGATTGTCCTCCTTCTATTACTGTATTACCTACAGTACAACCTTTCCTGTGACGTATGTCTTTACCTGTAATTAGGGGACTTGCACATCCCCAAAAGATACATAAGCTTTGGTTAGTAATAAATCTCTCTCTCCTGCCCTGTACCACCAAGAGGAGCTGAGGTGAGAATGCCACTATGAAATAGTGTCTGACTCCATTATTTCAATCTCTCTTCTATCTCTCTTATTCTCTGACTTTACTATAATCTTTTCTTATTATTGCTGTACCATTGCGACTACTGGGTCTGTGATGATTTGTTAGGGGCTGGCTACCCTGACAGTTATTGCTGGAAGGATGGACACCGATGAGACTGGGCATAGGGCCGCCTCTCTGGCTGTTTTGCTGGCCAGCCTGTTTCCAATGACACTGAGGTTTTCCCCCCGTTTGAAGCCCAGGGACATGCATAACTGCCATTTCCTTAGGAAGCCAAGCAGCTTCGTTGAGCTGCAGTGTTTCTTGACTGTTCCTTATAGTCTTTTCTCCCAATGATAAGAGCCCCCTTTCTTCAAGTCTGAAGCACTACAAGTCTGGTGATCCAGAGGACGTAAACCGAGGAGAGTATAGGGGTTTGGGTCTGTCGGATGAGTAGTCTCTACACGTTTGTTTACTTCTCTCAAATCTTGGACAGGTCTATAGTTGGTTCCTGGTTTCAGGACTGGCAATAGTGGGGTGTTCTAAGCAGACGTTGGATATGGGGCACGATCCCCTGCCCAGCAGCTTGGCGCATGGGATATTGTTTTGCATGAACAGGGGCTGCCGTTGCAAGTAGGTTCACTACCACTGCGGTCTGCATGTTGCCAAACTGGAATTCATTCAGCCTAAACTCCTGGGAATTCTGCAATTACGTGTCTAATAATGGGCTCGTTGGTGTGGGGGTGGGCAGGGGCAAGCTTTGATTCATGAATTACACACTCTCTGGCGAGGGGGACAGTTATTGCCAACTGGAGGATGATCCCCTCCCATCTTCTCCCCCTCCCATCTTCTCCCCCCTTTGACTGTTCTACAGGATGGAGAGAAATACTGCCCCCCAATTTGTGCAATAAATCCTTCCCCACAGAGGACAAGGGCAATCTAGCAATACTAAGAAGGAACAAGTAGCTTTCTCATGACCTGAATCTATCATTCTCCCCATGGTGACAGCATACTCTTGGACTGTTCCAACAGCTCCTTGACTTTTAACCAGAGACCTAGTCACTGGTCCCAGTGGTTAGGTTAAAACTGACTTCTCAGCTCCTGTGTCTACTACAAAGGTGACATGTTGGCCCCCTATTTGGGCATGCACCAAGTCTCCTGGGGTCCAAAGGTTAAGAAGCCCTGGCCCTGTCAACCCTTTCTTTCTAAAGACAAAATGATCCTTTCTTTTCCTTTCTTCCCCTCCCTTCCTTGTCTGGGGAGGGGCAGCGGGGGATTTCCCCCTTCCAGTGCCCTTTTTGCACCGGGCACACTGACCCCTACTTAACGGGGCCTTCCAGTCTTCCCTTCCCAGCCCGACCGTCTTTTCTTCCTCCAGGGATTGCAAAGGGGGCTCATGCAAGGCAGCTGCCAAAACTGTGTAATTCGAGCCTGAAGGGATGCTTCAGGGGCTTGAAATCCCGCCACAGTTTTAGGATACTAAAGCTTTCTGTTCTTTTCACGGCCTCCCTTGCCTCTGCACTTCCTTTTAATGCCTTCCTAACTTATTTTGAGACCATTTGACTCCATAATCACCAGAAAATCCTATCATAAAATTTCATAGTATACACCATAACGGTGTCTAGGTTTGCTGGTAGAATTTCCCATGGTCTTTGGCACTCTTCTGTTCCTGTTTTTGTATCCTAAATACTTATGATATCTCTAAACGTCAATTGACTATAACGGAAAGAATGCAAATTCAGCTAGGGCAAAATGCGAGTTGTCTGCCTGCCTATTCCTTCAAGGATCTTGTATTTCGTACCCTGGCCTTAATAAAAACAAGATTTTACATTTCTCTTGGCAATACCCTTTGGGAGCCCAGATATTCCTTAATTTGATTATTCTGAAGCCCCTTGTGCTTTTTCCACCCTAAAATAAAGAATAGGCAAAGGTATCTTCTAACCGGTTCCTCTGGCTGTCCTGGTCTCCATGCACAAGCTATTATTTCCTTCTCATGCAAATGGCAAAAGAGATGATGTCTACAGAGCTGGTTAAATGTACAGGGGCCCTACAGGGACACCCAGTGACCTGAGTGTCCCACACAAGAAAATGAAAGGAAGCGAGTTTCAGAGTGGGTAACCCTTTCCAGATAGAGGCAAGTATGTCCTCACTCAGGAAGGAGACTAGCAAGGCTATTAAGGTAAGTAGACAGACATGAAGTATCCCATTCAGAGGCCTCAGGATGGTGATCTGGTGTAGCCTGGTATGGGACCAGCCCCTCAATTTAGAAAAACAAGGGCCTGTGAAATTTCAGGGGATGGTAGTCTAATGGTCGTGGATATAGGTATTTTCCTAATAATCTGCTTTCTTAGAGTATCTATTGTGTCCTGTGACATTGTAAAATACCTACTAATCTCTTCCTGGCTAACAAGGAATATTGAAAGTACCATGGACTGCCAAAAAGACAAACAAATCAGTTTTGGATGAAATATGGTCAGGGTGCTCCTTGGAGGCAAGGATGGCAGGATACTTGATAAGTCTTACATACTTTGGACATGTCATCAGAAGAGACAAGTCCCTGGAGAAGGACATCATGCTTGGTAAAGTAGAGGAACAGCAAAAAAAAAAAGGGGGGGGGCTTTCAATATGATAGATTGACATAGTAGCTGTATCAATAGGCTCAAGCATAGGATCAATGGTGAGAATGCGGCAGGATGAGGCGTGTTTCCTTCTGTGTGCATAGGGTCTGACTTGACGGCACCTAACAACCACAGCAACAACAATCTCTTCCTGTAGTCCCGGTTAAAAAAGCACAACATCTATTTCTTGTATATTAGTTTTCAGGGTCAGGCCTGAACTCTGAAACAGCTCAGAGAAGAAATTTGGTTGCATTCTTTCCATAAGCAATTACAGAAATACACAGAATTTGTAGCATCAACCGGGGCTCTGTTTTGGGTAGTAGAGTGACAGGTTTCCAGGCCCTCTTTTTCCAGACAGGTTTCCAGGCAGTCTGACAAACACTGCCAGTCAATAGTCATCATTGTTTCCTTTTTCCAGGTAAACTTTATAATCACTTCGACTATTTGTAAACAATTCCTTTGGCATTTTGTTTGGCATTATCTTAAATGTATATGAGGAGGTGCTCCAAAAAAAACAGAAATTTTTTCAAAGCTATGTATTTAAAATTTTTTTTAAATCAACCGTTTACCTTCAAAGTACTCTTCATTACACTTAATACATTTGTCACATCTGAGATTCTATTCTTGGAAACATTTTTCAAACTCATCTGTTTGGTTGGCTGACAGTGCATCCCTTGTTTTTTTTCTTCACCTCTTCTACTTGGTCAAATCGCTGTCCTTTCATGTCCCTTTTCATTCTCAGAAACAAAAAGAAGTTGTCTGGAGTAAAGTCAGGTGAGTAAGGTGCGTGGGGCAAGAGAGGGATCCTATTTGTTTTGCCAAAAACTGGTGCACTGAGATGGCTGCATGAGAAGGTGCATTGCTGTGGTGGTGAAACCAGTCCCCTGTCTGCCACAAATCAGGCCTTTTTGGTTGCACACTGTTATACTATCTCTTCAGACCCCCTAAGTAGAAAGCTTGATTAACAGTCTAACCTGGAGGAACAAACTCCAACTGCACATCCCCCTCATATAAAAAAAATCATCTTGACAAGATTTTTTGGGCGAGGTGACAATGGTGTTTTCCACTGGCTTGATTGATGTTTGCTTTTGGGGATCATAAGAATGACACCATGTCTTGCCACCAGTAATGACCTTGGTAAAAAAAAGTCTGGGTCCTTCGGAGCTGTTCTTTCAAATCACAGCATGTTTTCACTTGAAGCTCTCTTTCCTGGCCAGTCGGAACCCAAGGCACGAATTTCACATTCCCAAATCTTCCATTAAAATGTGCGGAACCAAGCGCCTAGATAGTCCAGATGACTTTTCCATCTCTTCAGTAGTATGTCATTGTCATTGGTCTTCAAGCACAAGCGCATGGATTTTATCAAGATTTTCTTGTCTGGGAAGTTTACAGAGTCCAAATGAAGTTTGTTATCAATCGGCATTTCACCTTTTTTGAAACTGGAAAATGACACACACTTGCGTTTTTCCCATAGCGCTGTCCTTGCAAGCTGTGTTTAACATCACAACAGTTTCTGCAGCATTTATCCTGAGCAGGAATCAAAATTTCATAGCCCCATGTTGTTCTCTTAAATCAGCTGTGTTAGGCAGGGTTCTCCAAAGAAACAAAAACAGGAGACCGAGGAGTTTACATCTATATGAGAGGCAGAGTCCTCCCACAAGCTGGAAATAGCAGGGCTGGTCACCAACGGTCAACAGGTGATAGCTCAGAGAAGCAGGCTGAGATGGCTCATAAACACACGTGGGATTAATTGAAGGGCAGAGAGATAAATGGCTCCACAAGCCTCGCCTTCCTTGTTTCTCGCTCTTTGATCATCAGATCAGCGTGCGGCTGCCTTGCTTGTTCTGTGCCTCAATTTGCAAGCGACACTACCTGTGGGACACCTAACCTGTAGACTGTGTCACTGTAATTTGAGGTTCCTTCAAGACCTGCTGCGTCACACAATTGGAATTTGCATCTCTTGAGCTGGGGACTGACTGTTGGTGACCTGGCTGACTGTTGGTGACCTGCCTTGCTGTTTGCTGCCTGTGCTGGGACAGCCAGATTCTCTCTACAGAGGACTACCTGGCGGCCCTCAAGACTTGAAGGACTGCCAGTGTCTCAAAACTGTCTAACACATTTGAATTGTACTGAGCCATTTGTACTGCTTTATAATTTAACTGTTTATTTCTTATGTTATCTATCTATCTATAACATTATTAGCAATCTGGTTTTGTCTCTCTAGAGAACCCTGTCTAACACATATCACATCAGCCATCACACACAAAAAAACAAAAAAACGGTTTAAGCAAAACTGCTTTTATGAAAAAATTCACTGTGACCAAAGAGAACCTTCTCAAATGATGCCGCTGCGTGCTTACTATGAAAGGAGAGATTTTTTCCCCATTTCTCAGGGTGGGGTGGGAGGGTAACTCCTCATTTAATTTGGTGAGAATTATATCCTTTTAGTATAGAAAATCTAATCTCGTAATATGCATGTTTTAGGGGAGAAAAAAAATAACTACCTTAAAGATCCTGTAGGACAGTGTATTTCCCCTTTTCTTCTTCTTCTTATTTATTTATTTATTTATTTATTTACATTTTATTAGGGGCTCATACAACTCTTATCACAATCCATACATATACATATACATACATCAATTGTATAAAGCACATCCGTACATTCTTTGCCCTAATCATTTTCTTTTTAATCTTTTTATTGGGGCTCATAAGGCTCTTATCACAATCTGTACATACATCAATTGAGCAAAGCACCCTTATACATTCGTTGCACTCGTCACTCTCATAATTCACCTTCCACTTGGGTTCCTGGAATCAGCTCGGTTTCCCTTTTTTTCCCCCATCCCCCTCCCTCCCCGATCCCACCCCTGGTCCCTTGATAGTTTATAAATAATTATTATATCTTATCTTACACTCCCCGGCGTCTCCCCTCACCCGCCTCCCCCTTGCCAATCTCCCAGAGAGGAGGTTACACATAGATCTCCGAGATCGGTTCTCCCTTTCTACACCCCCTTCCCTCCTGGTGTCGCCACTCCCACCGCTGGTGTTGAAGGGTTCGTCTGTCCTAGATTCCCTGTGCCTCCAGATCCCCACTGCACCGCTGTACATCCTCTGGTACAACCAGGTCCGCAAGGCAAGGTAGGATTGGGGACATGATGATTGGGAGGGGAGGAAGCGTTCAGGAACTAGAGGAAGGTTTTGAGTTTCATTGTTGTTACACTGAACCCTGAGTGGCCCATCTCCTCCTCACTACCCCTCTGGAAGGGGTGTTCAGCTCTCTACAGGTGGGCATTGGGTCCCCATCATGCACTCCCCCTCTTTCACGGTGATGTGATTCTCACCACCACCCCACCTTTGATGTTGGAGACCTGGTCTCCTCTGTCCTTCATGGTCACCTATGTTGGTGTGCTGCTTCCGTGTGGGCTCGGTTGCTTCTGGGCTAGATGGCCGCTTGTTTGCTTTCAAGCCTTTAAGTCCCCAGACGCTATATCTCTCAGTAGCCGGACACCATCAGCCTTCTTCACCACACTTGCTTATGCACACTTTCGTCTTCAGCCATTATGTGAGGAAGGTGATCACACAATGATTGTTTTTGTTCCTTTGTATCTGCTACATGGTCCATTCAACACCTTGTATTCGCTTAGGCCGTGTGCTTCTTTTCTGTGGGCTTTGTTGCTTCTGAGCTAGATGGCCGCTTATTTGCCTTCAAGCCTTTAAGACCCCAGACGCTATATCTTTTTTTGATAGCCGGGCACCATCAGCTTTCTTCACCACATTTGCTTACACACACGGCTGTCTTCAGTGATCATGTCGGGAAGATGGGTATCCTGCAATGGCTGCTTAGCAGGGCGAGGTGCTATTGTATTGGGGGATTATGCATGAGGAGGCCCAATGTCCATCTGTTACCCTACTACTGAACCTATAAATATATTCATATAAATCTATTGCCCCCATAATTATAAATATATTTACATATGTACATGTCTGTATTTAGGCTTCTCTGTATGCACTTTGCCTCCTACTCTTTTCCTCTATTTCCTTTCGCTTTCCTCCCGACCCATTACCATGTTTGGCCTTCAGTCTGGATTCAGTAGTTCCTCTCAGTTACCTTGCTCTTGGTCACTCCCTTCCAGTCCTCCCCTCCCCTCCCTCCTCTGGTTTTGAACCATTCGCTATTCCCTTGTTCCTGTGTTGGGCGACACCTCCTCCCTTCCCCTACCTCCCACGCTCTCATGTCCCTCCAGGACTGTTGGTCCTGTTGTTTTCTTCTCTCATTATTTGTCCAGCCTATCTTGTCTACGTGGACCTGCTGACATAGTAATATGTGCATACAAATGGATATGACTTTGACTGCACCCAAGTGGCCCATAAGAACATGGCTTTGACAGAAGCAACATCGACACGCTGATAAGCAGAAAAGCCACTAACATACAAAATTTACAAGGTAAAAAACAAAACAAATTTTAAAAGACTAAGCAAAAAGATAGCAAATATTAAAAGAAAAATTGCTAGTAGTTCAAGGTCCTTTCGTTGGCCTTTAGACCATCCTTTCTACTCCCTCGGGCTCCCTTTGCTCTGCTTCCTCCGCTGCTCCATTGCACGCCCCCAGTGTTTGCCTCAGTGTGGCGGGGTCAGCTCAGTCGCCCATCCCCCATTGTGTCTCAGGTGCTGTCCCATGTAGGGCCATGTGTTGGTGCAGGATGTCGTATCTCGTAGTGTGGTCAGCTGAATGGTCCTCTCTGTATGACGGGCCCTTCTAGCTGGTCTATCGACTTTGGGCTTGGTGGACCCAGGTGTACTCCACTACGTCCTTTCTCCTTCTTTTGTTTCAGCTTCCTTCTGGATGTGGTGTGGTGGGTCAGTTCCTTTCCCACTCCAGACGATCTATTTTTGTTTTCTGTGGTATTCCCTTCGAGTGTGGGGGTCGGCCTAATTCTGGTTTGGGCCGGCTTGTCGTCCAGCCTCTTTGTGTAGACCTCTGTACTTTGCGTTGCCCTCCTTGTTTGGTGTGTCGTGTTGGGGTCCGTATGCATGTTCCAGATCTGTGGGGACACAACCAATACTCTCCCCCGGGTGGGTTAGTACCCTGCCCCCCCCCCATACCATCCATTCAGATTCTCCCCCTCCAGGTTCTCCCTCTCTCTACCCCACTACTCATTCTTTATGCTGGGCTCTCATGTACCTCCCTAGGTGTGGCCTGTCCTCCCTCCAACTATCTATGCTTCCTCCCGTTTATTGTGGGATGGATGATTATTCTTCTATTTCTGTCATGCTGATTGTACTTATCTCAGGGGACTCATGTTGTACCTGTCCCTTTGGGTCTGGCTTACCTCGCTTAACATAATTCCTTCCAGCTCTTCCCATGAAATAACGTGTTTCATGTGCTCATCGGTGCTTTTCAGTGCTGCCTAATACTCCATTGTGTGTATGTGCCAAAGTTTGCTAATCCACTCGTCTATTGATGGAAACTTAGGCTGTTTCCAAGTCTTTGCTATTGTGAATTGTGCCGCAATAAACATTGGAGCGCATATGACTGGTCGTGTTTTATTTGCTGCTTCAACCGGGTATATGCCCAGTAGAGGGATGGTTGGGTCATAAGGTAGATAAATTTCCATTTTCTTTAGGTATCGCCAGATGCTTTCCACAGTGGCTGTACAAATCTGCACGACCACCAGCAGTGGAGGAGGGTTCCTACTTCACCACAGCCCCTCCAACACTTGTTGCTCTCTGATTTACTGATCTGGGCTAGCCTCAGGGGTGTTAGGTGGTATCTCATGGTTGTTTTGATTTGCATTTCTCTTATGGCAAGGGACTTCGAGCACTTTCTCATATATTTATTGGCCATATTGATCTCCTCTCTAGTGAAAGTTCTTCTCATTTCTTTTGCCCACTTCCTTAGGGGGTTAACTGTTTTCCTCTTTTTGCAGGTCACGATGGTGTTGTAGATTTTAGTAATGAGCCCTTTGTCTGATGTGTCATTACTAAAAATCTTCTCCCAGTCTGTGGGTTGCCTTGTCACCCTCTTGGCAAAGTCTTTCGAGGTGCACAGGTGTTTTATTCTTATTAGATCCCATTTGTCGATTTCCAGATCACCTGTGTGTGTCCCCTTCCCTGTTGCAGTGAGCCTATGTGCTCCCTGGGCCAGTGCGCTGAGATTAGCCGCGATTCCCTCCTTAATGGTCCTGATGGTTTGGGGTTTGACTTCTAGATCTGTGATCCACCTTGAGTGTATTCTTGTGCATGGGGTGAGGTAGACGTCTTGTTTCAACTTTCTACATGTGGATATCCATTGTTTCCAGCACCACTTATTAAAGAGGGCATCTGCTTCCCACTTGACGTTTTTGGGACCCTTGTCGAAGATCAGTTGTCTATATGCTGATGATTTTACTCCTGGGCTTTCTATTCTTTTCCACTGGTCTGAGTGTCTATCATTGTGCCAGTACCATGCTGTTTTGATAACTGTAGCTGTGTAGTAGGCATTAAAATCAGGTAGGGCGAGTCCTCCAATTGTGTCCTTCTTGAGGAGTTCTCTGCTAATTCTGGGTTTCTTCCCTCTCCATATGAAGTCGGTGGTCAGTTTTTCCAATTCTTTGAAGAAGGTTGACGGTAATTGGATTGGTATAGCATTGAACTTGTAGAGTGCTTTAGGAAGAACTGTCATCTTTACTATGTTCAGCATACCTAACCATGAGCAGGGGAGCTTCATCCATTTGTGAAGGTCACTTTTGGTTTCCTGTAATAGGGTTTTATAATTATGCTTATAAAGGTCTTTAGTATTTTTTGTTAAATATATTCCTAGGTATTTCAGTTTGTTCTTGGCTACTGTGAAGGGTACTTCCCTCTTAATCGCCTCTTCCATGGCCCTGTCCGATGTGTATAGAAACCCTACCGACTTCTGTTTATTGATCTTGTATCCTGCTACTCTTCCGTATTCCTCTATTGCTGTAAGTATTCCAACTGTGGAGTTTTGGGGGTCTTCAATGTATAGGATCATGTCATCTGCAAATAACGATAGTTTCACCTCCTCCTCTCCCAACTGGATCCCTTTGATGTCCTTCCGCTGTCTTATGTTGTTAGCCAGAACCTCCAAAACGATATTGAATAGAAGAGGGGACAGGGGGCATCCTTGTCTTGTGCCCTTTTTCAGTGGTATTGTTCTTGTCTTTTCTCCATTGACTATGATGTTGGCTGTTGGTCTTTCATAGATAGCTTGTATGAGCTTGAGGAACTTACCTTCCAATCCTATCTTCATGAGTGTTTTGATTAGGAATGGATGCTGGATGTTGTCAAATGCTTTTTCTGCATCTATGGATATTATCATATGGTTTTTATCCTTTTTCTTCTCGATGTGGTGTATGATATTGATGGATTTTCGGATGTTAAACCATCCCTGCATCGCTGGGATGAATCCTACTTGGTCGTGGTGAATGATATGTTTGATGTTCCTTTGTATTCTATTGGCCAATATTTTGTTAAGGATTTTTGCATCTATGTTCATTAGAGATATTGGTTTATAATTCTCTACACCTGTGGGGTCTTTTCCCTGTTTGGGTATCAAAGTAATGCTGGCTTCGTAAAATGAGTTTGGGAGCTTGCCGTTCTTTTCTATGTTCTGGAATACTTTGTGGAGGATCGGTGTCAGCTCTTCCCTGAATGTTTGGTAAAATTCTGCTGTGTAGCCATCTGGCCCTGGGGCCTTTTTCCTTGGTAGGTTTTTGATGACACTCTCTATTTCTTCCTTCGCTATGGGTTTGTTGAGGTTCTTGATCTCTGTCTCAGATAATCTAGGGATAGATTGTTTTTCTAAATATTTATCCATGTCTTCCAGGTTTCTGAATTCATTAGAATACAAACCTTCATAGTACTTTGTGATTATCCTTTTTATCTCATTGGGGTCTGTTGTTATTGCCCCCGATTCATCCCTCATCCTAGCTATTGATGTTTGCTCCTTTCTATCTTTGGTAAGCTTTGCCAGGGGAGTGTCAATTTTATTAATTCGTTCATAAAACCAGCTTCTAGTTGCGTTAATCCTTTGCATTGTTCTTTTGTCTTCCCACTGGTTTAACTCCGCCCTGATTTTTATTATTTCTTTTCTCTTGCTATTGGAGGGGTAGTTCTGTTGACTCTGTTCTAGTTGTTGGAGGTTTTGTGTTAACATATCTGTCATACGCCTTTCTTCTTTTTTCATATATGCATTCAGTGATATCAAGCTACCTCTGATAACTGCCTTTGCAGTGTCCCATAAGTTTTGATATGTTGTATGCTCGTTCTCATTAGTTTCTAGAAACTTCCTGATATCCTCTCTGATCTGGACCTTAACCCATTCATGTCGCAGGAGATTGTTGTTTATTCTCCAATTGGTGGCCCTTGCTTTTCTGGGTGCCCTCCTATTAATCTCCAGCTTTATGGCATGGTGGTCTGAGAAAGATGTCTGGATAATATCTATGTGTTTGAATTTACTCAGGCTGGCCTTGTGTCCCAGCATGTGATCTATTCTTGAGAAAGATCCGTGTGGATTGGAGAAGAATGTGAAACCTTTTGCTTTTGGATGAAAG
This sequence comes from Tenrec ecaudatus, assembly GCF_050624435.1. NCBI lineage: Eukaryota > Metazoa > Chordata > Mammalia > Afrosoricida > Tenrecidae > Tenrec > Tenrec ecaudatus. The sequence continues at coordinate 182,169,417 of NC_134530.1, read as the reverse complement.
GCTCTATAGATGTCTATCAGGCCCTGTTGCCTAATTACATTGTTTAGCTCTCTGGCCTCTTTGCTGAGCTTCTTTCCCTGTGACCTGTCTTTCTCTGATAGTGGAGTGTTGAAGTCCCCCACTATTATTGCTGTTTCCGTGATTTCTTCTGTCATTTTTTTAATAGTTTGTTTGACGAAATTTGCCGCGCCATTATTAGGTGCGTAAATATTCAGTATGCTAAGTGCTTCCTGGTTTACTGAGCCTTTGAGCATTATGTAATGTCCCTCTTTGTCTCTTTTTATGTTTTGGATCTTGAGATCCATTTTGTCAGAGATTAAGATAGCCACTCCTGCCTTCTTGGAGTTACCATTTGCTAGGTAAACTTTCTGCCAGCCCTTTATTCTCAGCATATGCTTGTCTGCTCGCTTAAGGTGTGTCTCTTGCAGGCAGCAGATTGATGGGTTATGTTTTCTAATCCAATCCTCCAGCCTCTTTCTTTTAACATATGAATTGAGCCCATTTGTATTCAGAGTGATTATTACAATCTCTGGCTTCATGGTTGCCATATTCTGTTTTGTGTTTTGGGTCTTTGCCTATCTTCCTTCATATCAGTGTACTGCGTTTGAGTGGAGGGTTTCTATCCTGTCCTCTTTTCCATCTGAGACCGTGTTGTCTTGGTACGTGTTGGTGGCATGTTGGCTTCTAGATAGAGATGGGCTATATAGTGGTCTCCTGGTGGTTCTAGTTGGAGCTTGATCTTCTGGCCATAGTGAGTCAGCCAGTATGTTCTGCAGGGTCGGGTGACTTGCAGTTGTTTTTTTTTTTTTTGAGTTCTTCCTTGTCCTGGAAGACCCTTATCTTACCCTCTATCTTAATGGATAACTTGGCAGGGTATAGGATTCTGGGGGAGGCATTTTTATCTTTCAGTTTTTGGAAGATGTTGCTCCATTCTCTCCTCCTCTTCATGGTTTCTGCTGATAAGTCTGAGCATATTCTTACCTGCGCTCCTTTGTATGTGACTGTCTTCCTTTCTCTTGATGCTCGTAAAATTTTCTCTTTTTCCACTAAGTTGGATAATTTTACAATTATATGTCTTGGCGTGTTCTTCTTGGTGTTTAGCTTAGCCGGCGTCCTCTCTGCTTCCTGTATGAGAGTCGGATTCTCCTTTGTTAGGTTGGGGAAATTTTCTTCCAGAAATTCCTTTGCTATCTTGGCAGTCGATTTGTGTGTTATGTTGTGTTTCGGTAGACTGATTATTCGAATATTATTCCTCTTCATAGCATCTGTCATTGATCTCAGGCTGTCTTCTGTTTCTTTAATTTTCCTATCTGATTGTTTTTCTCGCTTGCTTCGTTTGGTTTGAGCATCCTCGAGTTCACTCATACGGTTCTCAGCCTCCTCAAGCCTAGATATAGCTTCTGTGACCTTTTGTGTGGCCTCTGCTACCTCCTCTGTTAGTTTCTGCAGTTCCTTTTGGTGGATAGTATTCATCCCCTCTATTGTGGACTTCATCCCCTCTATTGTGCATTTCATCCCCTCTATCGTTGCATCCTTATTTTGGTTTGCGTCTCTTAGCTCCTGTATTACTGCAAGCAGAGTTCTGAAGATTTCCTTTTGTGGCTGATCTATATCTGTTTCTCTTATGAGTGACGTTAGGTCTGTTAAAGTGCCTCGTTTCTCTGATTTTTTTGTTGGGAGTGATGTGGTCTGTTGATTTTTCCTTGATCCTTTCATAGGCCCCATGCTTCTGGGAGACAGGAGTAACCTTATTGTGTGGAGGCTCAGGCCACTGTGCCGTCTCCTGGGGTGGCTGGGGCGGGCGTCCTGTTTGGGGATGGAGCCTAGGCCGGTCGCCAGTGAGCTCACGGCAGCTTAGTGACCAGAGATGTCCCACGAGTCCATTCCTCTTTCACCTAGACCCCTGCTCAGGACAAATACGTGGGGGTGGGACTGGGGTGCTGTCCCAGGGGGATATTTCACTCACCAGACTCTTACTATTCAGTTACCTGGTCGCCAAGCCCGCTTTGTTTGGAGGAGCTCTCAGAGTATGCGGGTGTCCCTGTCGGCCATCTTCCCAGACCTTCCTCTTCTTCTTCTTCACCGAAACACTTTTAAATGGGCTTTCTCCTCCCATAAAGAATTAGTCTCCAAAGCTCACAAAGGCAGTTGGTTCTACCCTGTGGTATAAGATCGTTATGAATCCACATCTACTTGATGTCCGTTAGTGCTAATCACCCCACTTTCTCGGCCCCAGTTACCTAAGAGGCATTCATTTCGAAGGCACCTTACAAAGACTGGTGAGTGCCTGTTCCAGTGAACTGCTGAAACAGTGTAGGCTGTAATATGTGGTTTTCTTCAGTCCGTGGAGGTCCTTGAGTATCGCAGCTTGTTTGCAAAGGTTACTAAATAAAGATTGTCAGTTGGGATTCACCCTGAGGTTTGTTGGTCTGTTTCGATCAGGAATATTGCCAAGAAACTATGAAGCAATTCTATTCAGTTCTACAGCAACAGGCTCGAGGTTTTGTTTTTAGCTTTTTGAATGCCTTCCCACAGGGAGAATCACACACACACACACACACACACACACACACACAAACAACCACTTACTGCATACCACAGGTTGTTAATAAGCCTTCCTCCAATTCTGATACCACATTCTTCTTCATATAATCCAGCTTCTCTAATTATTTGCTCAGTATACAGACTGAATAAATATGATGAGAGGACACAACCCTTGTGCACACTTTTCCTGACTTTAAACTGTATTAGTCCAGGCTGACTAGAGAAACAAATCCAGAGACACTCATATATGTGTAAGAAAGATCTTTATATCAAGAAGAAATTATACATCAGGAAAACATTCCAGCCAGGTCCAGATCAAGTCCATAAGTTCAATACTAGTCCATAAATTCCTCTTCAGACTCACACAGCTACATGCAATGATGTAGAATGCAGGAAGATCACAGGCTGGTGGGTGTAACGTCTTGTGGATCCAATGGCAGTAGAAGCGCTGCAGGGGTCTGGCCTGTGGCTTGCCAGTAGGAAGGTGAAGATAGAGAGGGAATAGGAGGTTCCCAGGACTCTCCTTATGAGGTCACAAGAACAAGGAGGCACCATCAGTCTGTTACCTGATTGACAGACTAGACACCACTCCTACACTTCAAATTGACATGAATTATGCAGCTAAAACACAAACCATACAGTATTCCTGTGTTCTGTCCTCACAACCATCTCTTGATCTATGTACAAGTTCCACAAGAGCACAGTGAAGTGCTCTGGAATTCCCATTCTTCTCAAGGTGATCCATACTTTTTTATGATCCACACAGTTGAATGCCTTTGTGTAGTCAATAAGGCACAAGTAAACATCTTTCTGGTATTCTCTGCTTTGAGCCAAGATTCATTCATCTGACATCAGCAATGATATCCCTTTTTCCACATTCTCGACTGGACTGAGTGTTATTTGTTGGCTTCTGCCATGTAGCCCATTTGACCCAGCTCCAATAGTCACAAATGTCCCCACAATAAGTACTTATTCACAAAGGTACTTGTTTTCCTTTCTGTAACATCTTTCCCAACCTATGGAAACACACATCAGGCTGGACAGGCATCAAAGCTTAAGATTACCTGATTGAGACTCCCTTTGACCTGAGTTTGAGCTATGCTCAGCCAGGTGTATTCGAAAATAAAGTGGTTTCTCCAACCCTGGTTTCAAAAGAAATGATACTACTTTTAGTGGGGCCATAACAAACATGAATTCCTTTGGAGATGGCTCACATGGAAAACTGAGTGGAGTTACAAACACAGTTTCCCACATGAGTGCCTTTGCAGTGGCAGTACCTGTAGAATAACGAAGTTCTGGGGGGGGGGGTCCACCCGGGTGGCCTGGATACACCAGCCACCGTCACCATTCTTGCTTTTCTATTGTAATCAGGTGGGCTGTTAGGCTTGCTGGAAGGAGGAGCTTCTGGCTTTGGCCGTGCGTTGACCAGCTGACATTTCGGGTGCGGCTGGAGCAGGGCATGAAGTTCTTGTTGCTGAGCTCACTGGAGTGTGTCTAGAGGGTGACCTGGCATGGATGGGCTGGACTTACATGGCAGTCCCACTTGGGGGATGGAGTGACTTTCTTGAGTTGGCTGCGATGGGTCCAGGCAGGGGTTCCTTCTACTTTTACCACAGGAGTAGTTAAAAGAACAGTTAGTGGTCCCTTCCATTTGGGTTTTAATGGGGGTTAAGTTCCAATATTTTACCCACACCTGCTCTCCTAAACTAGAGGAATGTTTGAATTTTCCTGAGTTCCGCCACTGATATGCAGTATGCAGTTTCCAATTTATACCCAGTATCTTGGCTGTCGCTTGCGCCACATCCAGCAATGAAGGTTACTCCCTTATCACATCGCATGGTGAATGGTACTCCTTACCTCGGTATAATGTCTCCCAGTAAAATTGGAGTTACTTCTTGGGCCTTCTCAGTTCAAATGGGGAATGCCTTTACCCACCTGGAGTGAGTGTAGGCGAGCACTAGGAAATAGCGGTATCCACGACTTTGGGGAATCTCAGCAAAGCCGAGGACAATGTTTTCCAAGGGGGTTCCCCCAACTGCTTGTATTCCTGGTGGCAGCTGTGCCCTTGGCAGAGATAGTTTTTCACTGCAGGTTATACATCTCTGATTTACAGTCTGGACCAGGGCAGTCTATTGAGGGATATAGAAATATTTTCCCAACAGATGTTCTGTAGCTTCTCACCTCAAGTGGGTAATAGCAAGAAAATTCTGGACAAGGGATGAGGCTAACAGTTTTGGGATGACAATCCTGCCATCGGGTAACTGCTGCCAGCCTGCCTTTTCATGCTGCATCCAGTGCAGTTCTCTGGGAGGGTAGACACGTGTGGCTTTGAGCTTTTGGAAGGCATTTTGTTCTTCTTCTCCCCAGTGTAGTGGCTCCTGGTCTCCCCACTTTGTAGTTTCATATAAGAGTTTAGCAGTGATTGCAAAGGTCGGGAGCAACCCACAGCTCCTAAAACCTCTCTTTCTTGCTTTGGGGTCGTTGGTCGGGTTAGTTTGTATGGTCTTCTTCCTCTCTGTTCCTAGGTGTGGCAGTTATATAATCTGGTGTCAACTTGAGACTATTAAGAGGTAAGGAGTGGGGTTTAGCCTGTCAATCAGCTTGCATTTTGAAGACCTCTTTGGAGGCACAAAGGAGATAAACAGTTCGCAGAGGCCAGATACACTCACTCCCTGGGAGACATTGCTGACGATGAGCCTGGTGGAGCTATCCTGATGCAGTCAGAACCCTGGAGCTGGAGGAGACATGTGGAGGAGCCAGTGATGAGATGCTCACACTGCCACTGTATCCACAAGACTTTCCACCCACTGGGCTATGGTCTTACTTCATTTGGTGTCATTGCATGTGTTGTGTGAGTCTGAAGAAGAATTTATAGATTTGTTTCAGACATATGGGCTAATATCAGACTTTCTCTCATCTATCTGGATTAACACACTAGGCTTCTCTCTCCTTGAATTACATGAAAACCAAGGTATTTTACTTAGTGCCTGTAGATTTGGGCTTTATTCTTTGAGACTTTATAACCACACCTGAACAGGTGCCCAAGCAGTAGACTGGTTCCATGGCAGCAGCCTCCATGCATCTCATGAACAGAGAGCAAATCATCCCCATAGTGCAGGAGTGCACGTCCATCCATTTTGGCTAGGAGCACCTGCAAGTCTTTGGCTAGTGCCAAAGATGGTGGGCGAATTTTTTAACTTCTAGGGGAACTGGGTCCATGCAATTGAACTGGAGCAAGCTTAGCAGTGAGAGTGGGGTTAGGACGGAAGGGTGAATGGTGACAGTAACCTGGTTGAAACCACACAGGTCTTACACTGGCCAGTAATCTTGAGTGTTCCATGGGGACTGGCAGAGAGTCAGGATTTTGTTTCTTCACAGTATTTTCAAAGGTCTTTGAGTGTCTTCCCAGGTGGTTTGGGGGACCGGATATTGTTTAACCTGAACAGATACAGCCCCTGGAGCAAGATTGATGTAGGCGGTGATTGACAGCTAGTAAGGAAGGGTGGTCCTCCGGCCAGACTTCAGGCCACAGTGAGAATACCAGGGAACAGGGAACTGCAGCTGCTTGTTCTAGAGTCTGGAACATCCTCCATTCTTCCTAGTCGATTTCAAGAAAGGATAAGTTACAGCAGTTAGTGAAAATCAATTCTTACAGACTTTCAAATTTGTTATACTATAATCCCTCTCCTAAAGTGAATTCATCCACTTCACTTTTCTTCTCAACTTCTCTCCAGTTTACTGTATACTTTCAAGTTATTTTTTTAACCATACTTCAACTAGACACTTTTCTTTGAATAGCTGCAGCTTATCTTTTGCAACTTATTGTGCCCATCAATTCTATTCTCTTGCTAACTTTTACATTACAAACTAGGCAATCACTGAGAGTGAAAATTATATCACTTTTCACCAAGTATTAGCAAAGGGTTAAGTTGTTCTCAGAGGAAAATAGGTCTGGTATACATGAACTCAAAATGTGTTATCTATGAGACAGACTAAGAAGAGGATCTGTGTTAGTCCAGGTTGACTGGAGAAACACATCCAGAGACATTCATGTATGAGAGAGCTTTATATTAAAGAGTAATTGTATATTAAGAAAACTTCCTAGTCCAGTCCAGATCAAGTCCATAAGTCCAATATTAGCCCATATGTACTGTAGCAGTCTATAGACTCCTCTTCAGACTCACGAAACACATGCAATGATGCCGAATGCATAAAGATCACAGGCCTGTGGGTGGAAAGTCTTGTGTATCCAGTGGTAGTGGAAACATCTCCAGGGCTCTGGCTGCCATCAGCATAGCTTTATGTGGCTTGTCAACAGAATGTGAAGCAGAGAGAGTGTGTGTGTCCCACCTCTGGGGAGGAGGACAGGAGTTCCCAGAATCCTCAGGAACAGGCCATGGCATCATTGGCTATAACCTGATTGACAGGCTAGATTCCACCCCTACATTTAAGTTGACAGGAGATTATGTAACTGCCACAGGCTCTAATTCTTATAAGAGCTCTAGGAATAGTTTTGAAAGCCATTCTGAGTTTTAAGTTTGAATAAGAAATCTCTTCCTAAAAGTGAAGCAGGGGGGGACTCAGGAATGATTAAAAACTGATGTTAGAATAAAGAGCCTTCCTAGGTGCAAGGCAGAGGAGGTGTGAGAAACCTCTTAGTTGGCAGCCAATTAATGCTAACAATATGGAGGTAGGGGGGAAGTTAAAAGACCACCAAAAGATTCTAGTATCAAATAGGCAGCTCCCATGTTCAGCAATAAGCAGATGGACTTACTGGCAATGTCCACACAGACCTATGGCTCCTTGAGTTTGATGTCAACACTGTTGCCATAAGGAGTTAGGGAGCCAGAGACCCATCAGCTGATGGGATCGGTTGCCCCCGAGACTAGTGTGGCGTACCCACGAGCTCGGTGTCCTGGAATCCACACTGGAAACAGGCCAGGGAGGCGTCTCTCCCACCCGCGCGTCTCAGTCAGGGCCCTCATGCTGACATTGGCGCAAGAGCCACTCCAATGACTTTAGCTTTTGGTGTTCTTTTATTTCCTCTTCTAGGCCTCGGTCATTGTGCACTAAGGTTGCTGCCGATAGGAGTGCATTGGGTTCAGTCTGGGGTCTCATGGCTTTACATTGCATTTCTGGCAAACCATTTTACGATTCATAAAATGGGGATTTAGAAAATCTTTCCCATCAGGTGCCTCCAGATCTCTATAGATACATTTCTGAATTGCCTACACTGGGTGGTGAGCACTGCCGGGCTATCATGCTTGCCCTGGATTATGTTAGCCAATTTTGAATAATTCACTATTTTCATCTGAATTTCTTTCTATGAAGCAAATTTGCATGTAAACTTGAGAAGCCTTCCCCTCGGCCCCTGCCAGGCCCCCTGATAATTCCAGTGTGCGTTCTGTTCTGCAACAGCGGTGGCCCCATCAAGTAAGATCTCATCTGTGGCAGACTCGCGATCACATCTGTTCCTAGCAGCCCAACTATGTGTTGTTGCTCATCAGGGCTGCGGCAATAATATAGAAGGACCATGAGATCCTTCTGGGTCAATTTAAAAAAGGCACAATGTGCTGAAATTCTTCTATAAATTGCTCACGGTCATCAGAAAAAATGGCCTGTTTTACCTTGGCAAGTTTTCAAATCTCTCATACTAAAAGGAACCTGTACTCTCATGGTATTTCCATTATTTTGTTTCACTTCTTGTCAAAGGGTATTTGCATGGCTGAAGGGAGGGAGGGAATGTAGGGGCTGAGCAGTGGGGGCCACAAACCTGATTCTGCAGGTGGTCTGGGGGTTTGTGCCAGTGGTAGTACCTGGTGAAGCTGCAGGGGGTGCTCCAGGAGTGCAGGGCTGGGTATAGTGGGACTTGTGGGGCAGGGGTGGGGTGGCAGACAGTTTCCTCCACCAGTTCATGCCAAATAGGTGGACCTGTGTGCTCAGAAAGAGCCAACAGGTGGGGGGGGAGGGAGGACAAGGGCATAGAAAGCAATTTTGGTGACTTAGCTCCTTTGTCTGAATTGGGTGGGGGAGGGCCACTGACCCTCTCAACCAAAGGGGAGAAGGGTACCTAGCTGGAGCCAGGGATCAATGTATGGCCAGGCTTCTTGGTCACCACATGCCACACTCATTGTGTGATAGACCTGTCTAGGGTTCTCTCAGGTCAATCTACCCCAATGGTGGGCAGTTTACTTCACAGAACGGTCTCAGTTCTCCTGTTTGGAGTTTCACTCGATAATCTTGGATGATGTTTGATGTTAATGGTGTTGCCAGAACATGTTTAGCTTGTGAGCTTAATAGTGGGATGGGAGGAAAGTAAAAGAAAATAGAGAAAAGAGCTAGAGGCAAAGGGCATTTATGGAGGTCTAAATAAAGGCAAGTACATATGTGAATATATTTATATATGAAGATGGGGAAGTAAATCTATGTACATATATTTATAAGTTTAGTATTAAGGTAGCAGGATCACTGAAGGCAAAGTGGGTGCATAAGCAATTGTGGTGAAGAAAGCTGATGGAGCCCGGCTATCAAAAGATATAGCATCTGGGGTCTTAAAGACTTGAAGGTAAACAAGCGGCTATCTAACTGAGAAGCAACAAAGCCCACATGGAAGAAGCACACCAGCCTGTGTGATCATGAGGTATCAGACATCAAAGAACAAAAAAATCAAATCATTGTGAATGAGGGGGAGTGCTGAGTGGGAACCCAAAGCCCATCTCTAGGCAACTTGACATCCCCTTACAGAAGGGTGGTAGGAAAGAGACAAGCCAATTAGGGTGCAGTGAAGCAATGATGAAACATACAACTTTCCTCTAGTTCCTAAATCCTTTCCACCACCCACCCCCTGCCACTATCATGATCCCAAGTCTACTTTAGGAATCTGGCTAGACCAGAGGATTTACACTGGTACAGATAGGAAGTGGAAATAGAAGGAATCCAGGATGGATGATCCCTTCAGGACCAGTGGTGAGAGTGGTAATACTGGGAGGGTGGTGGAAGGGTGAGGTAGAAAGGGGGAACTGATTACAAGGATGTACATATAACCTCCTCTCTGGGGGATGGACAACAGAAAAGTGGGTGAAAGGAGACATCAGATATTATAAGATATGACAAAATAATAATACTTTATAAATTATTAAGGGTTCATGAGGAAGGGGGAGCGAGGAGGGAGGAGGAAAAATGAGGAGCTGATGCCAGGGGCTTAAGTGAAGAGCAAATGTTTTGAGAATGATGAGCGTAACAAATGTACAAATGTGCTTTACACAATTGATGTACGTATGGATTATGATAAGATTTGTATGAACCCCCAATAAAATGATTTTTAAAAAGAGAAAACAAACAAGAAATTCTTTAGCTTGATTTGAAGGGGAATCTCCTTTCCCTGTGGACCTCCCACAATGGCTCACGCTCCACAGATGATTGAGTCTAGATCTTGCCATTCCTCTCTTGAGGATTTCCAGGTGCCTCTTAGCTTCGGTGTGTCAGTATAAACCCCTGACCCGGAACCCACTCTCAATAGTGGTGAGGACCAACACCCTGAGTCACATGAAGTGCGCCACCAGCCTGATAGAAGACTTGGCACTTGCTCCCTAGAGCCTGGAGGCTCCTTGAGCCCTGATCTGTTGGACAGAATCACACTTCACGGACATACAACACGCAAGACCTCCTTTCCCTGGACTGGCTGAAGACCACGGTGGTTTCCTGTCTTGTAGGTACTCAGAGGGTGGTCATGGTCAGGAGTAGCCCAGGCTCCCCTTCTGATCCGTGACCAGGACTGGCCACCTGAGGGCCCACACCATTACCCTGGTTCAAAATACCAGCACCAGGCTTAGCCATTCCTTTACCCACTTGGTTCTTTCAGAAATGAGTCTGTGGTAGGTTTGGCCAGGAGGAAAGGATATGGATTTGAACCACTAACTTGGTGATTGACAACCCAATGTTCATCCTATAGTGCCACCAGGGCTCACATCTTTATGGCAGCAGAAAGTCGCCTCTTTCTCCTGAGGAGTGGCTTGTGGGTTTCCCATGCTGACCCAACACACATGCGTTCTTAGTAAATCCTTGGGCACTATTGACCTTGTGCTAGTGGTCTCCCTCATCCAGATGATATGTTGTCTTCTTTGTCTTGTCTTTTCCTGCTTAAGACTAAATACATCTTCTCTTTAAATTATATTTGGAGTGTTGGGTCTCTTTTTTACCCTAAAACAATATATACTATTAATCACCAACCTTCTCAGAGTGGTCTTTTCTAAATATTCAAAGTTTAAGTAACTCCCCACCTCTTCCCTGGTTAGTCATTATCTTGTTTTATTTTCTTCCCAAATCTCTACCACTGTCTGCAATCCCTTGATCAGTGATATGCTTTTCCCTCTCTGGATTGTGAATTCTGTGAGAGCTATGACTTTGTCCTATTCAGTGCCACATATTTCCTGTTGGCAATGATGCTCCACACAGAGAAGACTCACACAATAGCTGTTGGATGATTCCCCTTAGCTGTTACGCATTGTGTTTAGTATAAGGTCTAACCTCCTGCCTAAGGTTTACAAGCTGGTTTCTGCCCCCTCTTCTAGCTTTCCTTCTGTAACCTGCATCTTCTGTGGATTCTTGTCTTTGTGTTTTTTAAGTTCATGTGCTGTCACTGTGACTTGGGGACTTTTGCTTCTCTTGTTCATTGTCCTCAGTACTCTTCCTCTTCTGCATTCATCTTGGCCAAGATGCCTTCTGTATTTCAATATTACCTAGGAATCTGCTTCCTCTGTGCTGGGGGTTGCTCATCTTTCCAAGCTGCTTCCTGTTCAACCCAGAACATTGAGAGGTTTCATTTAGAAATTTCCGAAGTCTCCTTGACTTCTTGGAATTACATATTCCATGAATGTTAATAACACGAAAACTGCTACTGGTTTTGACGAAGACAATTGTGTAGTGATTCTTAATCTAGGTTTGTTTCAAATAGTCTATTACCATAGCAATCAGAAAATAATTGTAGTGACTCATATAGTAATAAGCATTTCAAAAGTTGGTTCGACAAGGTGTTTCCTGGACAATCAGAGGGCTTTCTGTTTTCACTTCTCTACCTTTAGGTCTCTTGACTTTTTTCTGTGTGTATTTTCTAAGGAGTGATTGTATTTAGGAATTGCTCTATGAGGTAGTTAAGGTTTATTGTGCCAACCTGACTGATGAACACATGTGGGGTTAATTGATGGGCCGAGAGAGAAATGGCTCGGAGAGCCTCCCCTTTCTAGTTCTCAGGTCTCCTGCTCTCTGAGAGCAAGAGGTGCAGCTGCCTTAGCCTGCCTGGACCAGGGTGCAGCTACCTTAGCCAGTTCCCTGCCTCAGCTGACAAGACTCACTTCTGCAAGACATCCCTAAGAGAAGCCACATCTACCTACCCTGATGCAGCCCTGGGTGCTGGAGAAGCCACATGGAGACCCCTGCCAGCGCTGAGATGCTTATACACTCACTAATTCAACTTTCCTCCTGCAGTTGGCATCATTGTATGTGTATTGTGTGTGTTTTGTGAAATTGAGGACTTTGTAGATCTGTGTCGGACATATGGGCTAGTGTGGGACTTATGACTTGGACAGCAGTGAGTTGGTATACTTTATTAATGTACACTTACCCTTTATATAAAACTTTCTCTCAAATACATATGATTTTCTGTGGATTTGTTTCTCTAGTCTACCTAGACTAACACAATCTCTATTCACCTAGTTCTGTGAACACAGTCAAAGTTACATATCTGATTAATTTAAACTGGCCAAATCTTGAATCTGAAATGGTAGGTTGTCATCTGCAAAAGATGTTCCCTTCTCCAGATCAGAGCGCCTAATAAAATGATTTTTTTTTAAAAAAAGAAGAAGACACCTGTGTGTGTTATGCCTGTAAAAATTTGTCCCCAGTTGAAGCTCAGGGTCCACACTTGGTACTCGACAGAGTCTGAGTATAAACCCGGTAAAACCTGAGTATAAGTATAAACCCAGTCTGAGTTTAACTCTGAGTCTGAGTATAAACCTGTTTGAGCTGTACTCAAACTCTGCTGATTTTATTTATTCAGGTGAAAGTTAGGAAGTCAACTCAGGTTCCTAAAAATAGAGATAGTGTTCAGGAAAATCCCCACTTAAGCTCATTTCCAACTAGCTTTGTACAACTAGAGCTATGGGACGTTGGAGACCTTCAAAATCGGAGTCACGGACACTGTTATTTCCTCTCTCTCTCTTTTTAAGAACAACAGGTTTTACATTAATACTTAAAAGAAATACAATATTTGAAGTGAGAGGGATGAATGCATACTTAGCAAAGAGCTGAAAAGTTCTACTAGTTAATACTGATTGTCTCTGGGGAAAAATGAAGGAACATTCACTCATAAAGCATTTTTGGATTGCTAAATTTTCACCACAAATTTGATTACTTTGGTAACTGTGCTCCTGAAAATCCCTGGATTTTGAGACTGTGGGGCAAGTCAATCGTTGACCTGAACTTGGACCGCAATGGCACCATAAATGATCAAAATGAGTTTTGGAGTAGAAGGGTCTTCTGTATGCTGGGTTGGCATATATTCTGAACACTGAACTGTCAACCTTGTCTCAGATACCACCAAACACCATAGGAACAAAAAGAGTAAACTGTGGATTCTAGAAGGCATTGGATTTATTTCAGCAATGGGGAGTTAACAGTATTCCTTATTTTTTTAAAAAAATATTTTATTGGAGGCTCATACAGCTCTTTTCACCATCCATTCATACAACCATTGTGTCAAGCACATTTGTTGCCATCATCCATCTCAAAACATTTTCTTTCTACTTGAGCCCTTGGTATCAGCTCCTTGTTTCCCCCCACCCTCTCCCACCCTCCCTTTCTCATGATCTCTTGACAATTTATAAATTATTATTATTTTTTCATCTTACACTAACTGATGTCTCCCTTCACCTACTTTTCTGTTGTCCATCCCCCTGGGAGGGGGTTATATGTAGACCGTTGTGATTGGTTCCCCCTTTCTCCCCACTGTTAATTCCTCTTATGATCTAGCTTCCATCAGATTACTGTCACTATCCTGGCATTCTCAAAAGAAATCAGGAAACTCCTAAGACTCCTGGCTGAGAAACAGAGTCCAGTCTCCTACCATTTGTCTTCTCTCTTGAAGCATAACTCCTTTCCAAACCACTCTTTTTTTCTCCTAGCTACTCAGGACAAGCACTGATTTTCCTCTGCAGACAATGGACTTTTGGTGAACCTAAAACAAAGTATGTTTCAATAAATAGTTTGAAAGGGGAACCAACTAATCTGCAAAGTTTTCTAACACAGGGCCACATTAGCAGGAAACGATTCTACCAGCTCTTCTATGCTACTTTTCCATCGCTGCAGTAACAAGTTACTAGAAATGTACACAACTTTCTGACACAAGTCAACTGAGCTAACCTCAAGTTGTAAGAAAGCCTGTGTTGCCCTTTGGAGGCTCTGTGGGAGGATTCTTTCCTTGCTCACTAGAGTTATTGGCAGAATTTAGTCTCTTGGGGTCGTAGGGCACAGAAGTCCACATTTTCGTGCTGGCTGTTAACTGAGGGCTGTTCCCAGTTTCATAAGACCATTTCATTCAAGATGGCAGCTGAGTAATACATACCAGAGGGACTCCACAGAAATCAGCGTAGGAGAGTTACTAAGAGCGAAATTCCACACTGCCAAGTCACAGGAGGAACATCATAAAGATAAGTAGGCCTTGAGCCACAAGGTTTTGAGGAGATGGGGCTTTTGGCTTACCATAGTCGAGGCTGGCTAGGATCTAACCTTAGCCCTGCCACTGTCTCAAACAAGCGTCGGAATCATTTGGAGCCAACCCAAGTGCTTATCTTAACACAACCACAGCTTGGTCAGGGCCCAGGTCTCAGCTATATTGTTATTTTTGTTTCTCTCCTCTCTTTCCCACCACAGTTTCAGTGGGCTGTTTTTCGCCCTTCATTTTAATTTTCTTTTCCCTTTTAATTCACATGCCAATGCCTACCTCCAGGCCACTCCCCTTAGGCTAGGGTATTTATGCTTTCCCTCTAGCAAGGTGAGAGATCTTCACCCTATGCAGCATAATCCAAAGCTGGGAACAGTTGGCCCACCTTCCTTCCATGGAAATCCCATCCACCTTCTTCCAGGGAAATCCCGTTCACCTTCCTCTGAGGTGAAATTCCACCCACCCACCCTCTGCAGGTTGACACATGGCTGTGGAAGTCCCACCCACTTTCTTCCTGCCTTCTGTGGCACACCTGTTGCAGCAGTCACCCACGCACACCCTCTGTGGTGCCCAAAGCTGCCGTGGGCCACACCATCATGACTTCTTGTGAGATCACCCAGTGCAGCACCATCCTCGCGGGTCCATACCCATCCAATCAGTGTCCCCTGAGAGGACAATCCAACTTGCCATCCAAATAATTGAACACTGTTTGACTAGGAAAAGAGTGAAGCCACAGGAGGATAAAGCAGTAGGCCAATTCCATAGTGCAATTAGCTGCAAGATGTTCGAGGAAGCATTCTTACGAGTCTCCCAAAGAGTGCCAGTGCTCTTCAACTCACTGTAAAATAGCCTGATTCCTCTAAAACAGCACAACACAAACAGCAACCAGCCCTAACAGCCTCAACTGAAAACAGGAGAAGTAAAAGGAAAGGTCAGAAGATGTCCTGAACCTAAAGATGTGCATAAAAGAAGAAGACATTGATCTGCCACAGAAATAAATCTTCAGAATGATGCATGGAGTCATACAGGATATGAGGGAAACAATACAGAAAATGGATGAAATGATAGAGGAGATAAAGACCATACACCAAAGGGAAATGCAAGAGCTTAGGGACGAGATAACAAAATCCAGTAGCAGGCTAATGGGCTTCGCTATCAACTGGAAGAGGCAGAGAACCACTCAATGAGAACAAGCCAAACAGACTTTAACAAATGTGAACAAAAATCTAACACCATCAGAGAAGCTGAAGAAAACCTAAGAGCTATGTCTGATGCTATGAAGAGAAACATCAGAATAATTGGATTACTTGAGGAAGACACAACAAAGAATGAATGAAAACCAGATAACCCTTCAGGAGGTTGAAAGAACACCAGTTAGACTGAATCCCAAGAAGAATTCACCAAGATACATAATAGTTATACTATTCAACTTTGAGGAAAAGGAGAAATTCATGAGAGCAGCTAGGAGAAAACAAGCAACCACATATAAAAGTTCCCAAATAAGAATATGCTCAGACCTATCAGTGGACACTGTGAACAAGAGGAGATAGCGGAGCAACACATTCCAAAAATTGAAGGAAAATAATGCAATCCCAAGGATACTCTATCCAGCCAAATTATCTATCAAGATAGATGGAGAAGTAAGAGGCTTCCAAGACAAGGAAAAACTAAAAAAAATACAATAAAAGAAACCCAGCCCTACAAAAATATACTTGCTGACCCAGTATGGACAGAAGAAAAGCACTCACTGAACACAAATAAGAGACTGCCACATATAACAACCCCATCTAGAGGGGGAAAAAAGAAAACAGCCCCCAAGATAGCATTATCTTAAGAGTGGAAAGAAGTCAAGAATGAACCACACATACACAACACACTGATAAAAATGGAGATAGGAAAGCACCCAACACAAAATGGAGGGAGGAAAACACCCAACTCTGTAAGATGGCATCACAGAGCCCACAGATAGATTTAATAACCCTGAATATCAATGGACTGAACTCACACATTAAAAGACTGAGACTAGCAGATTGGGTTCAAAAACACAACCCATCAGTGTGCTGCCTACTGGAGATACATCTCAAGCCTACAGACAAAAATAGGCTGAGAATCAAAGGCTGGAGAGAGGCATACCAAGAAAACAGCAATTCAAAAAAATCAGAGATTTCAATCTTAATATCAGATAAAATTGACCTCAAAGTGCAAACCATAAAATGAAATAAGGAGGGACACTATGTAATGCTCATGAGAACAGTAGACAAAGAACCACTAAGCACTTAAAACATATATTCCCTGAACAAGAGACCCACTGAATACATATACTAAGCACTCCAAAAGATTAAAAAAAATAGATCACAGGCTCAACAATTATAGTAGATGACTTCAGTACACTTCTCTCTGAGAAACATAGATACAGGGAAATAAACTCAACAAGGAGGCTAGAGAGCTAAACATTACAATTAGACAATTTGATCTGATATTTACATAGCTCTTTACTCAAATATGGAAAGAATTCACATTCTTTTCAAACCCACATGGCACATATTCAAAGACATACCATATGCTGGGGCATAAGTCGAATCTGCATAAATTTAAGCACATTGATATCATACCAACCTCTCTGATCACTGTGCCATAAGGCTGGAAATCAACAAGAGGAAGAGGAAGAAAATAAGGGAAAACAATTGGAGGATGAATAAATCTCTGTTTCAAAAGGAGTATGCACTGCCAAGAGCAGAGTTGAAATTAGGAAATTTCTGGAAACCAATCAGAATGAGAACACGGCATACCAAAACTTATGGGACACAGCAAAAGCAGTTATCAGAGGAAGTTTCATAGAAATCCATGCACACATGAAAAAGGAAGAGAGACTTATGATTGATATGCTGTCACAAAATTTACAGCAACTAGAACAGAGTCCACAGGACAATCCTAGTAATATCAAAAGAAATGAGATAATAAAATCAGGGCTGAGATTCAGAAGAGGGAAAATAAGAAAACTGGAAAAAATTAATGCAACTAAAAGTTGGTTCTTTGAAAGGATAAACCAAATTGACAGGCCACTGGCAAACCTAACCAAAGAAAGTAAAGAACAGATTTTAATAGCAAGGATGAGGAACGAAAAAGGGGACATTATAACAGACCCTAATGAAATCAAAAGGATATTTACGCAGTACTACAAAGGACTTTATTCCAATGAATTCAACAACTTGGAAGACATGGGAAAATTCTGAGAAAAGCAGTCCTTCACTAGGTTATCCCAGATGGACATGAAGAATCTCAACAGAACCATAGCAATAAAAGAAGTAGACAAGATTATCAATGGATTACCAACAAAAATATCCCCTGGACCAGATAGCTTCCTAGGAGAATTCTATGAAACATTCAGGGAAGAGCTGACAGCAATCCTACATAAATTCTTCCAGAATATAGAAAAAGATGACAAACTCCTGAATTCCTTCTATGAAACTAGTATAACTCAGATTACCAAAACTGGGCAAGGATCCCACAAGAATCAAGAACTGCAGACCAATATCTGTAATGAACATAGATGCAAAAATCCTTAACAAAATACTTTCCAATAGAATACAAGAGTATATAAAACAAATAATTCACCATGACCAAGTGGGATTCATACCAAAGATACAGGGATGGTTCAATATACGAAAGACCATTAGTATCACTTGCTGCATTGACATGAAAAACTATGAAAATCACATGATAATATTGATAGGTGTTGAAAATGCATTTGACAACATCCAACACCAATTCCTGTTTAAGACACTCAAGAAGATAGGAATGGAAGGAAAATTCCTCAATATAGTACAAGCTATATATGAAAAACCAACAGCCAACATGGTAGTTAATGGAGAAAAGACAAAAACAAGCCCACTGAAAAAGGGAACCAGACAAAAGTGTCGCTTGCCCCCACTCTTATTTAACATCATACTGGAGATTTTAGCTAACAGTATAAGGCAAAGAAAAGACATTAAATATATTTGCATGGGGAAGGAAGAGGTGAAACTATCGTTATTTGCAGATAATATGATTTTTTATATGGAAAATCCCAAAAGCTCCACAAGGAGAGTACTGGAAGCAATAGAGGAATATGGCATAGTTTCAGGATACAAGATCAAAAAACAAAAGTCTATTGGACCACAGAAGAGGATATAAAAAAATGTGGCTACCTTCACAATAGCCAAGCACAAACTGAAATATCTAGGGATATACTTGACTTCAAAAACAAAAGATTTGTATGAGGAAATCTATAGAACACTATTACAAGAAACCAAGTAACCTCAACAAATGGAAGACTATCTCATGCTCATGGATTAGAAGACTCAATATACTAAAGATGTCAGTTCTGCCCAAGGCACTATAAAAGTTTAATGCAATCCTGATATAATTTACCCTCATCTTTCCTTAAAGAAATGGAAAACCTGATGACCAACTTCATATGGAGAGGGAAGAAGCCCTGAATTAGCAGAGAACTCCTCAAGAAGAAAGACAAGTTGGGTGGACATGCTTTACCTGATTTAGGCACATATTATACAGCCACAGTGGTAAAAACTGCATGGTATTGGTATAATTACAGATACTTAAACCAAAGGAAAAGAACTGAAAACCCAGAAATAAAATCATCAGCATGCAGAAAACTGATCTTTGATAAGGGCCCCCTAAAAATCAAATGGAAAGCAGATGTCCTCTTCAACATGTGGTACTGGAACAAATGAAGATCTACCTGCAGAAAAATGAAGCTAGACCCTTATCTCACTCCATGCACAAGAATAAACTCAAGATCGATAGAGACCTCAAGGTAAATCCCCAAACTGTTAAGGGCCATCAATGAAGGAATTGGGCAAACCTGAGAACTTTGGCGCAGGGAAGGACACAAACACAGAGGAGGCACAAATTGACAAGCGGGATATACTGACGATAAAACACCTGCGTACATCGAAATAATTCATCAAGAGAGTAATAAGATAGCACACAAACTGTGAGAACATCTTTAGCAATGACACATCAGACAAAGGCCTCATTACTAAAATCTACAATACTCTGTTAGCTTACAAAAAGAAAAAAACTAATTGCCCATTTGAGAGGTGGACAAAGGAAGTGAACAGAAGTTTCACAAGGGTAGAAATCCAAATGGTCAATAAACATATGAGAAAATGTTCCTCATCATTGGCCATAAGAGAAACGCAAATTAAAACAACAATGATATACCACCTAACATCCTCAAAGATAGCCCAATTAAAAAATGAGAAAGCAACAAGTGTTGGAGGGGCTGTTTGAGATAGGAACTCTCATCCACTGTCGGTGGACCTGTAGGTATGTACAGCCATTATGGAAATTGATTTGGTGACATCTAAAACAGGTGGAAATTGAGCTACCATACGACCCAGCAATCCCCATACTGGGCATATAGCCAGAAGAAGGAAGAAACAAACCAAGGCCAGACATCTGTGCTCCAATGTTCATTGCAGCACAGTTCACAATTGCAAGGAGCTGGAAACCACCCAAATTTCCATCAACAGACAAATGGGTTTTAAAATTGTGGTACATACATACAATGGAGTACTATGCACCCCTAAAAAAAGAAGTAATGAACGCATGAAGCACATTGCCACATGGGAATAACTGGAGGAAATTATGCTAAAAGAAGTGAGCCCACCACAAAAGGACGAGTACAACATGAGTCTACTGAGGTAAGCTTAAAAATGCAAAAGAGGCACAGGGAAAAATCTACCGTATACAAACATTACTGGGGTGAGGTCCTTGTAGTATGGCAGGGGCCACACCAAATCCAGAGATACATATGGTAGCCAACTAAAAAGGAGGAAGGTGGGGAAGAACGATAAAGACACTGTTAACGGGGGAACAGGGCACTAACCCACCCAAGGGGAGGGTATTTTTTATATCTCCACAGGGAAAGAGGGACCAGACTTCATTCGGTGCTCCAAGACATGAATGCAACATACTGGCATGAAGCAGGGAACCAATAGAGAGGTCTGAAGGGTCAGCCCCAATCCCAACTATGTGGACACAACCCCCTCCCTGCAGAAGAATTCACTTCAGAGGATGGCACTGAAGCTACAGCTCAGGGAGGGACATGTCTGATCAGAGTACACAGGAGCAAATGGCGGGAGAGGAAGAGACAGTGGAATACATCCTGGCCCACCAAGCCCTGAGGAAAATATTCCCACTGAGAGCAGCCAAAGCACAGAGAAGACCATAGGGCCAACCCCATTTCGAGTCATGACATCCCTCGCTGATCCATAGCGCTACGGGGAACAACACTGGAGACACAGTGTGGAATTTGCACCTGATCTGACCCCACTACACTGAGGGGAAACAGTAAGAGTGTGCAACAGAACAGGAAGGGGAACAGAGCAACGAACTCCCCAGGGAGTACCGAAAATAGAGACTGTGGGGCCAGGGCGTGGCACCCATCAGACTGACCAGAAAACACTCCTAAAGGTCAACAAACAGACCTTGAACTATTTACAGGCTTTTCTTTTTATTGTCATTTTGTTGTTTTGTTTTCTTTTGTTGCTCTGTCTTGTTTTTTGTGCATGTTATTATCTCTGCGGGTCTATCTAGATAAGATAGGCTGGATAAACAATCTGGAGGAGAAAACAACAGGACCGACGGTTCTGGGGGCACATGGGAGAGGGGGGCAGGAGAACGGAAGTGGGTGTCAACAACCCCAGGACAAGGGAACAACAAGTGACCCAAAAATCAATGGAGAGGAGGGTGTAGGAGGCCTGGTAGGGCTTGATCAAGGCCAATGGAACTGAGAGGAATTACTGAAACGCAAATGAAGACTGAACATGATAGTGGGACAAGAGGAAAGAAAAAGAAAATAGAGGAAGCAAGTGAAAAGGGCATTTATAGAGGTCCAAATACAGGCATGTATATATGTAAATGTATTTATATATGATGATGGGGAAATAGATCTATGTGCATATATTTATAAGTTTAGTATTAAGTTAGCAGATGGACATTGGGCCACCACTCAAGTACTCCCTCACTGCAAGAATAGTGTTCTATTAAATGGCATCCCCTTCCATTTTAAATGGCTAACTTTCCCGATATGATCAATGAAGACAAAGTGGGTATATAAGCAAATGTGGTGAAGAAAGCTGATGGTGCCCGGCTATCAAAAGATATAGCATCTGGGGTCTTAAAGACTTGAAGATAAACAAGTGGCCATCTAGCTCAGAAGCAACAAAGCCCACATGGAAGAAGCACACCAGCCTGTGTGATCATGATGTGTCGATAGGATCAGGTATCAGGCATCAAAGAACAAAAAATCATATCAATGTGAATGAGGGGGAGTGCAAAGTGGAGACCCAAAGCCCATCTGTGGGCAACTGGACATCCCTTTATAGAAGGGTCACAAGGAAGAGAAGAGCCAGTCAGTGTGCAGTATAGCACCGATGAAACATGCAACTTCCCTCTAGTTCTTTAATGCTTCTAGTTCTTTAATGCTTCTTCCCCCCAACTATCATGATTCTAGTTCTACCTTACAAATCCGGCTAGACAAGAGCATGTACACTAGAACAGATCAAATCCAGGACAGATAAACCCCTTGGGAACAATAATAAGAGCAGCCATATCAGGAGAATAAGGGAAAGGTAGGGGAGAAAGGGGGATCAGATCACAATGATCTACATATAACCCCCTCCCTGGGGGATGGACAATAGAAAAACTAGTGACGGAATACGTCGGTCAGTGTAAGACATGAAAAAATAATAATTTATAAATTATCAGGGGTTTGTGAGGGAGGGAGGGGGAAAATGAGGAGCCGATACTAAGGGCTCAAGTAGAAATAGAATGTCTTGAGAATGATGATGGCAACAAATGTAAAAATGTGCTTGACACAGTGGGTGTATGTATGGATTCTGATAAGAATTGTATGAGTCCCCAATAAAATGTTTTTTCAAAAAAGACCATTCAATTCTCTTGACCGTTGCTCATGTAGGAACTAGCAAGCTCCAACCTTGGGTGGTTTGTCAGAGTCCAGAGATGAGCAGAGCTCTCTCTCTCACACACAGCAGCAGCAAAAAGTTAAGTCACAGTTTTATTAAATCATGGAATCTCTTAAAAAGGAATAGTTAGACATGGAACTATTAGTGCACGCTCCTTTCCCCCCTCCTCCTTTCCCTTTTGATCTCTATCTATGTAACACAGGCAGGATAAGGTTCTAGGAGAAGGGAGGAGCAGGCATGAAGAGGAGAAGGTAAGCGGAGGGGGGGGGGCGCGGTAAGACAGCAGCGACAGGGCACTGGGGAATAGCAAGGAAGCTTAAAGTGATGGGGAGGAGGGGATAGCATTCCTGGTTTTGTTTGAGCAATTGAAAGGTATCCAAGAGGAATTACTGAGAGGGGAACAATGTATACATATGACAGCAGGGCAGGAGGAAAGGTAAAAGAAAAAAGGAAAGAACTTGGAGATCTAACCCTCCTAAAGTCTGTATCCTTGATCACTTGCAAAAATGGTTTGGTCTGCAATAGGACACATTCAGAGGCTCTGCGAATTAGATGCCGGCATCTTTAGAAATCATTACTCTGACTCTTATACTCCTTAAGAGAGGATAATTCATTCACCGCTTCTTAATTAATTCAACAAGCATATATTTCTTGACCACTAAGCTGTGATGGAGTTAGAATCAATCTGACTGGAGTGGGTAAGCTCTGGTGATGCAATGATTAAGCACGCAACTGCTAAACGAGAAGTCAGTGATTCCAACCCACCAGATACTTATTAAAGAGAAATGACGGGTAATGTGCCTGACCTTCTGCAACCTCACAAGGGGAAGCAGGGAAAGAATCGCCCTTATCAGCACCAGCTCACATGACTAATTTTTATGCTGCTGAAGTCAGACATGCCTCCACCCCCTATCCCTTTTTAACTCTCTTCTGACACCAACTATCCCTCCCATAGCACTCTCTACTTTTCAGCTTGGTTCTATGATTTATTGCAATGAACTCACAGAGGATGCTTATGATTATGGGGCGCATTAGGGAAGTTAATAGGTTGAAATTCAGGTATACAATTCAGGCAAAAAAATGCTCAGGATACAGTTGTTCAAACAGGACAGTTTCTCTTCTACTGTGCTTGCAAGCAAGCCCTCTAACGGGCCCTCAGCTTTCTGGACTGGCCTCTGCTGGGCTTAGGCAATGCTGCAAAGTTCTTGTAGGTTGACAATAAAGGGCATTCACTCCACCATAAACTTCAAACCAAAGACACTCAACTCTAGCTCTATGGGTCAGCAAAGTCAGACCCCTAGTTAAGTGCCTAGAGGCACCCCACTCTACAAGCCAGCCTCCAGCCCAAAGCATTCAGCTTTACTTGCTCTGTCAGCTGGGAAGTCCACCACTCTCCTACTCTGGCTCCTGGTTCCACTGTTGTTACTTTGCAGTTGCTGCCCTTCTGCCACTCCTCGAGGGTCAAAACTGCCTCCAGGGTCAAGGATGCTCCATGCACAGGGACACTGAGGCCCAAACGACACCTGCTACTCCCTGCTGTTCTCTCTTGGTGGTACATGCAAATTGGTGATGAAGAAGACGATTCACTATAAATTAGGTTTTATTTCCAAACTTCAGGCCATGATTGATCAGCAAGTTGTAAATTTAATAGAATTCATTGCACATAGTAAGAATAAGTACTGAAAATATTTGTTTCATTTATGTGTTGGGGAACAAAGGGAGGTAACTGGTTTCAGATACAAAATGTATCTTCAAATAACTCCCACATAACCATAGCCATTTGCATGTGTTTAGGTTAGCCAGCTCACAAAACACTTTCTCTATCTCTTTACAAGCATTGTCAGGCAAATGGTGCATGAATTATTATTTCCACTTTACAAATGGTGACGTTGAGGTTTAGAGAACATGAATGATTTACTCAGGGTTTCATTCTAAGTGACAGACTTGGGATTTACATTTAGGTTTACATTTTAGTTTTAGCTGGCAAGAAAGACTGAAGGCAGATTAAATAGCATGACCAAGGTCTGAGGGCAAGTTTAGTTCTCTGTCTCCTGCCTTCACTGATAAAAAGAAAAACAAGGTAAGCACAATTGAAAGGGAAATCTCAGGTGAGGAAGAACTAACAAAGAGTTATTTATTATGTGGGTGAGCTCCTGAATTTTCACCTCAATGTCTGCTAAGGAACTACGGTACTTTAGGGACCTCTCATCCCTTCCTCTCCCTGTCCCCGCATGTTGTTAGTTGCCATCAAGTTGATTCCAACTCTGACAAACCCATGTGGGTGTAAGAAACAAAGTTAATAATGGTTTGTTACCCGTATCCTATGTATCAGTCACTGGATTCTTTCACTTAATATCATTGTGTCCTGGAGATCAGAATTAACATGCCCATTTTACACAGAATATTAAAAAGCTCAAATAAGAACAGAATAATTAAACACGTCTTTTTCCCTGACAGGGGTAAAAATGGTGTGTTAGAGTAGACTATCTAGAGAAACAAAACCAGTGACAATCGTATGTGTATAAGGAAGAACTTTATGTCAAGAACTAATTTTATATCAAGAAGGCATCCCAACCCAGTTCTACTCAAGTCCACGAGTCTGATGGTAGCCAGTGGCCTCTCTAGACTCAGGTAACTGCAGGCCAGTGATGCAGAAAAGTGAATCAGGAAACAGGGAGATCAATAGGTAGGTGAAGAGTTGCAAGCATCTAAGGTCAGTGGGAGCATAGCAGTGCACGGAAAGGTCTGTAGATCAGTGGCTCACATGGGGCCACCCCTGGAGGTGGGCACTGAGCCCCAGAGAGAAGAAAGGCAAAGCGTAAGAATGAGGAAGGAGAAATTCCCAGTGTCTCTCATACAAAGGCCACCCCCAAGGAGGCATCATCAGGCTATGACCTGATTGACAGGTTGGGGCCACCACAATACTTTCACACAGGTGCAAGTTGATATAAAATCGAACTGCCACAGATGGGTATTAAATTATTTTGCATTAAAAATATAATGTTATGTCAAAATGTTAAAGGAAAAATTTGAAATGGGAAATCACCCCGATTCCACCAAAATGAAACACACAAAAACCTCCCACTGCCACCAATTTAATTCTGACTCAGAGCAACCCTGTACAGGGTTTCCGAGGAAATGATGCTTGGCAGGAGCAGACAGCCCTGTCTTTCTTCTGTGGAGCAGCTGGTGGGTTTGAATTGTTGACGTTATAATTAGCAGTTAAATGTGCCAACAGGACTCTTTTAATCCCACCATTTGAAGGCAACTGTTTTGGGTGTGTTAGGCTTCTCTGCGCTTCTTTTTCTGGACATCCCGATTAAAAGTGTATGTGTCTCACATGGAAACATTAGCATCATCTCCGTCCTCTGCCTTGCTGCGACCTTCATACTGAGCATTTCAATGTGTTCTTAGTGAGCGAGTTCACCGACAGACATTTAGGTTATTTCCACATTCGGTTGCCCAAATCAAGTGTTATGTTTCACGTCGATTGCCTTTTGTTTTCTTTTTTAATTGCTATTAAATTGTTTCCTTAGAGAAATTCTCAAGAGTCATATTATTTAATAACAGGACACAAACATTTTTATAGCCCTTGTCTCGTGGTCCTACCTCACTAGGCAAAAGGGCTGTGCAAGTCTAAGTGGCCCCTTCAAACGTAAACCACACTGCTTTCCAGCTCCAGCAATATGAATTAGAGATCTTGAAGGACTACCTGAGTTAAAACCTCCAAAATCTTGAATGAAATATAAAAATTATCTTGAAAACATTCCTGGCCTGACAACAAAATGAAAAATCGAAGATCCCTAAAATGAACTGAGACCAGGAACCCTGAAATGTGACAAAGTTGGCCATTAACTTGAGTATTCTGTTAAACTTCGGAAACCCTAGGTTCTACTTTGAGGACCATGTAGTGAGTGTGCGAGAGATAAAGTTCAGAGCCTACTCAAGATACAAAATTATACAGGAAACCTAAAATTATATAGGAAAGACAAAGGTGAGAAAGGGATCTACTCACCTTCTTAAGGAAAATGAGATATGCCTTAGTAATCTAGTGCGCTTCAAAAAATCATTTCATTAGGGGTTCACACAACTCTTATCATGATCCATACATACATCAATTGTGTAAAGCACATCTTTACATTCATTGCCCTCATCATTCTCAAACCATTTACTCTCCACTTAAGGCCTTGGCATCAGGTCCTCAATTTTTTCCCTCCCTCCCCACTCCCCCCTTCCTATTGAGCCCTTGATAATTTATAAATTATTGTTTGTCATATCTTGCCCTATCCAACGTCTCCCTTCACCCACTTTTCTGTTGTCTTTCCCCCAGGGAGGAGGTCACATGTAGATCCATGTAATCAGTTCCCTCTTTCCAACCCACTCTCCCTCTACCCTCCCAGTGTCGCCACTCACACCACTGGTCCTGAAGGGATCATCGACCCGGAATTCCCTGTGTTTCCAGTTACTATCTGTACCAGTGTACATCCTCTGGTCTAGTCAGACTTGCAAGGTAGAATTCGGATCATGATAGTAGGGTGGGGAGGGAGGAAGCATTTAGGAACTAGAGCAAAGTTGTATTTTTCATCGTTGTTACATTGCATCATTTGGCTCCTCCCCGAGACCCCTCTGCAAGGGGGTGTTCAGTGGCCGCCAAATGGGCTTTGGGTCTCCACTCTGCACTGCCCCCCTCATTCACTATGGTCAGATTTACTTGTTCGGAAGATGCCTGATACCTGATCCCTTCAACACCTCAGGATTGCACAGACTTGTGTGCGTCTTCCATGTGGGCTTTGTTGCTTCTGAGATAGATGGCCGGTTTTTTACCCTCAAGCTTTTAAGACTCCAGACGCTATCTCTTTTGATAGCTGGTCACCATCAGCTTTCTTCACCACATTTGCTTATTCACTGGCTTTGTCTTCAGCGGTTGTTTCGGGAAGGTGAGCATCATAGAATGCCAATTTAATAGAAGAAAGTATTCTTGCATTGAGAGTATACTTGAGTGGAGGCCCAATGTCCTTCTGCTACCTTAATACTGAACCTATAAATATAGGCACATAGATCTATTTCCCCATCCTCATATATAAATATATTTGCATATGTACATATCTTTATCTAGACCTCTATAAATACTCTTTGCCTCCCAGCTTTTTCCTCTATTTCCCTTGACTTTCCTCCTGTCCCACTATCATGCTCAGTCCCCACCTGGTTTCAGTGATTCCTTGGTTACATTACCCTTGATAATGCCCTACCAGTCCTCCCACAACCACTTCACCACCACGTTGGATCACTTTGTTGTTCCCTTGTCCCTGGGTTTGTTAACACCACTTCCTTTCCCCTACCTGCCCTTATCCCATGTCCCCCAGGAACTGTTGGTCCCGTTGTTTACTCCTCCAGATTGTTCATCCAGCCTATCTTATTTAGACAGACCTGCAGAGATAATAACATGCACAAAAACAAGACAGAGTAAAACCAAGCAACAATATACAACAAAACAACAACAACAACAAACCACTGACAAAGACCAAAACAAAACACAAGAAGAAAGAAAAGCTTATAGTTAGTTCAAGGATCATTTGTTGGCATTTAGGAGTGTTTTCCAGTCCAGTCTGTTGGGGCACCACGCCCTGGCCCCAAAGTCCACCTTCAGCATTCCCTGGGAACCTTGCTGCTCCATTCCATTGCTGTTCCGCTGCACTCCCCCAGTGCTTTGCCTTGGTGTGGAGGGATCAGATCGGGAGCAATTCCCCCACTGTGTCTCCGGTGCTGTCCCCCGCAGGGCCATGGATCAGTGAGGGGCGTCACATCTCATAGTGGGGCCGGTCATGTGGTCCTCTCTGTGAACTGGCTGCTCTAATTGGGGTCATTGTCCTCAAGGCCTGGTGGGCCAGGATGTGCTGCACTCTCTCCTACTCTCCCTTCATCTGCTCCCATGTGCTCTGATCAGATATGTCCCTCTCCCAGAGCTGCAGATTCAATGCTATCCTTTGAAATAAATTCTTCTGGAGGGTGGGGCAGGCGTCCACTTAGTATTTGGGACAGGGGCCAGCCCCCCAGATCTATCCATTAGCTCCCTACTCCACGCCAGAATGTTGCATTCACACCTTGGGGCACTGGGTTGAAGTCTGGTCCCTCTTTCCATGTGGAGATATAAACAATACCCTCCCCTTGGGTGGGTTAGCGCGCTGTATCCCTGCTACCCATTACTTCCTTATTTTCATCCTTTTTTCCCTTTCCCCACCTCCTCCCCAGTTGTCTACCATGTGCATCCCTGCATTTGATCTGGTCTCTGCCATACTACACAGTTCATCCCAAGAATGTTTGTACACAGTAAGTAGCTTTTTCCCTATGCCCCTTTTGCATTTTTTTTAACGCTTACCTCTGTGGACTCATGTTGTAATTGTCCTTTTGTGCCTGACTTACTTCGCTTAGCATGATTTCCTCCAGTTCTTCCCATGCAGCGATGTGCCTCATACGTTCATCACTGCTTTTTAGCGATGTGTAGTACTCCATTGTGTGTATGTACCACAGTTTTTTAATCCAATCGTCAATTGATGGAAAGTTGGGTTGCTTCCAACTCCTTGCAACTGTGAACTGTGCCGCAATGAACACTGGAGCACAGATGTCTGGCCTTGGTTTGTTTCTTGCCTCTTCTGGGTATATGCTCAGTAGGGGGATAACTGGGTCATATGGTAACTCTATTTCCATCTGTTTTAGGTATCGCCAGATTGATTTCCATAGTGGCTATACGTACTTACAGTCCCACCAGCAGTGGATGAGAGCTCCTGTCTCCCCACAGCCCTTCCAACACTTGTTGCTTTCTGATTTTTTGAATTGGGCTACCTTTGAGGGTGTTAGGTGGTACCTCATTGTTGTTTTAATTTGCATTTCTCTTATGGCTAAAGACCGGGAACATTTTCTCATATGTTTGTTGGTCATTCGGATTTCTGCCCCTGTGAAACTTCTGTTCAAGTCCTTTGTCCACCTCTCAAGTGGTCAATTAGTTTTTTTCTTTTTGGAAGCTAGCAGAGTATTGTAGATTTTAGTAATAAGGCCTTTGTCTGATGTGTCATTGCTAAAGATGTTTTCCCAGTCCGTGGACTGTCTTATTACTCTCTTGGTGAATTCTTTTGATGTACGCAGGTGTTTTATCTTCAGTATATCCCGTTTGTCAATTTGTGCCTCCTCTGTGTTTGTGTCCTTCCCTATTTCTGATAGCCTGTGCATTCCCTGCGCCAAAATTCTCAAGTTGTCCCAATTCCCTCATTGATGGCCCTAATAGTTTGGGGTTTAACTTCAAGGTCTGTGATCCACCTTGAGTTTATTCTTGTGCATGGAGTGAGATGAGGGTCTTGCTTCATTTTTCTGCAGGTAAATATCCATTTTTTTCCAGAACCACTTGTGAAAGAGGGCTGTTTTAACAGACTGATCACAAATGGGTGGCTTTAACCAACAACTGATTGTTTCATAGTTTAGGATGCTAGAAGGGCATCCTCTTTCTCTGCCTGTTGGCTTCAGGGAAAGGTCCTTGTTTCTTTTAAACTTCTGCTCCTGGGAAATCTTCATGTGATTTGACTTCTCTTTTCTGCCGTCCCTGCTCTGCTCCCTTGTTCAGTCTCTAAAGAGATATTAATCTTGTTTCATTAACATGACACAACTAATTTCCAGATGAGAATACAAACACATGTATCTCTGAAAACGCTGTCACTGAATTGATTCCAACTCACAGTGACCCTACAGTACAGACTAGCACTGCCTCAGTGGGTTTCCAAAGTTGTACAGCTTTAGTGCTGCAGAAAGCCTCCGCCTTCCTCCTCAGAACAGCTGGTGAGTTTTAGCACATGACCTCGTGGTTAGCAGCCCAACGCATAGCCCACTGCACCAGTGGGACACCTTAGCCACAGACATGGAGATTAGGGCTTAGAACACATATTTTAGGAAAACCCTTTACTTCAGAAGGTGCCCATAGGGGAGTAGTCTGTCTTGAATATGACAACGAGTGGAGAAGGAGGGAAAAAGGCCAGCTTGAGAATTTATAATCACAAATTCATCTTCATGTGGGTTGACAAGACAAGGGTACAACTGCTCATGCTGTCTCCAATCTACAAGTACGTCGTTTGATATATGGTGGTGCTATGCTGATCATGTTTCCCACATTAGAAAAGCTAGTATCACTCTCCATATCAGTAACTGTACTTTTTCTAATGGTCACATGGAGAAAAACCAGACTGAGGGATAAATTAATTTTAATACATTTTTATGGGTAAAATATCATTTCAACATGCAATCAATAGAGACAATTATTAGCAAGATGCTTTTCTTGCTCTATGTATACTGTACATGTACATGATATCTCAATTTGACCTTGACACATTTCAAGTACAAAATAACCACATGTAGCTACTGGCTGTCATCTTGGGAAGCACAGCTCTAGACAACTGAACTTCAAACCACCAGACCTCAAAGAAACCCCACCAACTAAGTTCAAGAAACAGCTGAGTGTGGTTTTTCTTTTTGTTAATGGCATCACTTTGATAAACAGTTAGGTTCATTTTTTGTTTATTTCTGTTTACATTAATTTTAGATTTTTTTCTTTCTCTTATTATTCATTTATTTTTGCTTTTGATGATGTAAACATGAATGTAGTTTAAAAGTCTTCGGTCCAAAAGTCAAAACTACAAAAATATATACTCAAAGAAGCCAGGTTATCTTCACCATATCTCCACTCACACCAGGAAGAGTGTCAAATAAGTTTAACAGTTTCTAATTTATCCTTCTTCTGCTTCTCTTTGCAAATACACGCAGGAGCATGCATTTTTATCTTACTTCTCTTCTCTTATGCTAAAGGTACCTTATCATTTGCCCACCTTGATTTTTTAAAAATTAAAAGCATTGTTTGGATGGATGTACGGTAGTAATTCAATTAGTCTCCTATTTTGGTAATTTAGAGTCTTTCCAATATTTTGCTATTAAAATAATATCATAATGAGTAACCTTGTTCATATATTTTCTGTGTTTGGAGGAAGATGAATCTTCACCACAAATTCCTAGAAGTGTTATTACTGGGTTAAAGAATAAATGTATGTATAATTTTACTAGATAATGACAGGTTTCTTGGTATTTGAGATGTTCTATCCTTTAAAAAATCTGTCTTATATTATTATATATAAGCTATACCTTTATTACAATGATGCCATACAAAAATATGAGAAGATTGGAAAGCATGAAAAAATAAAAGATTGGTAAAAGCACAGATATTTAATGCTAGTGTTAACATTGAATGTTGTCAAATTAAAATATTGAGAGCAATCAAAATTAAATAGCAAAAAATTATATGTGTCTTATCCTGGAATGACAGATATGAGACCATTGAAATTTTCTTTTGCTGTTGTTTTTGGTAGCTTTCTGTATTTTCAATATTATGTAATATTTTCAGGACTAGTAGGAGTCATGAGAACAAATAAATGCAGGGAAATACGGCCTCTTCATTTATAGAGGTCTAGACAAAGACATATCCATGCAAATATGTATATGAGGATGGAGAAATAGATCTATGTGTCTATATTTATAGGTTTAGTATTAAGGTGGCCTCTACTCAAGCACTCCCCTCAATGCATGAATACTTTCTTTTATTAAATTGGCACTCTACGATGCTCACCCTCCCGACACAACTGCTGAAGCCAAAGCGGGTGAACAAGCAAATTTGGTGAAGAAAGCTGATGGTGCCCGGCTATCAAAAGAGATAGTGTCTGGGTCTTAAAGGCTTAAAGATAAACAAGCGGCCATCTAGCTCAGAAGCAACAAAGCCCACATGGAAGAACACACCAGCCTGTGTGATCATGTGGTCCCGAAGGGATCAGTTATCAGGCATCAAAGAACAAAAAATCATATCATTGGCTGCACACCTCCATGATATGATTGCCGAAGACAAACGGGTGCTAAGCAAATGTGGCAAAGAAAGCTGATGGTGCCCGGCTATCAAAAGAGATGGTGTCTGGGGTCTTAAAGGCTTGAAGGTGAACAAGTGGCCATCTAGCTCAGAAGCAACAAAGCCCACATGGAAGAAGCACACCAGCCTGTGCGATCACGAGGTGCCAAAGGGACCAGGTATAAGGCATCAACCCCCCCCCAAAAAATATATATATACCATAGTGAATGAAGGGGGAAGTGCAGAGTGGAGACCCAAAGCCCATTTGTCGGCAACTGGAGATCCCCTCACAGAGGGATTTAGGGGAGCAGATGGGTCAGTCAGGGTGCGATGTAGTACCGATGAAGAACACAGCTTTCCCCCAGATCCCGGATGCTTCCTCCCCCCAACTACCATGATCCGAATTCTACCTTGCAAGACTGGATAGGGCAGAGGTTGTACACTGGTGCATATGGGAGCTGGAGGCACAGGGAATCCAGGGTGGATGATACCTTCAGGACCAGGGGTGTGAGGGGCGATACTGGGAGAGTAGAGGGTGAGTGGGTTGGAAAGGGGGAACTGATTACAAGGATCCACATGTGACTGCCTCCCTGGGAGACAGACGGCAGAAAAGGGGGTGAAGGGATACTCCAGCTAGGGCAAGATATGACAAAATAACAATCTATAAATTATCAAGTGCTCATGAGGAAGGGGAAAGCGGGGACGGAGGGGGAAAAAAGAGGACCTGATGCAAAGGGCTTAAGTGGAGAGCAAATGCTTTGAAAATGATTAGGGCAAAGAATGTACAGATGTGCTTTATACAACTGATGTATGTATATGTATGGATTGTGATAAGAGTTGTATGAGCCCCTAATAAAATGTTAAAAAAAAAAAAAAGAAAGAAAATACGGCCTCTTTTCCTGTGTCATGACTAATTCCTACTTTGGTGGGGTCCACTCTTGGGGAAGAGTCCTCAGAATGCACAGTTTTCAATGGCCCAGACCCAATGGACCTGGGAGAAAGCTGCCCCGGGAAGGAGAGGTGTCCATGCCACAGGACACCGGACACGGCCTCCCCACTCCCAGCAGAACCGGAAAAACCTGGACCTATGCCATATAGATCCACACCAGCACTGTGTGATAGCGAGCATCTCTCCTTTACCAAAAGCGTGGCTGCCGAGATTCTTAAGTGGGGGTTAATACATAGATCAAATCATTCCACTGTTCAATCACATCAAGCAGAATTGTACAATTGCTACCACAATTAGTTTTTAAACATTCTTTTTTCCTGGTTTCTTCTTTACTGCACCCCCAACACTGTACCCAAACCCCTCATTCAACTTGCTGTGAAGGGACCTCTTTTTGGCATATACTCGAGTATAAGCTTAGTTTCTCAGAACATTTTTAATCATTTTATTGGTGACTCGTACAGCTCTTATCACAATCTGTACATACATCCATTGTGTGTCAAACACATTTGTACATTTGTTGCCCTCATCATTCTCAAAACATTAGCTTTCTACTTGAGCCCTTGGTATCAGCTCCTCACTTTTACCCCTCCCTCTCCACTCCCCCTCCCCCCTTCCTCAGGAACACTTGATAATTTATAAATTATTATTATTTTGTCATATGTTACACTGTCTGACATCTTCCTTCCCCTACTTTTCTGTTGTCTGTTCCCCAGAGAGTTGGTTATGTGTAGATCCTTGTAATCGGTTACTCCTTTCTACT
Source organism: Tenrec ecaudatus (assembly GCF_050624435.1). Lineage (NCBI taxonomy): Eukaryota > Metazoa > Chordata > Mammalia > Afrosoricida > Tenrecidae > Tenrec > Tenrec ecaudatus. The sequence goes on along the minus strand of NC_134530.1, from coordinate 182,135,529 downwards.
ACACCTTCCCTCCACCTTCCGGTATCGCCACTTTCACCACTAGTCCTGAAGAGATCATCTGTCCTGGATTCCTGTGGGAGATAAACAGACTTTTCCCCAGCTTTGTCTCCCCCAAAGACTTACCAACTATTAGAGACTTCTTGCCAGCACATGGTGGGAGGTCAGATGCTTACAGACATCCTTCCTGAAGGCATTCAGCCTGGAGACTACTGTCTGGTCCCACCACAGGTGGGGCTCACTCCCTGCTGTTAAGGACAATGGAGTACTACTTCCCCTGAGAGCTCTGACTAATTCAAGTCTCCAGCTCAAGGGTAATCAAGGTTAGGCCGCCATCATGACTCTAGGATCCGCCCATTTTCTCACATGTGTACCCCCAACCCCTCCCCTTCCTATTGCTGGTATACCCCTAGATCACCCCCCTCATTACTGTGTTACCTATAATACAACCCCTTTCTGTAATGTTTCTCCTTACCTGTAGTTAGGGGGCTTTCATGCTCACCTAAAGATATATAATTCTCGGTTAGTAATAAACCACTCTTGCTCACTCCTGCAATTCCCACTGTCCACATCCTTGTGTGGACCACGAAGCGGGGCTGAGGTGAGAATGCTACCATGAAATGTGTCTGACTCTGTTAGGTTTCTCTCTCCGGCCTAAACCTCAGCCTCGGTCCTTAGCTCCACGCGAGAAAGATTTCACGCAGAAGCCGGGCTCGTGATCCAAGTGAATTTAATGAAAGTTCAAAGAAGCATCAGGTTTTACGCGGCACCCATAGGATTCCTTTGACCATGCGGCCTGGCAGAGACGGCCCCAGGTCACGCAAGGATCTCTGTCCTCCCACGAAGACGACCAGACCACCAAGCAAGACAAGCCAAAAGACCAAGAGCCCAAGAGCCCAAGAGCCCCAAGAGCCCCAAGAGCCCCAAGAGCCCCTCTCCCTTCTGGTCCCTGCCTTTTCAAGGGTTCCTGGGAGAGGTGTGGTGAACGACCCCAGGTCAATTCCATTGGCTGAATTGCAATCACCTGGCCCAAGTGGGCTGCTCCAGGTGTAACGCCCATCCGAGCCCACCGGCGGGAAAATCCAGCTTTTGTCTTTTGCTGGCTCTCCTGGGCATGCGTAAATGGACTTCCCAATTCCCTAGGCTAAGCTACCTAACAACTCCTTTATTTCAAACTTCCTTCTATCTCTTTTATTCTCCGTGACTTTGCTATGCTCGCTACTCATTATCGCTGTATAATTGCATCTACAGGACCCATGATGATTTGTTAGGGGCAGGCTCCCCTGACAGATTCCCTGTGTTTCCAGTTCCTATCTGTACCGTGTACATGCTGTGGTCTAGTCAGATTTTTAAGGCAGAATTGGGGTCATGATAGTGGGGTGGGGGCAATTAAGAACTAGAGGAAAGTTGTATGTTTCATTGTTGCTACACTGCACCCTGACTGGCTTGTTTCCTCCCTGAGACCCTTCTGTAAGGGGATGTCCAGTTGCCTACAGATGGGCTTTGGGTCTCCACTCTGCACTCCCCCTCATTCACAATGATATGATATTTTGTTCTTTGATGCCTGATACTCGATCCATTCGACACCTCGTGATCACACAGGCTGGTGTACTTCTTCCATGTGGGCTTTGTTGCTTCTCAGTTACATGGCTGCTCGTTTACCTTCAAGCCCTTAAGAATCCAGACGCTATATATTTTGTCAGCCAAGCACAATCAGCTTTCTTCACCACATTTGCTTATGCACCCACTTTGTCTTCATCAAGCGTGTCAGGAAGGTGAGCATCATGAAGTGCCAATTTAATAGAACAAAGTGTTCTTGCATTGAGGGAGTACTTGAGTGGAGGCCCAATGTCCATCTGCTACCTTAATACTAAACCTATAAATATATGCACTTAGATCTATTTCCCCATCATCATATATAAATATATTTATATATGTACATGCCTATATTTTGACCTCTATAAGTGCCCTTTGCCTCCTAGTTCTTTCCCCTATTTCCTTTTACTTTCCTCTTGTGCCACTATCATGCTCAGCCTTCATTTGGGTTTCAGGAATTCTTCTCGGTTATATTGCCCTTGATCAATCCCTACCAGGCCTCCTAGACCCTCCTTGCCACTGATTTTTGGATCTCTTGTTGTTTTGTTGTTTTGTGGTGCCTCGGCTGGTATTCGGGTCAGCTTATACTCGAATGTTTGACCTCATAAGGCCCTTTATTACTCTTCTTTCTGTTATCCACCATAATTTATAGGCATATAAATTATATGATATATGAATTGTATTTATATATAAAGAACAGAAATTATATATTATATAAGTTTATACATAAATTTATCATCAGAATATATACACAGGGTTTAAAACGTTTGTGGAAAATGAAATGAAAAGATAATGGATATTAAAAAAATCTTTTCTACTTTTCTTTTCAATTCAATTTTCACTCTTTTATTTTGTTACTGTAGTTTTTGGTTTTGTAAACTTTTCTGTATAAGAAACCCAGAATAGGTAGATCTATAGAGACTTTAACTGGATTAATGGTTTCCTGGGAGTATGGCAGGGGAGCTTCTGGGAAGATGGGTAGCTAAAGCAAAAAGCTAAAGAAGAAAATGATCTGAAATTCATTGTTGTGATGACTGTACAATTTTTGATATGATTGGACTATTGGATTATATGATATGTGAAATACATGCCAATCAAACCGTTTAAAAAAGACAATGGAATTTTTGCATGAACTTTTTGTGTGAATAAATTGCATGTATACTTTATAAGAATAAATTATATGTAAATCATATACATATTTTAAGTGTATATAAATTATGTGCATATATGTAATATATTGTATATATTTTATGTGTGTGATATAATTATAAAGGTGCCTTAGTGGTATGGTGAGTTATGCATTAGACTGCTAATCACAAGTTCAGCATTTAGAATCTCTAGCTTTTCCAGGAGAGAAAGATGGGATTTGGGGTAAAGGTTTATAGCTTCAGAAGCCCTACGGGGCAGTTCTACTCCATTCTACAGGGTCACTCTGAGCTGGAATTCACATGCTTGCTTTTTTCCTGAGAATTTCCATTAGCTCTTTTAAGAATCCACAAGTAATTAGAGATGAGAGAGCTTCATAAAATTTCCACTGAAAATTTTTCTATTTGCAACACTTTTAAGAGAAGCTGCATATTGGCAGGTCAGTGGTGTGCTGGGCTACTCGTTGGGCAACTAACTGCAGGCACCAGCTGCTCTAGGGGAGAAAGTCGAGGCTTTCTAGTTCTGTAAGTGTTACTGTCTTGGAAACCCCCAGGACAGGCTACTCGAGGGACCCTGCGTCAGAATCAGCTCCATAGCAGTGACTTCCTGAGGTTTTGTTTGAAGACAGCAAGGTTACGCTGCATATTCTTAAAACACCTCACAAAAGCAATTCTAAAGTGAATCACTATGAACAGATTCATATAATATCATGCAGAATGTTTCAAAAGTAATGCCAATTTTTTTAAAGGACACATCACTCAGCAAAAGAAATCTCAAAACAAAATCTTCTTACCTTTAACTTTTGCATAACTATGTGTCAAAGGGAAAATGGGTGTCCAAGCCAGCACCCAAGGTTGGGAGACAGATGAGAGAAAAGATAGGGAAATTATTTTACAGTTCTGTTTAAGTAGGTAGGAGGCTGAGAACATCTTATTTTTGTACGAGATGTTTTCCATATTTTTGTCAACATGTTATTTTCTTTGGAGGAGTACCCATGCTTAGAGAAACACTTTATAAAGTTGCTCCTTGGCCTACAAAAAGGTACGATCTGCAGATTTGAGTAGTGGAAGGACACAATCTTGGGTAATTATAATTTTGCTGAGACTGGAATTTGGATTGTGCTCACAGCACACCCCAAGGCCAGTGTTTATTGGTTGGGATATCCGTTAGCTAGCAAGTGAACCATGCTCGTTAGAGCCTCATCATGCACTATAGTCTTTGAAGAAAGGTAGTTGCTGGCCATTTAGACTGTTCCCTGTGCTTCGCTATAAAAGATCTGCCCAAATAATTGCTCAGCCAACCACAAGATCGACATTTTGAATCTACTAGTCGCTCCAGGGGAGAAAGATGAGGTTTTGTATGCCTGGAAAAATTTACAGCCAAACATGTATACTCTCCCCTACAAGATCTAATTAGATATATTTGGAGGCGTTTTAGACATTGTAAGGAAAAAGTATCTAGGATCAAGTAGATTTGGACCATTTCAACCCAAATGGAATTAAAGCACCTTTCTGCTTTGCAGGATTTCTGGGAGTCTCTAGCATGCTAACGCGCATGACGACACTTCAAAAAGCAGTGTTTCCAAAGCTTGTTTGACCAGTGCTTTTCCTGAGCAGCTCTGTAAAGAAGTTTTCAAAGTTATTGGAAACCATTGCTATAGGAGTACTTCCTGGAGAGAAGCATCCGGTCTACTTCACTTTCCAGAATTCAGTGAATACCCTTCAGAGCCTTGTCACCTCACCATGACCAGAATCTGCGGTTTTGTTTGGTCTGCATCCCCCCTTCCCTCAGTTTGGGATCTGCTTCCAACACTCCCAGGCTACGGGTTCTTCTTTAGCAAGGAGCTATTCATGAGGCCTTGAGGCATAGAAACTCCAAACTCATGGCTGCCAGGTCAACTCTGACAGGGCAGAACTGCTTCTGGTGAGTTTCTGACGCTGGAACGCCACAGGAGCAGAAAGCCTTATCTGTCTTCCGTGGAGTCTCTGGTGGGCTTGAACTACCGATGTTAGGGTTAGGAACCCAAGTCACCACTTGGCCAGCAGGGCACCACTTGCTCTGTTCTACTCTGGTATTGCTAGCTTTGGCTGACCGTCTCTGAATATGTAAATCTAAACGTGCTATATTTAATGGTGGTTGGTATTTAATGGCAACGCTACTATCTGTTGCTATTGCAATTAAATACGATCAAGTTGTTTTTTGACTCTAAGTAACCTTTTTGAGTGACTTATGTGCCAGGTTGCCAATCAGTCCCTGGGAAATGCACGTGGTTTGTTCTCAGCTACTAACCCAAACACGGAGAGTTCAAATTCACCCAGTGATACCACAGATATGGGCTGGGCAATGTGCTTCCATAAGATCACAGCCAAGACAACCCTACGGAGAACAGGTCTAATCTGAAGGCACACAGGACGGTCATGAGTCACAATTGCCTTGACAGCAACAGGTACCTATGTGTTAACTTCTTATTTACATTAGCTTATCTATTTTTACTCTAAGAAAATCACAGCATTAGGATACTGAAATCATTCCATCATATAGGTCTCGTTTATATTACTGATAATGAGTCTACAACTCAGGAGCTTCAATATGATAGACTCTCTCTGGCCCCCTTAATTTTAGTTTTGATTTCTGTGATTCCATTTACCCGTGGAAAACTGCAGTCTGAAAATGCTAAATGGAAACTTTCCAAAGATAAACAAGTGGTAAGTTTCAGAGTGCAGGACATTCTGAGTAATGGCTGAAATCTCGTGCCACCCAGCTCTGTCTGGTACCCACACTAGATACACTTACTCAACCTCCCATCACTACTGACTAGCCTCTGGTTTATCAGATCAGCTGTTGTCATGTATAGCACTGAAGTGCTTATGTTCAAGGAGCCTCGGCTTCATAGCTGTTCTACTTTATGATTAGTTGTGGATGATAACCTCTTACGGTGAATAAAGTACAACTTAAAATATCATAGATATATATTTTTAAAATCATTTTATTAGGGACTCATGAACCACTCATCTCGATCCATACATACGTCAATTGTGTAAAGCACATTTGTACATTCATTGCTCTCATCATTCTCAAAACATTTGTTCTCCACCCAAGCCCCTGGTATCAGGTCCTCATTTTTCCCCTCCCCACTCCCCCCTCCCTCATTAACCCCTGATAATTTATAAATTATTATTTCGTCATATCTTGCTCTGTCCCACGTCTCCCTTCTCCCACTTTTCTGTTGTATGTCTCCCAGGGAGGAGGTAAAATGAAGGTCCTTGAAATAGGTTACCCCTTTCTGACCCACCCTCCCTATACCCTCCCAGTATCGCCACTCACACCACTGGTCCTGAGGGAATCATCTGCCCTGGCTTCCCTGTGTTTCCAGTTCCCATCTGTACCAGTGTACCTCCTCTGGTCTAGTCAGGCGTGCAAGGTAGGATTCAGATCGCACTTAGGAACTAGAGGAAAATTGTATTTTTGATCGTTGTTACATCGCACCCTGACTGTCTCGACTCCTCCCCAAGACCCTTCTGTAAGGGGATGTCCAGTGGCCTACAAATGGGTTTTGGGTCTCCACTCTGCACTCCCCCGCTCATCCACTATGGTAAGATTTTTATTCTGATGATGCCTGATACCTGATCCCTTGACACCTTGTGATTGCACAGGCTGGTGTGCTTCTTCCATGTGGGCTTTGTTGCTTCTGAGCCAGATGACCACTTGTTTACCTTTAAGACCCCAGAAGCTATCTCTTTTGATAGCCGGGCACCACCAGCTTTCTTCACCACATTTACTTGTTTACCCACTTTGTCTTCAGTGGCTGTGTTGGGAAGGTGGGCATCATAGAATGCCAATTTAATAGAAGAAAGTATTCTTGCATTGAGGGAGTACTTAAGTGGAGGTACAATGTCCCTCTGCTGCGTTAATACTAACCTTATAAATATATGCACATAGATCTATTTCCCTATCCTCATGTATAAGTATATTTGCATATGTAAATGTCTTTATCTAGACCTCTATAAATGCCCTCTGCCTCCCAGTTCTTTCCTCTATTTCCTTTGACTTCCCTTCTGTCCCACTATCATGCTCAGTCCCCACCAGAGTTTCAGCAATTCCTCTTAGTTGCGTTACCCTTGATCATGCCCAACCAGGCCTCCCACACTCTTTTCACCACCGATTTGCATCGCGTGTTGTTCCCTTGTCCCTGGGTTTGTTAACACCACTACCTTTCCCCCCACCACCCTGTCTCCCATGTCCCCACAGAACTATCAGTCCTGTTGTTTTCTCCTCCAATTGTTCATCCAGGCTATCTTATTTAGACAGACCTGCGGAGATAGTAACATTCACAAAAACAAGACAGAGCACAACCAAGCAACAATATACAACAAAACAACAACAAACCAATGACAAAAACAAAGCACAAGAAAGAAAAGCTTGCAGTTAGTTGTTTGTTGGCCTTTAGGAGTGTTTTCAAGTCCAGTCTGTTGGGGCACCATGCCCTGGCCCCAAAGTCCACCTTCAGCTTTCCCTGGGGACCTCGCCACTCCATTCCCTTGCTGTTCTGTTGCACCCCCTTAATGTTTTGCCTCGGTGTGGCAGATCCTATTGGGTGCAATTCCCTCACTGTGTCTCTGGTGTTGTCACCTATAGGGCTATGGGTCGGTCTGTGAGGGACATCGTGTCTCATAGTGGGGCCGGCCATGTGGTCTTCTCTGTCGACTGGCTGTTCTAATTGGGAACATCGACCTCCTGGCCTGGTGGGCCATGATGTACTCACTCTCTCCTCTTCCCCCTTCATCTGCTCCCATGTGCTCTGATCAGATATGTCCCTCTTCCAGAGCTGTAGATTTAGTGCTGTCCTTTGATATAAATTCTTCTGAGGGGAGGGCAGATGTCCCCTTAGTAGTTGGGGTTGGGGCCGGCCTCCCAGACCTCTCAACTGGTTCCCTACTCCACGCCGGCTTTTTTGTGTGTAGAGAAAACACAGTCTGAATAGGATTCAGTATGTTCCTCAGTAATGTCCACTGGTGGTCTTAGAAAGTATCCCTCATTGATTAACGGGGACCACTGTATCTTGCTCCAGGCCACACAGATGGTTTGTGACAACGCCCGGACTTTGGGGTGTGTTTCCTTGGCAGATTTGTATAACAGTAACCCCCAGATTTCCCTTCATTTCCTTGTTGCTTCCCAGCAATTTAGCAAGGTGGAGAACTAAGTCAATTGTCTTAGAGAAATCAAACCCAAAAGATTGTCCTTTTGCTTCGACTCCCTGGGTATTTCGTGGGGAGGAAAGTGACTCATTTCTTACTCTCTCAGATCATTGTCTCCTTTCTCCAAGTGCTTTATGAGCAGAGATGAGGGCCTTTCTCACGGGAGAACGTGTCTCATTTCCCGTAGGCAGGCAAGACTCTCTTACACACACACACACACACACACACACACACACAAACTTATACCATCTCGTTGATTCTGACACATAGCAGGAGGGCATAGATCGGCTCCCACAAAGTTTTCAAGGCTGTAAATCTTTACGAAAGCAAACAGCCACGTCTTTCTTCCAAAGAGTGAGTTCAAACCTGCGGCCTTTCCGTTAATAGTCAAACAGTTGAACCTCCACACCACCAGGACCCCCACGGCTGTCTTAATCAAGAAACACATTCCTTTTCTCGTTATCATAGATAAAGACTCTTTCATGCTTACTACACTTGGAGCCAGACTGACTGGAGACATATCATCTGAGTGATAAAGTGATAAAGCTGCAGTTTATTGTTCATCTCTTCCTATCTAGTTCAAGCAGCGATGGGGCCCTTACAGGCTTCAGTGAAATCGCCCTCCTTTTTCCTGTAATCTTCTTCTGTGAGGTTTCTAACTGTGTTTTCTCTCCAAAACCAACATTGTTGAACAACTAAAGGAACCCCTCAATGTCAAAGGCCAAGAAAGCCAACGCCCAGAGAGAAAGAAAATGCTCTTTTGAAAGTCGCCAAAAATCTTCTTCCATGGCCCGCCCTCCTGCAAATGCACGCCTGGTTTCCCCTTTCTGCTCCAGGGAAGCACCAGCTTTTCGACATGTAACCCAGGCACACGAGGGCCAGGGATGGGGCTGTTCCCTGTGACTTTCCTATTGCAGGTGGGAGGCCTTGTCTGCGGATAGCACACGCACACCCATATAGGCGGGCAATGTCAGGGCTGCTGACTTGGGGTGACAGTGGGAGTTCCCAGACGAGGATTTATCAGACTCTGTGCCCACCCTGTCTTTCCTTTTTTAAAAATAAATTGTGGCAAATGATATAAAACAAAACATTTTCAGAGTCAGCCATTTTTGTGTGTACAATTCAATGATACTGATTACTTTCCTCATGTTACACAACCCCGACCACTATGCTTGACCAGGAACTCAGTGGCCCCTAGGCAACGACTCCTTCTCAGCTCACTGTCAACCTTGTAATCCCTAGCCACCTTTGGTCTCCTACATTTGTAGATTCTAGGTGTTTTGTGTAAGCAGAATCACCTCTGTCCCTTGGGACCTGCTTGCTTCACTTAGCGTAATGTCTTCAAGGTTCATCTGTGTTGTAGCATGCATCGGGTCTCCATTTGCCTTTATGCTTGAGTAGCAAATACTCCACTGGAGGTAGACCTTGCATTAGCTTCTTCATTCATCTGTCGCCTCTCTTCCTTTTTGATGTCTTCATCATGAGAGATTGATTTGATGCCGTGCTCGGCATGATCTGGCTTGGGTTTGAGGGGTATTGTTTGGGAATGTTGGGATCACTCTTCTAGGAGAATTTTAAGCGACTTTAGGGAGGGTTGGTGAATACTAAATTTAGAAGCTCTTCCTTATGAAGAAACCTTGGGTTCTCTAGCTAATGTTTATGTCTTCATGTGGAAATGAGCCACCTGGGAGGTGCTCCCTGCTCTCCTGCGAGCTCACTACCCTCTTGGCTTCATCATGGTGATGGGTGAGGCAAGGCTCCTCAAATCTCTTACTTAACTTCTCAAAGTCCACACTCTATTTGCCATCAGGAGATAGAGGGGCAGACATCTACGCCCAGGTGCTTTTCAGCTTTTAAACTGTGAAAAATTAAAGTAGGAAGAACATTGCTCATATTTTATTTTTAGGATGCCAACTTTCTGGAGTTCAAGAATAGGATATATGAATAAGTGATTTATATATTTTATGGGACTTCATTTATTTAGTCATTCAACAACAATTTTGGGAGATCATTTACTAAAAGTAGGGCTGATTTGTGGGTTGGGAGACATAATGACAAATAAAACACCCAAAAAGTCAGCATTAGATTTCCAAAATTATTCCCATTAAAAACTAGAACAATAAGTAGATGAGCCAGGTAGAACCAGGTAAAAGAGAAGAAAGGTGATAATAGAAGGAATTTTAACCCAAAAAGAAAGTAGGGGACACACTTTGCCCATGTCCTCCCTAGTGCAAAGAAAAGTGAAGGGCAGATAAGACGGTTTTTTATGAATGGAACAGACAGAACCTAGAGAAAGGAAGAGAGAATGTTCACACTACTCCCCCAACAATTGTATTGACCCTTGATTGTTTTGTTTTTATAGGTGGGGGGGGGCAGGGGCTGGCCTAGCAACAAGGACACAACATGAACTCTGAGGTGCCCATCCGTGGAAAGGGAAAGCATGCTACACAAAGCCAGCCATGGTGGAAGGTCCACCATTAGCAAGATGAAGAGTCAGGCTCTTCATTCTATGGGGCTCCCAGCTTAGCTGAGGTCCTTTGGTGTTTCACATCTTAACGAACTTACTCGCTCTGTTCTCACCCTTTTTCTGAATCTAGTCTGAATGTTATCCCTCATCTGAATTCCTTTTTGAAACTGGGATAAGAACTGCGAGAGGAGGGGCTTAAAACTTCGAACTACCTCCTGGTAACAACAAAAGTGGATTATAGCAACAACTCATGCACTAAGTGACATTTTACGGTCTGTTGGTCCTCCTATATCTTTCTTCCATGAGTCTTATATGCAGTCTGTGCCAGGAAACTCATAGAATCTGCACAAGTCAGGTGGGTGTGAATATTGCAGCAAACCCCTAGGTTAGTTACAGGCAGAGGTCATATAACTGAGAACATAGATTGGGGAGACAGATCTAGATTTGCATCCTAGTTCAATTACACACAGTTTAGAGCTCTTACCAGTGCCGTTGAGATGACTCATACAGTCCCATCCACGTGTAGTAACCCACCACAAGGAACCCTAATGTAATCATGGCATCATAGTCAATTTACATGTAGCCATTTTAACAATGTGACCATACCGTATTAATTACCCTGAGTGCAGCCATTTTGTACTGACCCGATGTATTAGTCTTGGTGAAACAAATCCAAAGGCACTCAGATTTGTATGAGAGAATTTTATATCAAAGATCAATTGTACATTAAGAAAACATCCTAGCCCGGTCGGCTCAAGTTCATAAGTCCAATATTAGCCCATATGTCTGAAACCAGTCTGTAAATTCCTCTTTAGACCCATACAACACATGCAATGATGCAGAATGCAGGAAGATCACAGGCCATTAGGTAGAAAGAGTTTTGGATTCAGTGGTGGTGGAAGCATTTTAGCGCTAGCATGGGTCTCCATGTGGCTCCTCCAGCTCCAGGGCTCTGGCTCCATAGCTCAGCTCCATGTGTCTTGTCAGCAGGAGGACAAAACAGAGAGTCTGTCTGGTTTTCAGTGATTGACAGGCTAGACTCAACCCCTTTGCAAATTGGCAGGAGATTATGGAATTGCCACACCCAAGTACAGCCATTTGCAACCATTGTAATTTGTCCTGTAACTGTTGTTTTTCTTTCTTTTTCTTTTGTTTGTGGTTCTTTCATTTTATTTGGTTGCTGTTTTTTTAAAATCATTGTATTAGGGGCTCATACAACTCTTTTTACATCTGTACATACATCATTTGTGTCCAGCACATTCGTACATATGTTGCCTTTATCATTCTCAAAACACCTGCTTTCTACTTGAGCCCTTGGAAAATGAGGACTTTTCCCCTTCCCTCCCTGCTCCCCCCTCCCCTGAACCCTTGATAATTTATAAATAATTATTATTTTATCATATTTTACACAATCCGACGTCTTCCTCACCCAGTTCTCCGCTGTCCATCCTCCAGGGAGGAGGTTACATGTAGACCTTGTCATCTGTTTCTCTTTTCTCCCTCACCCTCCCTCCACCTTCCTGATATCGCCACTCTCACCACTGTTCCTGAGGGGCTCTTCTGTCCTGGATTCCCCGTATTTCCAGTTCCTGTCCGTGCCAGTGTACATCTCCCGGTCCAGCTGGTTATGTAAGGTAGAATTTGGATCATGATAGTGAGGGGCGGGGGGAGGGAGGACACATTCAAGAACTAGAGGAAAATTGTATGTTTCATCGTTGGTACATTACACACTGACTGGTTTGTCACCTCCCCACAGCCCTTCTGCAAGGGGATGTCCAATTTCCCCCAGATGGACCCTGCGTCTCCACACTGCACTCCCCCTCATTCACAATGTTATGATTTTTTTTTTGTCTTTGATGCCTGATACCTGAACCCTTCAATGCCTTGCCATCTCACAGGCTGGTGTGCATTTTCCATGTGGGCTTTGTTGTTTTTCAATTAGATGGCCCCTTGTTTATCTTCCAGCCTATGGGACCCCAGATTCTATATATTTTGACAACTGGGCACCATCAGCTTTCTTCACTGCACTTACCCATGCACCCGCATTGTCTTCAGCGTTCATGTCAGGGTAGGTTGGTGTGCTTCTTCCTTGTGGGCTTTGTTGTTTCTTAGCTAGATGGCCACCTGATTCTCTTCAAGCCTTTAAGACCCTTGATGCTATGTCATTTGATAGCTGGGCACCATCACCTTTCTTCACTACATTTGCTTATGCATCCAATTTTTCTTCAGTGATTGTGTTGGGAAGGTGAGCATCACGGAATGCCGGCTCATTAGAACAAAGAGTTCTTGCATTGAGGGAGGCTTGAGTAGAGGCCCAAGGTCTGTCTGCTACCTTAATACTAAACCTAAAAAAAAAAATACTAAACCTATAAATATATGTACATAGATCTATTCCCTATTGTTATATATCAGTATATTTACATACATATATGCCTGTATTTAGACCTCTATAAATGCACATTTGCCTCCTAGTTCTTTCCTCTATTTCCTTTTCTCTTGTCCCACTGTCATGTTTGACCTTCATTTGGGTTTTGTAACTGCTGTTTTTGGTAACTGTTGAGCCGTTGCCATTTGTTTTTGCTGATGATACATCTAAACACCCCCCTGTACCACCCCACCACCCCAAGCTCTATTATTGTAAGGTCCCATATTTTCCAATATCACCACCTGCCTTTGTATTCAAGTTCCCCTGTTCTCTATACTATGCGACGCCTCCTGCCCCCTATGCCTTGTTTGGTTCATATTATAAAAACCTCCCATTTTAAGCACTCTGGGTCTTGGGAGTCCTTGGCTACCTGATAATAAAGGCTGACTAACTTTAATTAAAGTTGCACGTGGGTTAATTGGTCTTGTCCCAACACAACACACGTGTGTCAGGGTAGGACTATGCTCCATGGGGTTTTGAATGGCCGGTTTTCAGAAGTGGGTCACCAGGCCTTTCTCCTGGGGTGCTGATGCTGCACTGTGACTCAGTCAAATGCTTTTCCAAGCCTGGCTCTCAAATAACTGTTTTGCAATCCTGTTAGAATTCATGATGAGTTGAGAAACTTTTGTGGTTTCCCTTAGAATTTTTAAGATAAACCTCTCTCCGTTTGTAAGGCAGACCTCAGCTAACATCTGTAACAAGAACACAGACACACTACCTTTAGCTGAGCCATCCTGCATCCTACTCTCCTCTTATTCTAATCTTGCAATTCTGCTAGGATTCCTGTGAACTGACACCTGGTTGCTATTTCCCTTAGAAGTCAAGATGAGTTTGTCTCCCTCTGAAAGGCAGGACTCATCTGACAATATCTGCCGATCTAGAGGAAATCATACCGTTAAAGAACTAAGAACTAGGTGACTTCTCTCATGGATTGACTGCTCCAGAAGACCCCTTCCCCCATGCCTTTGACTCTTAAACATGCCCTACCCCTTTGCTGGAGGAAGCAGAGTTTGATGGATGTCTTTCTTGCTAGGGGTCAGTTCTGACTCACAGGACTCTATATACAACAGAATGAAGCACCGTCCTGCTCTGTCCTCACAATCGTTATGTTTGAGCCCATTGTTACAGCCATGTGTCCATTCCTCTTGTCAAGGTCTTCCTCTATCTCACTCCTCTTTACCAAGCAGGACGGCCTTTTCCAGGGACAAGTCTCTCCTCATGACATGACCAAAATACAAGAGACGAAATCTTGTCATCCTTCCCGCGAGGGAGCATTTTGACGGTATTTGTCCCAAAACTAAACCCAAAAAACCAAACTCACCGCTATCAAGTTGATGGTGACTCATAGTGACCCTATAGGAGAGTAGAATTGCCCCTGTGAGATTCCCAAGACTGCAACTCTTTATAGGAGTAGAAAGCCCCACCTTTCTTCTGTGGAGCAGCTGGTTATTTCAAACTGCAGACATTGGGACCCAGGCCCCAGGGCTCCTTGACAAGGTAGTAGTATTCAATAAATCTCCTCGCTCTCTTTCCCATCACTGTCTCATGAATTGGTAAATTTCTACAGACTGCTTCTGGGTAGACTCAGGCAACAGTAGAAAATGAATATGCTGCCTTTGTATCAACATAGGCTGTAGATCTCACTTTAAAAACCCGAATCAGATTGTTGCCATCAACAAAGGTCTGGGATTACTTGTGTCAATGATCTATATATACATACATTTCTCCAGGGCCTACCAGACTTTCATTCCTTTAAGCCTCATATGCCTTTGTTTATCTGAATGGAGGGGAGTGGGTGCTTCCGAAGACTCATACGCCATTGTTTATCTTAATAGCCTTGTTTACCTACCGGAGTTAGAACATTCCTACTGATTAAACTGAAAAGGAATTTTTACTGCAAGAGAGGGAGCTGTTGCATTTTGAATTTCTAGCAAACTATATCTTAAATTGTGTCATATTTCTAGTATTTTGGTTAACAGAGCGATACTAATTCACCCTCCTCTATCAAGATTGCATCTTTCCCAGCCACAAGCTACCTACAACTCTTTGAAGCACTTTCCCTGGCCAAAGGAATCTCTTTAAGAGCTTGGGAATTAGCTACACCATTAAGAAACAGGTCTACACTGTCCTATAGGGATATATGGAAACATTTGATGTATGAATGGATTTTGAGCTTGCACTTAATTATAACCCTAATATAAAAACAATTAATTCCTATGATGTGGCTCTGCTTGATACTTGCCTTCATGAAATGATCACAAAGATATGAATGTGAGAGAAAAGTGAAGAAACTAGATAGTGCCAGGGATCTGAGGTCTTAACAGCTAGTTTTAAACAAGCAGCCATCTAAGTGCGGTGGCAGCTAAGTTCACACAGAAGAAGCACACTACGTGATCCAAGGATTTTGAATGGTAAAACCAAGATCAGTAGAGGGAACTGCATTCGAGCCTAAATTCTGAACAACATTGATTGTGGTAATGATTGCACAACTTTTTTTAATGTGTTTGAACCATTGAACTATATGATATATGAATTATATGTCAATAAAATGGTTTCGTTTTTTTAAGTAAAAATAATCAGATTACTATAAAATAGAAATCCCATGTACTTGACTACTATACTTCAATACCGTTAAAAAACTAATCCAGTCATTCTAAATTTTGAATTGCTTACTTTGTGAACTGTATTAATTATGGATCTACAAGGAGACCTAGAAAACTTCGGTTGCTCTCTTAGCTCTTTCCTTTGAAATTGCCCATTTTAAATATTTGGAAAGGAAAATTCATGTCTCTTTTTCTTTGCCATTTGATGTCCTTTTAGAACTGTCTCCAATCGTCACATTTTCTTTTTGATATAATAAAATCAGCGTTATGTTTAATCGGTCTCAGGGCAGGAATTTTTCCAAAGTGAGATGATGAGAACAAAGCTAATAATAGTCTTAGGAAGCTTTCATAGTCCTTCATTTACAAAACCAGTGCCAAGAGTGACCCAAGAAAACAGGCAAGGGGCTTTTCTAAAACCCAGAGGTAATTGTATTCTCTTCTGTTCACAACTATTGGCAAGCGGGCTGAGATTACACTCAGAAATACTGGAAGGAAAGAGCGGTTTCTGAAATCCAAAGACATGTTTCTCCTTCTCTGTTTGACAACCACTGGTAAACAGTCTGCTGACACTCAGGAAGAGCTAACTATGGAGAGGGACTTTTCTAAAACCCAGAGGTAATTCCACCCATGTCGGCAAACAGTCTGGCTGCATTCAGGAAAGGGTCTGTCTGTTACCCAGCCCACCAACACCTGCATATTCTGCTTTGGGAAGTCACCAGAGTTGGCCCCGCTTTGAAAACTTTCCCATTTAATTTGTCCTAAAATCCCAAGACAGAAACAAAAAAGGAAGCTTCAAGATTAGCGTTTGCCAAATAGGAAGCAAGGAAGCACATTACGAGCTTAAGTCCCAGAGCCGGCTCGGAAACATTGAAAGAAGAATTAGTGGCATAGCAGTATTTAATTAAATCAAAGGAGAACAAACAATAACATAAACTCCCGCCACCTGCAGTTGACATTTGCTAATGGCCACACCTGTATGGTGTGTACATAAGCCTGGGCTGCTAACCACAAGGTCTGTAGTTTGAAATTACCAGCTGCTCTGCAGGAGGAAAACAAGGCTTCTACTCCCATGAAATTCAGTCTCAAAGGCAGTCAGAGGCGATTCTACTCCGTTTCTATGAGTTGGAATCAAATCCATAGCAGTGGGTAGGGAGTCCTGGTGGTTTAGTGGGCTACACGTTGAGCTGTAACCTCAAGGTCAATAGTTGAAACCCATCCGTTGCTCCATGGGTGAGAGATGAGACTGTTTGCTTTTGTAAAGATTTAAAATCTCTGAAACACAAAGGAACAGTCTACTCCATCCCTGAGGGTTGCCATGAGTTGGAATTGATTCCCGGATATGGGTTTATGGGCCCTAGAAGGGGTTTTGTGGTATAATAGTTAAGCATTTAGCTTCAAACTGAATGATTGGGGCTTCAAAACAGTTCAGAATGATGTCATAGTGGTCCAGCAAAACCAAAGCAGTGTAAGGGTTGCAGAGCACCCAAACGTCTTGCAAAACCTCTGTCCTGAGTAAGACATAACCCAGCTCAAAGATGGTGGCCAATTGCTCTGCTTTGAATGTGTCACACTCCAACAAAGCAGAAAACCAAACCCACTGCCAATTTGTTCAACATGACCCTATAGGACAGAGCAGAGCCGTCCTTTTGAGTTCCCGAGGCTGTAAATCTTTTATGAGAGCAGAAAGCCTCATCTTCCTCCGTGTGGCTGGCAGCTCAGCATGTAACCCACAGTGCCACCATGGCTCCTTTGCTTTCCACAGACCTGCCAACAATCCAGTCTCCTGAACCTGGAAGCGTTCAGGAAGTGATGTGAGAGACTGGATTGTTGGCAGGATTATAAAGAGCCAGCAACATGCATTCAAAGTGGAGGCTCAGAATTATTACTAAGAAAACCCTACAGGGCATTTCAACTCTGCCCTATAGGATTGCTGCAAGCCAGAATCTATTAGCTGTGAACAACAGAATCCTTTGGTGGTGAAAATGCTATGTGCTAGATGACTAACCCAAAGTTTGGGTGTTCTAGCTCACCCAACAGTACCATGGAGGAAATGCCTGGCAATCCATTTCCAGCCATGGAAGCTCTCTGGAGCAGTTCAACCTAACACAGGCAGTTGCCTTGAGTTAGGATTGACTTCAATACAATGGTTTTGGTTTATGTTACTTCTTTACCAGGGATTCTCTTACTTTCATTTTCCATGGGTGAGAATTCAAATACTGACCCCTAAGTACTACCTATATTTCTTTTCTAGTTGACAGGATGAACTATAGATTCATTTTGGCCAAAATTCTGGTATCTATGTCGGACACAAACCACAGGGTCTTCCAGATAATCTCCCTGAAATTAGGATGTGTCTGGGACATACGGCTCAAAGTGTGGTAGAGTTTTAACTCTGCCTCAGAATCACTGATAGCCTCATTTAAAAGGCAGATTCCTGGGGCCCCCCAGCAGGCTTTACCAATAGGTCTGAGTATGCATGCAACTTTTAAATGACTTGCAAAGGTGATTCTTTGTTCAGCCTGCAATTGGAAGCCCAGCTGCCCCTGGGTGTGGGGCCCCAGAGTGAGGTAGAGCCCAGGGCTCCTACCTGCACAGGCAGATGCTCTAAAATGACAACACATTCCAGCTGAGTGGACACACTTTCCTGGAGAAGCAGACCATTTTTTTATTCAAATTTTGTTTACACTTTATTTAAACAATGCCATTCTAAATACAGACTAATAGTCATTTTATTTTGCAATTTCAGGTTGTCCCAAACTATGACATTCATAATCTTCAAATGTAATTAAATCCTATTTTGAGTTTTCCACTTTCTACCCAAGGCTCTTCAGAAGTACTATTGATGGTGACCATTCGTTGATGTCAAGTCAGTTCTGAGTTGGCGACCCCATGTGTGTCAGAGCAGAACTCTGCACCATAGGGTTTTTGATGCTGAGTTTTCTTTTCTGGTTTAAAAATATTATTTTATTGGGTGCTTTTACATCTCTTATCACCATCCACCCATCCATCCATCCATCCATCCATCCATCCATCCATCCATCCATCCATCCATCCATCCATCCATTGTGCCAATCACATTTGTACATACATTGCCATCATCATTTTCAAAACTTTTTATTTCTACTTGAGCCCTTGGTATCAGCTCCTCATTTTTTCCCTCCCTCCCCCGCAATCCCTCCCTCATGAACCCTTAATAATTTATAAATTATTATTATTTTGTCATGTCTTACACTGACCGATGTCTCCCTTCACCCACTTTCCTGTTGTCCATTCCCCTGGGAAGGGGTTATATGTAGATCATTGTGATTGGTTTCCCCTTTCTTCCCCCACTTTCCGCTTCCCCTCCTGGTGTGGCTACTCTCATTATTGGTCCTGAGGGGTTTATCTGTCCTGGATTCCCTATGTTTCTACCTCTTATCTCTACCCATGTACATGCTCTGGTCTAGCCAGATTTGTAAGGTAGAATTGGGGTTATGATAGTGGAGGGGGGAAGCATTAAAGAACTAGAGGAAAGTTATATGTTTCATTGGTGCTATACTGCACTCTCGCTGGCTTGTCTCTTCTTTGTGACCCTTCTGTAAGGAGATGTCCAATTGTCTACAGATGGGTTTTGGGCTTCTCGTCCACTCTCCCCCTCATTCACAATGATATGATTTTTTTTGTTCTGGGTCTTTGATGCCTGATATCTGCTCCCATCAGCACCTCATGATCACACAGGCTGGTGTGCTTCTTCCCTGTGGACTTTGCTGATTCTCAGCTAGATGGCTGCTTGTTTACCTTCAAGCCTTTAATACCCCAGACGCTATATCTTTTGATAGCCGGACATCAACAGACTTCTTCACCTCATTTGCTCATGCACTCATTTTATCTTCAGCAATTGTGTCGGGAAGGTGAGCATCACAGAGTGCCAGGTTATTATAACAGTGTTCTTGTGTTGAGGGAGGGCTTGAGTAGAGGCCCAATGTCCATCTGCTACCTTTAACACATAAATATATGTACATAGATCTATTTCCCTACTGTTATATATCAATATATTTACATATGTACCTGCCTGGATTTACACCTCTACAAAAGTCCTTTCAATGCTGATTTTTCAAAACAGATCTCCAAGTCTTTCTTCTGCGGTGTCTCTGGGTGACCTTGAACCACCAGCTTTTCAATTAGCAGCCAAGAGCCTTAACTGTTTGCTCCATGCAGGGACTCCGATTCTTTAGAAATTAAAGCAAAACCTAAACCCACTGCTGTTGAGTGTATTCCAACTCGCAATGAGCAGATAGGCTCATCTTCTCTCTTAGAATGGCTGAAGAGTGTGAACTGATGACCTTGGGGCTAGTAGTTCAATTTGTAACCAACCACACACCACCAGAGCTTCTTCCTGGTGTGATAGCAAGGAGGAATTTCAGGGAAGGGTCCAGACATGAAAATAAGAACTTAGCAGTACACATCAGAGGTAAGGGAAGCGAGCG
This sequence comes from Tenrec ecaudatus, assembly GCF_050624435.1. Classification (NCBI taxonomy): domain Eukaryota; kingdom Metazoa; phylum Chordata; class Mammalia; order Afrosoricida; family Tenrecidae; genus Tenrec; species Tenrec ecaudatus. The sequence goes on along the minus strand of NC_134530.1, from coordinate 182,115,634 downwards.
TCTCAGGATAGCAAGGGAGGCCACTGCTTGTATTTCCCAATTAGTTTCAGAAGTGAGCAACCAACAGAAAGTCACACCTCTGTGAGCGACCTTGCCACACTGATATGGCTAGAGCTATTTTCAGTAAGCGCAGTACTCTCCACCCAGGGCTTTTCTCTGCTCCTATCCATTGACGGTGCAAGGAACCTGCTGGGGTGCATGGCTGCTAAGCAAACACGTTCGTGAGTCAAACACACTCAGTGGCCATGCGAGAGAGAGACCTGGCTGTCTGATTTTTCATAAGTTGCAGCCAAGATAACCCTACTGTGTCACATAGGATCTGTGACTTAGCACTGACTTGAAAGCAGCAACAGCGTTGACGGTCGACAGGGTATTTAGTTAAAGTTGTACTATTTGCCATGGGCATCCCAGCATCCTCTTTGTGTGTCTCTCTCAGCCCCTAAGAATGCCCCTTTACCAGAAGGGTGAGAAAGGGCACAGCACTCAGGTCTCAGATGCCTCGTTAAATGATGTGGAAGAGAGAACGAGCAGCTTCCAGGAATGGGATGATGAAGTTAGGAAGTGTGGCGCCTTGGAGACCAGTCGCCCTTCTGGTGGAGCCTGGGGTGTGCCTGTGTTTGTACTTCTTTCCATGTCTCGGGTCTAATCTATTTAGGGCATGCTTCCCCACAATGGGGTTTCCAAGTAGCCTCCAAGGGTGGTCCAGAGATGCACACCAAACAGCCCAGGGGAGAGTCAGTGAAGCCCGAGGTGCTTCTAGTCAGCCTGTCATTTGGGGAAATGTAGTTTTTTTTGTGGAGGATTGTAGTCAAGATGTGCTCTCCTCCCATGTTATTCAGCACCCCCACCCCCACCACCTTCCTAATCAATATGACCGGGAAAATTGAGGGAAGAAACTATAGTCACCCTGTGATCCCACTCATTGTGGTTAGTGTTTCAATGATTAATTCATGGTGCCACAAGGCACACGCACGCACACGCACACACACGCACACACACACACGTCAAAATGTTCTTGGAAAATTTCCATTTTATTTTGATTACATTTTCCACCATTTTCTGAAACCCTCTGTGTATCATGGTCCTTGGGTGGTACAAGCAGTTTGCAAGCAGCCGCTAAGAGCTGATGGTTTGAACTAAGCCAGGAGCCCCACAGTCTGCTTCCACGCCACACGGCAGCCCAGATGACCCCACGGAGCAGCTCTATTCTAAATAGGCATCAACCTGAGAGCAATGCGTTTGCTTTGCTCTTTGTGATTTCTCACAACGTGTGTGTGCGCGGGGTGTACCCACACATGCATATATGAAGGAGGCCTGGTGACGCTGTTCAGTAAGCAATAATAGATTGCTAACAAGGTTGATCTTTCAAAACCACTAGATGCTCTGTGGGAGAAAGAAGAGGTTGCTTTCTTCTGTGGGAGTTACAACTTCAGGAAGCCTGCATAGGTTTGGTGTGAGCTGGAATCAAACCAAAGGCATTGAGTGTGTGTGTGTGTGTGTGTAGGCTTCAAAAAGTTCCTGGAAAAATTCCATTTCATTTTTACTATCCACATTCTGAAAACCCCTTGTATGTTTGCATGCATGTTTCCTTTGGTTGCGTTTGGACACGTGATCCTTTAAAAGGCATCCCTGATGTTACAAAATTAAAGGGGGGCAGTGAAATGGTTCGAAAAGTTGATCATGGTAGATGTAGTTAGATTAAAATGTAATAGTTTATTATTTGACCTCCCTTTGGACCCATTTTAAAGTTGTTTCCATTTTAAAATAAAAGCGAAGGGGAGATCCTGGTGGATTAAGCCTCTGGTAAATTACCTCTCTCCAAAGAACAGGATGTGCACAGCCTTACCATTATGCTGAATGCACTGGAAAGTAGATGCGTGCGGATGCAGTTAGGTTAAAATGATAACAAAGGATCATTCGATCTCCCTTTTAACCCATTTTAAAATTGTTGCCGTTCTAAATATTTCCTGCTTTCTTTTTGATTGAGATTTTTCTCTGTTTTCTTTTGTTATTGATTTTCTTGGAATGTTTTTCAGTGTATAGCATCCAGGATAGGTAAATTTAGAGACAATAGCTGGATTAATGGTTTCTTCGGGGAATGGGCAGGGGAGTTTGGGAGGAAATGGAGAGCTAATAGCAGTGAGTACAAGGAAGAAGAAAATGTTATAAAATTGGCTGCGGTGGTGATTGTATAACTCGTTTTAATATGATTGAACTATTGAATTGTATGGAGTGTGAATCATATACAAACAAAACTGTTTTAAAAATTCCAAAAAGGATAATGCAGGTATAACAAAAATCTAAAGCCCTGCTATCAATAAACAGTCGCCGTATATGCTGTGGTGCTTTCTTCCAGCTTTTGTTTTTGGCCATCCATACTTTAAACTTTTAAAATAAAATATGTGTTGATTAAACATGAGTATACACAGTTTTCACCTTTCTTTTGTCCACTGGACAAATCATGACAGTTTTCTAACATGAACATATAGGTATGTTTCTCCTTTTTTTTTTTAAAGAGGTGAGGCATTATGTCAGACATCTGAGTCAAAGATACCACTTTCAGTAATTTAGCCACAGCAGATACACAGTAGCTGAGGACTTGCGTGTACCTTGTCCGAGATGGGTACCTCAGTGACACTGACTGGCTGCCGAATCAGTTGACCTGGCATTTACAAAAGAAAACGATGATTGTTGGCATGTTACTGTCAGCTACTGATTAAAAAAAAGCAGTTAGTCCTAGGATTACTTGGCTAGCAAAATAACTTAGTCTTCTTATGTTTTAAAAATTCTTATTACTGCCACAATTACTTGAGAGACGTTGTTAAAAATCAACATTTTAAAACTTTTTAAACCTGGATTTTTGTGCTATCAGAATGGAAACTCCTAACTTGTGTCTTACGAAGAGAATTGATGTTTTAAAAAAGAAATGGACGAAAAAGAGTTTGGGGGGGGGGGGCAGCAGAGATTGTGATGTCATTGTCCTGTTTAGCAGTCTACGTAGTTCTGGGAAAGTTTGGGATGCAGTTGGGGAATGCTTCTTTGCTGGTTATGGTCATATCCTGTGAGTCACAGGGAGCGAGCTCTCCAATAAAGGGCCACCAGCAGGGCCCAAGTTCAGCTGTTCTTGGCAGTCTTCACAGCAGAAGGGTCGGAAAAATACAGCATAGACCAAGTGTCGCTTTACGCCAGAGGATTTTAGAAGATACCTGGATAGCCACTTCCAAAAACAGTAAGTGCAGAAGTCTTTTCTAGAGTAGACTAGGGCCATGGAACACAGGTTGTCAGTATGAATAGGCAGGCAAGAGGCATTCCGGTAAAAGTTCGTCTGCAAGTTCTTATGGTGCGAGACAGTGAAAACTGTGACTTTTTGCTTTACCCAAAATGAGGAAAAATCTGAGATTTTGTATTTATTCATGTGAGTAAATATCTTTGATGTACACAAAGATTGTGGAACTGGAATTCTTAAGATGCTGCTGTAAAATGATGGGTGCAAGCAGCTGTCCAGAATTTCATTATATGATTAATTTTGCACTTTCCCCTTCTCCAGACAAGAATTTCTCCTTGGATCCTTGATAAAAAAGAACTCTTGGAGTCATGATTGCAGCACAGTTTCTGTCTGTTCTCACTTTGGGTAAGTCAATGTCATTAATTAGACTAGCATCTTAGACATAGCATTGTCGATATATGGAAGAGTTAATACACGGAGAGTCATGGGATGAGGCGTTAGGCCCTGGGATACGGGCAATTTGAATCCTTGGGTGGCACAAATTTTGAAATGCTCAACTACCAGCCGAAAGGTTGGAGGTTCGAACCCATGCAGAGGAGCCTCAGAAAATAAGTCTGGCAATCTGCTTCCAAAAGATCACGGTGCAACTCTGCACACCGGGGATCAGTGTGAGTCTGGACGGACTCTACCCATGAACAGGGCCATTGAATTTACCCCGTGGGGGCTTGCCTTCTTTAGGTGTGAAATATTGGTCAGACAGCACTAATTTTCCTGAGGCACTGTGGGAGTAAGCATGATGCCTGCATACAGCGCTTCAGGCAGCGTTGGACAGCACCTATTATGTGCTCAATGAAATTTTGTTATTTTACTACCCAGTGAGTAGGGAGGGCCAGTGGCAAGGGGAGTCACAATAAGTGTAGTTTTTACGCACTTTCTTAATTCTGAAAATTTTTTAAATGTTTGAGCCACACTAAAGGCGACTGCTTTGTTCACGTGGCACCGAGTTTTGGCCCCCTGGGGAGAAGCACAATAAGATTAAGAAGATTGGACTAACCGCTACCATTTTGCCCATGTCTCCCTGTAGTGTTGCTTCTGACCAAAGAAGGCAGAGCCTGGTCATACAACACCTCCACCCAAAACATGACTTACAGCGAGGCAAGTGCGTATTGCCAAAAGTGGTACACCCATCTGGTGGCCATTCAAAACAAAGAAGAGATTCTGTACTTGAACACCATCTTAAGCTATTCGCCAAGTTACTACTGGATTGGAATCAGAAAGGCCAAGGGCGTGTGGATTTGGGAGGGGACCCAGAAACCTCTGACCAAAGAAGCTGAGAACTGGGCTCCAGGGGAGCCAAACAATAAGCGGAACAACGAGGACTGCGTGGAGATCTACATCAAGAGAGATAAGGACATGGGCATGTGGAACGACGAGAGCTGCAACAAAAGGAAGCTGGCCTTGTGCTACACAGGTGGGGCTCGGGCAGCCGGGGAGGGCGTTTCAGTCTGTGGGCATCTTGACAGATCGGTGGCAGTATGTACAAATCCACCTCCAGTGTGCCCATTTCATGTTCTAAAAGAGACCCTGTGGTTTTAAGCAAGCTTTGTTTGATGAATACAGCATCTCTTTTTGCTTCTTCATATAAATTTAGCCAAGAATGCATATTTTTGCGTGTATATGCCTAGGTGGTGCCCATGGTTAACTCACATGCCTGCTAACCAAGAGGCTAATTAATGGTTTGGGCTCTCCCAGAAGCACTTTGGGAGAAAAGCTTGGCTACCTACTTCCCCCCAAGTCAGCCAGCGGAAGCCCTAAAGTACACAGTTCTACTCTGACACACATTGGGTCACAAGGAGTCAGAATCCACTCAACATCAAGTGGCTTTTCTAGGTACAGAATGTGTATACACACATAATGCGTCTTTGTAACGTGTTCATCGGTGGTAGGGGCATTACTCAGAATCCGTGAGAACGTTGATTTTCTATGTGTGGTGCTGGTTGCTGCTCCTCCTGTTGTGTCACAGAGTAACAGTGAGTTCCAAAAGAGAGAAACCTAAATTCAGCTCTGGCACTTTGTCCCTCTGTCGCATTGATCAACCCTCTGTGCACATTGTTGGTGCTAAATTTACATGCAACCGTTGTTGACACACTTGTCCTTCCCACAGCTGCCTGTACCAATACATCCTGCAGCGGCCACGGGGACTGTGTGGAGACCATCAATAACTACACCTGCAAGTGTGACCCGGGCTTCGGCGGACTCCACTGTGAGCAGGGTAAGTCTTAGTCTCAGCTCTCCTTTCACCTGAGATGGTGGTCCCCTCTCATGTTCTATCTGGCTCTGGAGGCAAATCTGCCTGCCTTCCCTTCCCTGGCACAGAGTAAAATGCCCGGTGAAGATGGAACGCCAGGATCCAAGCCCCAGATTCGCCATTCATTGGCTATGGGATGTTGACGGGTCACTGAAACTCTCTGAGTCCCGAATTTTTCATTTGTAAAATGAAGATGATGCTAGTATCAACCTCATAGCCTGATAGATGAGACCATGCGATCACACGCAGATAAAGTATCCCTGCAGGGCCTGGTACACAGTAGGCAGTGGGTGCCCCTCCTCCTTATACAAAGCGAAGGATGGGCACAAGTGATTGGGTTTCATTTTTCAGTTGTGACCTGTGAAGCACAGGAAGCCCCTGAGCATGGGAGCCTGGCTTGCACCCACCCATGGGGAGACTTCAGCTACAATTCTTCCTGCTCAGTCATTTGTGAAAGGGGTTATCTCCCCAGCAACACGGATTCCACCTGGTGCACCTCCTCTGGAAAATGGAGCGCTCCCCCAGCAGCCTGCAATGGTAAGTCTCTCTGGAATACATGTGCACTCTCTAACTCATCCCCAGCAGCCTTTGTCTTTTGTAATCCCACTTAACTAAAAAATGCTAAGGAAAGTCATTTTTGGTTGTCTTTCTTAAGGTAATAAAATGTATACTCTCAGTCAATCTATAGGGTCAATCTAACACCCGCCTGAATAGAGAAAGGTTTTTACCCCTCTCTATCTCAAAAAGAAAGAAAAATAAAATAAACCTGGAAGTGAGTATGTCTTTAGCTCTGGCAATTTATGAAGGAACATATATAACAGAGGAAATATTTTCTAGAACTCTCGTGGCATCCTCATTTTTCCCCTCTTCTTTTCCAGACTGGCTCAAGGTCATGTTAGCCAAGCTTTCCCTCTCTGTCTCTCTCTCTCTGTCTCTGTCTCTCTCTCTCTCTCTCTCTCTCACTTTCTGTACACACACACATGCACACACACGCACGTGTGCACACACGCACACACACACACACACACACACACACACACAGCAGTTTTATCTTTCTGATCCAGCTATAAAACCCCAAACGCTCACTGCCATCGAATCGGTTCTGATCCATGGACACTGTAGGACAGAGTAGAACTGCCCCAGTGGGTTTCCGAGACTGCCACCTTGACGGGAGTAGAAAGCCTTTCCACTCTTTCTCCTCAGAGCAGGCTCATGGTTTGAAAGGCTGATCTCAGGGTTAGCAACCCACCTTGTAACCACTATGCCACCAGGGATCTTTGATTTCCTGAGCCAGAGCTAAACAAACAAGCAAATAAACTTTTCCTGCAGGTCCAACTGATTTACAATAAGCAAATATCCTGTGTTTGTTGACCAAAGTAAGGCTTCTTAAAAAAAAAAAATCAGAACTCATCACAAACTAGACCTCTTTTTTTTAACTTTATGTAAATAATTAAAAAAATAAAAAATCCTTCATCACGGTCAAAGTAAATAATTCATCAGAGATGATGAAAATATCAGTGGAAATGAGAAAAAGCAGTTTTACTGTGGGGGGCATGTCCCCAGAGTTTACACAGTGCTTTCGCACTCATTTGGGGAAACACCTTCCCCCTTCTAGGAAATGAATGACACTGCCACTCTTCTATAAAAAATGCTGCTCCAGGATGTAGCCTGGTGCAGAGAGGAGCTGGAGGCACAGGGAATCCAGGGTGGACGATCCCTTCAGGACCCAGGGTGTGAGGGGCGATACTGGGAGGGTAGAGGCTGAGTGGGTTGGAAAGAGGGAACCGATTACAAGGATCTACATGTGACCTCCTTCCTGGGGGATGGACAACAGAAAATTGGGTGAAGGGAGACTTTGGATAGGGCAAGATATGACAAAATAATAATTTATAAATTATCAAGGGCTCATGACAGAGGGGGGAGCGGGGAGGGAGGGGAAAAAATGAGGACCTGATGCAAAGGGCTTAAGTGGAGAGCAAATGCTTTGAAATTGATGAGGGCAAAGAATGTATAGATGTGCTTTACACAATTGATGTATGTATGGATTGTGATCAGACTTGTATGAATCCCTAATAAAATGTTTTTAAAAACCAAAAAAACTGTAATATTAAGAAATTCAATCAAATGTTAATTAATTACAAGAAAAAGTCCTATCTATGAATGTATTACAAAAAATAAAGCTATATATTTTAGGAAGTGAAAAAAATTCTGCTCTTTTAAATCCGCAGTGGTTGAGTGTGCTGCCTTGACAAGTCCTGCCAACGGAAGCATGGATTGTTTCCAAAGCCCTGGAAGCTTCCCGTGGAACACCACCTGTGCATTTGACTGTGACGAAGGCTTTGACCTGATGGGAGCGCCGAGCCTCCAGTGCACCTCATCTGGGTCCTGGGACAACCAGAGGCCAACGTGCGAAGGTAGAGTTGTCTCATTTCAGCCGCTCACTGGGAACCAGCACCACGTATTGTAAAACCCCGGCTACTATAATGGATGCATGTATTGCAGCTGTGACCTGCGGCGCCATCAGACAGCTTCAGCACGGCTCTGTGGACTGCAGCCAGGCCCCTGCGGGAGAGTTCACCTTCCAGTCCTCGTGCCGCTTCACCTGTGACGAAGGCTTCACGTTGCAGGGAGCAGCCCAGGTTGAGTGCACTGCGCAAGGGCAATGGACACAACAGACCCCAACGTGTGAAGGTAAGCCCGACGCCTCCCCTCGGCAGCGTGCCCATCCTCAAAGAGCAGCAGCCTTCAAAGGTGTGCCTGGGGAAGGAACAGGAGATGCCGTCGTTAGCTAGAGAAATTAGATTTGATGGGCAGCATTCATGTTGCAATTTCATGATTTCAGTAAAAGAGCCAATGCCTGACCAAGGGAAGGACAGTGTGTAATAAACCAGCAGCAGGTACTTTTCTGGTTTCTTAACTGTGCTGTGCCAACGTAAGCATATGGACATTGGCATGGAACCAGTAGAATTTTCAACCCAGGTGGAAATCACAGGAGCAAATCCTAATAGTAGCGTCTTGAAAACTTGAGTTGAATCTAAAACTCTGAACATAACTTTTTCTGAAACCACCCTTAACTAACAGCGCCCAGAATGCCTAACGTACGAAGTAAGATATGCTTCATACATACTTAAGCACCGAGATGCAATTTTCACTTAAAAACAAGAGCAAAGATATTGAACGCAAGTAGGCTTGGTTATCAGACACTAAGTTGGTTGTAGCCAAATCCAGCACAGAATGAGTTTTAGTCACAAAAATTCATATCACCACAAACTGCAAAACACACAAATTTTATATGGGTGTCTTATACATCTTCCCTTTTTTTCCCATTCTGTAAGTATCTACAACCCATAAGTTGCACTCTGGCTGCATAAACTCTGTTTTATGACCCTAAGTTCTCTTGTATGTCAGAAAGACAGCATCAGAAACCACTGTTCTTGTCTATCCTGAAGCACCATTACTATCGAGGGTACTGGACTTTTAAGAAAGCACACTCATCGTCTATGTTGTCCAGGGATAAGTCGAGAGTTCTTTGAACATTCTTCTGTCTAAAATGAACTGGGTCCACTCATCAAATGCCCAGCATCTTCCGATTCCACTCAGCATTTTCTATCATTTTGATGTCTCAGCTCTACAGTGCAAGGCCTTGTCCAGTCCAGAGAGAGGCTATGTAAACTGTCTTCCTAATGCATCTGGAAGTTTCGAAAGTGGATCCAGCTGTGAGTTCTCCTGTGAGCAGGGATTCATGCTGAAGGGATCCAAAAGGCTTCAGTGTGGCCCCACTGGGGAGTGGGACAATGACAGACCCAAATGTGAAGGTAGCGTTTTTGTTCTGATTGTATTTTTAACTTGTTTAAGATAAGCTCTATTGGAGAGCCAAGGACTTGGTTACTTTGAGCAACCTGTTGCTACCAGATGAAAACAAACCTATCCTGTGCTCTTTGATGTCTTCCAGCTGTGAGATGTGGAGCTGTCAGCCAGCCCCAAAGTGGCTCGATGACATGTACCCATTCGCCCTCTGGAGAATTCACCTACAAGTCCTCCTGTGCATTCAGCTGTGGGGAAGGCTTTGAGTTACGCGGATCAGCTCTACTTGAGTGCACGTCTCTGGGACGGTGGACACAGGAAGCCCCCTCCTGCCAAGGTGGGATTGAGTTCAGACTTTAAGGGCTACAACTCAAGTTGCTCGATGGGTTGGATAATTAATTCCCTGCATGCTTCAAAGAAGGTAGTGCTTACCAGTTATATTTGCTGTCACTTTTAGCCGTGAAGTGTAAACCAATTTTAGAAGTTTTCCAATAGCCCTTTATTTACCTCTACCTCTTTGCTTCTCCCATGCAGTGGTGCAGTGTTCAAATCTGGCAGTTCCCGGGAAAATCAACATGAGCTGCAGTGGAGAGCCTGTGTTTGGGACCAAATGCACATTTATGTGTCCCGAAGGGTGGACACTCAATGGCTCTGCAGTGCTGACGTGCGGTGCCTCAGGACACTGGTCTGGGATATTGCCCAGCTGTGAAGGTGAGGCATTCACTGGTAGTGGTTGTCTGGGTCCTAGAGAGAAGACGGGGAGGCACCAGATTACAAGAGTTAACGATTCCTTATGTCCAACCATAAAGGTTGTTCAGTTTGCAAAGCTGGGGAATTCACTGGGATAGTGAAGAAGAGGTGGGGTGGTGTATTGGCTTAAAGGTTAGAATTCTGACTATTGGAAAAAGAGGTAGAGGGAAAAGGAAAACCAGGGTGGGATGGGAGGAAAGTGAGTGAGAGAGAAACAGAAACACTATTAACTAAGGTGTAGTGTTATAAAAGAGCAAGTTGTGTTTCTGCCTGGACAGTGGTAGACGAGCAGCCTGCAAAAATGGTTTGGGGCAAATAGGACAGGTCTTTAATGCCCATGTCTCTGCCTCGTGCATTGGACAAGATGGTTGTTCTTCCTAGAGTATCAATTTAATTAGAGAAAAAGGGCAATTCTTTCCTGTGACCATTCTTCTCCTTCTGTTTCCTTAGCTGCCGCTGAGTCCATTGTTCCCTTGGCAGTTGGTCTTTCTACTGCTGGGACCTCCCTTCTGGCATTAACACCATTTCTCCTCTGGCTCCTGAAACGCCTCCGGAAGAAAGGTGCGTGGGCTCATGAATGCGTTCCATATACGTTTTTGGAAATAGAGATATTTTCTCACAAAAGGAGTCAGTGGCGTCGTGGCCTTCTGCAATGTTAAACAGTGATTAACATTGAATTATTAGATGACCACGAATCAACCGTAGTGTAATGAAATGAAAATTTTAAGAAAGAGCTTATATGGCGGCTCAAAGTGGGAAGAGTGTTAGGAAATATTGCCCTCGTTGCGCTGACAATTCACGACGCTGCTATTCGCACTGAGCTCTGTGGCGCCCCCTACAGTTGTGCAATAAGGCTGCCCTGATTAGTGCGCCTGAAAAATGCACCAACTATTTTCCAAGAGATAGGCTTATATTGTGGAGTATTTCACAGGGAACGGCCACAGCCATGGTAGGTTTGGCCCACAGAATTGTCAAGCTTTCCTGAATTCAGTTCTGATATTTACAGAACAGGAAAGTTCCCATAAAATTCCAGCTAGCCGAGCCTGCAAACACTTGCTGGAGTCAGTTAGCTGCTGTGTCTTTGGGTAGAGGATCCGTTGTAAACTTCAACACCATACCCTTTTCCTTGTGTTTGCACTTTATTATGCAGGCACTGAATTTGAAAACCCTTTATGAATCAAGCCGTGTTTGTGGATATGATGTGTTTTTAAAAACCATTTAGCCTTAAAGAATGTACAGATGTGCTTTATACAATTGATGTATGTGTATGTATGGATTGTGATAAGAGTTGTATGAGCCCCTAATAAAATGTTTTTTAAAAAAAAGAAGAAGAAAATCATTTAGCCTTAAGTTAATGTTTTGTTTTGTTTTCTCTTGCAGGAAGACAATTTGTTCCCCAGGTAGGTTATGTTCTTTTACAAAGCATGCCATTGAACAACTTACACGTTCCCCCGTTTTCAGGTCAGGTAACGGTGCCTAACTTTGCATTTTCATTCTATTCCACAGCAGTTGCTATAACCGGGAACTGACTTCAGAGTCCATTTAACTTCAAAGGCATCAGGTGAGACTTCATAATCACATGTTTTGGTGGTTATAAGAAAGCGCTGTTCTCTCTGCATATTCTGTTGCCCTTTGAACCCTATTGCTGGAGAACAATGGCCACTTTCCAGGTATTTTCTGGAACACTCTTTCATTGCTTTGTAGCTGGTGTGCTTCTGCAGGGTGGCCGAGCTTTGGGGGAAGGGACTATGAGGAGGTGAGGAGTCTCAGTGTACTTTGTAGTCATCCTTCCTGTATCTGATTAGATACAGGCAAAATCTAGCTCATCAGAAGTCATGTCTTATTTTCTTGAAACTTTTCTACTTCTAGAGTTGTGGTTGGACTTTTGTTATTAAAGTTCAAACTTCAGGAGAACTCTGAAGTGTCTGGGTGTGTAGCAAACACACTTATTCAATTCTAACACCTAGAGTCCCTAGAGGACAGAGTAGAACTAGTCCCTAGTTTCCAAGATTGTAAATCTTTGCAAAAACATCTACTATATTTTTCTCCCTCAGAGGGACTAGTGGATTCGACCTGCCAACCTTTCAGTAGCCCATGTTTAACTCATGGTGCCACCAGGTCTCCTATGTGTAGCAAAGGTTATAAGAGACTTTCTACTCCCATAAAGAGTTTTAGTGTCAGAAACCTACAGAGGCAGCTCTTCTCTGTCCCATAGCGTTGCTATGAATCAGAATGGACTCACTGGCCGTGAATTTGAGGTTTGTGCTCATTATATACACCCACTTCTCACATATCATCATGGTTAAGCCAAAAGTCCGGGTTGTTAGGTGGAAATTGGCATCCTAAGAAAATGGAGGGTTAAAAAAAGGAAAATGGAGGGTGACCACATCAGATCACAAAATGGAACTTCATTTCAAAACTGCCAGGTCACTGAGAGCCATGGCCCAGCCAAGTTGACATAGCCTTCACCACCACAGTCATGTTACTCTCACCTTGCACCTATATTCTTTATTGACATACTAATCTCTCATTAAAGCACAACATAGTTGGACAGTAGATTTTTTTACTAGAATCCTAAATGCAAAATGTGCAATAACAGGATAAGTTCACACGTGAGGCTTAGGTGCAGATACACAATGGAGTTAAAGGTTAAAGTACTGTCCTTTAAATAGCCACATCTTACGGATAATGCACCTCTTTAGGTTGAAGTAATATATAATATAGACAGGAATATTTTATTTCTATAACATCTTATCAAGTTTATTCAAAAGAGTGCTTGCAGATTAAAAAATGATCTTAAGTGTCACTTGCCAATTCAAAGGCACAGATTGAATTAGCAGAGAAGATTTGGTAACAAGTAGTCCTGCTGTAGAGTGAGGAACAAGAGGCCCTGCATCTCCCCTTCGCCGTTGTTAGATTATTAGGAACGAGGTAGATTTAAAAGATTCTGAGATTTATTTTCCCATGCCTAAAAAAGGAGTCTAGTCAGATGTTTCTTCTAGTGACTGCCTCCCATCTTCTCTGCTCTTGCAACACACATGTAGGCTGAGTGAAAGAGTTTTGTCAAACTGATGCAAAGCGTGGAATGACAGACACAAACTGGGAAAACAAAGCTTCGTTTTAACAAAGATTGTAATTACAGACCTTCCCACTCCGAGAGACTCTGAGTCTGGAGGAGACAGGCCGGAGATACAGGGGTGTGTGTGTGCAAAGAAATCCCAAGGAAGATTCATAACACTCAGATAAGAACTGGGTCTTTGACTTAGCTAGTGTCTTTGAGAGTCTCCGTGGCTCAGAGGGGTTCAATTTCGGGTCATAGTTATGGAGGATTTCTAGTTGAGCTGTGCCTCGACAAACTATATCATTCTTATAGTTCTACCATAAGTTAATATTAGGTTGACTCTTCCAAGCCCCACACCCCCGTCAGTCCTAGTAAACTGGAGTGGAGTTGAAATACACTACATGCTTGCCCATGTGGTTATAAGAGTACAATTCACCAGTTCAAAGACACAGTCCACTGCCCATTCATAGACAGACTGCCGTTTCTTTGGGAAAGAAGGAATAATAGGTCTAGATTGTCCAGAGGGCCAAGACGAAATCTCTTCTTTTTCACCATATCACATTTATTGATTTTTAAAAAACATCAGGAATCAGTTGAGGGGTCACAGAGCAGATTGTCAGTGGGACACTTTTGTGTCATCTCATTCCTGATAGCCCCCTCAATGTAACGTGACTTGCTCCACTTCCTCCATTTCCTGTAGGTTATGGTTCAGTATAGTGCGTGTGGTGGGAAGGAACCGACACACTCTGGAAACAGATGTGAACTTCCTGAATTTGTATCCTGGCTTTGTCACTTAATAGCTTCTACCCCCAGGCAATCTCTCAAAGATATGTTATGAATGCAAAAAAATGTCAAAATGGAAAATGTTTTGTGTTTCACATGTAAAAAAGGTTAAATGTGTAAAAATATTGAAACGACAGACATTTTGCTATGTGTATGTTATAAAAATGCATATAACAAGACATTTACCATTTCAATATTTTTCACATGTACAAATCACTTATATTAATTACATCCTTCATGCTGTGCAACTGTTACCACTATCCATTTCTAAGTTTCTCCATCACCCTGACCAACAGCACAGTGGCCTATTAGCACTGACTTGGTACTATGATCCGTCCCATAGAACTGTTGTTAGACTTAAATGAGGACATGCACAGCGCACACTTAGAGACTTACTGTCAGTCAACAAGAGCCTTTTCTGACAATTCCAGTGAGAACCTTAAGAGGACTTTGCTTGAACATGGATTTTCCTATTACTATTGATATGCAAAAGTGTGACGTGTTCTGACGGCACGCATGCCTCTGTTTGCAGGAGCAGATGGTACCTCAGGGAACTGAAGCCATGCACTGAAGCAGCTGAGAGAACGTTCTCCGTGAACCTCTGGCAATTCTCACCTACTAAACCTGCTGCCTGCAGCACCGGCATGGTGTTGAGCCGTCCTAAATCCAGTGGCGAAGGCCAGACTTCAACCTATGAGACTCAGCTTTTTCTTTCCCATGAGACTCGGCTTTCTCTTTCCTGGTCTCAGAACAGGAAAGTATTGGGTACTGAAGGGAAAGGATATTCTTTTCCAGACAAAAAGGAAGAAGCCAGGGCTCTGAAATTCCTATCCTAGCTCTGCCATGCTTGCCATGAAACACTGGAGAAGAAGCCCAATATGGTGTGGCTTTGCTCCTTTCCTTTGTCCCTTGCAGTGAGCCCGGATGATGTAGTGGTTACATATTGCGCTGTGATCCCCATGGCCAGTGGTTCAAAACCACCAGCAGCTCTGAAGGAGAAAGACTGAGTTTTCTATTCTTGTAAGCACTCACAGTCACAGAAACCCACAGGGGTCACTATGAGCCAGGACTGATTCCACGGCAGAGAGTTTACAGGGTTTGGGGGGAGTATTCCAACCGCTATTAACGTGGTGGCTGTCACCAGGGAAAATAATATTTTGACAAGTTTAGAGAAAACAAATTGGCCAGTAATAACTTTTAAAAATGACAAAATTGCTAATGACCATAGGAGACCCTCGAGAAGAGTGCCCCGCCCTGCACAAGGCTTATGAAGCACAGCCTTACTTTCAACCCCATGGGATTCCATGCGTTTCAATGGGTACCGAAAGATTGTGCTCTTTTTATTTGTATTTATTTGTACTGGAAATAGTTTAACGTTCTACTGTTGGACTTCAATGTGCAGATATTAGGGACATTGATAAGGCAAAAGTTACTTACCTTATCCATCTCTTTGCTTTGAACATTTTCTACTGCTATTTCTGTAGTAAATTTATGTCCAAAAAAGTGAAGATATTGTCTCCTTGTGGGTTCGAGTTGGGCTGCTAACCACGAGGTCAGCAGTTTGAAACCAGCAGTGGCTCCAAGGGAGAAAGGTGAGGCTTTCTACTCCCAGAAAGAGCTACAGTCCTGGAAACCCACAGGGCCTGTCCTACCTCGATGGCAGTGAGTTTGGGTTTTGGGTTGCCCAGCACAGATGTTTGAGTGCTACACTACAATGTTTAAAACATGAGGAGGAGTCGAATAAAAACAGGAGGGAGGGCTTACCCAGTGCCCGGTTTTCTGTTTGTGTGTGGTTTCCATGATGAAAATCTTCCATGTTGGCCAAACGCTCTGATTTTATTTAAGCAAAATAGGAAACACATCAAAATACAATATTATGAAAGTCTTTATTGAAAAAAAGAAAAATATGGCTGTATGCTGCTGTCCTCCAAAGATATTTTCAGATATAAAGTGTATATAAGCCAAGTTCACTGACATCGAGTCAATTCTGACTCATATAGTTCTTGTTTATTGCATAAGATTGTAAATGTCGGGTACATTTACTGTGTGAAGCGATTTCCCGCTGGTGTCTGGAAAAGGAAGGGGTCTAATGGCATGTTCCCATCTTGTTTTAGTCTGTATGTTTGAGAGTTCTTGAAGAAAGGATTGCCTCTATAAGCAACTATTTATGTTTATTTATGAGCAGAGGTGAACATTCCTAACCAATTTCCATCGTCAAGGCAGTGCCAGCACCGCAGAATGTGAGCATCAGTGCGCTGCCACATGGTCATTAATCCAGCACGTTTTCAAAAGGAGGGTTCAGAGGAGGGCTGCCTTCACACTGGCAAAAGCAAAGCCAACAGCAAACAGGGATGTGTACTAATGGTCAGGACCATGAAGGTTTTAAACAGGCAGAAAATTCTGGAAAATGAGAGGGGGGTGGGGGGGGTTGTCCCGGGGATAACCAAACACAATAAAACAGAAGTCACTATTATGATCAGGCTATATATGGAATTATTATTTTCTGTAAAAATGTTCAAAAACTGTAAATATTTATTACTGCAAGGTAAATAACTGTATAACATAAAACATGGTATGGTGTGTGTTTGGGTTTCATAAGATATTTAAGTCACAGCAGCATGTTGTATAGTTTTAAATATATTGTATTTATTTAAATGGATGGCAGGCCCTTTAAATTTCAACAATAAACTTGAGTATCTGTATCTCTGTGTAGAGGCTCTTTCTTTCTTTTAAAATTATTTTATTGGGGGCTCATACAGCTCTTACCACAATCCATACATACATACATACATACATACATTGAGGCTCTTCCTTATAATTTCGTTTGGGTAGATAAAATCCATCCTTCTGCAACATACAATTCAGTAGGTGCCGTTTTAGTCAGAGGATTGTAGAACCACCATTACAATCTAATTCCAGAAGATTTTCAACACCTCTACAAGAAAGCCCACACCCACAAGCTCTCCACCCTCCCTCACCCTCCCTCTCCCCCTCCTGACAAAGTCCCTAGGAACCAGTCTGCTTTCTGTTTATACAGCTTTGCCTCCTTTGGGCAGTGCCTGCAAATGGAATCCTACACCATGTGGTCTTTGTGTCTAGCTTCTTTCACGTAGAGCAGTGCTACCGCTTCCCGGGGGTCACTGAGAGGATTCAAAGGGACAGCAGAAGCAGATACCTACACTTTATCCTGGATTAAGAGTTTTTAATTGCCAGGGACATTGAGTAGCTTTTTTCTTTTTTTCTGAAAAGGGGATGGGAGACCAAATGAGTTTAGGAACCTAGGAATCTTAGAGCGATGTTTTCAGAGTTTATCCATGTTGTAGCAAATATCAGCTCTTCCTTCTCTTTTTGTGGTCAAACACTAATTTTATGGCTATAGCAGGATTACCCACTCATCAGCTAGCAGCCATTTGAGCAGTTTTCATTTTTTGGCAATTATGAATAGTACTGATAATATGGCTATAAACATCATGTACCAAGTTTTGCATGGATAAATATTTTCAATTCTTTTAGATATATACCTAGGAGTGGTGTTGCTGGGCTCTATATTTAGCACTTTGAGAAGCCATCAAACTGTTTTAGAAAGTAACTGCTGTTTCACCATCCCAGCAGCAATGTATTCCGGTTCTGGTTTCTCAACCCTTGTCTACACTTGTTACTGCCTATCCTTCCTCTCGTAGCCATCACAGCAACTGTGCAGTGGTATGCCTATAAGCTCTTTCTAAAGATTATATAACTATCATCTTAACCCTGGATAGCTATCTGAAAACATATTACTATCTTAGGAAGAACACAACAACTGAACAAATAAATCCCTTCTTATCCAAGAGTCTTGGTGTTATTTCAGTCTAAGTTCTGGGGTATTTAAACTATTCGCCTTCATATAGAATGAATTATTCTCTCGAATTAGAGCCAGAGTAATTAAAGTTTTTCAATTTTGAATTAGATGGGGGTCTGACATCTCAAATAACCAATTTTGTATTCAACAGTTTAAACTACTATCACACCCCTACCCCAAGAGCTTACCCTACTCCTCCTGTTGGATTCCCCTTATTTCTCTTGTGGATGACTGCATTCTTCTTTACTCACGATAACAACTGTCATCCCTTTAGCCTATTACTTCATCTTCCCTCCTTGTCCCCATGGCCACCTTCAAAGCCTGTTCCCTTTGGTATGAATGCCTTTGTCTTTGTGTTTTCTCCCCACCCCTCCTTATAACAGTGATTTCACACAATATTTGTCCTTCAGGACTTGGCTACTTTCATTCAGCATCATGTTGTCCAGGACCATTCGTGCCATAGGTGCTCCTTGGTGTCATCTCTGCTGGTTTGTTTTTCAGTGATTCATACTATTCCACCGTGGGTGTGTACCAGTTTCCTTATCCATTCTTCTACTGATGGGTGTTTAGATTGTTTCCATCTTCTTGCTGCTGTGAAAAGTACTCGCTCTCTTGAACTACAATGGACTTTTTGGATATATACCCAGCAGAAGGATAGCTCGATCATAAGCAGTTTTTATTCCCAGTTGTTTGAGGTCGTGCCGTCTTGGTGGTGGATAGTTCTGCCATATGGCTAATGATCATGAGCATTTTTCATTTTTGTTATTCATTTGGATGCTTTTTATGGCGAACTGTCTGCTCATGACCTTTGTGCATAAGGTGAGGTATGGGTCCTGTTTCGTTTTTCTAGAAAATGCAACATCTCATTAAGATAGAGATAAATAATCCAATTAACAAAGGGGTGATGCAAATCAAAGTACGATGAGATAACACCTTATGCCAACAATGAGAGCCAAATTAAAACAAAACCAAGCAAAAAATTGGAAAACAAATGCTGGAGAGGGGGTGAGAAAATTAGAAGCTTCGCACACTTCAGGTGGGGCTCTAAATATCTACAACCATTGTGGAAATCCATGTGGTGTGACCTCAAACAACTGGAAATATAAATTCCATATGATTCAGCAATCCCTCTCCCGGGTCTATATCCAAAATAATGAGTCATAATATGAACAGACATATGCATACCATGTTCATCGCAGCACTGTTCATTATAGCAAAGAGATGGAAAAAACCCAAACGCCCATCAGTGAACGAATGGGTAAAGAAACTGGTCCATACACACAATAGTTGCTAGTGTTCAACCCTCGTGCCCAAGGACTATTGCTAAATGGAGAAAATCAACCATGTCGCTCTTATAACACCTGCAAGACTGAAAAGGTGTTCAGTAACTTGTCTTTACTACCACACTGTCCCCCAAATCAAAACAAAACAAACACTCATGAAGACCCTATGTAGGTTTCGATGGCTGTAAAACTTTGTGGGAGTGGATGGTCTTGACTTTCTCCCATTGGACGGCTGGTGCCTTTGAACCACCAACCTTGCATTTATCAGTCCAACCCCTACCTGACAGAGCTCCTTAAACTGGCCGACAACAGAGCAAAAAGGCATCTCTGTGCTAAAACTGTCTGAGAAACTCCTGTTGACCAGAGCTGATCACGGTCATGAAAGGTTGTTGTTGTTGTTGTGAGGTGCCTTTGGGTTGGTTCTGGCCCATGGTGATGCCATGCACAACAGAAGGAAACACCGCCCGGTCCTGTGCCACCTTCACAATCGTTCTTATGTCGGAGTTGACGCAGCCACTGATCATGAAAGTAACACATTCTGATAACTGGCAGAACAAAGAGCAACAGCAGGTCTCAGCTTTCCTCCCCTCTTCAAGGTCTCAGCCCTCACAGGCCTCTCACCCGATGACCGTCAAGGCGGTCAGAGACATTCACAAGAATGGAGCGGGGTTTGAGCAGAATGTAACAACTTGCCTTGAAGATCATAATGGGCAATGAGCTCTTTCCTTTCTTTTCCCCAAGGCTTTGTGAAGTTCAGTGTGTCCACATCCTTGCTTGCTGCTTGCTCACTCTGGCTCATGAAGTCACTATTACACAATCCTTACGCGGGTATAGCCTTGTAGGTCCAGAGTCCCGGCACCCTGACACATTTCTTCACTAGCGCTATTAACCCCTTTCCTCTCGCTCCTCAGGAGACAACTTTTTGGTGGATGCACCATCCCATCTGTCTCCTAATTGTCATCTATCTATCTACCTATCTATCTATCATCCTCATCTATTTATCTTATACACTTATACACACACATATATAGGAGATAAAGATACACATATATCCAAGTGTATCTCTCTATCTATATTTAAATATGTTGTTCTCAGGTGCCATCAAGTCAATTTTGCCTCGTAGCAACACTCTCTGACAGAATGAAACACTGCCAAGGCAAGTGCCCATTGTTGATCTCTTCGAGCCCAATTTTGCAGCCTTGTGTCAGTCTCTCTCCTGGCAGCTCCTCCTCTTTTTGGATGCCCCTCCACTTTACCATGGATAGTGTACTTTTCCAGGGACTAGTGTCTTGTGGTAACATTTCTAATGCACACGAGACAAAGTCTTGCCATCCTCGCTTCAATGGTACATTCTGGGTGCACTTCTTCCTAGACAGACTTGTTTGTTCTTTTGGCAGTCCATGGTGCTCCCGACATTCTCCACCTGCACCGTCATTCAAATGCGTCCACCCTTCTAAGGGCGTCCTTCCTTATGGCTAACTTCCACAGCCGATGAGTAGAGTGAAAACACTGTGACTTAGAGTCAGGCGCACTGCAATCTTCGAAGTGGTGTCTTCGCTCTTCGGCACTCTAAAGAGGTTTGGGCAGCAGGTTTCCTCAGTACAATATATTGCTTGATTTCCTGACTGCTGTTTGAATGAGCACTGATTATGGATACAAGTAAAATGAGATCCTCGCAAACTTTGATGCTTTCTCCATTTAATATAGTATTATCTATTGGTCCTGTTGTGAAGATTTTTGTAATCTTTCCACCACCACCCAGTGGGGAAAAAAGTCATTTTATTCAGATGAGGCACTTTCAATGTATGTGTTTGTGGGGTGTATGTGTGTGCATGTACCTGGATGCACACATGTGCACAGTGAGTAGTAGAGGCGGTGCAGGGTAATGAGGACTGGGAGGCTGAAGGAGCACTTGCCTGAGCTGGCAGGACAGTGTGGCAGCAACATGCAAAGGCTATGGGGCGGAGTTCCAGGGATGGCTGGTGGGTTCAAGTCAAGAAGCCAAAGAAATGGGAAGATCCTAGGGGTGGGCCCATGAGCATGGGCATCTGGTTCTTGTGGGTGATCTTGATTGTACATGGTGACTGCATCCATGGCTCCCCGGCAATTTGAGTGGGGAAGGTTTTTGTGGTGTTGAAGGTGATCTTAGGCATCTGGCCAGCCGAGGTCCAGCATGCTTGAGCTTGGTATAGATGAAGTCCATCTCAATGGCACCCTGCAGCCCCACCCCTTCCAGTCGCTTGTCACATAAATCTTGCACCAGGTTTCAGGATCTCAAGGTTGGTGATGACTTTAGCCTGTGTACCAAGACCAAGGGCCTGGCTGATCTGGCTTTCTCCACGAGGCCTCTTGGTCTCACCCTGGAGGTGGGAGCCACCGTGCATGCTAGAAATGTCCAGCGCTGCGATGCCATCTAGGGACAGGTTGCTCAGATCCCAGGGTCTCCCACAGATTGCAACTGTCGAAGACTCCTGCAGCTTTTTGCAGGTTGAGAAGATGGATTCAGATGTGGCAAATTCGCAGTGCCATAGCTTGTTCTTTATTCTGCTCTTGAACTTCTCAGGATATTTGTCACACACGCTATCCAATTGGTGAGCAATTGAGGCCTCCACAACATTGGAGAAGTAATTATTGATGATCCGGAAAGGGACTGGGTCACTCACTCTTTTCTTCAGGTCGTTGGGGACTCACTTCCACAGACCATTGCTCCATGTATACCATTTTACTCATCTCTACATCCTTGAGGAATTTCCCCAAATTCTGTCCTTTTAGCACCCAGGGGCAACGCAGCGACAGAGGCACAAAAGACAAGTTAGCGTTGTCAATGGTCTCTAGAAGCCAGCTCACTTTGCGCTCTCAGCTACACACCAAGATCCAGCAATCAGCAACACCAGTGAAGAATTTGAGTCCCAGCTTAGGACCTTTCTTTTGGAGGTTGAAAACCTGTCAAGGGTTTAGCAGAGGCTGGAACTTCCAAAGCACCCTCTCCCCGTGCTTGCCGCCACTCTTAGAGTTGACAAACACGAGAAGTGGGTGGGTATTGGGAACAAGGTCAATCTGCAGAGCCTCAGAAGTGCCTGAATTTAAGTCTTCCATGCTCTTCTGGCTTATTCTGCTTGTTTTGTGATCAGCTCCAGAGGCCAGAACGCTGAGGGAAATGGAAGATGGAGAAAGGATATGACCACACAACAGCCCAGTCACACTCTTGGCCTGCTACTTGCAGGCAGTCATCTTGATCACTAGGTGGCACCACGCCCATGCAGACCACTTAAGCTGTGGTAGTACTGGATCTTTTTCTGATCATAGTCACAGTGCCCGATTCACAGCCTCCTCACACCCACACAGGTGGCTGGACACCTAGGTCCTTCTGAAACTTGGCCTAGGTGTTGACTTCACAAGGCATGGCTTTCACGACACTCTGGTCATGAGCGAGGTACTTACAGAGGGCTCAGCCCTTGTTTGCTGAGACTAATGCTGGTCTCACACAGGTTGCAGTAGACTGGTTGGGGGAACCTCTTAGGTCTCCACATGTGCTGCCCATTGTCCTTCGGGGTCATCTCCAGGCCCAGGAGCACTAGCAGTGTCATGGCGGTGGCCCCAGCCCGGAGCCACTCAGTTAGGGAGATGGAGCCACTGCCATGATAGTCTATGATAGTCTGGGTGCTTCAGAGAAACAAATCCACAGCGACTCATGTATAAGAGAGAGTTTTATATGAAGGTTAAGTGCGCATCAAGAAAACATCCCAACCCAATGCTGCCCAAGCCCTCAAGTCCAACATGAACCCATGAACCCATATTTCCAACACCAATCCACAAAGTCCTCCTCCATCTCACAAAACAGACGTAATGATGCCGACTGCAGGAGGGAAGCCGAGTCAGTGAATGTATAAGCATCTTACCGCTGGCAGGGGTCTCCACACAGCTGCTCCAGCACCCAGGCTTGCATCAGGGTAGGGCCATGTGGCTTCTCCTTGGGGATGTCTTGCAGGAAGCGAGCCTTGCCAGCTGAAGCAGGGAACTGCTAAAGCAGCAGCACCCTGGTGCGACCATCACAAAGCAAGAGACCTGAGAACTCGAAAGGCGAGGCTCGCCAAGCCATTTATCCTCCCGCCCTTGAATTAATCCCACATGTGTTTATCGGCCAGGTAGGCACAATAAGCTAACTAACTCATAGCCAATGTCTTTTATCATCTGCTGAAGAATCTGCCTCAGCTCAGACAGATCCCGCCAGATAGTCAGCCACGCGCATTATTTGTATGATGATTCTGTCCACTTCTGGGCTGTCCAGGATCGCATTTCTGTCCGTGTTGTGCAGGCTGGAGGTGAATCCTAGCTTGTCTGCTGGCTGGCCACCCTCCAGGGGCAAAATAGCAAGAGCCATCACTGAGACACACATCTTCAGGCGCAGTCTTACCTAAGCAGTGACCAGTATGGAAGGATTGAAACAGTACGTTGCTCAGGTTATTGGGCACATTATGAACTTCAAGATCGATTTTCAGGAACTCCCCGAATCCCATGTAACCCACGGCATCTCCTCTGAGAGAGTAAGTCAATGAGCTATCCTCGGAGAAGCGCTTTAGGACATCGCTGACTTTTCTGGTGGAATATTCCAAGTATTTTTTCAGCTGGACAAAATCACTGCAGCTTATGAGGCCCCCTTGTTTTGGATACCTTTCGATTTCTCTTCATAATGGTCAAAAAAGCGACTTTACAGCACCTCCGGCGCGAGGTCTTGAACTTCAGAGTATCCCAAGTCCACCGCCGTCCAGGTTGGTTCTGGCCGCTAGGTGGCACTGATGCTTTGCCCTCTGCTGCGACGGAGGGGCTGGAGGTTACGACCTCCGGCCGAGGGAGGGCGCCACCGCGCGGCTGGAGCCCGAGCCACCCCGCTCCGGACCACAGCCGCCGGACGCCCGCCCGCCTGTACCCCCAAATACAGGAACTTCCGTGTCCGGCCAGGCCCCGGGGTGCAGTTCACTCCCCCGCGTCTCCCCAAGGTCCAGGGCTGTGCCACTTTCCCCACTTCCTGTGCCCCCATCTTCCCGCGCCGGGGCGCAGCGCTGCTTCTCACTATTTCTCCTCCATGCGAATCTCTTAGCCTCACCTTTGATCCCAGTCCATAGGACAAGCTGTATCCTTTGCATTGAGTTGTAACCCATACTGTCGTTTTTAATTTTCACCAGCAAGTGCTTCACATTCTGTGCTTTTCAGCCAGTAAGGTGGTGTCATTTGCATATCACAGGTTGTTAATAAGCTTTGTCCCATCCTGCTGCCACCCCACGCCCACGCCTTCATGTGGTCCAGCTTCTCAGATGATGTGCTTGCCTACAGCTTGAATAAGGCTGTACAAAGGATGCAACCCGGACACACACCTTGTCCAGTTTTAAACCACCCAGTATTCCCTTGTTCGCCTTCATTGACTGCTCCTTGGTCCATGTACAGGTCCCGGTGAGCGCAATGAAACGTTCTGGAATTGCCATTCTTTTCAGTGTCATCCTTAGTTGGTGATGATTCACCCAGTCGCATACCTGTGTATAGTCCATAAAACCACGTCAACATCTTTCTGGTATTCTCTCTTTCAGCCAAGATCTAGCTGATGTCAGCGGTATCTCCACGCCACATTCTCTCCTGAAGCCAGCTTGAAGCACACTCTGTCAATGGGTTGCTGCCCTCACTTTTGAATGATGACGCTTGCATGTGACGCTAATGGCATTGTTTGATAATTTTTGCATTCTGCTCTTTTTTCTTTTAGGAAGGGCACAAATATGGATCTCTTCCGTTCAATTGACTGGGTAGCTAGCTATCTTTCAAATTTCTTGGTATAGACTAATGTGTACCACCGGTGCTTCATTACATTGCTGAAACGTTTCAGTTGGTGTCATGTCAATTCCTGGAGCCTTGCTTTTGGCTAATGCTTTCAATGTAGATTGAACTTCTTCCTTTAAGACTATTGGTTCTTGATAATTTGATATTTCTCTTACCCCCTTTTTATTATAAAGTCATTTTATTGGGGCTCTTACAGCTCTTATAACAATGATACATATGTTGCCATCATTATTTTCTAAACATTTATTTTCTATTCAGCCCTTGATATCAGCTCCTCTTTTTCCCCCTCTTCCCCCTCACCCTCGTGACTCCTTGATAAAATATTAATTGTTATTATTTTCATACCTTACACTGATCACCGTCTCCCTTCTCCCATGGTTTCTGTTGTTTGTCCCCCTGGTGTGTGTGGTCATGGGTTGATCATAGCTTTCGTTTCCCTCTTCCTCTCCTCTCCCCACCTTCCCCTACCCTCCTGGTATCACTACT
Organism: Tenrec ecaudatus; assembly: GCF_050624435.1. Classification (NCBI taxonomy): domain Eukaryota; kingdom Metazoa; phylum Chordata; class Mammalia; order Afrosoricida; family Tenrecidae; genus Tenrec; species Tenrec ecaudatus. Next base: position 182,090,269 of record NC_134530.1, on the reverse strand, counting down.
CCCATTCCTGTTCCTGGATTCCTTGTGCCCTGTGCTCTATCTCTTATCTGTATGTGTGCATATGTTCCAGTCTAGCCCACAATGAAAGGCAGGACTGGTGTCATGATAGTGGGGGGTGAGGAAACCTCAAGGAACAGAGGAATATTGTGTGTTTCATCGGTGCTATACTGTGCTCTGGTTGACTCATCCCTTTCTTTAAACCCTTCTGTGAGGGCTGTCCCTTTGTCTACAGTTGGGTTTGGGGTCTCTGCTATGACCCGCCTCATTCTCAACAATATGGTGTTTGTGTGTTTGTTTGTTTTGAGTTTTCTGATGCCTGTTACCCTGTCCCATAGATACCTCATGATCACACAGGCTGGTGTGCTTCTTCCATGTGGGCTTGTTGCTTCTCTACTAGATGGCTGTTGTTTAACTTCAAGTCTTTATGACCCCAGATGCTATATTTTTGATAGCTGGGCACTATCCGCTTTCTTCACCATATGTGCTTATGCACCCATTTTGTCTTCAGCTATTGTGCTGGGAGGTTGAGTATCACAGAATGCTAGGTTGTTAGGGCAAAGTGTTCTTGCATTGAGGGAGGGCATGAGCAGAGGCCCAAGGAGCCATGGTGGCGTAGTGGTTCTGCATTGGGTTGTCAATGTCAGCCACTCTGAGGGAGAAAGAAGGAGCTTTCTACTCTTGTAAAGAGTTACAACCTCAGACACTTATAGGAGAACTTCCCCCCTGTCTCATAGGGTTGCTGAGTTGGCATTGACTCAATGGCAGTGAGTTGGGTTTTTGTATTTTGTAACCACTTAGACCATTGTTTAGATTTGTTTGAGAAGGAAACTGGGGATATTGGTTTCAAGATGTGATATCTCTCTCTCTCTCTCTCTATTTCTATCTCTCTCTCCCTCTCTCATCCTGTTTATTCATGGACTGTAACACACACAGGGGAAACATACAAAACACAGTTGCACAGCCTGCCTCACAGGACAGGGACAGCATCTCAGTAAACTCTCCCTGTGGGGCCCTTTCTTGCTTGTTTGCCTCCCACCTCTTGGGATGCTTGCTAGTTGGCCAGTTCCTTGTGCCACTCTCGTTCTGTGCATTTCTTGATCTTCTTTCGATGCTTCTTGTGTTGGTCAGGAATCTGCCCATGTTGTGATGGTGGCTGCTAGGTGCTGGCAAGCCAGTTCTCACCGAGAGCAACACATTCAACACATTTTGTCTGTGGAATCCTTTAATATTTCAACTTGAGGTTTGATTTTTTTCCCCCCTTCAATTCTTTCAGCTGGAGACACGGTGAGAGTGTTCTTCCTTTTCGACTTTCTAACTCCAGATCGTTGCACATTTCATTATAATACTCTACTTTCCTCTCTCAAGCTGCCCTTTGAAATGTTCCGTTCAGCTCTTTTATTTAGTTTCTTCTATTTTCTTTAGCTACTCTACATTCAAAACCCAATTTCAAAGTCTCTTCTAACATCATTTTGGTCTTTCTTTCTTGTCTTTTTGATGACCCTTTGGTTTCTTCATGTGTGATGTTCTTGATGTCCTCCCACAGCTCATCTTATATTTAGTGTTCAATGTGCCAACTATTTTCTAAAGATGTCCTGTATTTTATCATTTGTGAACCTATGTTAATTTTCTTCAGCTTCAATTTGACCTTGAATATAAGCTATTGATGGTCTGTTCCAAGATGACCCTGACCTTGATTTGGCTTCTTTTTGAGCTTCGCCATCACCTCTCCCCACAGATATGATCAATCTGATTCTTGTATAATCCATCTGGCACAGTCCATGTGTATATTTGCTGTCTACGTTGTTGAAAAAGGTATTTGCAATGAAGAAGTAGTTGGTCTTGCAACATTCTATCATTTCTTTCGTCTTCATTTCTATCACCAAGACCTTGTTTTCCAACTATTGTTTCTTCCTCTTTGTTTCCAATTTTTGCATTCCAATGACCAACAATTATCAATACCTCTTTATTCCATGTTTGATCAATTTTCAGATTGAAGAACTTGGTAGAATTCTTAAGATTTTTTGTTACTAGCTTTAGTGGAGACCTAGTGATGTAGTGTGCTAATTGCAAGGTCAAGAGTTTGAAACCACCAGCCTCCCTGAGGGAGAAGGATGAGGCTTGCTACTTCTATAAAGATGTACAGTCTTGGAAGCACACAAGCCAGTTCCCTTCTGTTTTATAGGATCTAGCTATGAGACAGAATTGACTTGATGGCAACGAGTTGGGGTGTTTTGGGGTTTTTTTGTGAGAATTTTAGTGATTCAGGCATAAATTTGACT